>NC_090940.1:647620943-648245943 GCF_040938575.1 Ambystoma mexicanum | reverse complement strand
GAATAACATAAGGGCCCATGATAGTGGACAGGCTGCAGGAGGAAGAGTGAATAACGTAAGGACCCACGGTAGGAGACAGGCTGCAGGAGGATGAGTGAATAACATAAGGACCCACGGTTGGGGACAGGCTGCAGGAGGAGGAGTGAATAACATAAGGGGCCATGATAGGAGACAGGCTGCAGGAGGAAGAGTGAATAACATAAGGACCCACGGTAGGAGACAGGCTGCAGGAGGAAGAGTGAATAACATAAGGACCTACGGTAGGAGACAGGCTGCAGGAAGAGAAGTGAATAACATAAGGACCCACGGTAGGAGACAGGCTGCAGGAGGAAGAGTGAATAACATAAGGACCCACGATAGGAGACAGGCTGCAGGAGGAAGAGGGAATAACATAAGGACCTACGGTAGGAGACAGGCTGCATGAGGAGGAGTGAATAACATAAGGACCCACGGTAGGAGACAGGCTGCAGGAGGAGGAGTGAATAACATAAGGACCCACGGTAGGAGACAGGCTACAGGAAGAGGAGCAAATAACATAAGGACGCACGGTAGGAGACAGGCTGCAGGAGGATGAGTGAATAACATAAGGACCCATGGTAGGAGACAAGCTGCAGGAGGATGAGTGAATAACATAAGGACCCACGGTAGGGGACAGGCTGCAGGAGGAGGAGTGAATAACATAAGGGGCCATGATAGGAGACAGGCTGCAGGAGCAAGAGTGAATAACGTAAGGACCCACGGCAGGAGACAGGTACAGGAGGAGGAGCAGTGAATATGAGGGGCTGGGAATGACAGTGTTGATGTAACCTATGGGAAGTGAGTAGTTCTGAGGAGGCCAAAGGGGAAGATGGCAGAAAAGGTGGTAGCGGAAGTGGTACAGAGTTCAGGAGAGTAAAATCAGGGAGTGGCAGAGACACCCCATCTGCTCATTATGAACTTTGTGATAGAATCAGTTGTGGAGTGAGACCCCTTCGCCCCCCCCCCAGAAGACCACAGCCAGCTTAGACGGAATAAAGTGTTTGATTCACACTTAATGCCGGAAACCAGGAGGGCAGCTAAAGTAACCTCCTGTCTGTCTTTGGAGTAACTTTGCTGAAAATGTTTGGGGGTGGGCATGACATCTAAATGAAATGGGCCCCTACCAAATGAATGGGACAACATGGTGTGCCACAAATGTTGGGGGGTGGGGACAAACACCCTTGCCCACCCCTAACATTTCGCTCGCGCCTCCTGTAAACTGTATTCACCAAAGCATCTACCCCAGAGGCTCAAAGGCCTAACTACCCACTCCCAGCATAAGAGCGCCATCTAGAATGGAACCGTCCTGGTTATTCGTTCTCTTGGGAATATCCTAGGTTTTGCATTGTAAGATGGCTCCTACTTGTGCACTGTCCCTGAATATAGTGTTCGAATGACCAAACTGGTCCGAGGTGTTCAACTTGACACCAGCAAGAGGACACTTAAACAAATAACCAACAGAATCTCCTCTGCCTAAAAGGACAAACACCCACTGCAGATTGACTGCTTGATTAATTGACCGGCTGAAGCTTTACATAATGGGTTCCCCGTGAGTCACATGGCGGTCGGCTGGCAGATTAAATAATACCCAGGGGGTGCATCCTGTCCAAGTTCCGCCAGGCTTCCCTGTGGCTCATTTAATGACAAATGAGCGGGAAACAAGGAAAGGGGGAGGGGCAGAGGAATGATGGTCATATGGGAAGGCAACCCTCCCAGGCTGTGAGTGTCTGCAAGAAGGCCCTTTGCACAGGCCACACACAACTCATCAACCAAGAACAGAACCATTCTTACCGGAGACGATCTCCAAACCCTCCAACAACCCCAGACTAACGGTTCTGAACTAAGAGGCTCCCTCTCCTCCCCCTCTCCCCATAACCAACTCTCAGCTTCCTTTCTCCCCACCTTACACTGTTCCCACACAGGGACGTCATTTGGGGGTCGCCAGAGGTCGCAAGAGCGACCGCTGGCGATTGGCCAGCGACCCCTGTCAATCTCTTGCGACCTCTGGCATTGACCAATCAGAGGAGGAGGGGGCGTGGCCACAGCGTGCTGCGACACTTGTGTTGGCCTCCATTTTGATTATTGTTGCTTGCTGTACGTAAAATGGCGAAAGCGTGTGGTGCGCTTCTCGTCTCCCAGTGACTTCCCAGTTCCTGCCGACTCGCCTCGAGGTGAGTGACTGAGACTGAGTCCAGCGTGGTGGTCGCTGCCGCCGACCAACGGCAGGCAGGCAGCACCAAATTAATTTTACTGACGTGCAAATATGGGTCGGCGGCGTCTTGCAAGCTGCCGCCGACACATATTTGCACGTAAGTAAAATGAATTTGGTGCCGACGGCAGGCAGCACAGCCAGCAGCCCCTTATTCATTTTACTAACCTGCATATGTGTCGGCGGCAGCGGCTTGCAAGCTGCCGCCGAGACATATTTGCACGTAAGTAAAATGAATTTGGTGCCGACGGCAGGCAGCACGGCCAGCAGCACCTAATTCATTTTACTAACGTGCATATGCGGCGGCTTGCAAGCTGCCGCCGACACATATTTGCAAGTTAGTAAAATTAATTTGGTGCCGACGGCAGGCAGCACGGCCAGCAGCACCTAATTCATTTTACTAACGTGCATATGTGTCGGCGGCGGCTTGCAAGCTGCCGCCGACACATATTTGCACGTTAGTAAAATAAATTTGGTGCCGACGGCAGGCAGCACGGCCAGCACCTAATTCACTTTACTAACGTGCACAATCAGCCAATCAGGGTGGGTAAGGGACTGGCAAGGACGTGGAAGGTTGGTGACTGGGATGCTGGAAGAGGGCTCAGAGGTGGGTGGTGGATGGCTACGTGCACTCCGCGAGGCAGCTGGAAATCACCTTTAACTAAAAATAAATACACAATACGGCCAAATGAAAACAGAGCTCTTTGGAGCTCAAGGCACACTTACCAGGGTCAGGCTGCATCTAGTAAAGCAGTGCAAGCATGTACAACGCAGTAACACCCTCTGGGTGTTCAAAGCAGGGTAGCAGGCCCAATCAGGTGTCGGGCTAGGGTGGGATCTGGGTGAGGACTGGGAAGCAAGAAGAGGGATTGGGGTGGGTTGTGGATGGCTACCTGTACACTGCTTGAAATCACTTTTTAATTTAAAAAAACGAAATCATGGGGCTAAGTCCCAATATCCAGAGAGAAGGGTAAGGTTACTGGTGAGAGCACTTGTAGACATGCACAGGGATACTTGGTAGCATAGAAACACTTAGGAATTCACTTATACACATGCATTGGCTATTAAGGAGTGGAGCAGCACTTTGAAGGTGACTGATAGCTGCCCGTGGATACCCAGAGCAGTATAGGAGCACAAGTGGATAGGATCATAGATGACTCTATGTCCACTAAGGAGGTCACTTACACATGTGCACTGAGTCCTAAGGATCATAGGTTTCCTACAGAGGTCACACACAGGTGTGTATAGGAACCTCAATGACTAAAGGGCCACCAAGGAGATAACTTATGCATTTGCAGGGAGGAATATGGGAGTAGAGGATCACAAAGGTGGCCACTTATAGATGTGCATTGTGTCCTATATGTGTACAGGAGTACTGAGAAAGTATAGATGTGCAAAGAAACATTCAGTCAGTTTAGGGCAGGGTTCTGCAACTTGAAGCTCTTTAGATGTTTTTTACTACAAGTCACAGTATCCCAATGACTATGCTGGCTAGGTCTGATGGGTGTTGTAGTCCAAAACGACTCGTTAGTAATTGGTTGCACACTCCTGGTTTCGTTGCAATGTTGACAGCATTTAGAAATGTGCATAGAAACATGAGTATAGGAGCATTGGTGTGCGTGTGTAATGGGGGCAGATAAGTATAGGATCAATGATGCAGTTACCTAGAGAAAAAGAATGGGCTGAGCAGGTGGGCATGCCCCGGGGACGAGTGAACACACGTGACTCTCACTTTGGATGCCATACCGGCCACATTGTTTAATACTACAGCAAACATAAATCAACACTATAAATGTGACATTCCTAAACACAATCATTAATAAGAATCATTATGCATTTGTTAACACTTCTACTGGCAAGTGGTACGAGGTCCTGTCCCCTCCTCACCATGCCTCCCTGAAGTCCTGCACTTTGTCCTCCGGGAGCCGACATTCACCCACCTCGCAGTCAAACACCCAAAAAATAAAAAAGGGAGGTGGTAGGACCCTCCATCTTCTCTGCTCCTAGCTGCACCCCCATTTCTTTGGCCACCTTCTGGAATGCTTCATCACAGTGGCACACTCATTTGTCTCCCTTTTACCCATAAAGAGGAAGTTGTCCAAATTATGGAGGACCTTGGCCCACTTGCATTCCCTCTTTGTTACTCATTCCAAGAATGTCTCAAAGTAATCACATGAGATAGAGCACCCCATGGGCAAGCATTTATCATAACATTTCCCCTCCACCTGAAAGCCCCGCAGATGATAGTCCTCAGGTTGTACAGGCAGTAGCCCAAAGGCGGCCTCAATGTCTGCCTTTGCTAACAGTGCCCCTTTTCCCTTTTGCCGCAGCCGTGCCACCGCAGAGTCGAAGGAGGTGTATCTTGCTGAACACAAGTCATCATTAATGGCGCCATTCACTGACACCCCCTTTGGAAATTATAGATTAATCTGGTAAGAAACTACATTTTAAGTTTTATGATCAGAGTGAAAGAAGAGCAACTGTTGGGCATTATCCCAAAATCTATATAATAGTACTAATTGTTGGAATGTGTACCATGGTGGAGAGGTGCGGGGTGTGGAGGACAATGAACCTGTAGGAACAGAAACCTAGGTATATAAAGAGTGTTGGTGAGTGTGGGAGTAATGCAAAATGCAGCCAGGATTTTTCCCCCATAAAATATGGGGACAGGACTGATGAGGATTTTGGTACTGAATTTTGTATCACTCAGTAATGTACTGTATGCCTTGAACACATTTTGAACTAATCTTTTGGCAGCCAAAATAACACAAGAAGAAGAATCATTAAAAACTGAGGATGCCATACATGTTTGCTGTTGAAATATTCTCCCTCTCCCCTTTTATCCTGGCTTTCCCCTATCCCTGCCCCCCAGAATGTGATTTTGCTCTGTAGTCCTGTTGAAATAACAGGGCAGATCCACATAAAGAGGGGATTGGGGTTCATACAGTTCATGTGGCAACATGGACCTTGACACTGCTACATATGATGATCCATTCTTGTATGAAATGTCACAATACACTGATATCATAGCATTTTTTTTCTTAGTGCACTGAGTGACAATGCTTTATGAGGCCACTTCCTGTGATGTCATGGTGGGGGCGTGGTCAAATTACATCACTTCCTGTGGGGGGGGGTCAAATTACATCACTCCCTGTGGGGTGTGGTCTAATGACATCACTCCCTGTGGGGGTGTGGCCAAACAACATCACTTCCTGTGATGTCACTCTTGGGGGTGTGGCACTGTGATGTCACTTCCGCTACCCCTGGCATTTTGGTGAAATGACGTCCCTGTTCCCACAGCAGTGGCCAATCGGGTTCTGGCAGCATTGGCAGAAACTGATCAACCCTGGGCTTTCCCTCCTGGGTCCAACACGCTCTACCCACCAAGAACCACACTGGCCCCCCAAGAAGCGTGTATGCAAACACCAACACGACCTCACTGTCTATACCATTCACACCCACCCCACCGCCTCAGCTTTCCCTCCAGGGCACAAGCAACATGACAAACGCGCCCTACACAAGACCACACTATATACATGAATATGGTGCTCCCATGAAGAGTGAAACCCGTGGCAGAGTTAATATGCAGCCCAAGGGGGGTGCGCAGTAGCAGCCAGCCCGTTCGTTGTGCTGTCACTCCAGGCAATTATTACGCATTATTGCCCAGAGCAGTGGACAATACAGGATATGTTGAGCCTGGGAGTGCACACTTTGGCCAGAGCTCAACGAGGTCGCCAGTGAATGGCCCATGGAGTTTCCTCGTTTATTATTTTTCACCTTTAGATGTTTATAATAAATGTAATCTGTGTTGTTCTTAATGGGCAGTTGATTATAAACCTGGAATTAATATGAATTTTTAAAGATACAGGAAACTCGCCTTCTGACAGACAACCTGATGAGCTGGAAGAGAAAAGAACTTGGGGGTGTTATTTACTTTGGACCTTTAGAAAGGTTTGGGCAGCAGTATGTTTTGGGTGGTTGAAAGCTGCACCCGCAGCCTTTGCTGCTGCTACAAACCCATTGGCCGTTAGGGGGCACTGTTTCGTGTTCGGGTTTAATCCCAGAAGGCCCTAGTGATTGCCTATCAGGCGGGGCAGCCATGGCGACCCTCTTTCAGACGTGCTCCTGCCACAGGGGTCTGCAGAGCAGCCAGCCTATGCTCCTGGGTTGCTAGCAGCCGTGCTGTCTCTGCACCTGGTCTGGGACGGATGCCCAGGTGGGTCAAGCTAAGCTGCAGAACCTGTTTGCAAAGCAATTAGCACCATGGCTGCTTCCTCCACCTTGTAGAGCAAATGCCATTGTATGTTCACAGTCCGTGGGAGGCAGCAGAAGCCCGGCTGATTACGTGACCCAATCCCACCTCTCGCTGCCCAGCACTTCAATGTTCTGATTCTCTAAACAAAAACCCCCAAAGTGGTGCTTGCTTTGATGTGTGATTTTGTATTGGGATGGGGGTGACAGGAGTGGGGTTAGGGCATGAACAGTACCGTTCCATTTTGTGCCTTCTTCTAACCGTACTGAGAAAGTAAGTGGTAGGGATTGTCCTGATCCACCGAATGCCGAATCCTAGCCAGGTTTTTAGGGTAGCCACACTGAATAGTCATCAGCAACATTTGCATATAGGAAACTTCAAGGGAGATTAGATGATCCGTGTTGATCACTGTGAAAACATGAGTGGATTTTACACACAATGGGATCCATGAGGGTTACCTCTACTTTTCAGGCAATGACTTTGCAGACGCCAAGAGGAAAATATTTGTTATGAGAACTGCCAGAAGAGCTATCCAGTTCAGTATTCAAACGAGTTTAGTTTAGGAGCTCAGGGTCTTAGTCCACCTGTATTTCTGCATCAAAATCTTAGCAATTTCGGATGCTTGTCACAGGCATGACTATGAACCACACGCCAATGTTTGTCCACAAATTTGATGCATTACAAACCCCCATTTTTCCTGGTGATAGCCCGATGGTTAAGCGCTCTTCCCAAAGATGAGACATGCCTGCACTCCATGGTCCAGATTATAAAAAACAAGTGCAAATAAGATTTGCACTTGTTTTAGGGATGCTCAGTACTCCTTATTCTCTAGGGTGATGTGCGTTAGCGCATAAGACGCGCCGTCCAGCCACCTTGCTTACATTAGTGTCAGAGCGCGTACCCAACACTAATGTGTTACAGGCTCCCAGGACCCGTGTCGGTGCTGGGAGCGCATTTCACAGTGACAGTTCTTAAAGGGCCTGACAGGGAAAAAGCCTTTCTATCCCTGTTTGAGGGATAGAAAGGCAAATGGCAACAAAAAAAAAATCAACCAAAAACGAGGTTAGTCGTTCAAAGCCACATGCAGCAGTAGTTTACAATCTAAAGTATGGTTTCACATTATGTGGCCTGTCAGATGTATTGACTTCAACTCCCATAACCCCTAGCCAGCACAGGCAGTGGTGAAGGATCATGGGGGTTGTAGTGAAAAACATCTGACAGGCCCAAGGATAAGTAAGGAGGATCTAAAGGATCTCTTAAGCACTTTGGGCTTCTTTATGAGTTTGGTCGTATCTCGGTGGTAAATTCGCAAAGGTACCACCAAACAAAGTTACCATAATGGCCACTTAGTCCAGCAGAATTACTGTAGGATTACAAGTGGCGATAGGCTGTGTAAGTTCCCATTTATCGAGTTCATATGTGCACATGGAAATTCCACCGAAACTGTTGTTTTTTGGCTGTAAGGTGGCGTACTTACCTCCAGCTTTTTGATGGAGGTTTTTCCTCCACCCCGCCGCCAAAACCATAGTTGAGCGGTGCAATAATGCAGTGGTAACTCTTGTACTGCTGTTTTTGAGCCACACGCCCAACTCAAAATTAGGGAATTTGCACTGTTTTGCCAAAGAAAGTATAAGGATAAAAAAGCGCAGTGTTTTAAAGGAAGACCTCATCCAAACAAGTGGACCCTTGCCCCTCCCAAACCATCAAGGACAACATTGACTCCCTCGCCCCAGCCTTGGCTGACCTTTGCAATCTCTCCTTTTCCACTGGAGTTTTCCCAACTGCTCTTAAGTACTCTCTTGTGCACCCTCTCCTCAAGAAACCCTATGCTGACCCCTCCATTTTGGCAAACTACTGTCTGATCTCTATCACTCCATTCCTGGGCAAACTCCTTGAGAAGTTGCCTATCTCTCAGCTGAACCTCCACACTGAATCAGTTGGTTGCTTCCATGACCATCAGTCTGACTTTAGAGCATCCAGAGGCGTGGGCACTACTCTTCTGAACATCGGCGTAATTTTAGGGGGGACAGGGGTGTTTGCCCCCACAACTTTCATAGCACACCATTTTGTCCCCATTCATTTGGCTGGGGCACCTTTTCTTCAGATGTCATGTCCCCCCCAACATTTTCAGAAAAGTTACTCCACTGCTTCTGAACACCTGTGAAGACCTGCTCTCAAATCTTGACACTAATACCCCCTCTGTCCTCATTCTCTTTGATCTCTCCTCTGCATTTGACACGGTTAATCACAACATCCTGATCGCACGTCTTCGTGACACCCTTGGAATCACAAGTCAGGTTCTGGTGTGGTCAACCTCTTTTTTCTCCAATTATCCATCCCAGGTGGAACTTGGAGCCTTTCCCTTGACTATCGCTCTCTCAACCTGCGGCGTTCCCCAGGGATCAAACCCATCCCCCTGATTCTTCACCATCTATATGGCTACCTTGGCATGTGTGATTGCCACTTTCACCTCTAATTTCCAGTGTTAAACGGATGACACTGAACTATCTTTCAAGCTACCTTCAGCCGTTTCCTCTTCCTCGCTCATATCTGACTGTCTGTCCACTATCCAGTCATGGTGCGCTGCAAACAACCTCTGCCTCAATGCCAGTAAAACTGAGATCGTTTGGATTGGGACTCCTGCTCCCGCTTTTCCACTCTCACTATGGCCGGCCTTGCGCTCATCCCCACCTGCAAGGCCAAAAACCTTGGGGTCATCTTTGACTTCACTCTCTCCTTCTCCTCTTACATTTGTGACATATCAAAAAAGTCTAACTATCAACTACACCTCCTGAGAAGCACTCTTACCTTTTCTCACTTTCTGCCAGCAACTCACTGTCTCCAGAGCCCTGGTTCTCTCTAGGCTCGACTACTGCACCAGCCTCTTCCTCAATCTCCCTGCTTCCACCCTGTGCCCTCTGCAACTCATCCAGAACAGAACCGCAAGACTTATCCTTGGCCTCAAGCCCAGGGACCGCATCTCTGCGGCACTGAAATCCCTTCACTTGCTCTCAGTGGCTGCACGGATCAAATTCAAGACCCTCTGCATTGTCCACAAGGCTTTCTGGGGCCTGGGACCTACTTACCTGCAACGTTGTCTACCTAAATATTGTCCCTCTCAAGCCCTCCGCTCATCCACCTCGAACCTTCTGTGAGTGAGTCAGTTCTTTAATCAGAGATTTGAAGGGAGATCCTTATCCTAGTAGCTTTCAAGTGTTAGCACCAAAATCCTGGAGCTCACTACCACTCAAACTCAGGAAGGAAACTCTATCTCATGGTATTCAGAAAGGCGCTCAGAACGAAGTTATTCAACTAGATTGTACTTGAAGACGTTCCCCTGTAACCTTGGAACACGCATATTATATGATTGTTGTTGAACCTCTGTAACGCCGTCTGATGAGTCTGCCTATGTAATTTATATCTAAATGAGTATCCTGTGACAGCGCCACGATGCCTCTTTGCGCTTTATACATTTAAATAAATAATAATATCCTCAGCAGGCGCCTCCCTCTGGAATAGCCTCCGGCCACCTTCCGTTGTGAGCCTGGTCTTCTTAAATCCCGGAAACTCCTCAAGACCTTCCGCTTATCCTCCTCCTTCTCTCTCCCCCTACCCTGCTATCCTAGCTCTCTGCTCTTTCCATCTCTCCCTCCTCTTCCCTACAGCTTTGCTGACTGGCCGCCTGGTGTACCTCAGAGTCTCACAGGTCCCAGGCACCCCCGCCAGTCCTCTTTGCACTTGCCTCAGGGTCCTGCACCCCATCCTCCTTCCTGCACTTCTGAATAAATCCAAGAGTGCTTCTCTCTCCGCACTTATCCCAGTCTCTACCAACTAGGTGCACTTGAACCCCCCCCTCCCTTGACGGTCTTGCACTTGCACGATCGGAATGCATCTCTGCCTGAAGATTGTCTGTCTGTTCTCCCTTGTCTTCACCCCTTTGTGTGCACTTGAAACAACTGCAGAGTCGCCGTCAGGCCTATTTGCTGTATCATATTCACTTAATCTGCCTGTGCAGACCGTTATCGTCTCAGAATTTCAAGGGCTCTGAGCGACTGTTGTTTTTTTCCCCATGTTCCCACACTCCTTGAGCGCTTTGAAACACTGTCTGTATATAAGCGCTTTATACATAGACATTACCATTAGCATTGTTTAGGTATCCATCTACAGAACCTAATTGATGTTAGAATAGCTTGGGGAGTTTCCGGAAGTGGTGTGTAGGATGAGTTGCTAACATGGAGCTCTCAACTTGCTCTGTTTATTTGCCTCCCTTTGCAGAATAAGACAGTTTATATGTTTGGCTGAAAGTTGTGTTAAGAAAATGTACAATCTTCCATATTTCACCTGAAAGCAAAGTATTGGGTGCCTCAGTAGAAGCAGGCCAAGGGTTCCCTCTTTGGGGTGTGATGCACATGACCTCTGGACTCATAATGCTGCACCTAAGCACCCTATACGAACACCCTACTCTCTCGACTGACCTAGACTACGGTCCCCAAGGGCGTTCAACCTACCAGCGCTTTGAGGTCATACCATTGATATATAGAGCGCTATATAAATGCCAAATAACATAACATAACCACAGATAGTGGCAATAAGACGTGGAGGCGGTGGGCTTCACTGGCTGTGCTCCAGGTGCTGCACCACTGGGAGACGTGGAGGCGGTGGGCTTCACTGGCTGTGCTCACCATGTCCTCGCTCCAGCTGCTGCACCACTGGGAGATGTGGAGGCGGTGGGCTTCACTGGCTGTGCTCCAGGTACTGCACCACTGGGAGATGTGGAGGCAGTGGGCTTCACAGGCTGTGGTCACCATGTCCTCGCTCCAGGTGCTGCACCACTGGGAGATGTGGAGGCAGTGGGCTTCACTGGCTGTGCTCCAGGTGCTGCACCACTGGGAGATGTGGAGGCGGTGGGCTTCATTGGCTGTGCTCCAGGTGCTGCACCACTGAGAGACGTGGAGGTGGTGGGCGTCACTGGCTGTGCTCCAGGTGATGCGCTACCGGGAGATGTGGAGACGGTGGGCTTCATTGGCTGTGCTCCAGGTGCAGCACCACTGGGAGAGGCGGTGGGCTTCACTGGCTGTGCTCCAGGTGCTGCGCCACTGGGAGACAAGGAGGCGGTGGGCTTCACTGGCTGTGCTCACCATGTCCTCGCTCCATGTGCTGCACCACTGGGAGACGTGGAGGCGGTGGGCTTCACTGGCTGTGCTCCAGGTGCTGCACCACTGGGAGATGTGAAGGCTGTGGGCTTCACAGGCTGTGGTCACCATGTCCTCGCTCCAGGTGCTGCACCACTGGGAGATGTGGAGGCAGTGGGCTTCACTGGCTGTGCTCCAGGTGCTGCACCACTGGGAGATGTGGAGGCGGTGGGCTTCACTGGCTGTGCTCCAGGTGCTGCACCACTGGGAGATGTGGAGGCTGTGGGCTTCACAGGCTGTGGTCACCATGTCCTCGCTCCAGGTGCTGCACCACTGGGAGATGTGGAGGCGGTGGGCTTCACTGGCTGTGCTCCAGGTACTGCACCACTGGGAGATGTGGAGGCAGTGGGCTTCACAGGCTGTGGTCACCATGTCCTCGCTCCAGGTGCTGCACCACTGGGAGATGTGGAGGCAGTGGGCTTCACTGGCTGTGCTCCAGGTGCTGCACCACTGGGAGATGTGGAGGCGGTGGGCTTCATTGGCTGTGCTCCAGGTGCTGCACCACTGAGAGACGTGGAGGTGGTGGGCGTCACTGGCTGTGCTCCAGGTGATGCGCTACCGGGAGATGTGGAGACGGTGGGCTTCATTGGCTGTGCTCCAGGTGCAGCACCACTGGGAGAGGCGGTGGGCTTCACTGGCTGTGCTCCAGGTGCTGCGCCACTGGGAGACAAGGAGGCGGTGGGCTTCACTGGCTGTGCTCACCATGTCCTCGCTCCATGTGCTGCACCACTGGGAGACGTGGAGGCGGTGGGCTTCACTGGCTGTGCTCCAGGTGCTGCACCACTGGGAGATGTGGAGGCTGTGGGCTTCACAGGCTGTGGTCACCATGTCCTCGCTCCAGGTGCTGCACCACTGGGAGATGTGGAGGCAGTGGGCTTCACTGGCTGTGCTCCAGGTGCTGCACCACTGGGAGATGTGGAGGCGGTGGGCTTCATTGGCTGTGCTCCAGGTGCTGCACCACTGGGAGACATGGAGGTGGTGGGCGTCACTGGCTGTGCTCCAGGTGATGCGCTACCGGGAGATGTGGAGACGGTGGGCTTCATTGGCTGTGCTCCAGGTGCTGCACCACTGGGAGACGTGGAGGTGGTGGGCTTCACTGGCTGTGCTCCAGGTGATGCGCCACTGGGAGATGTGGAGGCGGTGGGCTGCACTGGCTGTGCTCCAGGTGCTACTCCACTGAGAGAAGTGGAGGCGGTGGGCTTCACTGGCTGTGCTCCAGGTGCTGCGCCACTGGGAGACGTGGAGGCGGTGGGCTTCACTGGCTGTGCTCCAGGTGCTGCACCACTGAGAGACATGGAGGCAGTGGGTTTCACTGGCTGTGCTCCAGGTGCTGCGCCACTGGGAGACGTGGAGGCGGTGGGCTTCACTGGCTGTGCCCCAGGTGCTGCGCCACTGGGAGACGAGGAGGCGGTGGGCTTCACTGGCTGTGCTCACCATGTCCTCGCTCCAGGTGCTGCACCACTGGGAGACGTGGAGGAGGTGGGCTTCACTGGCTGTGCTCCAGGTGCTACACCACTGGGAGATGTGGAGGCGGTGGGCTTCACAGGCTGTGCTCACCATGTCCTCGCTCCAGGTGCTGCACCACTGGGAGATGTGGAGGCGGTTGGCTTCACTGGTTGTGCTCCAGGTGCTGCACCACTGGAAGATGTGGAGGTGGTGGGCTTCATTGGCTGTGCTCCAGGTGCTCCGAGATGTGGAAGTGATGGGCTTCACTGGCTGTGATGCGTCACTGGGAGATGTGGAGGCGGTGGGCTTCACTGGCTGTGCTCCAGGTGCTGCGCCACTGGGAGACGTGGAGGCGGTGGGCTTCACTGGCTGTGCTCCAGGTGCTGCGCCACTGGGAGACGTGGAGGCGGTGGGCTTCGCTTGCTGTGCTCCAGGTGCTGCGCCACTGGGAGACATGGAGGTGGTGGGCTTCACTGGCTGTGCTCCAGGTGCTGCGCCACTGGGAGACATGGAGGCGGTGGGCTTCACTGGCTGTGCTCCAGGTGCTGCGCCACTGGGAGACGTGGAGGTGGTGGGCTTCACTGGCTGTGCTCCAGGTAGTGCACCACTGGGAGACATGGAGGCAGTGGGCTTCACTGGCTGTGCTCCAGGTGCTGCACCACTGGGAGCTGTGGAGGCGGTGGACTTCACTGGCTGTGCTCACCATGTCCTCGCTCCAGGTGCTGCACCACTGGGAGATGTGGAGGCGGTGGGCTTCACTGGGTGTGCTCAGCATGTCCTCGCTCCAGGTGCTTGTTAAGCGGAAATCCTGTGCAGTTCCCTCTGGGACCACTGCAAAAGATTTAGGCTTACAGGTGTTGGCAGTAAACCCACTTGGTAGCTGTCTGTACCACACAGATTCACCTGGTAGCTGTGGCTGAGCAGTCAGACCTCTCTCAAGAAAAGTTAGGCAGTATGTGGAGTATACAAAATAGGGCAATTTACACAGTAGAACAAGCAAACACGGAACAGAGCTTGGGTGTAAAGATATATAGGTATTTATTTATAACAACACATCTATAGAAAACACTCTGATACTAATACGGCAAACAACTTCAATTACAATTACTATAAGTAAATCAATCCCCCTAACAATAGTTCGACAAGTCTAGGTTCAACGGCACCACTTATTTGCAGACAGAGGTGAATGCTTTAACCTAGATAGCACTCTAATATTCGTTAGAACGGGAGAGAAAAGGCAGGGTATGAAATCAACTTGTACCAACACTTTTACGAACAAAAGCAAGGCAAGTAAGGCAGGGTCTACTGTAGATCGCAAAGTTCAGAGGCCAGGCCCACTCGGAGAGAGGCAAGGCGATATGTCCCAAAAAGTATAACAGTGGAAATGCACTTCGAGACTTTGTCGCAAATTGTTATAGAAAGATTGGACCAGTTCAGAACAGAAAGTTAAGAAAGCTTAGAGGCGACCCAATGGAGAGGCGAGGATTAAGACACCTCACGCTAACCGTCACAAGAGAAGCCAGGCGGACACGGTACCTTGTATGTGGAGAGACAGCTCCGGCGGGGGCAGTTGTTCCTGGTGGTTGGATGCAAGTCAGGGCTTTGACAAGAGAAGAGATGATCTAGTCGTCGAAGGAAAGTTGAAGATCGTTGCACCACCAGGGAAGAGACCAGCCGCGGAGTGCTCCGTCACAAGGCACCACCTTTTGGTCGCGGTACGGGCTAGTGGCTATCCAGTTGCCGTGGTGCTCAGCACGGGCAATTCGACCACTACGCCCTGGAAGCGAAGAAAAAGCAAAGGGGACTGGTTGTGCCCACCAGTCAGGGTAAGAAGACTCTCTGGCTGGGAGATCTCCTCTGTCGTTGGGAAGTGGTGAGTCGGTTCAGCAGGGCTCCACCGGAGGTGTCGTCGTTGCAGGTCGGCTCAGCTTTACACTTGTCAGATTCTTAGGTCCTGTGGCGACTTCTGAAGATCCAGTCCCAAAAGCCCTGCTTTTATGCAGAAAACCCCCATTCATTCAGCCTAGCTGTCAATCAAAACACGCTAAGTGGTGAGCGGGGTGGCTCACCACTTGGGCCAATCACACCAGAGTGCGACTTGAGTTGGCAAGGCAACTCAGTCCAGGGTGCCTAAACCCCCTCCCACGCCCCCTGTGGTACCCAGACAGAATGGCACCACTTTGAAGGGCTTCTGTGCAGAAGCCGCCAAAAGTGGAACAAAGGGCTCAACCTTTGGTTTAGGAGTCACAGAGACGGCACAGACGCCATTTTAAAAACCGAGTTCTGGCAGAAAATACCAACCGATAGATTTATTTAAGACAAATAAACCGGTGGTATGTTAGAGACTAACGAGAAAAAGTATTAACCTCCAACAATGGGAAGAATCCCATAGAGTTATATTCGGGGTCGAATATAACAAGTAGTTTCCACTGCCACCAGCCAAAACTCGACGAGGGGGGACGGGACAGTGCCCTCTCAAATAACAGACCCAGGGGTAATCGAATTACCCCTACCAGTACGTCCACAATAGGATGGTTTGTACTAGTCTGTTAGTAAATGTAGGTCTAGTAAAGCCAATGGTGACTTTACATGCCCTGGGAGACAGTAGTCAGTCCCAGGGTATGGAGTCTATGGTGGGGGTCCTCTAGGACGCCCTGGTGTTACGGCACGGAGGGTGCGTTGTAACACACATAGCAAAACATATGAGACCCTATGGAGTAAAAGACCCCATAGCCCATAGAGCACATTGACATTCACAGGAATTAACCACATTCATGTCCAAGAGTGGGAAAAAAGAGTCTCACTCTTGGCAGGATGGAAAAAACAAACTCCAGAAATCCAGCAAAGCTGCTGGGGGACTCAATAGGTTAGGGAATTCAGCCTAAACAGAGAATTCTCCCTAACACCCACCCCCCCCCCCCCCAGACTAAGGGACAGGAGGATTTAATCCACTCCTGGATGAATCTAATACCTCTAGTCGATGACATACATCCTAGAGAGACCATCAGCATTTTGGTGGTGGCACCCTGGCCTGTGCTCAATGGTGAAATCAAACCCTTGAAGGCAGATTGACCATCTCAACAGTTTTGGGTTTTCCCCCTTCATTTGCATCAACCATCCCAAGGGTTGGTGGTCAGTCTGAATGACAAAAGTAGAACCATACAAGTATGGCCTAAACTTCTTCAGAGCCCACACGATAGCAAAGCACTCTCTTTCGATTGTTGCCCACCTTGTTTCAGGATCCTTCAGCTTGCGGCTGATGAAGCAAACGGGGTGCTCCCTACCTTTCCCATCCAGTTGACTGAGTACTGCACCTATTCCTACATTTGAAGCATCTGTCTGCACAATGAAAGTTTGGCGGTAATCAGGAGATCTGAGTACTGGGGCTTGGCAAAGAGCCTTTTTCAGGTTTTCAAAAGCCTGATTGCACTCCTCGTTCCATCTAACCTTTTTAGGAAATTTGGGAGACGAGATGACATTCAGTGGAGAAGCTATGGTTCCATAGTTCTCAATGAAATTCCTGTAATACCCAGTGAGGCCTAAGAAGGCTCTCACCTGGGTCTGAGTAGTAGGTCTTGTCCAATTTTGCACAGCTTCAATCTTACTGAGCAAAGGCCTTATTTCTCCACCTCCTACCTCATGTCCAAGATAGACTACCTTACTCTGTCCAATTTGGCATTTACTCGCCTTTATGGTCAGATTGGCTTGTCCAAGAGCCTGCAAAACATCTCTTAGGTGGGTTACATGTTCTTCCCAGGAATTGCTGAACACTGCTATGTCATCCAAGTATGCCATGCAGAAGTCCTCCATCCCATTCAGAACCTGGTTTACCATCCGTTGAAATGTAGCAGGTGCATTCTTCAATCCGAAAGGCATTACCTTAAAATGGTATAAGCCAACAGGGGTAGAAAATGCAGTTTTCTCCTTGGCATGGTCTGTCAGGGCTATTTGCCAATAGCCTGACGTCAAGTCAAATGTGCTGAGGAACTTGGCTGCGCCAAGTTTATCCACCAACTCATCTGTTCTTGGCAAAGTGTGGGCATCAGTCTTGGTGACTGTATTAAGAGCTCTATGATCCACGCAGAATCTAAGTTCTTTAGATCCAGCCTTTGGTACTAACACAACTGGGCTAGACCATGGACTAGTAGAGGGCTCTATTACCCCGAGATCAAGCATCTTGCTGACCTCACCTTTGATGTGGGTTCGTACGTTTTCTGACATTCGGTATCCTCTGCTTTTGACTGGCAGACAGTCACCAGTGAGTATGTCATGCTGGCCCCAAGAGGTCAAGCCTGGTGAAAGCGAGAACAGAGAGGCAAACTGATTCAACATAGATTTGCACTCTTCTTGTTGCTCGGGTGTCAGATTTGAAGAGAGATTCACTCCTTCAATTTTTTTGTCTAAAGGTAAGCCTCTGAGGAGATCAGGAAGAGCTTCACTCTCTTCTTCTTCTTCCTCTGATGATGCTAGAAGCAACGCTCCTACATCAGGTCTTGAGATATACGCTTTGAGTCGGTTGGTGTGGAAGACTGTCGGAGCCTCCTTGGGATTGCCCAAGTCCACCAGATAGTTGACCTCTCCAAGTTTACCCACAACTCTGAAGGGTCCCATCCATTTGTCTTGCAAGGCCCTCTGCCTTGTTGGATCATAACGAGAACGAGCTGGTCTTGAGCGAACTCAACCATGTTAGCCTTTTGATCATGCCAGTGCTTGACCAATGCTTGTCCAGCTTTCAAGTTATCGCTTGCTTCTGTCATCATGTGCGACATTCTCCCTCAGAGACCTATCACGTAGTCAGTCACTCTGACTGGCTTGGGGGAAGGAGCACTCTCCAACCCCTCCTTTATCAGGGCCAATGGACCTCTGACGGGATGACCATAGAGAAGCTCAAAGGGAGAATAACCTACTCCCTCCTCAGGGACTTCTCTATAAGCAAAGAGAAGGCATGGCAGTAGAAGGTCCCACTTTCGTTTAAGGGGTTCTTCTAAAGCACCTATCATGCTCTTCATGGTTCGGTTGAACCTTTCTACCAGTCCATTGGTTTGTGGGTGGTAAGCCGTTGAGAACTTGTAAGTAACTCCACAGGTTTTCCACATGGCTTTCATGTAGTGGGACATAAAGTTTGACCCCCTGTCAGAGATTACTTCCTTAGGAAACCCGACCCTAGTAAAAATACCAAGGAGGGCCTTAGCCACAGCCGGAGCTGTAACAGTCCTCATAGGAATTGCCTCAGGATACCTAGTAGCATGGTCTACTACAACAAGTATAAACCTGTTGCCTGAGGAGGGTGGAGGATCAAGGGGACCAACAATGTCAATCCCTACTCTCTCAAATGGCACTCCCACAACTGGGAGAGGCACTAAAGGTGCCACATTCTTGGAGCCAACCTTACCAGAGGTCTGGCAGGTGTGGCAGCTCCTGCAGTGTTTTTCCACTTCAGCCCCCATCTTCGGCCAATAGAAGTAGAGAGAGAGCCTTTCCTTGGTCTTCTTAAAACTCAAGTGACCAGCCAAAGGAATCTCGTGGGCTAACTGCAAGAACTGTGGTCTGTTCTCTTGGAGTACTACAAGCCGTTTGTAGTCTCCAGGTGCAGACTCGGTCGGTTCACTGTAGAAGAGGCCATCTTCCCAGTGCAACCTGTATTTCCCAGGCTCTTTCTCTTCAGCCTGAACTTCTGCCTGGTGGTGAAGACCTTCCAGAGTTGGACATTCTCTCTGTCCCTTACTGAAGTCTGCCCTGCTGGGTCCACCTTCTGCCAGTAAAGACTGCAGCTCAGGATGGTCAACAGGATCCAGATCTCCAATGAGTTCCTGGCCTTCCATTAGCTCTTCCTCAGAGTTTAATTCTACCACACAGGGTTGTACCTCCCTCTCAGCCTCAGCCGGAGGTGGAGTTACGGGTGTAACTTTGGACAACCGCGGGGAAGTCCGTGTTGGCTGCACTGTAATGCCGGCTGCTGGTTTCAGGGCAGAAGTCTTAGGTTTTCCTTTTGCTTCTGTTTTCTTCGAGACAGCGGCCGATAATTCCAGTGGAGCAGGAGTGATTTCTTTCTTCATCATCTCCTGGAGAGTACAGCGCATGGTCCTCTCTCTTGCGGGTCTGGTTTGCTCCTGTAACCGGTTACTAGGAGGTCTGGGAGTATGCGATACAACTCCGAGAGTTTTCAAATCGTTACCCAACAGTACGCATCCTGGTACCTCAATCTGTATGCTGACAGGTATCTTCACAGTCATGTTGTTACACTGGATGAGAACTGGTAATTGGGGAAGCATCTGCACAGGCCCTCCAGCTAACTTGGTGAGGCGTTTAGGTGCCTTAGCAACATCCTCAGCCTAAAAAAACGATTTATCTACCACAGTTATGCTGGCCCCAGAGTCCCTAATGGCAGGAGTCTCCTGACCATTCACTTGGACACTGTCCTTATAATACTCTTTAGTATTATCGGGGATAGAATTATAGACATCTAAATTCTGCTGTTCCCACAACCCCAGAGATACTAAAGAAACGCTGGCTGAGACTCCAATGGGTTCGTCAGCTAGCAGTAGAAAGTTTCCACTTGCCATTTGGACTTCCTCCACTGGAGCTAAGGCTAAGGAGACAAGCTGGACCCCTGAAGGTTTACCCTTACATCTGGGATCTCCTTTCACGTGGTCAGTTGAGCCACAAACAAAGCATTTACTGAATGCTTTCTGGAATGGTGGCTGGTACTGTCCTCCTTCCGGTTTGGCACCAGAAGACACACTATTCTGCTGTGGTTTTCCTTGTGGCTTACCCTTCTGGTTTTGTTTGGGGCCCTCTTTGGAATTTGAGTTATTAGAATTCTCTTTTGAGTCTTTTTTAGGCTGTTTTCCCTCATCCTTTTTCTGAGTTGCCCCAGAATCCTTATGAGTAGCCCTGTTGGCAACCCACAAGTCAGCAGCCTTAGCTAGCTTCCGGGAATGCAACTCCTTCGAATCAGCCAAGTGCTGTCTGAGCTCAGGAGAACAGGCATCATAAATAGACTCCAACATAAAAAGATTCTTCATACCCTTATAAGTGTTCACTTTGTAACCCTTAATCCATCCCTCTAAGTTTTTCAACCCTTCACTCACCCAGGTAGCCCAAGGGGTACCATCATGCTTTTTGAGGGTTCTAAACCTCTTAAGATACTGGGAAGGGGTCTTCCCAAATCTAGCTATCAAAGCTAGTTTCACACTTTCGTAATCCGTCTAATCCGCCTCCCCCAATTCCATTACCACTTCAGTCGCAACAGGAGGGAGCCTAGAGAACAACCAGGGAAGTAAATCGTTCCCGGTGATGTCCTGGAGCCCATGATTGTATTCAAACAGTTTTAACCAATCCAACACATCCAATCTCGGTTCATACATTCCCACTAATTCCTTCGGCATCCGGGGTCTTTTGGGACTGGAGCTCCTAGAGGAACCCGAGGAGAGAGAAGCATTTTCCATAGACAACTTTTTCATCTCTAACTTGTGATTAAGTTCTATTTCCCTGAGTCTTAACTCAGCTTGCTTCTGCTCAGCCTGGGCATTCATCCGTCTGAACTCGAGCTCTTGGTTTCGTTCAGATTGAGCCAAGAACTGTTTGTATTCTAATTCGAGCTTCATTTTTTCGAGTTCAAAATAAGCAGGGTTACATGTGGGACCTGGTATGGGCCCTGTAGGTACAGCTGGTAGGGCAGGTAGAGGAGCAGGGGAGACAGTTTTGTTAGCCTCTCCTTCCTCTTCAGCCTCTTCATCACTATCATCAGAATTACGATTTAGGTCAACACCATCACTGTTATCTACATTTGCTGGAGAAATTGGTTCCTCTGAACCAGTACCCAGACTTTGGTTCGTCAGCAATCTCTCTATTAGTTCTAACTTCTTGCCCCTTACAGGAAGATTCTCTTGCCTACAGAGAGCTCGCAAACTCTCAGTATTTTCACCTGACAAGGACTCTTGACTGTAAGTTTCCATAGTAGACATGTTTTTGAAAGTTGCTTTTTAGTGCTAAGCTTTGTGGTTAGTTATCTTAAAGTGTTGAAAAGCACTCTAAACTGTATACTCGATAGAAATCCCACCGCTGTACACCAGTGTTAAGCGGAAAACCTGTGCAGTTCCCTCTGGGACCACTGCAAAAGATTTAGGACTACAGGTGTTTGGCAGTAAACCCACTTGGTAGCAGTCTGTACCACACAGATTCACTTGGTAGCTGTGGCTGAGCAGTCAGACTTCCCTCAAGAAAAGTTAGGCAGTATGTGGAGTATACAACATAGGGCAATTCTTCACAGTAAGACAAGCAAACACGCAACAAGGCTTCATTGTAAAGATATAAAGGTATTTATTTATAACGAAACATCTATAGAAAACACTCTGGCACTATTACGGCAAACACTTCAATTACAATTACTCTACAAAGAAAAAGATCAATCCCCCTAACAATAGTTCGACAAGTCTAGGTTTTACCAGCATCACTTATTTGCAGACAGAGGTGTATGCTTCAACCTAGATGGCACTCTAGTATTCGTTAGGACGGGAGAGAAAAATAAGCAGGTTACGAAATCAACACGGTTCCAATACTTAACGGACAAATGCAAGGCAAGAAGACAAGAACCACGATAGATCATAAAGTTCAGAGGCCAGGCCCACTCGGAAAGAAGCGAGGCGATATGTCCCAAAAAGTATCTTAGTGGAAATGCGTTTGAGTCTTTGTAGCAAATTGTTATCGGCAGATTGGACCAGTTCAGAACAACACGCTAGAGAAAGCTTGGAGGCGACCCTATGGAGAGGCGAGGATTAAGACACCTCACTCTATCCGGCAACAAGGGAAGCCAGGCGGACACAGTACCTTGATTGTGGAGAGACAGCTCCGGCGGGGGCAGTTGTTCCTGATGGTGGGTGCACGTCCGGACTTTGCCAAGAGAAGAGAGGATCTTGTCGTCGAAGGAACGTTGAAGATCGTTGCACCACCAGGGAAGAGACCAGCCGCGGAGTGCTCTGTCACAAGGCACCACCTTTTGGTCACGGTGCAGGGGTAGTGGCTATCCGGTTGCCGAGGTGCTCTGCAGGGGCAATTCGGCCACTGCGTCCTGAGGCAAAGAAAAAGCAAAAGGGACTGGTTGTTCCCACCAGTCAGGGGAAGAGGCTCTCCGGCAGGGAGATCTCCTCTGTCGTCGGGAAGTGGTGAGTCGGTTCAGCAGGGCTCCACCGGAGGTGTCGTCGTTGCAGGTCGGCTCAGCTTTACCCTCGTCGGACTCTTAGGTCCTGTGGAGACTTCTGAAGATCCATTCCCAAAATCCCTGCTTTTATGCAGAAAACCCCCATTCATTCAGCCTAGCTGTCAAACAACACACGCTAAGTGGTGAGCGGGGAGGCTCTCCACTTGGGCCAATCATACCAGAGTGCGACCGGAGTTGGCAAGGCAACTTGGTCCAGGGTGCCTAAACCCCCTCGCACACCCCTCTGGTAACCCAGACAGAATGGCACCACTTTGGAGGGTCTCTGTACAGAAGCCTGCCAAAAGTGGAACAAAGGGCTCAACCTTTGGTTTAGGAGTCACAGAGACGAACACAGACGCCATTTTAAAAACCGAGTTCTGGCAGAAAATACCATCCGATAAACTTATTTAAGATAAGTAACCCGGTGGTATGTTAGAGATTAACGAGAAAAAGGATCAATCTCTAACAATGGGAAGAATCCCATAGGGTTATATTCGGGGTCGAATATAACAAGTAGTTTCCACTGCCACCAGCCAAAACTCAACGAGGGGGGACGGGACAGTGCCCCCTCGAGTAACAGACCCAGGAGTAATTGAATTACCCCTACTAGCACGTCCACAATAAGATGGTTTGTACTAGTTCTGTTTGTAAATGTAGGTCTAGTAAAGCCAATGGTGACTTTACATGCCCGGGGACACAGTAGTCAGTCCCCGGATATGGAGTCTATGGTGGGGGACCCGCTAGGGCGCCCCCGTGTTACGACACGTAGGGTGCGGTGTAACACACATAGAAAAACATATGAGACCCTATGGAGTAAAAGACCCCATAACCCATAGAACACATTGACATTCAAAGGAATTACACAAATTCATGTCCAAGAGTGGGAGAAAAAGAGTCTCACTCTTGGCAGGATAGAAAAAACTAACTCCAGAAATCCAGCAAAGCTGCTGGGGGACTCACTAGGTTAGGAAATTCAGCCTAAACAGAGAATTCTCCCTAACACTGTGCTCCAGGTGCTGCACCACTGGGAGACGTGGAGGCGGTGGGCTTCACAGGCTGTGCTCAAGATGCTGTGCCACTGGGAGACGTGGAGGTGGTGGGCTTAACTAGCTGTGCTCCAGGTGCTGCACCACTGGGAGATGTAGAGGCGGTGGGCTTCACTGGCTGTGCTCCAGGTGCTGCACCACTGGGAGATGTGGAGGCAGTGGGCTTCACTGGCTGTACTCACCATATCCTCGCTCCAGGTGCTGCACCACTTGGAGATGTGGAGGCGGTGGGCTTCACTGGCTGTGCTGCAGATGCTGCACCACTGGGAGACATGGAGGCGGTGGGCTTCCCTGGCTGTGCTCACCATGTCCTCGCTCCAAGTGCTGCACCCCTGGGAGATGTGGAGGCGGTGGGCTTCACTGGCTGTGCTCCAGGTGCTGCACCACTGGGAGATGTGGAGGCGGTGGGCTTCACTGTCTGTGCTCACCATGTCCTCGCTCCAGGTGCTGCACCACTGGGAGATGTGGAGGCGGTGGGCTTCACTGGCTGTGCTCACCATGTCCTCGCTCCAAGTGCTGCACCACTGGGAGATATGGAGGCGCTGGGCTTCACTGGCTGTGCTCCAGGTGCTGCACCACTGGGAGACGTGGAGGCGGTGGGCTTCACTGGCTGTGCTCCAGGTGCTGCAGCAATGGGAGATGTGGCGGCGGTGGGCTTCACTGGCTGTGCTCCAGGTGCTGCACCACTGGGAGATGTGGAGGCGGTGGGCTTCACTGGCTGTGCTCACCATGTCCTCGCTCCAGGTGCTCCACCACTGGGAGATGTGGAAACGGTGGGCTTCACTGGCTGTTCTCACTATGTCCTCGCTCCAGGTGCTGCACCACTGGGAGATGTGAAGGCGGTGGGCTTCACTGGCTGTGCTCACCATGTCCTCGCTCCAAGTGCTGCACCATTGGGAGATGTGGAGGCAGTGGGCTTCACTGGCTGTGCTCACCATGTCCTCACTCCAGGTGCTGCACCACTGGGAGATGTGGAGGCGGTGGGCTTCACTGGCTGTGCTCACTATGTCCTCGCTCCAGGTGCTGCACCACTGGGAGACGTGGAGGCGGTGGGCTTCACTGGCTGTGCACCAGGTGCTGCAGCACTGGGAGATGTAGAGGCGGTGGGCTTCACTGGCTGTGCTCCAGGTGCTGCACCACTGGGAGACGTGGAGGCAGTGGGCTTCACTGGCTGTGCTCCAGGTGCTGCAGCACTGGGAGATGTGGAGGTGGTGGGCTTCACTGGCTGTGCTCCAGGTGCTGCAACACTGGGAGATGTGGAAGCGGTGGGCTTCACTAGCTGTGCTCACTATGTCCTCGCTCGAGGTGCTGCACCACTGGGAGATGTGGAGGCGGTGGGCTTCACTGGCTGTGCTCCAGGTGCTGCACCACTGGGAGACGTGGAGACGGTGGGCTTCACTGGCTTTGCTACAGGTGCTGCACCATTGAGAGATGTGGAGGCGGTGGGCTTCATTGGCGGTGCTCACTATGTCCTCTCTCCTGGTGCTGCACCACTGGGAGATGTGGATGCGGTGGGCTTCACTGGCTGTGCACTGGCTGTGCTCCAGGTGCTGCAGCACTGGGAGATGTAGAGGCGGTGGGCTTCACTGGCTGTGCTCCAGGTGCTGCACCACTGGGAGACGTGGAGGCAGTGGGCTTCACTGGCTGTGCTCCAGGTGCTGCAGCACTGGGAGATGTGGAGGCGGTGGGCTTCACTGGCTGTGCTCCAGGTGCTGCAACACTGGGAGATGTGGAAGCGGTGGGCTTCACTAGCTGTGCTCACTATGTCCTCGCTCGAGGTGCTGCACCACTGGGAGATGTGGAGGCGGTGGGCTTCACTGGCTGTGCTCCAGGTGCTGCACCACTGGGAGACGTGGAGACGGTGGGCTTCACTGGCTTTGCTACAGGTGCTGCACCATTGAGAGATGTGGAGGCGGTGGGCTTCATTGGCTGTGCTCACTATGTCCTCTCTCCTGGTGCTGCACCACTGGGAGATGTGGATGCGGTGGGCTTCACTGGCTGTGCACTGGCTGTGCTCCAGGAGCTGCACCACTGGGAGGTGTGGAGGCGGTGGGCTTCACTGGCTGTGCTCACTATGTCTTCGCTCCAGGTGCTGCACCACTGGGAGATGTGGAGGCGGTGGGCTTCACTGGCTGTGCTCCCGGGTGCTGCACCACTGGGAGATTTGGAGGTGGTGGGCTTCACTGGCTGTGCTACCGGGTGCTGCACCACTGGGAGATGTGGAGGCGGTGGGCTTCACTGGCTGTGTTCACTATGTCCTTGCTCCACGTGCTGCACCACTGGGAGATGTGGAGGCGGTGGGCTCATTGGCTGTGCTCCTGCACCACTGGGAGATGTGGAGGCGGTGGGCTTCACTGGCTGTGCTCCAGGTGCTGCATCACTGGTAGATGTGGAGGCGGTGAGCTTCACTGGCTGTGCTCACCATGTCCTCGCTCCAGGTGCTGCAACACTGGGAGACGTGGAGGCGGTGGGCTTCACTGGCTGTGCTCCCGGTGCTGCACCACTGGGAGACGTGGAGTCGGTGGGCTTCACTGGCTGTGCTCCAGGTGCTGCACTACTGTGAGATGCGGAGGCGGTGGGCTTCACAGGCTGTGCTCACCATGTCCTTGCTCCGGGTGCTGCACCACTGGTAGATGTGGAGGCGGTGGGCTTCACTGGCTGTGCTCCAGGTGCTGCACCACTGGGAGATGTGGAGGCAGTGGGCTTCACTGGCTGTGCTCACCATGTCCTCGCTCCAGGTGCTGCACCACTGGGGGATGTGGAGGTGGTGGGCTTCACTGGCTGTGCTCCAGGTGCTGCGTCACTGGGAGACGTGGAGGCGGTGGGCTTCACAGGCTGTGCTCAAGGTGCTGCGCCACTGGGAGACGTGGAGGTGGTGGGCATAACTGGCTGTGCTCCAGGTGCTGCACCACTGGGAGATGTAGAGGCGGTGGGCTTCACTGGCTGTGCTCCAGGTGCTGCACCACTGGGAGATGTGGAGGCGGTGGGCTTCACTCGCTGTGCTCACCATGTCCTCGCTCCAGGTGCTGCACCACTGGGAGATGTGGAGGCGGTGGGCTTCACTGGCTGTGCTGCAGGTGCTGCACCACTGGGAGATGTAGAGGCGGTGGGCTTCACTGGCTGTGCTGCAGGTGTTGCACCACTGGGAGACATGGAGGTGGTGGGCTTCCCTGGCTGTGCTACCGGGTGCTGCACCACTGGGAGATGTGGAGGCGGTGGGCTTCACTGGCTGTGCTCACTATGTCCTTGATCCACGTGCTGCACCACTGGGAGATGTGGAGGCGGTGGGCTCACTGGCTGTGCTCCTGCACCACTGGGAGACGTGGAGGCGGTGGGCTTGACTGGCTGTGCTCCAGGTGCTGCACCACTGGGAGATGTGGAGGCCGTGGGCTTCACTGGCTGTGCTCACTATGTCCTCGCACAAGGTGCTGCACCACTGGAATATGCGGGGTGTGGTGTGTGTGGTATTCCCCAAGTGTGTGAGCGCCTAGTGCCGTTTAAAAGAACCTTTTGAAGCAATCGTCGTATGGAGAAAATGTTTCTATAACCATTAACCGAAAGTTCCATCTCTCTGGTTAAACGCTTCTACATGAAATCTGAAAGGATTAAAGCAAGTCTCCTCCCCTGGCAAGCTCACACTCATTGCCTTGCACACCTCCATCTAATATTTCACCGATGTCTAAAGGCATGTTTGTTCTTTGAGTCCATTGTTTGAGCAAAGCGAACACCCCTGGATACAGGGAAGGGAAGGAAGCCTAGGAGATCCCATGACTGGCTTGGAGACCAGATTACAAAGAAACAAGGTCAGGGGCACAGAGCAGGAAAACAGGTTTGGGTTCCTGGTTTGGAAAGAGTGAAGGACAGGAACACCATTCCTCTGAAGGGCCAGGTTTAGGAACCGTGAGGGCGGCTGACCCAGTACCCATTATTCGTCAGTCTCCTTCCACGTCTAAGCAAACCTCCCTGAGCTGTTCGGGTCTCTTGCAATATAACTATCGCTGTATTAAATGATCTTTAAGTCTTTGAGAGCTGTTGCTTGGAGCCCCTCGGCTAACACAGGATCTGCGCTTGACAGAGTTGCAATCTAACCTGTTTCATTCTGGGGATGTACGTGAACTCTTATTTCATCTGTAGACGTGTACTCAAAACACACAGAGACACACAGCCATGTGTCTTATTCCTGATAGGGACCTACGAGCAAACTGAGGCCTGACCCGTGCTGCCCCCTTACTTATCTAGGTGTCCTGGGAGTGCCTGATATCTTGACAAGCATCGTCGCTGTGATGAGCTGCTGGTGGCGTTAAGTGACCACAAGACTCATTAAAAACAAAAAAAAAAGAGTTATCTCAATTGTGCAGGCCCGGGTGGAAGAAGGGCAGTGGGTCATCTTGGACCTCTGACCAAATACAATCAGACGAGAATGGAGCGAGATCCAAGATGGCGATCCAAGATGGCGGAGGCAGCCTTAGATCATGTGATTGGTATTCTGGAGAACTAGAGGAAGCGTGGGTGATATCTGCCTCCCAAGTGAGAGAATATATTCTGGCATATCCCTGCGTTTCTTCTAATTATTGGCTGGAATGCCTGCATGTTATCTGTTAGAGTCTCTGACAGGATTCTCTTTCAAGCGCCTGGTCACCACTAAAAACCAGAATAGGGTTAGGGCGGTCATAGGGCTGCAGCGCAACCAGGGCACCATATTTCCAGTCTAAATTTTCCTCTATAAACCAGTGCTGTCCTGGGGTTATGCTCTTCACCTTTCACCCCAAATTTGCCATCACTAAAGCGCTGCCCCAAATGACAAGGCTTTGCAAAGGGGAGGCCCAAGACAAGATACCTTATGTGCCGTGTCATGGTGACATAACTCCCTGCCCTGCTTTGCCCTTCCCCGATGTGGAAGGGGGGGGGCTTGAGAACCATGGGTGTAGAGCATTGCGCAATTTACCAGCAGTGTTCTATTGGTTTTAGGCAAACACACCACAAAACTAGGGCACCAGTCAATTGTTTACAGACTTTGCGATAGTGATGGCCTTCAGGCTAGGGTGGCCAACTCTTTGATAGTCTGTCGCAGGACACTTGCCCACAAGGCGGTGATGACGTCACGTCATTCACGTTTGGCCCGTCTCTTTTTTAAAAAAAAATGTTTTAATGGCTCTTAACACCTGGCTTAATTGACATGCAAATGGTTTGTCCTTGGAAGGTGATGGTCACGTTTTTTAACTGTAAACATGACCATCAGGACCCCAGGAACAAACCAATAGCATTTGAATAAAGCCGGGTGTCAGAGCGTTACAGCTCGACCTCTAGGCTCAAAAGGAGCCAGGGCTGCAGAGCCGCTGGAGAAAGAAAGCAGCAGGCGGTAGAGCCATGCTTTGTAGATGGCCGCTTCAGTTTGCAGATTGGCTGTACTGGAGGCAGGTTGTCCCGACACAAGTCGAGAGAACCTGCGTCCCGCATAGCCACTCTGCAAACTGCGGGACAGAGTCCCTAATTGCAGAACAATCCCGCGAAATCTGGACAGTTGCCCACCCTACTTCAGGCTGGAAAGAGCCATGTGGGCCAGACGCAAAGACAGCAGCCTGGACTGCTAACATAAAGTGTACATACAATAGCACAATACAGTGGATTTAAGCTTTCATCTGGCGTCCCACAACGGTGTAATCATGTACAAGTCATCTCAGAAGATTGTGCTTAATATTCTATATGTTGCTTGAATGACAAACCAGCAGCATTCGAAATCAATATGCAACATGTGTTCTAGACTTATTTTGAATGGTGGATTCTTTGGTACAGATGTGTATTTGCTCACATAAATGTGCAGCAAAGTATTATCAATGTAGCGGTTTATTGAGAAGACACCCTCAATACGGGGAGTTCCTTCCCTCCCCACCCAAGTGGTTCTGCAACAGAGTGTTCAACAGATTCTTTTTTTTAGCCCTATCTCAGACACATATCGTGCCCCTTGAATCCCTCGCCCTTGAGTTAACATCAGGGGTGCTGCTAGGTCTGTAAAAGATCAGGGGCTAAGCTAATGTCGGGACTGGCAGGACTTGGGGCTAGCTAGCCTTTTGGTTGTAGCCCCTGAGCTTCTATCTGGGGCAACAACCAAAAGACCCGGGGCTATAGCCTCCTCAGCCCCCCCTCTCTTCCCAGCAACACCTCTGGCTAACAATGAGCCAAGAACCAGGCCGGTGTACAGGAAGTATATTGGTATTTATTTAAATTAATAGTAATAGAAATTAGCACGAGAATATCAAAAACACCACTTTATCCGTGGCACAACACAATCAGCTTCTCTCAGCATAAATAAATCCCAAAATTGATTTAAAAAAAACACAAACACAATTCTTACTTTGTGCAAATTTCACTTCACAAAATAATTACATTGATCAATAAAGAAGGCACTTATTTAATTTGTGTGGTTTTGATTTTCCTGTGGGCTTAAAAGGCCGGCAGTAGGATTTCAAGATTAGCTCAAATACAAATGGCAATTATGATTTTGCCCACACTTTTGGTTTAAAATAAACACAGGGTGATGTAGTCGTTTGTTTTTCAGCCCCCCCCTTGCTTTGGTCTATGTTGGGAAGTCTGACAGAAAAATTTGACAAATTCTGGATTTCAGACCCCCCCTTACTGAAAGGCCTGTGTTGGGGAAGCTGGATAAAAAGGTTGGATTGATTTAAGAACAAAAACCCCCCTCTTCCTTAAAGAAGTCGGGGTCAGGTGGACAACAAGGATTACCCAACTAATTATAGGCTATAGTTTTCAGCGCGCACTGGGAATTGAGCTTTGTATGTTTCGAATTTTAACAAAATCTACCCCGTAGTGCTCTGGCAAATGGGGAATTAATTAAATTTATGTTTTTGGTTACATGGGCTAAGGATCTACATCGTTTTGCCCGGCACCCACCGTAAAGGGAAATGATTCAAAGCAAGTAGACTCCCCCATCTTTTGGTTTCCCAGGGCTCAGTTCTACTTACATAGCAAGTCTCTGTTTAAGGTTCAGGAAAGCCAGCTGCATCTCAGGACACTCTGGAAAGATAGGGCAGGGGTCTGGTCACTCCACTGTCAATGATGGCCTCCCAATCTCCACCATAGGACCAGGCAAAGGGACGGGAACAAGGGAGAACAAAAACAACGATCTTACTAGGCCCATTGACATTGAGAACGTGCAAGTGCATGGAACGGAAAGAGGAAAGTGTGGAACAGAATACATAAAAATAAATAATTAAAGGTGGTAGTGCAGCCAGCAAGTGGCAAGTGCTAGGTTAAGCAGATAGGGTATACCTGATAAGTGCAGAAGAGAAGTGGGTGGGGGACCGTGTGGGTACAGATACAGACCACAGTGCAGGGGGTGGCCAGGAGGCAGTGCAAGAGGGTAGCAGGGTGAGCAGGTACCTGTGCCCAAAGGACAGAGGGTGGCCAGGTGAACGGTGCCAAGAGAGAAAACAGATCAGCACAGGAGAAGAGTGGAAAAGGCAGAAGCGAAGAGGGAGGTCTTGAGGTGCTTCCGGAACCGAGGTGGTTCTCCTCATGTTTCAAGGCGGCAGGGAGGCTGTTCCAGATGGAGGCCCCAGCCGAAGACAGAGATCTACTCCCCAGCGCGTTTCTTTGAAAAACGACTGACCCTGAGGGAGTTAGAAGTAGAGGAGCGAAGGGCTCGAGAGGGGAGGTATTTACAGAGGGATAGTTGAAGGTATCTTGGACCCAGACCCCAGAAAGCCTTGTGGACAATGCAGAGGGTTTTAAATGTAATCCTTGCATCCACTGGGAGACAATGAAGGGAATTCAGAGCTGGAGAGATACGATCCCAGCGCTTGAGGCCAAGGACAAGTCTCGCAGTCCTATTCTGGATTAGATGAAGAGGGTGGAGAGTGGAGGCAGAAAGATTTAGAAAGAGGATGTTACAGCACTCCAACCTAGAGAGAATTAGAGCTTGGAAGACAATAAGCTTCTGAGGGAAAGTGAGGAAAGGCAGAGTACCTCTGAGGAGGTGTAGTAAGAAGTTAGATTTTTAGAGATGTCAGAGATGTGTGCAGAGAAGGAGAGTGTGGAGTCAAAGATGACATCAAGGTTCTTGGCCTCGCAAGTAGGGGTAGGAGGTGGGCGAAAGGAGGCCAGCCAGAGAGTGAGGGGAAAGGAAGGTGCAGGTGTACCAGTGAGGAGGATCTCGGTCTTGTTGGCATTTAGATAAAGGTTGTTGGTGGCACACCAATTTTGAATGGCGATTAGGTAATCAGAGATGAGGGAAGGAGAGGAGGTGGCTGAAGGAACCCTGAAAATGAGTTGAGTGTCGTCAGCGTAGCACTGGAAATTAGAGCAGAACAAGGAAATGCAGTAGGCGAGAGTTGCCAGGTATTGGTTGAAAAGCCAGATGTGATATCCAGGCTGGGAGTGGGAGTTTTCCTTGTGAGGGTTTGCCCACAGACAGCAGAAGGGTCTGCCTTGGGCTGATATTCTCCGTGAAGACAAAGTGGCTCTTCAAATGTCACTGGAGTTTTGTGGATGAAACATAATAAACATTGCTCTTTTGGTCAACCCAAACATTGTGTTTTGTTTTCCTGATATTTTCCTGTGCGCAATGTTATTTTTTTCCACTTTTACTTTTAAAACTGTTTTTATTTACACACACATGCTGGCCGTTTTTGTTTTCAATGTTTAAAAATCCTGTTTTCTGTGTGACAGGGATCTTTGATTCCTCCATCTTTTGTAAATTAAAATGCTGCTTGTCCATTGGTAATGACAGGTAGGCCCCTTTCCACATGGCTCTTTAAGTTAACTTGAAAAACAAAAACAAATGCCAGGCCGTTTTTGTTTCAGTGTTTAAAGTCTTGCTATTCATGTGAAAGGGGCTCCTGTTTGGGGCCTTTAAATGCACCCCAAGTGCCCCCACCTATTCTTCCATGACTCTTTGTTGGGGAAGAGCAGGGAGAGTGGGGTTTCATTAGGTGTAATTTCCTTCATCAGGGAGTGGGCACTCCAGTCTCCCCTTCCATCTCTGGGTTGGGGGGTACGGCATGGCACCCCCTTTCTTTCTTCCTTTCCAGCTCCCTGGGGTTCTCACCGGACTCCAGGCTGGAAGTTAAGGAGGTTAGTTCTCTAATAAAAGATAGAAAAAGAGTTTCAGTCTTTTTTACACACATTTTTCCCTGGGACGATTTACATTGAATTTACAACAACAAGCATTACAGTGGTGGCCAACATCCACACTTTGCGCACCGATGGGTCATCTACAAAGGCTTTATTCACTCATGCAACGTATACGTGTTTTAAATTCCCCAAATTGAGATGCATTAAATTGAGTGTTACGCCATTTAAAACCAATTTTAAACTTTGAAGGAACACCAGCATGAAAGCTCTACAACTCACAGTGGGAGTCACTTTGGAAGGGAGCACACTTGCTGTCCTTTTGATAAGCATTGTGGGTAGATAAATGTGAAACCTAGAATAACTATAGGTGCACAGAATAGCGTACTTAGTATTCGTCTGAATACCGAATAGTTCATGTATTCGTCGGAAGACGAAGCTGAATATTATTTTATGTGCAAGGGATATACATTGGGCCTCATTACGAGTTTTGAGGTAGCATGCTGCTCAAACTCGGGTCTGGAAAAATGGGAATTACCGGGCCATTCCAACATTTGCGGGCCCAGAAATTGCCATTCGCGGGACCCGGACCCAGCCCATCCCCATTCGAGCCCCTATAGGGCTCAAATGGGAATGGGGAGGATTCTAACAACGGTCCTGTTAATGACGGGACCGTTGTTAGCATCCTGTTCTGCTAGCGGGTGCCGCTCTGCACATCTGGTCTGACCAGGCGTACAGTGCGGCCCCACGAGCAGAACTTGTAATGTGGCGGTAGAGTGATAATAGCGCCGGCAGCACTACCAGCGCCGTTATCACTCTACCACTAGGGTCGTAATGAGGCCCATTATGTTCTAAACTTTAAAAACAAACTTTAAAAAATAAATGAAAGTACGATTTTAAATATGTGTTCCCATGTTTCATTTATTTTGCTTCGTTTTAATTGCTGTATCATCGTTATTTAAAGCATGCAGGCCAAAATAGATTATCAAAAAATGTAATTTAAATGGAATTTAAGTCATTTTATAGAGAGCCATTCTGCCACAAATGGTGAACTCACCAGTGTGCTTGGCTCTGTGAGAAGAAGGTGGCGGCGTAATCAGTTGGAGAGGCAGATGCGAAACCTTTGTGTTGATGGGTGCAGGTCGAAAGTACCCGGTTCCTGAGTGCCAATCTGATTTCTATGGCTTCGCTGAGAAACCTGGCAGTGTGTTATCCATAGGGAAGACTGCAGGGTGATGGACTACAGGGCCTTGGGTCGGGCTAGCTGCTGATGTCGGTGAGTGCTACAGGGCTAAAGAGGAGAGCTTGGTCGTGGTTCGGTAAGTGTGGATGTGCTAATGGCTATGCCTGCAGCAGCCGTATGAAAGGGTCGAGGTTTGCATGAGCAGTGTAAAGTGGTAAGAGAGTAGGCCTTATTAGGCAAAATAACCCTGCAACCCAGCACTCCTACCACTGCCCTCTTGCGGGCAGGTCCCTTTTCTTTAGCTCAAAATGCCAATATCAGTCCCACTTCCTCACACAGACCCCCCCATACACAAACTCTCACATAGATTGCGTCCAGTGCACAATAAAACAAGCATCTACGAGTTGGTAGATGAGGGACGGGGCAGTCTGGAAACGCACAGTGATCTCGGGAGGATAGCTCAGAGGCAACATGCTCACCTTGGAAGCAAGACGACACAGAGCAGCACAGGTTCGATCCCCGGGTTCGCGCTGAGAAACCTCTGGGTATTAAGCGCATTATAAATGACCAGTTACAACACGTTTGGTTCAGAGAAAGGGCTAGTTGAAATTTGACGGAAGGAAGTCATCCATTTTGCCTTCCTTAGTATGGCGGTTGGTACGCTGTGAGATGCCTCAAACCTCACGCCAGCATGCCCAGCGGCACAGTGGATGCAAGATTCTTGGGCTGGGGCTACACGTTTCCCCCAAAGATATTCCACTGATCTGACAATACCTGCTCAACTGTGGGGTTCAACCAGAAGACAGAGACCAACCAATCATGTTTTAGGAGATATAAGAGGAAATCCATTCAGTGCAGAGATGTGAGAGTGGGTGGAATCCTCCTAGGGCGACTAGGAGATAATGTGCAAGAGCCGTATTGCCGATCTTCCCACATCGCCGCCGGCCACTTACTTTTCAAGTCTCAGGGCCTCATTACACGGTAGGCGGTAGGGATTTACCGGTACCGGTAAAATACCGGTACCGGTAAATCCCTGCTGCCTTACTACGAGGTCCCTTAGCGGGTTGGAGTTTTAACGCCTGCTTTTTGCAGGCGTTAAATACCAACCCGCTAAGGGACCTCGGAGCTAATTACGGCACCGCTAAATTGCGGTGCCGTAATTAGCGCCTTCCCCATTCCCATTGAGCCCTATGGGGCAGAAATGGGAATGGGGAAGGGCAATGGCGGAAGGGGGATTTACCGCCCCTCCAACCTTGGGATGGGGCGGTAAATCCCCTTTCCGCCAAGGCGGTGCTGGTATTTTATCGGCATGAGCCATGGCGCTAATAGCGCCATGGCTCACCGCCTACCGTGTAATGAGGCCCTCAATGTCCCCCTTGCCTCTTGGCTCATTGCATTCATTGGCCGCTAGATGAGACTTAGGCGGCTGTTCCACTCCCCACTTAACACATGTGCCAGTCACGGATGTGTTGGGCAGTAGCATGAACGGTTTCAGTGAGTTGCAATTGAGAGGGCATTTTCCTATTAGATCACTCTGTAGTGTCTAGGGCGAGTGTAATAACCGGATTTGATTTCTCTTAGCCCATTTCTTCTCTTTGCCACGCCGGGAGGAGACGGGGCGTTCGGTGGTTTCACCGCACCCTCCGACACACCGCGTGGAGCGCAGGTGTGCCACTGATGGTTGCCTTGTGCTTTAGTGAGGTCTGTCTCTGGGTTCCATTTGGGAGAATGCATGCCATTTTGTGGGTCCGTGTAGTGCACAGGCTCAATGGAATGTATCGCCCCATCCCATTTGCTTGTATCGTAGCTGTGTTCTTGTCCTCAAGAAGAGACCGTGCCGCGGTTACATGTCTTTATACCAAAGTAATTTATAAAGAATGCACATGTATAGAATATTTTATAAAGAAAATATTTTAGTGAATGCATTTCTTTGTGTTTCTCTTCTGCCCCTCCCCCCCGAAACCCTGGTTTCCCACCCCTAAAAATCCACACCAACCGTTTCACCAAAAAAGTAACCCTTTACCCCACCCCTCAATGCATCCAATATAACATTTTTCGTTCAAAGAAAATTCGATAAAAGTGCATTCTTTAAAACATATTAGATATAAAGACTGCATACCCCGTGCAGCCAATGTTTTTGCCGCAACACCACAGGACATGCAGGTGTGCATTTGCAAGAATGCTCTTTTTAATAAAGCTCAAACTGTGTGCATTCTGAAGGTTTAATAGATACAGAAACTGTCTTCAAACAAATCAGAAATCAGCACCGAAATATTCTGGTTTTTTGTGTTGTAGCCTGAGCCGACCAAAGACAGAAGCTCAGCTCTGCAGACCGATCACATGAGAAAAACAAGTGACGAGTGCAAAGAAACCCCACTGGAACTTTTTTAAAAAGCAGGTGCCATCTGCCTGGGAGGATTTTGCATATGCTGAACCAGTGCTACTCAAAGTGTCAGGCTTCACACATGTAAAGTGCCGGGTTGCAATGGACAAAATGGAGGCTTAAACTTGCAATTACAATGTGCGAATCGCATACACATCAATCTCTTGAGAGTTGCAAGGTAGTTTACATGGAACGTGAGTTTCATAACATCCATGCAGGCAAACCGATATGTATTCAAAATGCTTCTGCCCACTCATGCAGGACATGTGCAGAGGGTACATGTGAGGTGAGTTAGCCCCAACTCTTTACTATTTAAAAAGTGGGCAATCTGTGCCCCCTAGAATAAACATAGAAGAGGGTTCTCTCAGAGAGACCAACAGGGTTGCAGGAGAGATATTCACAGGTAGGAAAGTCTGACCTGTGAAAGAACTGCCCAAGGTGTACACGCTATAATAAGGCACTTTCCTATTGGGCAGTGGCTCAGTTCCACCATATCTCAGTCCGGCCCACTCGCTACACCTCCTTACCACCACACTAGAGGGTGCTAGGCTCATTCTGTGCCGATCACTCTCCAACACTACACCCGTCAGCACCAGCAGAAACAGTGCCCTCTATCTTTCTTTGTCCACACACACAAAGGACATCATCTGTCACACATTTCCTGTTGGGGCAGAGGGGCCTGTAACGCTTTGAGAGATTTCCCAGTAAGCAAACCCTCCCAAGTTTGGGCATGAGGTGGGTACGTGAGTATAAGCCCGAGGGAGATATTCAGAAGGCAGTCGTCATCCAAGAAACATGAATGATTCTTTTGATGGGCCTTTGTACTCCCAGTAGCGTTAATCATCATAGTTGCTGCACCCGCCTACACTGCTTCTGGCGGAAAAAGCTGACATCTTCCTTCCACTATGATGATCAATCTGAAAAGAACCATCCTCAGGGGTCAAGACAGTCCTCTTTGCAGCAAGAACCTGCTCCTCCAGAGGTCTTCAACTCCCGCATAACTTTGTGGCGCTTGAGGTGGGCGGTGCACGCCTTCTAAATGGATGTGCAAGCAAACATGGGCCTTCTGCATCCCAGTTACTCCCCAAGCTACTACTCAAAGAGAGTAAATAGATTCTGAATTAACACTGGAACTGTTAGTTGTTATCCTGAGTACCTTCTAATCGACAGGAACCACCTCTTGATTGCATTCTTCCCGCCTCCTATTTGTGTCAAGGTGGTACAGGATTCTCTTTCACACACCTCGGACTGTTCTTTCCAGAGTTCACTACAGCTGTTGGAGATATCTGCCAGGGTCTCCATATGAACGGTCTACATCCTACTCACAATTCTACTTTCATCGAGGGATTTCAAGAGTACTTTGAGATTTAATGTAAATTGGTCAGTTTGTCACCTGTCTGCCAGTTACGTTAGCCTCACTACGTATGCCAGGCAAAGAAAAGAGGCTAGGCAAAATTGCGGTGCCGTAATTAGCGCCTTCCCCATTCCCATAGAACCCTATGGGGCAGAAATGGGAATGGGGAAGGGCAATGGTGGAAGGGGGATTTACCGCCCCTCCAACCTCGGAATGGTGCGGTAAATCCCCTTTCCACCAAGGCGGTGCCGGTATTTTACCAGCATGAGCCATGGCGCTAATAGCGCCATGGCTCACCGCCTACCGTGTAATGAGGCCCAGTTTATCGTTTTTATTCATATATATATTTTGCATTAAATAAATAATTGAAATGTATGAACACGGTCACAACCCCATATGTTAACAGTATGTGAGTGTGAAAGAATTAATTTTCATGCTCCTCATTGGTGCTCGATTATTTTTTGAGCGCGACTCACACAATGAGGAGTGACTCTGCAGCAAACATCTCCACTATCATGCCTTTGAGCGGAGTCATGCAATGGGCAATAACTCTAGCACACAGCTCCACTATCCTGTCTTTGAGCTGAGTCACACAATGAGGAATAACTCTGCAACACGCAGCTCCACTATCATGTCTTTGAGTTGAGTCACACAATGAGGAATAACTCTGAAGCATCCAGATCCACTATCCTGTCTTTGAGCTGAGTCACACAATGAGGAATAACTCTGCAACACGCAGCTCCACTATCATGTCTTTGAGCTGAGTCACACAATGAGGAATAACTCTGAAGCATCCAGATCCACTATCCTGTCTTTGAGCTGAGTCACACAATGAGGAATAACTCTGCAACACGCAGCTCCACCATCATGTCTTTGAGCTGAGTCACACAATGAGGAATAACTCTGAAGCATCCAGATCCACTTTGAGCTGAGTCACACAATGAGGAATAACTCTGAAGCATCCAGATCCACTATCCTGTCTTTGAGCTGAGTCACACAATGAGGAATAACTCTGAAGCATCCAGATCCACTATCCTGTCTTTGAGCTGAGTCACACAATGAGGAATAACTCTGCAACACGCAGCTCCACCATCATGTCTTTGAGCTGAGTCACACAATGAGGAATAACTCTGAAGCATCCAGATCCACTTTCCTCTTTGAGCTGAGTCACACAATGAGGAATAACTCTGCAACATGCAGCTCCACTACTCTGTCTTTGAGCTGAGTCACACAATGAGGAATAACCCTGCAACACGCAGCTCCACTATCCTGTCTTTGAGCTCAGTCACACAATGAGGAATAACTCTGAAGCATCCAGATCCACTATCCTGTCTTTGAGCTTTGTCACACAATAGGGAATAACTCTGCAACACTCAGCTCCACTATCTTGTCTTTGAGCTGAATCACACAATGAGGATTAACTCTGCAATACGCAGCTCCACTATCCTGTCTTTGAGCTGAGTCACACAATGAGGAATAACTCTGCAACACGCAGCTCCGGTCCGAAGTGAAAAGATATTTTTATAAAGATCTTTTCACTAAAAGACCAATTTAGGAAGACCGCTCGGGGCTTGCACAAAGCAGTCTTTCTAAATCAAACTGTCACGCCCCTGTCGCACATGAGTGTGCGCAGGGGCTGACAGGCTCCGCGGGACCCGGAAGCGCAGGACCAGGAGAACGGGTAAGTGTGTTGGTGCGTGTTTGTTGCTGTGTGTGTTGTGTGTATGTATGTGTTTTGGTTTGGGAAGCGGGGGTGGGGGGCAGTGGAGGAAAAATGGGCGGCTTGGGAGGTGAACCCCCCCCCGAATATTTAAAAAAAGAAAAACAGCATTTTAAAGGTCTCAAGAGAAAAATACCTTTACAATGCCGGTTTTCCGATCAAAAGAGCATCAGCCATTATAAATCGGTCTTTTACTCTTGAGACCTTTAAAAAAAGGTCTTTTCACATAGAACCGCAGCTCCACTATCCTTCCTTTGAGCTGAGTCACACAATGAGGAATAACTCTGTAACTTCACTATCTTGTTTAAGGCTGTTTGTACTCATCCAATGGTTTATTTATGTGAGGCTGTTGATAAGGGTTGGGTCTTGTTCTCTGCTAGTGTTGATTTTATAGATGATGTGTGTGTTGTTTGTGTAATTGTAGCAAGTGAGACCGTGGGCCTCATTACAGGTTTGGCGGTAGCCGTGCCTGTAACACAGGCAAAACCGTGATTTTACCCGCAAACACATGATTTTACCGGCACCCGCGAATGGGCAATTACCAGGACATGCCGAGTTTGGCGGACCCGGTAATTGCCCATTCGCGGGTGCTGGTAATAAGGAACTCCGCATCCCCATTCGGCCCCATAGGGCTGAATGGGAATGGGGAGCTTGGATGCACCGGCACCGTTCACAGCGGTGCTGCTGCATCCTCGAGTTTTGATTGCGGGTGCCGCACTGCCCACAAGGTCCGACCTGGGGGGCAGAGCAAGACCCGCCCTACACTTCAGGTGCTTACCCTAAAACGTTGGCTACCTGACTCCCTAGGGAACGTCTAGCTTTTCCCTCTCCTATCCCCGCTTACTAGACCTTGGAAACGGGGAATGGTGCGTCACTCTCATTTATTTCGGACTCTCTAGTTCCTGACCCTTCGCTGTACTGATCTCTTACGCTGTTCTCCCACCATGTCACTGTCCCTCCAAACTCTCCCTCCGCCTTTCCACCTCCACCCTTCAACCTTACTTCCGTTCCCACTCCTATTCCTAGTACCACTTGTGGCCGCAACTATTCTATACCTCTGTTCCTCCTTCTCCCTCCTCCCTCACACTCTACTCCACCATCTCCTGTTGGTCCTCTTTGAGAAACCTGAGGGTATCCTCACATCTTCTCCGCCTGGATCCTCTGCTCAGGTGGCCAGGGAAAGGCCATCGCTTTTGCATCCCGATCCTGAAGGGCGGAGATGCGAGGGAGGATCTCCTGGATAGGGGAGACTTGGGGAATGTTAGGGGGACATCCTTGGGTGAGACGTAGTATCCCCCATTTCCAAAATAATGATGAGCCCTCAATCCCAGCCACATTCATGGGATATTGCTAATCTTTTCCATATGCCCAGGAAAACATCAGAAGACATCATAAATATCGGAACACTAGGAAGAGGGTGAAGAGGAGGAGGTACAGAGGTGAGACACGGTATCCCCCTTTTCCTTGTGAGAACCAACGTTAAACTCCCCCTGACTTTATAGGCTGTTGCAAACCATCTCCCCTCATTTCCCCTCATTTGAACCATTATAGTACTGGAACGAGGAAGAGGCGACTAGGAGTAGTGCACACCAACATGTCATTTCACCACTCTAGTGCTGCGATCAGGAAGAGGCCTGCAGACAGCTGTAAGGGTCAGGCCTGTCCAAAGTGCTCCACTAATTATGGCCTCACGCCTGCAACCTGTCAAATGGTTGCAGGTGCATAGAAGGTGGGGCTGTCTGGACAGAGGCAGAGACCAGCAGGAGAGAAGCTAGGCTGAGAGTTGTGGGCCTGAGGGAAGAATCCTGTGCAGAAGGAGGCAGCCGAGTTGGGTCCTGTGGGACAGCCAGGACGCCAGCAATGAACCCCAAGGAGCTGTGGGACCGAGGCCCGGGCAGTTCACGAGAGGCCCACAGAGGTGGGAGCCTCATTGGTCTGCTGTCAGCAGCAGGAGCTGCAGGCATGGAAAAGATGCAAACACTGCAAGTTATCGTCAGCGACCGCAGGATGCGAGCCGTGCTGCCAGCAACCCACAGAGAGAAGGCGAAGTGTGAGCAGGGCTCGCCATCCAAAGAAATTGCGTTGGCGCAGCAGAAGCAGAGACAGCAGCCACCTGCAGGAGATGCCGAAGACCTGTGAGTGGAAAATAAAGAGCACTCAAACCGGGGCGCTCCTGGGGGCTGTTAGAAAGCCAAATTACAGGCCGACTGAATGAAAAATGATGTGCCAAGATGCAATGACGCCAAAGCAATGGGCTGTGAGGAATAATAGGCAGCAGAATAAAAGATTCACAGCACTGAAAACCGAACTAAATGAAAGGTTGTGGCATTGCTATGGACGTATCAAAAGTTAGTGAATTGTATGAAGTACAGTGAAAAGCAACTATGGAATATTGCTGAAAAGTGTGAAAGCAACGTGGCGAAGGAGCAATAGCACCACAAAGTCAACTGCATGAGAGAACACATTGGGCCTCATTACGTCAGTGGTGGTAGAGTGATAACGGCGCCCGTAGAGCCTGCAGAGGTCTGCTTGCGGGGGCCGCTCTGCACACCTGGTCAGACCAGGTGTGCAGAGCGGCACCCGCAAGAAGAACAGGAAGGTAGCAACGGTACCGTTATGAACGGTACCGCTGCTACCATCCTCCCCATTCCCATTGAGCCCTATGGGGACTCAAATGGAAATGGCGACGTACCATCTCCGGGTTCCGCGAAAGGGAAATTACCGGGCCCTTCAAGGTCGGAATGGCCCAGTAATTCCCCTTTCGATGGATCCGGAGCCGGACCCGAGTTTGGGGGTAGCCATGCCCTTATTAAGGGCATGGCTACCCCCAAACTCATTAAGGGCATGGCTACCCCCAAACTCGTAATGAGGCCCATTCAGCCTCATTACGAGGTTGGGGTAGCCTTGCTGGTAAGAGCGGCAAGGCTACCTCCATACCGGCGTTCAAGTCCGGCACCCACCAATGGGCAATTGCTGGAGTATTTCGACCCCGCCGGACCAGGTAATTGCCCTTTCGCGGGTGCTGGTAGATCCCCATTCCCATTTCAGCCCCATAGGGCTCAATGGGAATGGGGATGCCTGTAGCACCGGCACCGTTCATAACGGTGCCTGTGCTACAGGCATGCTGTGCTCGCAGGTGTCCTTCATTCCGGCAGGGCAGACCTGGCAGAATGAAAGGCACCCGGGGCACAACTCTGAGTTTGCAGATCCGGTAACAATGGTACCAGCAAGCATACCGGTACCGTTGTTACCGGACTGGCAGCCTTGTAATGAGGCCCATTTTGGCAAAGTCACGAGACTGGCAAAGGAAACCTCACTGTGTCAGAGCCAAAAGTCTGGCAAGAAGAAAGCCAAGTGAATGTGAACCAGCACAGAGGTACGGGTGCAGAAGAACCTGCACGAGCAAGAAAGCCTTGGGTGACCAGTTGCGTGACCTGTAAGGGGTGGGCCGTGTGGTCCGACAACTGCACCTAGACTGGGGATGCCCCATCTGTGAAAGCTGCGGAAACAGAGAATCAAAGCACGAGTATGAAAGAGATTGCTGAAGTGAAACAGAAGAAAAGCACTCTGTATGAATTGTAAAGAAACCAGAAGGAGTGTAAAGTTGACCTAGAATTGTTTTTGAACGTTGAGAGACTGAGAATAAGTGCAAGCAGGCAAAGCCGAAGTCTTGGGGAAGGGGAACCTGAGACTTTATGAACTTTGTTGCTGTCTTGAGGAAAGGAAAATTGAGGCCCTTATTGGACCTGTGATATCTTCCTGGGGAGGGGAACACCAAGACTTTGGGGAACAGTCTTGAACTTGCAGAAGGGCAGCTGAAAGGTAGACCAGGAGCTGGAAGAACTTTTATGGGTACACTATTTCTTTCATTGTTGGCATCCTACACATTGTTTAGCTTTAGTCGTGAGGGCAAGCATACGCTTTGGACACAGACAGACTTTAAGTTGAACTTACTGACATAGACTTTCCTTAGTTTCATTCAGGTACGGATATCCCACCTTAGCACAGGGAAAGTTAGGCCTTTAAAAAACCTGACATTTCAGTTAATAAACCATTTTTGTTTGAACTTTGAATCTGTTGCCTGTGTCTTGCTTCATGGTGCCTTCACACCTCCCGCTCGACCTCTCCTACTGTCCTTACTCTACTATTTCCTCAACCTCTCTACTACCACGGTCTTCCTCCAGGGATATGATGCCCTGCTCACCCCTCTACTACCGCCTACCCCTCGGCCAATTATATACTCCCCTTTCTACTCCTGCCACCTACTATCTCTACTCCCAACTATCACTACTACCTCCACCACGACTCCTTCTCCACTCCACTATGCTTACTCTTACGCTCCTACTCCCACTCTTCCCTTTCTCACACCAACACTCCACAGTCCCCTCTCACCAGTAGCTTCTTCACTGCTTTCTGCTTCCTCCTCCTCCGATCTCTTGGACGTCCTTCTGCACCGCCTGTACTCCCCCAACTAACCCACACCACACAAGTCGCATGCACCTTATTCATTACCCCACACCCTCCCAGGATTGGATACTCACCCTAAATAGATGCAGTATAAACGTTGTTACATGGTGAAAAATGAAACATGCTTTAAGCATGGTTTACATGACTGTTATAAGCATTCTAGTGATAGGCGTCAATCTGAGAATATGCCAAGCAATTTTCACACTGCTGAAATAATAAGAATTGAGTTCTGGTAACATTATTTTCCTGTCCGAACAACCCCTTGTGTTACAATTTGTGAGCTTCCACGGTCCCGGACAGAGTAGGGGAGGGTCCTCCTGTATAGAGTACCTTTAGAAGACACCACTATAGCACTGAGACGAGGAAGATGGAGCCCAAAGGCTATCAAACTAAAGGTCAGGCATGTCCTGCTAATTGGACTAATTGCGGTCAGGCAGTTGAACCTGCGGCCTCACACGTACAGCCTGTTAGAGACTCCCAGGTGCATAAGAGGTGGAGTCCACAGAGCAGGCAGGAAGAGGAGGGAGCGAGAAACCAGTGGGACGAGAATGGAGCAGGAAGGCCCGCACAGCTGATGAGAAAATGGAAGAGAACTGGATGCGAGAGAAAGTTGCAGTGCAGCAGAGTGTCTCTGTATGTCGAGGGAGCCGTGTCTCCAAGGAAACGGAGAGCCCGAGAGAAAGGAGCCATGGAAGCCAGGGGTTCCTATGCTGTTGCCGAGAGGTGCTTGTTCCCTGACTGGAAGTCACAATCTAAGGGTGTGTGCGGGGCAGGCAGAGAGGTGCTCGTTCTGTGACTGGAAGTAACATTCTGAGGGTGTCTGTGGGGTAGGCAGTATCGTTCGAACCAAGAAACTGGCGAAGGATTGTAACGCGACCGGGGAGTGTCCATGAATGAAAGAAACCTGGTGCGTGTTGGAAAGGAGTGGAATCTACTTTGTATCAGAGTGGTCTTGTGCAGGCAGCACGTTCTCGAAAGTCTCAGATGAGAACCGAATGTTCTACAGAGAAAGCGTTTTCTGCAAATAAGTAGCCGAGGGGAGTAGCAAAGTGTGAGCAAAATACTGAAGTGAAAGTTTAAAGGTGCATTTGAACCTTTCAAGTGCGAAGAACAATTCTAAAGCGAGCAAGTGAAAGGATGAGGAAGCGTTTTTCTGCAAGTGAGCAGTCAAGGGGAGCACCAAAGTGTGAGCAAAATACCGAATAGACAGTTTATGCTGTGTTTGAACCTTCCAGGTGTGATTAATGATTCTAGAGCGACACACGTTATTGAAATGGTGGGAAGGAGTGTTTTGCAAGTGAGCAACCGAGTTGAACAGGAAAGTGTGAGCAAAATACTGAACATTGTGTTGTGAATCCATGCTTCAAGCTGGGGGAAGGGACCCCAGAGCCGTTTTGGAAGTTTGGTGTTGTGAATCGATGCTTGAGGAAAGTAACCACAAGCTCTTTTGGAACTTGTTTTGGTGAGCCAGACTTCAATTAAGCTTGGGGGAGGAACCCTGAGCTCCCCTTTGAGAACATTGCTGTTGGAACTGTTTCCTGAATTTGAGGGAGCTACGGATTGCTACAGATTTTAATTTGGACACTAATTTTTGAGGTAGAATAACCCCGCACTACAGTTAGGTATCAGACGTGAGGGCAAGCATAGGTTTTGACACAGACAGACTTTTGTTTTGGAGTTCTGAACATAAGCGTTTCTTAATTTCTTTAGGTAGGGCACTTCCAACCATAGCTATAGGGCAAGTTAGGTGTTGCACCCATCCTGATGTATTAATAAAGGTTTTCAAAAACTGTTACATCTGTTGTCTGTGTCATCTCTTGATACCATGCCTGTCTCACAAAGTGCTGTTCGCGAGGTCACCAGAATGCCCCGTGGTCACCAGTTCCTTGGACAGACTCACAGGCTTTCTCCAGCATCTCCAGTCCGGCTTGCACTTCTGCGGCTTGCTGCTTACACCCGCTTTCCAATCTGGAGGCTGTAGACGTTCTTCTGGTCTCCCTCGCGCCTCTGCGTTTGCACGTCTGCTTCCATTTAGGACCCGGAACGGAGAACGACAGCCTCTCGACTCGCCGAATACCCATGAGCTTCCTTGCATCTCCTGGCGTCTCCACGGCACCTCAGTCTCTGACTCGGCATCTCTCTCGTGGCGGCTTCCTCTGATCCACCACACCGGTACGTGATCTTCGCGTTTGATAGCTGTGATGAATCCTGCGGATTTCCTACTAAACCCCTGCCTAAAGTCTCCTGCCAGGTGGCCAGGGAAAGGCAGACGCTTCCGGATCGTGAACTTGGGGGTAGTGTACCTGCAGGAGGATCACCTGGGAGGAGAAAAGGCTCAGGGTGGTGAGAAGATTATGTGGGATGAGACGCAGTATTTGTCCCAAAAAGGAAAGAACCATTCACAAGTACCAAAGTGTCTGATGGCGTATTGTCGCTATAATGGGTCTGTTCCACCAATTGAACATCTTATTGTGGACAAATCCCATTTAAAATCCTCAAACATCATCTGAAATGAAACCTCTTCTGAGATTTATAAAGTTAGATCATCCCAATTTCCAGAGGTACTGTGAAAAGTAATCTGTGGATAAGGATTTAAACAAACTTTCTTCCCCTTTTCATGTGCATTCTTGTGATGTTCTTTCACTTACACCTACAAAGAAAGAACTTAAGTTTAAAATTAGAAATAAAACACGTCAAAACATAACTTTGCTGTTGGGGACTTCAAGTCCCATAATTCTTTAAGTACTGGGATGAAGAGGAGGGCTCAAGAGCAAGGTTGCAGGAGTGGTCAGCATGTTACAGCACATGACCCACACCCGAGGGAAGCAGAGAGGCTTAAAAGGCCTCCCTCAGGTGCAGCTCTTGGCAAGAAGGAGAAAGCAGCAGCAGGAGAAGCAGTTGTGGCAGAAGCAGGCACGTAGTTTCACTGGGCAGTCCAGGCAGACGTTGGAGGAAAATGAGGGCGCCGGAACCACTGCAGGGCAGATTCCAGCTGCCGGTGCTGAGGAGGTCCTTTTCCCCAAAACTCTGTGGTGCAGAAGTTGCGCAGCGGGAAGCTCGAAGAAGAAAGGCTTTTCCCTCTGTGAACCTATCTGCAGAGGTTGTGCAGCGGGAAGCTCGAAGAAGACAGGCTTTTCCCTCTGTGAACCTATCTGCAGAGGTTGTGCAGCGGGAAGCTCGAAGAAGACAGGCTTTTCCCTCTGTGAACCTATCTGCAGAGGTTGTGCAGCGGGAAGCTCGAAGAAGACAGGCTTTTCCCTCTGTGAACCTATCTGCAGAGGTTGTGCAGCGGGAAGCTCGAAGAAGACAGGCTTTTCCCTCTGTGAACCTATCTGCAGAGGTTGTGCAGCGGGAAGCTCGAAGAAGACAGGCTTTTCCCTCTGTGAACCTATCTGCAGAGGTTGTGCAGCAGGAAGCGTGCAGGAGGCTGAGTCCGGTGGCTGGCGTGCAATTGTAAGCCTCGAGACCGTTGATGGTGGCTGGCGTGCACCAGTAGGTCCCCGGATTCATGTGGAATTGGCGTGAACAAGGACAGACTCATCATGGAGGTTTACCTGCTCCTGAAGAGCCAGAACCATTGAAGTCCTGCGAAGCGCAGTGGGATCAAAGGCAGAGCTTAAAGACAGGGAGTGATCTGGAGTACTATAACCCTGTTCGCAGGCGGAAGGCAGGCAACAGTTGAGAGAAAGAATCACTTGCGTAAAAGACCTCAGTCGGGTAAGTGTGAAATTACTTTACAATCAACTTTTGAATGCAGAACTAACGATACCAGCAACAGTGACATTTCCTTATGAATGAAAGTGGTTGAAAGGGATATTTAAAAGCCGAACCATTTGTAAAGCAGCAGAAAACATTCTTATAAGCAAACCAATTGACTGTAATTGTGTGAGTTTGAAGAATACTCAGGTAACCGAAGGGGCGACATTGTTGCAAAGTAAGATATACAAGTATTGCCCCAAGCCAAGAGATATACAAGCATTGCCTAAGCCAAAAGAGACCAACATCAAGGCCCATACAAATCAATAGAGATTGCAAACAGAAATAAAAGGGCCAACGAAATGTTCCTACAGATGAAGCTTGTAAATTCCGGATTGTTCTATAAAACAAAATCTGGTAAAAACTCACATTGCTAAAGTCAAGGGAGGAAAACTAGATGTTCTATTCTTATCTATATTTTATTGTTGGCGCAGCTGAGAGAGAAGAGTGGCAGGGGCTGCCCTTCTGGAGGGAAACGTTCAGAAGGAGATGAGCATTGCTTGCAGGAAAGTGTTAAAGAGCAGTAACGTGAATCTTGTAATTTCTTAAAAACTGTTGAAAGTTATAAAGCTGCAAACTGCTGAAGCTGTTGGGAACTTTTGGTTGTCAGTCGATCAGAACTTCAGAAGCACTATTAATTGTGGAAATGCTGTCGGGGGGGCGAGTTACCCCGTACGGCAAATCTTTGTCGAAGTAGACTTGGTAGGAGAACAAACCAGGTGGAAGTTGAAGTGCTGTGAAGTTGCCCTGACAAAGATACATTTGCTGTTCATGATGTTGAAAGAAGAGCTGAGACCAGTTGATAATCAGAAGCTGTATTCCTTTGAACTTTAAAAATGGTGGGAAATCATCTTGACTACAATCATAATTGATGCGATTGAGGACCTGAGATTTTCGGTTCCGGGAATAAGAAGACACTTTTCTGTATTGAACATTGGGTTATTGGAACCTTCCGTTGACAAATTGCAGTTGCAAACAACTGTGTTGGAATGTTGTTATACACCAGGATGTCCTTGTTTCTTTCTGCTGAACATTATGCGTTGCAGGATTTTGTATGGTGCGAATTTGAAGAGCCGATCGGACTTAACAAGTTTGCCTGCTCTTCCAGGCCCCCCTGCCAAATCCGATTGGTTTTCCACCAGCATGTATTTATATGTTGGTGGAAAACCAATGGATTCCTATGGAATCCGCCTGAATTTTACACTCTGGTAAAAGCAGGTAGATTCCAAAAGAATCCATTGTGGATGGATCCCACAATCATTAATTGTGGGAGGGATTTACACTTTTCGAGACATGTAGTGGAAAAGTGAAGATCAAAGGCGATATTTGCCAGTGTTTTACTCTTTACCGGCTCATTTGCTGATCTTCTGCCCTACATATAAAGATCTACGCAAACAGTATCTTCATGATCTTTTGAAGGTTTCTGGGTTGAAGCAGTAGCAACCGGCTTTCTTATTGCTACTATTAACAAGAGATGTGTTAAGCACATTTAAATCTGCTTGTTTTCAATACCATGCATGGAAATGAAGAGCTATGCTTGATGGATCCACCCTATGATATTGCCATGTGACTATTATGGAGCGTTTTTTGGTATTTTACTGGGCTTGGGTGCATTTACGGTTTATTATATTGATATATGTTTTACTGAGAAATACATATCCGGAACAAACTATTTGACCCACATACCTTTTACCTTTTGCAGGACTTTGTGAAAACAAATAGAATTGCAGGGTGGGGCCCTTTTCCAAAACTTAGGATTCAAAACAAAATGACCTCCTTTTATTCATCAACACATCGCTACAAGGATGTATACATTGTCAGGTTGGTTTATTGTGTGACTTATGCATTTTAAAAGTAATCTGTATAAAATGTAGCATTATTGTTAGTAATCAAAACCAAACTTCAACACGTATTTGTACCAACTTGAGTTTGGCAGATGGGTGGTCAAGTATCTAAATTTCAGGCTAGGCTCAATTTCTGGCTTTACCACTTGTAACCAATGTTTGTGATCCTGGACAAATCATTTAATCTCACTGTGCCTTATCTGCTAAAATAAAGTGTTCCTAGAAGTGATTCAGTTTGCAGCATAATCTATTCCAAATAAGTCTTGCTCAATGTTTAATAAATGGGCAGGGCACGTGTCAGGCCCGCCAAGAACACTCAGGGCCTCATTACGAGTCCAGCGGTACCCGTTCCAATAAAACCGGCAGGCTGCCGCTAGACCCGTAGGGATTTACCGGCTCCGGACATGCTGGATTTACATGGGCATTACAGCCCGGTGGTCCGGTAATTCTGGGGCCGGCATTCCGTTACTCCCCATTCCCGTGGAGTCCGATAGGACTTCACGGGAACAGGGGCCGTGGTAACACTGGCACCATGCGATAATGGTGCCAGTGTTTCCATGTCCATCTGCGGCCGGTGGCGTTATGCCTGCCAGGTCAGACCTGGCGGGTGTAACGCCACACGGCCGCAGAACTCGTAGTTAGCTGGTCCAGAAAACGGTACTGGTACGGTTTTACCGGCACCGTTAAATCCAGACCGGCTAATTTGTAACGAGGCCCACAATCTTCATTTGAAAATATCAGGCCACATTTATTGAACACAGTTGTGAAATGCAAAGTAAACACACGGAGGGGGAGGCTTAATCATCTATTCTCCCCAGCCAGGCCAAGAAGACATGGGCCCTCATCACAACTCTGGCGGGAGCCGTGCCGCTGCTGCCAGAGTTACATTTTTTCTGGCACCCATGAATGGGCAAGAACCGGTTCATACCGAGTTCGGCGGACCCCGGTACTTGCCCATCATCGGGCGGTGGAATCAAGGGCCTCCTCATGCCCATTCTGCGCCATGAACCTGAATGGGGTTGGGGACGTCGGACGCACCGACGTGCTCTGCTCGCGGGTGCCGTTACACCCACCAGGAAAAACCTGGCGGGTGAAAGGGTTCCCGTGAGCAGAGCCCATAGTATGGCGGTCCGGGAAGTACAGTACCGGCATGCTTACCAGTACCGTACTTCCCAGACCGCCATGCTCGTAATGAGGGCCATGGTGTGGGTAGGTCAGAGTGGTGCTAAATGGGAACGGAGGTCAGGGAGAGCTGATGGAGGGTGACGGGGGGTGAAAGGCAAAGGAGTGGATAGAATTGAAAAGGGCGAGCAGACAGGAAGGGGGGATATGAAGATTAATGTCGCCGCACTATTTTCCATGCTTCTCTTTTGCTCTGCACTGTTTTTAATGGAGGGGTGCAAATGTATACTTCCCGAACCAGGAACACATTTTTTGCTGGATCACGGATTTGGATCAATGGCAGAACTTTGTTTAAGGTACTCCTACACCCACACCCAAAGGAAACTGGGCCCCCTGATCACAAACCTGGCCCACCCAGATGAACGTTCCTGGAGCTGGGCCTGCTATGCTGACAGCTGGTCACCGCCTATGCAAAAGGCTTACACTAGACAGCTCCAAATATCAATTTCTCGAAACGAGGGGAATTTTGGGAGGCTCTCGTGTGCATACTTGAGGGAAAATAATGAATATTATTTCGATAGACCGGTGATTGAGCTGTAAGATTTGTTCTGTCCCTGCTTTTACAATTAACTCCATGTCGAGGTTATTTCTGAGCTCTGCCGCCACCGTGTGGAGTCATTAAGAACCACATTGGATAATAACATGAAGTTTAATTTACGATTATCTGTGCGCTTTTTTCTATGCCATGTAGATTTCCCCGTGGCACCGACCGCACTGAATCCAAGTTTTGATATCATTTTGGACTCTTAATGTAGTGCCACAAAGTGGCATATCAGTCGCTATGGAGTGGGTGCAGGGGCTAACTAAACAGGAATTGGCAAGACTAATAGTTTTGGCTTTTGTGTAGGCATGTGAAAGGCATTTGACACACACGGTCATAAAGGCTGTACCCAGCCATAAAATGGCAACATATGGCACATTATGTGATCACCTGGGCACATGATGGTAAAGCTGATATGATTACCTGGATATATGCTAGCAGTGCCCAGCAAATGCGTATGTAATATCTACACACAAGCCAGAACTGCTGGCTTTGTAAATGCTTGTTTTTAACAGGACCTCTGTGCAAGGAACAGACGGAAATCAAGCGGCAGAAAGGGCACTTGGTTGGACATGTCTTTCCACCAGTAGCACATTTGTAGTTAGAATTAAGAAATTAACTCTCAGCAAACTGCTTAGAAATAACACCTGTAGGCTGAAGTTTGATCGTACGAATTGATAGAGGTAGTTGAAAGAGATTCCAGGAGAATGAGTTTTGGGCTGGTAGGGGCTGCTAGTGATTGAGAATGGCTATAGGGGTTAGCGTGGCTAGGGGCAGTCAATGGGAGGGTAAATACTCAAACGACACCCATGAGCTGTGTGTTCCTCCTCGTACGTCATGCCGCTCTTAGCTGTAATGCAATGCAATAGTTTTGGTTTATGTGTGGTGCTTGAGCACCACCTCATAGACAAAATGAAAGATTTCTGAGTGCACACACTGTGACAAAGTGGTCGATAAGAGCAGACTATAACAGGCCCCATATTTTGCAGTGAGAGAAGAGAAGCCAAAATTCCCACACTACCCTGGAAGCATTCGGGCTCTATTAATGATGCCATCATTGATATCATGTATGACGTCATCAGGCATCCATGCTGAGTTTAGATTGAGTGGCTCATAAACTCAAGCAGTCATTTCTTCAGTGAATTGCTTTTAATTTTAAAAGACTAAATGATATCAGCAAAGCGAGAAATCGTAATGTTGCAAATACTTAATAAACCCCCCTATGATGCCATAATGAGACACTGAAAACGACACCCTAACTGAAGCCACAAAGAATACATGACTTACCCCATGCCATGTTCTTTCTGATGGACGTTTCTCTCGCGGATTCCTCCTCTTAGATATATTTGTATCCTGCTTTGCAGTCTCTAAACGAGAAAATTCGACAGCACGGTGCATTGTGCAGCATTGGCGTCGGTGTCCCACGACAGTCACCATTCCGGCATCCGGGCGTGATATCAGTGATAGTATATGTAGCACACACAGTACCCAGTTGCCTCTGTTCCTAGTGTTTCCTCTCTTTGCGCTGAGCCGTCTTGAGGGGTTATGTAACCCTGTATGGGCATTGGTAGAGAGAAGAATATGAACTTGCTCACAGTCAGGGGGCTCGGTTGGGAGGGCGACAAGGAATCCTTGGGAGGAACATCCATCAGAAAGAACCTTCGCAGGGGTAAGTAATTTGTTGTTGATATGATATGCTATGATAGTTTATACACAATGGGCCTCATTACGATCTTGGCGGTAGCCATGCTGCTATTGGCGGCATGGCTGCCACCAAAATCGGGTCCGGGTTCCTAGAATGGGGAATTACCGGGCCATTCCGAGTTCGGAGGGCCCAGTAATTCCTCCCTCCAGGAACCCGGGCCCGGACCTTCCCCATTCCCATTTCAGCCCCCATAGGGCTGAATGGGAATGGGGGAGGGAGCAAACAACGGGCCGATTAGGAGCGGCCCGTTGTTTGCTCCCTCTTCCCCTCCCGGCACCCAGTAAGTACGCCTGGTTTGACCAGGCGTTACTTACAGGGTCCCGCGAGGGGAGCTTGTAATGAGGCGGAACAGGTTTAACGGGTCTGCCTCCTTTAGCGGGTCCCGTTAACCCGTTCCGCCTCACTTGTAATGAGGCCCAATGTGTTTCAAAGCTCTTCAAGGCAAGTTAGGGAACAAGGGAAAATACAATGGGCCTCATTACAAGGTAGGTGGTAAGGGATTACCGGCACCGGTAAGGACACTGGTGCCGGTAATCCCTTACCACCCTATTCCGAGGTCCCTTAGCGGGTCCCTTCCTTAACGCCTGGTCTGACCAGGCGTTAAGGATGGGACCCGTTAAGGGACTTCAGAGCTAATAACGGTACCGCAAATTGCGGTACCGTTATTAGCTCCATCCCCATTTCCATTGAGCCCTATGGGGGCTCGAATGGGAATGGGGAATGGTTCCCGGAATGGGGACTTACCAGGTCCTCCAAGGTTGGACTGACCCAGTAAGTCCCTATTTCGGGAACCCGGACCCGGAATGCGGTAAGGGGGTAGCCATGGTGCTAACAGCACCATGGCTACCTCCTACCTCCTAATGAGGCCCAATGACATTCTTACAGGCCATGAACAGTAAGGATGGGAAAATAACTATCGTACTCGGGCTGATGACATTTCAGATAGTGCAAGAGCTAAAACATAGATAAGGAAGGAAGGGGAGAGTGGGGAGGAAATGGAAACAGACAGGCGACTATCGTACTAGGCCTGACGAGATTTCTGGTAGAGCCGGAGAAAAACAACAGGAGAGGGAAAGGGGTGCAGAAAGGGAGGGGAGGAACAAAACAAGCGACTATCATACTAAGCCTGATGACATTTCAAATGGTGCTGGAGAGGGTGCAAGGGACAAGAAAGGGCAGGTGGAAGGAGACAGACGAGGTTGCTATCATACTAGGTAGAGAGACAATTCTAATAGAGTAAGTGCATAGAAGAAAGTAAGGGGAGGTGGGGAGGAGATGGGAAAAGGGAGAAAGGGAGAGGAGGAGAGAACAGAGAGTAAGCAGTCAAAAAGAGTGGAGAAGCAAGAGTGGAGAGTGAATACAATTCTTCTAATGGATTGTGTCCTCCTACAGATCAGGCATCTTAGATAGACTCTTATAGCAGTTTTGGAGATGGGGTTGGGAGAAGCAGATTCTTGTGATTAGCACATCATGTTGTGCAGAAGGAAGCGCTCTTCCAAATCAAGCTTCCAGACCTGACTGGGTGGCTAAGCAATAGTGTTTTCTGAATGTACGGAGGGAGGACCATGTTGCGGCATTGCAAATGTCCTGCACTGGTATACCCCTTTGTAGAGCCGAAGTGGCTGCCATTCCCCTGGTAGAATGAGCTCTTAAATGATCCGGGACATCTTTTCCAGCAATTGAGTATCACTCCGAAATGCATAAAATAATCCATCCTGACAGTGTTTGCTTGTTCATGGCGTGGCCTCATTTGTAACCAGTGTAGCCAATGAACAGCTGGTCATCCTGTCTGATATTTGACATTCCTAAGATCTGAAAACTAAGAGATCTTTTTCGGGTGAAGCCTGTGTAACCGCTCTTCAACTTGTGAAGGGTGAGGAGGGCATGGGGGGGTGGTAGAAAGCTGGCAATGCAATCTTTTGTGTTAGATTAAATTCTGGTACCATCTTTGCAAGGAAGAAAGGATGAACTCTCAAATCCACCTTTGTCTTAGAGAACACTGTGAATGGTGAGTTGCAGGATAGGGCATGTAGCTGGCTAACCGTGCAAGCAGAAGCGATGGCTATGAAAAAGATGGTCTTCCCATTTAATAACCTGAGAGGACAGGAATGAAGCGGCTCGAATGGCAATACCATCATAAATGTAAGAGCCTGGTTCAAATCCCTGGGCGGAACCAGAAACGGGACTTGCAGGAACGTGTTTGCCAGTCCTTTCACAGGCGGTATCTTAAAATGAGTGCCTTGCTCTGGCGTGCACTTGAAAACTGATAGCGCTGCCACATATCATTTAATGGTGGCCACCTGCAGCCCTTGATGGCCAGGTTCAGTAAAAAAGAAAGCACTGCAGATGTATTGCAAGAAAAAGTGTCTATATCTTTAGCTGTACACCAGCTGCAAAACGTGTTCGAACAGCAGAGGTCGCAGTCCTCTGCCTTTCTGGGGTCCAGGAAATAAGTGGGGTACCAACCATGGTTCTGTGCCACTATGAGTACCTTTTCCAAGGCACCTTCCTCCAACAGGGAAAGAATATTCTGTAAGAGGAGCAGATCTGGATCCAGAAGAGAGGGTACACTCATGGGACCGTCTGAAGGCCTCTTCAGAAATGGGAGACAGTAGCCTTGGGCCACAGTTTGTAATGCCCAAGCATCTGAAGTCATGGTGTGCCATTCTTACAGATATTGGGGGCAATCTGCTTCCCACTGGGGTCTTGTCAACAAAGTGCTCAGAGAGGTTTTGGGTCTGAGGGCAAGGAGAGGGTTGCTGCATTCCTACACGTCCTAGGGCGTGGGCACATCTTCTTTGCCCATGACTTTGTTGTAGTAGTTTGTCATTTATATAGCGCCTTTATGCTACTAGTGGGGCCCCAACGCGCTTGTGGGGGTGAACACCCTCGAGGACCGGAGTCCAATGTATGGAAAATTGTCCAAAAGAATACAATGCGAGTGCATATTAGGACGAGATAGGGAATTGGTTGGCTGGCCGTGCCCCAAAATGCTACTCATGATGGTCAGGCATGTGGATGGGTGCTGGGAGGTGGTCAGGAGAGTGCGCGAGTGCAAGAGACTCACTATGGGCCTCATTACACGGATGGCGGAGAACCATGGCGCTATTAGCGCCATGGTTCATGCCGGTAAAATACCGCCACCGCCTTGGCGGAAAGGGGAATTACCGCCCCATTCCAAGGTTGGCGGGGCGGTCATTCACCCTTCCACCATTGCCCTTTCCCATTCCCATTTTTGGCCCATAGGGCTCAATGGGAATGGGGAAGGCGCTAATTACGGTACCGCAAATTGCGGTACCGTAATTAGCTCCCTGGGTCCCTTTGCGGGTTGGTTTTTAACGCCTGCAAAAAGCAGGCGTTAAATCCCCCAACCCGCAAAGGGACCTCGTAGTAAGGCGGTTAGGATTTACCAGTACCGGTATTTTACCGGTACCGGTAAATCCTTACCGCCATCCGTGTAATGAGGCCCTTTGTGTCCGGCTAGACCGAATTTTATGTTGTAGGCCGTAGCTGCATTCTGATGGCAGAGATGCTGTGCTTTGTGTATTAGTCTGGTGTATGGAGGCGAATGAGCGCGAGCGTGTGGCCATGCCTGCGGCTGGTGTCCACCGAAGTGGTGCTTACAACGTAGCTTGAGGCTCAGAAGGAGCTTTGTCTTTGGTGTGGCTGTGTGATCTGAGTCATCCAGTATGCTCAGAGAATTGTACTTTACCTAGCTCTGTAGAATATACTGTGGAAGCACAGACTGGGACAGGGCCAGAGGTGCCAAGAGGTAAGTGGGAGAGGGGGGAGATCTTCAAGTTGCTGGAGGGAATAACCAGGTTTTGAGGGTCTTCCTGAAGGAGAGGTAGTCCTTGTTGCGGCGGATGTTCAGTGGAAGGGAGTTCCAGATGGTGGGTGCTTGGACAGAGAAGGAGGATCCTCCAATTCTGATGGGATTGAGAGGCAGGGTGGGGATGGGGGTCAGAAGGAGGAGTGTAGAGCCAGATCTAAGTTTTCTGATGGGTTGATAGCATGTAAGCTTGCCTTGGAGGAATTCTGGGTCAGTCTTGTGGAGGGTACGATGTGTGCTGCACATGGCCTTAAAAGTCGCCCGTCGACCTCTTCCTCTTTGATTGAAGGGAGAATAGTGCCAAAAGGACCACCCTCTCTAGTTTTGTGAAGCTGGGTGCTGTTGTGGTTCACGGATGGCTGCTTCTAAAGATTTTGCTGCAGCCTTAGAAGGCTGCAAATATTCCAGGCTGTCATTCACCTTGGGGCCAAATAAAATTGACCCATCAATAGGTGCATTCAGGCAGGGGTGTCGCTAGGTCTGCAAAAGATCTGGGGCTATGCTAATGTGGGGACTGTCAGGACTCGGGGCTAGCTAGCCTTTTGATTGTAGCCCCTGGGCTTCTATCCAGAGTTACAAACTCTAGCCCTATAGCCCCCCCAAGCCCACCCATAGCAACGCCTCTGCACCCAGGACCTTGACTGAACATCAGGGGTGAAACCAGATCTGTGTACCCATGCAAAGCGCCTGATAACAGCGGTACTTTTCATGCATCTGCCAACAAAGTCTGATACATCCAACCCTGATTGTAGGGATTGACCTGAAGCCTCCATTCTGTCATTAATGAGATGAGTAGGAGCCTGAGAAACTCGGAAAGAAAAACCGCAGAGTTTTCACAACGCGGTTGTGTTTACATGCCGCGTAGTGTTTCTGCCTACAGCTGATTTCCCATTTGGGGCTCTCAGGCTCCCCGTGGGGAGCCCGCGAGCCCCACATGGGAAAGCAGATTCAAGCAGAAACAACGCGGTTGTTTTCCGCAATGCCGCGTTGTTTCTGCCTGAATCTGCTTTCCCATTTGGGGCTCTCGGGGAGCCTGAGAGCCCCAAATGGGAAAGCAGATTCAGGCAGAAACACAACGCGGTTGTGTTGGAAAACGCTGCGGTTTTTCTTTCCGAGTTTCTCAGCCTCCTCCGAGCCGGAGGAGCCTGAGAAACTTGGAAAGAAAAACCGCAGCGTTTTCCAACACAATAACGTTGTATTTATGTTTGCGGTCGCTTCAAAAGCGACCGCAAACATAAATACAACGTTTTTAAAGCTGCGGTTTTATTTCTACGTTTTCCGGGCTCCTCCAGCCCGGAAAACTTAGAAAAAAAAACGCAGCTAGTGCTTATTTTATTTTTTTAAAAATAAATAGCACTTACTGAGATTCAGCTGCAGCTTTCCTGCTCTGGTCTCCGGTCCCCGTCCTCCGCGTACAGCACTAATGACGGGAAAGCCACCCAGCGGTAGCTTTTGTTTACTACAACAGGCTGGCTTTTCCTTCATTAGTGCCGCAAAAGCAAAGGCCAGCACAGGAGGGCATCCATTTCACAAAATGGATGCGCCCATGTGCTTGCTTTTGCGAATTTTGAGTTTGAATAGCTCAAAATTTTACGTAGGAAGTTTTAAAAAAGAGAATGCTAGTATTTTTTTTTTTATGTTGCCTATTTTTTAAATAACATTTTTTACCAGACCACACCTTTAAAGCCTGTTTTTGGCATAGACATTGTGACAGAGCCACCAAAAATTCCAAAGGTACGGCTTTAGTCAAAGAAAGGTTTTTGCTCAGGTGAGTCGAATCGTTTAGAGAGCGTGCTGTGCATGAGGAAAAATGCAACTGAGGTAATGTTGTGACGTACATGCTATATATACTATCATCGACTTCACATCCGGTCGCTGAAATGGTAACCATCAAGGAACATCAATGCCGATGCTGCACAGTGCCCCCTGCTGTCAAATGTTTTTTTTTTTGCAGAGACTGCAAAGCAGGCTACACATACATCTAAGATGAGGGATTTGTGGGAGGAGACAATCCATTAGAAAGAGTGACTATCAAAAAGGTACAATGAGAGGTGGGAGGTTTAATAGAGATGTGATGTGGTTTTTCTAAACCCGCTAGTGTTGTTTTAAGACCCTGAATCCTTTACTGTCTGGTTTTCTCAGGGTCAGATATTACTTCCATACCCTTGATGGACCTGGTTTCTCTCCTCAGGTTTCCCATTGTCTGCCAGCAAATAGGGCAGCATACCCAGCTCTGGAGGGTACCATGGTGCTTACGGGCATGGAGGGTCTACACATTCCAACAAGCCCTGCAGCGACGTGCACTGCAAGGCATTTCACACCAACCAGCTGACCAAGGGGGATGCGCCGTGATGCGACAGCAGGCTGATCCCGGAGGATGGAATGGGAACGAACACTGCTGCATGTAAGCTGCAGTTGGAGCCCGGTTCAGTGTTCTGTAACTATTCAGTGTTCTGTAACTATTCCAAGTGAGCCGTTCTCCATGTGGTCTGTGTCTCAGAGATTCTTGTTTCCTCCAGTGCCATATGCCCTCCTGTTGTTCCTCTGCCCATTATCCCCTATCGCTCTCTATCCATGGTTTTGCTGTCTTCCTTCCCCTTACCCTTATGTGCTTTTCTGCTGCCTTCTACCAAATCTATTATTCTTTTCAGAACAATTTTGCTATCTCACCCACCCCTCGTCTTGGTCTTGCTTCATTTTGGTGTTGATGTTCTTATTTTTGTTTTTGTCTGCTTCCTGTGGGGTTCATGCTACCTATTTTCCTACGGAGTCATCTGCTGTCTTCCTTTTGGAGTACACTGGACTTCCTGGTACCTTTCTTTTCTCCCATTTGAATTACACTACTTACGTGCCGTCGGGGCAGGTCAACACCACCACTCTAGCTGAGTCTCATCCTCGGCTTTAAATATCCTGCTCAGGTGCTCTGAATGGCAATGACTAGACCGCACCTTTAGATACTCACATTTGGGAGTCTCCATTGCCTCTGGGTTCCTCTTCTTAGTCTCAGTACTTTTGGCATTATGGGAATTGTTAAGAGAATAAGTGATATTAAGTTGTTTTCATTTATTTCCAATTAAATTAGATTGTTCTATTTACTGAGAGTTACCCGAGTAAAGGGGGTCTGGATAACGAGTCTGCAGTTCTACATTAGGGTGAGAGGTTTTCTTTAGGATAGAATCATGAAATTCAAATGGTTTTCTCTTTTATTCCTGAGCTTCTAAGGTACCAACTTGACTCTGTTTAACTGGTTCTTTATAACAGGTTTCTGGAACCGTGATGTTCTAGGGATTGGAACATTGATAGTATGCCATTACATATCTGGGAATGATTTCCTCCTCATCCTCAGAAGATGAATACCATGTCTCTCCTAGTGGAGCCACCACTTCCCCTGGATAACCGTCTCCTCCCATGTGACCCTTCCCTCTGAGACCACCCCCAGGGTTAGGATTGGGCAGGGCTGTCTTTCACAGGCCACATCGGAGATCTTAGGCTGGGGTTTGGTGCTGACTCCACAGTTGTTTCAGACAGTTTCCTTTGGAAGCTGCCTGGTACTAGTCAGCTGCCTTTTTATGGGGCAACATTATCATAATTATTATGAAACACAGTCCTAGAAACTGTCAGTGGCCTTGGTGAGATCTAGGACTGTGCACAGTTGCAACCTTTCACACACTTCACAACGTTTAGTGTAAAACTATGCAATAAACTTCACTGATCGAAGTTGTGTGCAGTCACCATTAAATGCCCGCAAAATGGTTGGGCCTCATCAGTGAGGTGGAGCTGTGCCTCTCTGAGCACAGTGAGCAAGGGGTCCATGTCTGGATGACCCTAGGAAATTTAGGGTAGCTAAACCTAAGTCCCTTAAACAATGAAAAAATAGGCCACAGGCGCCCCTCCGCGAGAATGAACGCGCCCCATTGACCTGTTCTTTGGGAAGGTACCCACTCAAGAGTTCACAGCCACACTTTAGCTCACTGTACCTTTCACAGATGGGAAATATCTATTTGCATATCAGTCTTTGTCCGGCCCACATGAGAAGTCCAGCACCGAAATGCTATGGCAATTCCCTTCTGAAAAAGAGTACCAACAGAAACCCCAGACACGTGTTTCAGCCTTGTTGGGCCTCATCAGTGAGGTGGAGCGAAATATGTACTTAGATTCATTGCATTTGTAAATGTTTTTCAAGTAAAAAATAAATATGAAGATTAGTAATACACAAGCTATTACTTACATTTTTGGTGCCGTAGCTTGGTTGTTTTTAGGTTTGGAAAGCTTGCACCAGATAACTCGTGAGATTACGTCAATAGTACCTAGAAAGAAAAGAGACACGAAACGACAGTTAATCGATCGTTGGTTCAAGTGAGAGGAGAGAAAGCAGATTGACAGCACTAAACGAATTTTATAAATGAAATAATGAAACGTTCGGGGATAAAACAGATGTAATTGGAGATATAACAAATAGTCACACGAGAATTTTTTTAAAACAGTAAACATAAATGGAATATAATATAATGAATAATGTTGTTTTTTTATTTCATTTAGTTTATACAAACTTTTTGAAAATGTAAGAAAGAAAAAAAAAAAAAAAGAAATAAAAGAACATAGAACAAAACTATTTGTCGTTTTGTGTCCTACTTTACAACCTTTAAAATGATCAATTCATTCTACTCAATGTCACACTAATAAATGACTCTTAATTCCTTCCATTAGATCCTCATAGTTCCTTATCCTCTTAGTCTCGAGCTTCACTGTTCAAGTATAAGGGATTTTCTCTAATTGGATTTGAATATGCTCTAAGAGTCTCATCGTGCCAATCATCAGTGCTCTACTTTCGCCAATGTGAAGATGTTTCCACCATTCTTCGGAGTTGTACGACTGGAATGAACTCTTCACCTTCCCCAAACAGTTCTCGCGTTGCACTCTCAGTTCCGTACAAGACAGCACCAGGTGTTTTAAATCTTCATCTTCTTTTGCACAGAATCTGCACTTTACATTACTTTCAGGAATCCTCCGTCGATGTCTTAAAATGTCTTTCGTTTCAAAGATGTTTAGACGGAACTTTAGGAACAGCCTTCTCAAACGGCTACAAGGTGATAACATTAGATATTTTGAAAGTGTGTTACGTTTTTTCGCTTCAGGTGGTGCATTTTGCATGGATTTATGCACTGATCTTTGCTCTCCTATATCGATCCAATCTAGATCCTACAATTTCCTTTTTACTAAATTTGGATTGTACCATAGTAAATGCTCATCCATTCCTAATTGGTTTAGGATCCCTTTGCATTGTAGTTTCCATTCGTTTAACGCTGATTTTCTTTGCGTCTTCTCATCCGTCAAGATTTTAAGAGGAGGGAGGTTTGCGTCTTCATGTAGTTTCCTAAACAAGGCCAACTTGTTCCATGTGATTCTCACATTCAGTGTTGAAATCCCTACTTCGCATAGTACATTGGCCGTGGGCGTACTTTGTGGAATCTGAAGAACCTTCTTCCGGAATAATCCTTCACATCGCGACCATAGTTTATGGTCGCACCCGAACATGTTCTCTGCACCGTAGGTTAAGATCGGAGATACTTTGCTCTGGAAAAATGTCCTTACTGGATCAATAGAAAATTTCCCATACCTTTTTTGAATTATGATGGCTTGTGAAATCAGTTGTTTGCAGCTGTTTAGGAGCTTTTTGGTCATCGGCTCATCATTAATACTCGAGCTGATGATTGTTCACAAGTATCTTGTCTGAGGTACTTTATTTAGCTTTTTCTCTCCGATCGACCAGCCTTGTTTGTTACACCTTTGCACCGGTGGTCGCTTTGGCGACAGCATCGGGTGTACAACACAATGCATTCCTACTCACCCAAGATGGCGGACGCCTCTGAATCTGATTTTGAAGCTCCCGCTGCAGAGGTTGCACGTTGTTTTCCTTCACGCCGCGACGATCATGTGACTCCATATAACCCGACCAGGAAGTTCAGCAAATGCGTCGCTACTCTCCAGATCGGCGCTTCGTAAGTTCGTTCCTAGGGAATCTGTTTCATGTTCCGTCCTCCTATCTATAGTTTTCTGTATCTAACTATCTGTGCTCTCTGCCCTTTCCTCCATTAGGCCATTTTCCGTACTCCGTCCGCTCACCTCCTCTCCCCTAAGGTCCGCTTCCAACCTAAAGAGTGAGTCTTGAGGGTTTATAGTTCCCTTCAATCCTCTCCCCATTCTTAGCTCAAATACTAACATCCGCTTCGGGTTTCCGGAAACTCTCTCTCTTTCCTCGTAGGACTCACCCCCTTCTCGAAGACTTTACACAGACTTCTCGAATCTCTCAACTCCATACCCGGAGTAAGTTAACATAGCTATTCGTATCAACAACAGACGATCGAAAGTGGAGAAAACTTACCTCTCCTTTCTTCCGTCCAGGACCAGCTTCGTCTGCACCGGATCTTTTGAAGGGAAGCTGGCTGATTCATCCTGAAGGTCTACAGTATCCTGTCACTACAACACAGGGTTTTTCTTCCCCGGAGGGTTTTCCCTGGGGACTGTGGTTCCTCCTCAGCTGAAGCTAACGGCTGGGAGGGAGCAGGGTTTCCCGGGAAGCCTTCACTATCTGCCTTGTTGCTGGTACGGAGTCCGCCCGCTGCCCAGGTTAGTGAACTGCATAATTGTTCTGTCCCATATTGGACGCATTGTAATAGTTAGCGACGCCAAATATAAGGAAATTTCCTATCACAGGCTCTTGGGCAGACGGTGGACTCCGATGGAGCAACAAATGCAACAATTGATGGCTGCTATGCAGTCTATGTCTCTGGAGATGCAATCCCTAAAACAAGACAATGCTCAGTTAAGACAACAGGTCGCTCGAGCGTTTTCAGAAACTCCTCCTTATGCCTTGCATACCGATAAGTATGACGGAAACCCGCACAAACTCAAGGAGTTCCTGGATAGTTGCCTGGTTCAGTTTACCTTCAAAGCACGTTTTTTCCCTTCTGATAAGGACAAAGTAGGTTATCTGATATCCCACTTGGCAGGCCCTGCATTGGCCTGGGCGACACCCTTAGTCACCTCAGAAAATGCCATTCTAGACTCATACCCAGCCTTTACTAACAGTTTGCGGTCTATGTTTAGTAGGCAGGAAATTTCAGTCTCTACTCAGGAGAAACTGCTAGATTTAAAACAGGGAAATAAGGATCTTATGAGTTACGTGACTCAATTTAAACAGCTATCAGCTGAAACAGGGTGGCCGGATGACGGTCTCCTCACGCTGTTTCGCAGAGGTCTTTCCGAGGAACTGAAAGATGAAGTCTCGAAGGTTCCTCGTCCCGCCAATTTAGCCGAGATGATTGCGCTCACCATGCAGATTGATTACCGTCTCCATGAACGCTTCCATGAGAAGAAGAGAGGGAAACCCTCTCAACTGTTCTCCAGTTCTCCTTCCCCGGTTTCTCGATCCCAGAAACCCGACGAACCCATGCAAATAGGAGTGGCCAGAGGCCCTTTGTCAGAGGGCGAAAGAGAAAGACGGATGAGTCAGGGCCTATGTATGTACTGTGGGGCTTCATCTCACATGCTGAAGGATTGTCCCGTCGTCCCTCCTCGTCGGACAAGGAATCCGATGCGGGGAAACGCCAAGACCCTGTCGTAAGGGGAACCACGGCAGGAGGTCCTGAAAGGAGTTCCCCAAAGAGACTTGGTACTTCTCTTAAAGAGGACATTACGGAACACACTATGTTAGTACTTCCCCTGATCTTGAAATTACCAGACTTAGAGCTACGTGGGGTTCCGGCATTGATCGATTGCGGAGCAGCTGGCAACTTTATTGATGACCAATGGGCTGCGAAGCATGGAATCATTAGATCCGCCAAGACGTGTATAACACCCATTCAGGGGGTGGATGGTTGTCCCCTTAGTTCTGGACCCATTCGAGAACAGACTACTCCTCTTACATGCCTAATTTCAACCCACCAGGAGACGTTAGTTTTTGACCTGATAAAAACTGCTCATTTTCCCATTATTTTGGGCTTACCGTGGCTGCGAACCCATAATCCTTTTATAAACTGGAAGGCAGGAACTTTGTTTCTAGGTTCCGAATATTGTGTTTCCCATTGTCTTACTCAATCATCTGTTGGCATTCAAGCACCTTCCATGATGGTAGTACCAACCGAAGGCTCCTCGATTGGGATGGTCAGTCAGATCCCGAGGTGTCATCAACAATTTCAGTCCATATTTTCTCAGCCAGAATACCCTACATTACCTCCTCACCGTCGGGATGACTGTCATTTAGATTTGTTCCCTGATCAACCGATACCTTTTGGCCGAATGTACATCTTATCCCAACCGGAGAAAAAGGCTCTCAAAGACTACCTTCAGACTAATCTTCAAAACGGTCTTATAACAGAGTCCAAATCACCCGCCGGTGCTTCGTTATTCTTTATTCCCAAAAGGGATACAGAGGAACTACGGCCATGCATAGACTATCGAGGGCTCAATAAGGTCACCATCCCGGATAAGTATCCAATGCCGCTTATCCCAGACATTCTGGAAGCCGTTCAAGGGGCTTCGCTCTATACCAAGTTGGATTTACGAGGGGCATATCACTTGATTCGCATCGCCCCTGGCGACGAGTGGAAGACTGCCTTTCGGACCCCATTCGGTCACTACGAATATAGGGTGATGCCGTTTGCGTTGGCTAATGCTCCCGCTGTTTTTCAGCGCTTTATGGACCATCTATTCGCCGATGTACTCCTTCACTATGTAATCGTCTATTTGGATGATATTCTAGTCTTTTCACAGAAAATAGAGGAACACATCCGACATGTCAATTTGGTATTAGACCGACTTAAGGCCAACCAGCTGTATTGCAAACTGGCAAAATGCGAGTTCCACAGGAACCAAGTGACGTATCTTGGGTTCGTGCTGTCTGCCCAGGGGATTTCTATGGACCCTCGGAAGATCTCGGCTATATTAGATTGGCCTTCCCCTTCGAACGTCAAAGAGATCCAACGATTTTTGGGGTTCGCTAATTTTTATAGAAAATTCATCCCAGGATTCTCCGAGACCGTGCTTCCCATTACCAGTCTTCTGAAGAAGGGGAAGACTTTCATTTGGGATGACCCTGCGCAGAAAGCCTTTTCGGAACTAAAGAATCTTTTCACGTCTGCTTCCGTTTTGCTCACCCCAGACCAGTCTCGACCATTCATTGTCGAGACTGATGCGTCTCACCATGCTCTAGGAGCTATTCTTTTGCAAAAGGACGAGTCAGGAGAAGAAGGACCAGTTGCTTATCTCTCCAAGACCTTCTCCTCCTCGGAAATAAATTATTCAGTCCTTGATAAAGAATTGCTGGCAATCAAGCGAGCCTTTGAGGAGTGGAGGCATCTATTGCTGGGCTCGGCCTACCCGGTCGAGGTTCGAACCGACCATCACAACCTCAAAGTATTGCAACAAGCCCATACCACAAACAGTCGACAAGCTCGCTGGGCTCATTTTTTTCTACCGTTTCGGATAGAATTTACTTTCCTTCCCGGGAATCAAAACCTCCGAGCAGATGCGCTTTCAAGAAAGGATCCTCCTATCAAAAAGTTCCATTCTGAGCCTTTCTTTCCTAAAGCTACATTTCTGGCAACAGTGACTGATTTTCTACATATTGTCAGACAGGAAACGGCACGTCTAGATCCAATCTGCAGGAACTTACAAGTGACTCATTCGCTGACTCAGGAGAAGGGATACTACTTTTTTAAGGATCAAGTATTCATTCCGACCCCGACACTTCAGAAAGAAGTCCTGTTCATGTGTCATGACTCCAAGGCGGCCGGGCATCGAGGATATCAAAACACCCTTGAGCTGACTACTCGTCATTTTTGGTGGCCAGGGATAACCAAGGATGTCCAAGATTATGTATCAGCATGCACGGTTTGTCTACAGTCTAAGACTCCCAGGTATCCACCCTTTGGTCTACTCACCTGTATGCCAATTCCGGACAAGCCCTGGCAAGTCATTTCCACTGACTTCATTGTCGACCTTCCGTTGTCCTCGGGTTACACCACCGTTATGGTGACTATTGACTATTTCACGAAGATGGCCCATTTCATTCCTCTGCAAAAACTCCCTGGGGCTGCTCTTATGTCAAAGATCTTTATCTCAGAAATATTCTCTAGACACGGTCTTCCTAACACTATTGTGTCTGATCGGGGTCCCCAATATATCTCGCAATTTTGGAAGGGTATTTGTCAATCATTGGGTATCAATAGAGCCCTTAGCTCAGGATATCATCCCCAAACGAATGGGCAGACTGAGCGCCTAAACCAAACACTAGAGACATATTTGCGCTGTTTTGTTTCTGCGGCACAGGATGATTGGGGAGATCTCCTACCCTTGGCTGAATATGCATACAATAATGCCAGTCATTCGGCACTAAAGACCAGTCCTTTTTACTGTTCCTATGGTTTTCATCCATCCTTTGAACCCTCCATCTCTAAGTCCTCCGCCAATTGTCCTGGAATAGACAGTCTAGTCGATGGTATTCAGAAGGGTCAACAGCTCGCTCGAATAGCTCTGCAGGCCGCCCAAGATCGAGCCAAGAGGGCAGCTAATCGCCGTAGACTAGATCTGCCATCCCTTCGAGTCGGGGATGCAGTCTGGTTATCAGCCCGGTTCCTCCCGAGACATCTGGTGCCGTCCAAGCTGTCGCCCAGATATTTTGGACCGTTTAAAGTGAAATCATTTGTCGGTCCGGTGGCAGTCCGACTAGCGCTGCCTCCTTCCTGGGCCCGTCTTCATCCGGTCTTTCACGTCTCCCAGATCAAACTATCCGTGAAGGATAGATTTCAACGCACCCCTGCAGTTCGTCCTCCTCCGATGATGACTGATACGGGACCAGAGTATGAAGTGGCGGAAATCTGCGATTCCAGATATCACAGAGGCCGGTTGCAATTTCTTGTGGACTGGAAGGGCTATTCTCCTGCCGAACGGACTTGGGAATTGGCATCGGGGGTTCATGCTCCCTCGTTGGTTCGACGGTTTTTCAGGCGGCACCCTGGGAAGCCGGGTTATGCGCCTCGTAGGAGGGGGCATACTGTTACACCTTTGCACCGGTGGTCGCTTTGGCGACAGCATCGGGTGTACAACACAATGCATTCCTACTCACCCAAGATGGCGGACGCCTCTGAATCTGATTGTGAAGCTCCCGCTGCAGAGGTTGCACGTTGTTTTCCTTCACGCCGCGACGATCATGTGACTCCATATAACCCGACCAGGAAGTTCAGCAAATGCGTCGCTACTCTCCAGATCGGCGCTTCGTAAGTTCGTTCCTAGGGAATCTGTTTCATGTTCCGTCCTCCTATCTATAGTTTTCTGTATCTAACTATCTGTGCTCTCTGCCCTTTCCTCCATTAGGCCATTTTCCGTACTCCGTCCGCTCACCTCCTCTCCCCTAAGGTCCGCTTCCAACCTAAAGAGTGAGTCTTGAGGGTTTATAGTTCCCTTCAATCCTCTCCCCATTCTTAGCTCAAATACTAACATCCGCTTCGGGTTTCCGGAAACTCTCTCTCTTTCCTCGTAGGACTCACCCCCTTCTCGAAGACTTTACACAGACTTCTCGAATCTCTCAACTCCATACCCGGAGTAAGTTAACATAGCTATTCGTATCAACAACAGACGATCGAAAGTGGAGAAAACTTACCTCTCCTTTCTTCCGTCCAGGACCAGCTTCGTCTGCACCGGATCTTTTGAAGGGAAGCTGGCTGATTCATCCTGAAGGTCTACAGTATCCTGTCACTACAACACAGGGTTTTTCTTCCCCGGAGGGTTTTCCCTGGGGACTGTGGTTCCTCCTCAGCTGAAGCTAACGGCTGGGAGGGAGCAGGGTTTCCCGGGAAGCCTTCACTATCTGCCTTGTTGCTGGTACGGAGTCCGCCCGCTGCCCAGGTTAGTGAACTGCATAATTGTTCTGTCCCATATTGGACGCATTGTAATATTGTTTGAAATTATTGATTTTTCTTCCTTTTTTGTTTTCAAGTACCAGGATTTCAGATTTGGCCGCAGTGATCTCCAATCCGAGATCTTCTAGGAAGGTTCTTAGTGCTGACAATTTTCGTTGGAGGCCAATTGGTGTATGATCTAATATCACCATATCATCTGCATACATGATATGATTGATCCTAATTCCATTGATCCGCGGTGGAAAAGACACTACATTTGATAGGGCGGCACCAACTTCTGATATGTAGAAGTTGAAAAGGGTTGCCCCTAATGGGCACCCTTGTTTTACTCCTTGCTTTGTTGCTATGGGGTTTGTTAGGTTTCCTTCACTGTCCAAGTGGACTTGGATGTAAGTGTCCGAATATAGCTCTTTAATGGCTTGGATCAGGCTCTTGCTACACCCCCTTCTCATAAGGTTGTTCCAGAGTGTTTCTCTGTCCACCCCGTCAAACGCATTTGCCATATCAATAAATGCGAGATATGTTTTTTGACCGGATCTAATTGCCTCGATTTTTAACAGGTTCAGAATTAACAGATTGACACCACAGCCTATACCTTTGACGAACCCAGTCTGACGGTTGTCGTAGATCTTCTCTTTCCGAATTCATGTTGTAAGTTGTGTAAGTAATTGCGATGCGAACACTTTACCTACTACGTCGAGCAGGGCTTTTGGTCGATAATTTGCAGGGTCTGTGCGGATTCCTTTCTTGAAGATGGGGACGATTATTCCGGATTTCCATGTAGAAGGTACTCGACCTTCTTTTATTATTAATTGGAACAAGATGTCACAAAACTCCACCCACTCTTCAATGTTCTCTTTCAGGTCTGCATTTGACCCATCAGGCCCTGCGCACGTGAGGCACTGTTTTTTATAATGGTTGCACGGATGTCTTCTTTATCTATTGCAATTTCCCACAGGTGGCTCCACTCGAAATTTGCAGTACTTGGGGTTAACTTTTTTTTAAATAACTTTACATAATGCCTTTCCCACTCATTTTCGGTTACCATATTTGATATTATCGCTTTTTCAGGGTTCATTGCTTCATTTATTATGGCCCAGAAGCCCTTGGAGTTGCTTTTGTTTAGGGCCTTCAGCATTTGTTCGGCATCCCGTTGCACCATTAAGGCTCTATGCTGTTTATGCCAGTTAGCATATTGATTCTTTGCCTTTTTTATCAGTGTCCTTTTATCAGTCATATTTTCAGCACCAATTCTTCTCAGGGTCTTCCTTAACTCTCTCTTTCTTGTTGCAACTTCAGGATCATATTGGTGCCTTTGGTACCTAGCTCTGTTCAGAGTGGACTTCTTTTCAGTTTTGAAGATCTCTAAGAATTGTTGGTATTCAATCGGATTGCACTCACCCAACCGCTGATGTTGAAGCAACGATTCTGTCACTGCCACTATGTCGGCATTCTTTACACGCAGTCTGTTCTGTCCAGGAACCACTGAGATTGGTTGTCTCCATTGCTTCTGCAATACTGGATTATCCATCATCCATTCCATTGAGACGATGTTGTGGTCACTTTTAGTTGTCTTGAACACATTCATTGTAACAATGTCTTGGACTAGGCTATTCGAGACAAAGATGTAATCTAATATAGATTTTTGTCCTCCTCGTTCCCATGTTGGCTTTGCTGGGATATCTCCTCGAGTTGTTCCATTTTGCATTATCAAATTCCTGTGCGCCATTTCGTCAAGCCAGCATTCACATTTGTCTCTCTCCTTAAATTTCGTGGGATTCTTTATTTGATCAATTTCTAGTAGGTTCACCGCACACAATCAGTGGGGCTCCCGGGTTATCGCATTGTATGTTCTAATGAATAATATGAATTATATACTGAGCGAGTTTCGCCACATTGTAGTAATGAATAAATGATCATGCAAGCGTAGGAGGGTAAAATTCCCTCAACACTACAGGTTTCAATGACTACTGATCCAATTAGAAAACAAAAGCCAGGTGCTAGGACACGCTCAGGTGCGAATGAACGTGGTGCGAACAAAGGCGGTGAGACTAACAACTCAAAATAATGGGAAATACAGGATTCTGGTTCCGGCAATATCCGGATAAAGGGTGCAAGCCACCATCTTTATTAGAAAATGTCCGATATTTCCCTCACACTTCTGCTGCTCCCCGATCCCTTACTTGTTTTACGTGATAAGTTCCTGAGGGAGATAGACAGCTAGCATCGCAGGGACTCCCGTTTAGAGCAAGTTAGCTAACAGACAGTAGGGGTTACTGAGGCTATCGATGCCTGGCCAAGGTGGCAATCCCAAGGGAGTTGAGAAAGAGAGGGACAGCCCTAGCGCCACCTTCCCAAACCCCTGTTTCATGCGGTACACCTTGTGTTACAACCAATACCTGTCTGTTCTGCAATCGTAGTGATGCTTTAAAGAACCTCGCCATAGCACTACTTTGTGCTATGGTAATAAAACCCTTGAAGTAGGAACAAGGCTCTGGGCTTCATTTAGGCCACCCATCACACCTCACAGCGACCATTGCATGGTCAGACATTTCTGCAATTGCTTTATGTGCAAAACAGAAGATTGCCTGACTCAAAGATGGCTGCTGCAGGACACAGATGTGGCTTTGAGCTAATCCAAGACCTCTTCACACCACAGACTCACAGTTACCCATCCCTGCTCATTTAACGTTATCAGTATCAACAGCCACGGCTGGATGCTCATGGCAGACTGTGAACATGTTAATGTGCAGCAAGGCATGGGAGGAGCCTGCAGAACACACTACAGCGGTCTGCTTGCCCAGCATCCTCCTGCCTCAAAGCCACCTCCCACTGTAGCGATCATAAAAACAGCATAATAAAGCTAGCCTGAAGCTGGCCAATTAGGGTGATTTCTACCTATATTAACTCATGGAACCATGAATATACTCCTAGATTGTGGATTTGCATGGGTATTTCTATGCGTGCTCGGATTGTCCTCATGGGGGCCTCTATTGAGTGCGTGGCCTGTATGTGCATTTCCTGTGTGTGCACGTATACCTATGTGTGAGTTTCCTGTGTGTGTGCATGCATCTAGGTAATTTGTGTTGTCTCTGTGTGCACAGATGCCTGCATGTGTGTTGAGTGTGTGCATGGTCAGAGTATGTGTTTTACATGTGTGTGTGGGAGCCTGTATGTACATGGGTGCCTGTTGTAAGGGTGCAGAAGAAGACACAGGACACAAAGGTGGCATGTTTGTTGGCACAAACAATTATTGAATGGAAAATTAGGGAAAACCCCTAACTGCCCTTATAACTAAGAGGTGCTTCCCTACCTCAACCAAAACAATGGATAACATCAGAATGTCAGTCAAAAACAAATGTTCCACTGTCCTATGTCCCAAACCTATTCTATCCCTTACACTTTAAAAAAATCTATAAAGTAGACTACTCTCTGCTTGTAACAGGATGACTCCCTACTTTAGGATGTTGTAGGCAGTCCATAAATGATGGGGTAATATCCTTCTCCCCCCCTAGCCGTCACTAGGTTTTTCCATGGTGTTCCCTGTAGGCGGGGAGGGGGTGCAAACTTTCTCTGGTGGTTTGTCAAACTTCCAAGTTCCAAAACAAGATTGGGGAGGCGCCTCCCTTCCCCAAGACTGTCTCAGATTCTCTTCCAACAGCGTCAATATTATCCAACTGTTGCTCAATGTTCCAAATCGCAGATCTTCTCAGGTAGTTTTTCAATGTTCCAAGTTCCAAAACAAAATTAGGAAGGTGCCTCCCTTCCCCAAGCCTCTTTCAGCCTGCTTTCTTTCTACAACCTTATTACTGTTCGACTTTCTGCCAAAGGATATATCTTCCTTGCTCTGGACTTTTCGTGACTTGTGCCAAAGGATCTCTTACTCTTCCCCTGGACTTCTTGTGACTTTTGCCAAATGAATTCCTCCTCTTCCCCTGGACTTCTGGTGACTTGTGCCAAAGGATCTCTTTCTCTTCCCCTGGACTTCTTGTTATGTGGGTCTCAGACACCCTTCTCAGCTCTGAAGTGTCTCTTGTTTAAACCCAGTTCACTATCCTGACAGGCATGATCTTGCATGTGCATCTGTCTCAGTTTCTCAGTGTTGTGTTCCCAGACCCCTCCCTCAGTTTTATAGTGTCTCTTAACGAGGGCTGGTTCACATCGAGCCAGGGCTCTCTTTGTGTTTCTTTGGGGTGCTCTCTCACCCACTGTATTCTCAACTGGTCTCTTCGTTTGGTCCCACTGGGACGAGGAAGGTGTTTCTGCACTTCCCCCAAACCACAGCCTCTGGGATCTCCCAGTGCCTTCCCAGTCACCCTCTACGTACCTTTCCACTTGGTCCACAAGGATTCTGGTACTCAGCAATACCGGTAAGCGTCTGCGGCTTCCCTGGGCTCTCGCAGTCTTCCTTCAGCTTTCGGCAGCTCCACTGCGCTGGCTTCTCCCCACACATCGGGTGTCACTTGGACCACTTGTATGGCTGCCTTTCTGCCACCGGACATCGGGTTCCCCAGCTTTCAGCTACGCTGTGGCACTTCTCCGCTTTCTTGGTCCCCACCTTCCTACCCCAGGCGTTCGGGTCTGTAGCACGCATTGCTCCCCAGCGTGATGTTCCTCTGGGGCAAGACTGACATCGAGGAGACTCCTTCGCTAGTTGTTATGACGGACTGACTTTCTAGCTTCAAATAGCTAGTATGTTCATACCGGTTCTGCATAGGGCTCTACATCGCCCTGCTCTTTCTTGTGTCAGTACTTTTGCAGTCATCCATAATCACTCTTCCCTCACTCTCCACATCACAGTATCATCTGCCTGACATACATAGCAGCTATGAGGGAATTAGTAGAAGAAAGAGGAGACAGAGAGGGTGGGGGTCATCTCGCCCTATTCATATGTGTGGGTGAATCATGTCTGGGAGCATGAATTGTGTACATACTGCGTTATCCCTTGATAGTCCTCACTTCTCCCACAAAGGGGATCCCCTCCCATGGGATCCGCTCACTGAGTAATACCCCCAGGGGGACTATCGGGTAGCAGCCTCACCTCCCTGTCCCCAAGGGAAGGGTCCCCCTCCTGGGGAGAAGTTACAACCCAAGGGACTCGTCACATTGTATGTGAATTGCACATGTGCACGGATTTGAATGTACGCTGGATCTGTGCATAGGTGTCTGCAAGGGTCTAAGTGGGGGAGTGGTCTTCAAAAATTGCTCTCACACCATGATCTTGCAGGAGATCTCTGATTCGAATTTCCTGCAAGCGAATGGTTGATGGGTGACAACAGTGCTCTTACCTAGTAGCTGCCACCATCAGTCATCACATCATCAGTTTCATGCATAGGGAATTAGATTATTTGTTTGCGGTACTCTGTAGGGAAGCTCTAATGTGGTGAGTACATTGCTTGATTTTTGTAACAGGATATTTACATTGAAGTCTTGTCATTAGAATTATTGAATAATACAATCAATGCATAGGATTCATGGATTTCCTTCAAATTTACCGAGACACTGTAACCTGCATTGACCTACTGGGAATCATTTTCTTGCTTATATTTAATTATTTTGTATTTTAGTGGATTTTTTACTCCTGATTATGTCATATTTAACACAACTATTTTTGATAGATTTTGCTTCCCTTCATGCCAGGGAATAATCTCAATTCTGTCTCTCGGGGCAAACTGACCTTTTAACTGCAACATACCAGAGGTAAGTAAGAAATCAGTATTGTATATTAGAATATTTAATGAATTTAATTTAAAAAAAGAGCGGCTCACTGAAAAAAGAAAGCTTTCCCTATCCAAACCTAGAAGGGTGAGGTTCTGTGCAGGCTATCTGATAGGGCATACAATACCCACAACCCAAAATTGATAAGAAAACTAAATAAGTCTCATAACTTCATCTATGAAATTGTGGCATAAGGAAATAGTGAGCTTTAAAAAGATCCTGAATATCAGCCCCATATGTTGTAATTGGTATGACCGTAGTCAATTTTGCCGCAATCCCAATGTTGCCACAGGCAAAATCATACCCTTCCATCCCGCCAATACATCCCCACTCCCCCCAATACATCACCACCCCCCCCCACTTACCTTTCACCATCTGCTTTCCAACCCACCTTGCAGCATCAGTTCCGTCCCAGCAACGTGGATCAGAACTGACGCCGCAGGATCCCTTACTCTATTTCTTTTTTTTTAAGTCCCCCGCCATCCAATGTCCCAGAAATGGGGGACACCCCTGCAACCCCTGTTCCCATTATAGCGAGCAAGGGGACCGGGGACACCCTCGCAACCCCTATTTTCCTTGTTCGCTATAATGGAACCGTATGGCCCATTTGACCAAATGTTTGGTTGTACGATCATTTCGTACAGCCTAAATTCGGTCAAATGGGCCATAAAGCAAAAAATATTTGGTCAAATTGGCCAATACCATACATTCTGCCTGGGCTTTTCCTCAATGTGTATTGCATACACTCCCACAAAACGTAGTCTCTTGCTTTTCGTTTAGTTTGCCTTTTAATCAAAAGTTCAGTGTTTTTTTCTTTTACAATTATTTGTTTTCGGCATGTCTGCCAATACGACACGCTGTCCCTGCTTCGTTTTGGAGGGCCTACCAGCTCTTGTTGGTGTTCTTCACTCTTCCAGTGGCAAGCTGATGGTGGTCGTTCAGATTCTCTCCCCAACTCGTCGCCTTCTATCGTCAGCTTCTCCTGCCCTCGCGGTTCCTGCTGGGCTCTTCTGCTTCGCGTTAGGCTTCAGTGAGGAAAACGCTGCCGCTCCGCATCTGCAAACATTCAGCAGCCCTGTGTTGGCTTCTGGTGTTTCTGCAGCATGTCTCTCATCACAGGCAGTCTTCCTCTTTTGTCTTCTTGATCCGGATGGCTCCCTGACACTTTCTGCAGCCCCACGGTCTCTCTGTTCGTTTCCGAGAGAAGCACTTTTCTTCCTCCAGCAGCATGCCACAGTCAGCTGTTGCTGTGATGGAAATCTCTGAGCTGCAGGTATGTACTCAGAACTAGAGTGCAGCCTGAACTCTTGGCCTTTTTCCGCTCGACATTGCTCGGCTAATCTTCTTCATCTCAGTGCTCTTGCAGTTATGGGAGTGGAAGTCCATTCTTGATGTTTCATATGTAGAGTCTGGGTTAGTGTTCTCAGAAGTCTTTAAAGGCAAGTTAGCTGTGAATAGTCTCAGTGAATAAGTTAACTCTTTATGGCTTACACACATATCTTGTCAGAAGGTCTTCAGTACCCTGCCTAGGAGGATGAAGGGAGGTGTAACAATATGCCATTAAGGCCTTCGGTTCGGATTGAATTTCCTTAAGAGAGGAATGGCAATACCATGCCTTGCCCAATGGTGCCCTGCCACTCTACCTGAGGTTGTGTCCCCCATGTGATCCTCCCTCGTATAGCTGCCCTCAGTGTTAGGATCAGGTAACGACTGATGTCCAATGGCCACATGGGGGGAGGTCACCACTGAGAAAGGAGTGATGACACCATCAGATTCATCACACTACGTTTGTTCTGTCTCCTTCCCCGGCAAGTGACGTCTTGTCTGCGTGTCAGTCTTGCGTCTCTGTGCACTGCTTTCCAGCTGACAGCATTGCTTCCCCGGTCACCGCTAACCGGAGGGATTCTCCTTTGGCTCTCATCTGTGCTAGATTTAAACTCCTGTGTTGGGCAAAGGAGTTGTTCTAAATCAATCAGATGTGTTAAAGGACTAGACTGCTCACTTTGGTTTACCCAAGTGATCTTCATCCTTGCAGTCCTTTTCCTCGTCTCAGTACATGGTTTCAGACGTAACAAGTCAATGTCAATACTGGTTAGCTCTTTACTCTGCATGAATGCACTAATTGGATTGGTCTCACAATAAAACATATCAGTCCTATCAGGGTAGATGGGATTCCTGAAAAGGGGTGAAAAACTTTTAACAGGGTTATAACACGTCTCTTTATAACGCGTCTCTTGAAGATGATCATCCCTGCTCCTCTAAGGGGCTTCCCTTCCCAGGTGATCCGCTATGCACCCCCCCAGGGGGATTATTATACTGTGGATGCCTCTCCATGGCCCCCTGGGAAAGGTTTCCCCCTAGAGGAAAAGAGAAGACATCATCAGATTCATCAAAACAAACAAAACAAAAAAAAAACTACCACACACTGTTTTCACATTTTATTGAGAAAATGTCATGAGGCAGCCCTGGCGCTTATGGCATTCATGGTGGATACACTGTATCGCTCATCGTGATTCGGGTCCTGGAACCAGCTTTCCGAGAAGGAACACATGCGGTCTAGTCCTCTCCCAAGATGGCCGCCGCATGGCAAGGTTGCTATAACAACGCGCTGTAGTCACGGATCGGGCCGTTGTATCGTTCTTCCTGGTACCCGCTGTAGCTCTCCTAGCTGTTTTCTCCTGTTCCTGAGTGTTCGTTCTACTTAGTGGCGCCCCTTCAGTACCCACCTTGCCTCTTGTCTTCCTGTTGCCTTTCCCGTCTTTGCCTTTGTACTTTTGCCACTCTTATTCTCTATGGCTTCTGTTTCATCGAGTTTCGTCTCGTTTGTTACATGCTCTACAGGTACGCTTATTCGCTATCCTTTCATTGGCTCTTCCGATTACCTCTCTTGCAGCATTTCTCACAGATAGGGTTCCTTACACGTCCGTGTCTGCTCTTACCATTTTCTGAGCTCCTGCTCTTACTTCAGTTGCTCTGACATTTCTTATCCTTATATCCTTGTTCTGCTCTTTTCCTGGATTACTCCTGATCCAGTCTGCAAGCATACTCACGGCTCAAACCTCAATCTGCATCCAGCCTCCGTTGTTGTTCTGTCCCAGTCGGATTCTATTGGAGTTTTCCGACCTCAGTTTCCTGAATACTGTGCCGTTACCAAGGACATCATACGTACATCAGCAGGACTCTTAACTGCAGGGTTCTTTGGTGCCAAGTGCTTTTTCCCTGCCCCAGAGGCTGGCTCCCTGGGGTTCCCTTTGGTAAGGTGTTTTACATCCTGCCAAGGTGGCCTCCGGCGGAGCCCGTCCTTATTTGCACGAGGAGTAAGGCCCAGAGGCGACAAGGAGGTGGAAACCGAAGAAAAGGGACGACAGAGACTCTGACCGGCTCATCAGAAGAAGGAGCTGAGGAGGGGTCACAGGCGAGTTCTCAGGTGTTGTCCAGGCGTGACAGAAAAAACCCTCAGGTCAAGAGTTCATATCGACCGTTCTAGTCAAAGCGACACCCCCTTAAAAACATGGCAATGTTCCAAATACGCTACTAAAGAAGCGTGAATAAAGAAGGGTTTTTAGAGTGAAGCTTGATCAAGCAAGGCTCAAAGAGGCTATTCTATGACAATCATTAGCCGCCGGCATCTGATATCGGGTTCCATCTGGACAATGTAGAGATAGGTTCATCCTGATGCTAAATTGATAAGAAGAGTCTAGGGTTACCTAGGAGTGGGTGAGATAAGGGACACCTCCTAGACTTTGCCTGGAACAGGTCTAACACATTTACAGTGTAGGCTATAAGTCATTGGCCCTCATTATGACCCAGGCGGTAAGTATCGAACATTAACGCCATGGCGTAATTTACGTTTACGCCCTGGCCCCATGTAGTAAAGTGAGGCACATTTCGACCCATCGCGCACAAGCATTACGCCATGGCAGTAATGTAAAGTACGCAATGCCGTAAATGACCCCAAAAGGGCCCCTACCGGCATCGTACGCCGCGCAAGGTGCACTTCCGCCACCCATCATAGCGGTCACCGCAATTAGCGGTCACCGTAATTAGCGGTGACCGTAAATAAACGGAACCGGAAGTAGCGTCATCGCGGCGGAACGGGAAAGAGCACGGCGGCCATCTTTAAAAACACAATCCATTGCCATCCTCCCCAACAACTCCACATCCGACCCTGAGACCTGTCATAACCCATTACCCACCCATTTACCAACTTGAAAATGCCAAAAGCTGTCAAAAAAGCCTGCGATCGGCAGCGCCAGGACAGCTTCTCTCGTGAGGAACTAACCATACTTGCGGAGACCCTCCCGGACAATGCTGCGGTGGTCTTCTCCACGCAAATGACCAGGCCGGCAATTGCCAAGAAGTAGGCCATATGGACCCTGGTGGCAGAGCGGGTCAGTGCGGTGGGAACCGTACCCCGCAACGCACAGCAGTGTAGAAAGCGGTGGGACGACCTGAGGCTCCGCGTCAGGAGCATCCTCTCGGCGAACAGGAACCTGGGCACGGCAACCGGGGGAGGATCTGAATCACCCATCAAATTGCAAGCATGGGAGGAAATCTGTGCCTCCACTATCGGAATGGAGAGCATAGAAGGAGTAGGAGGGATGAGAGAGGAGTGCCGACAGCAGGAGATGCAGGTAGGTGGCTCAAATCAAGCCATGCAAAATTCACCAAAGTCCAATCATGTGAAGTACAATGTTGCCCCATAGTGCAAATGCAACACAGCAGCAGGAGACTGCCCACAGACACATCCGATCTCCAACCTGTACACATGCAGCATGCACACCCTAACTGCCGGCACCCACATACCTCCATGCTGCTTCCACACAAGAGGCAGACAACCTGTATGCCCCTGCCTCAAATGTGCTGCATGTACTAACTGATAAGAAGCCATTCGTCACAATGCAGGCCCAATGTCCGCTGACCCATCAATAACACTATCCCTCCTTTGCCCCACCACAGGCTCAGATTCAGACCCTCAGGATGAGGACACCACTGCCTCCACAGCCACCAAGAGGGCCAGGACAACTGTGCCAAGACCGCAAGCCTCCACGGCTGCCGTCCTGATGAAAACACCACAGCAGCCACAATCCCTGCCAAGGAAAGAGGACAGGGCACTGACAGCCACCACAACTGTCACCACAGAGTCAGCAGCAGCAGCGCACATTACACAAATCGTGCCCACCGAAGGGACAGGCTCTGCTGCAAGAGGCACTCTTAGCGAAATCGCTGCCATTGCAGCTACCTCCGATAGTGAAGCTGGGATCATTGAGGAGATTGAGGATGCAAGCCCCACTGCCCACCTACATTCCCCCTACATATCCCCAAGCAGCCTGCATGCGGATGCCACACAGGGGCAGTTAGAGGACGAGGATTGGCCAGCCACCCCATCCCCGCTGCCGGAGGTGAGCAGCCCAATGGGTATGCCAATGCCATCAGTCATGAGCCAGAGGAATGAACAGACCCTGGATGAGATCGTCACCCGGCAGCAGCAACTATCCACGCTCCTCAATGAGCACGTTGCTGAGTGTGGGGGGGCAAAGGATGCAATGGAGAGATGTGCAGACAGAGTCACGGCTGCCATTGAGTCCTCCACGAAGGACATCTGCACAGAACTCGCCGCTGTGCGGCACGTAATCTCAGAACTGGTGCAGACCATTCGGGACATGCATCCAAATGTGCATGCAGGAACCTCCTCGACAACCAGCTCGGCACAGAGCAGCCCCATCCGACGATCAGGGAGAAACCTGCGCAGCATGGGCAGGTGTGCCCCGGGGGCCAGGGGAGGGGACTGTAATTAGTGGCTGGACAGTGGAGAATTACTGCATCACACACTGCTGCACAGACTCACTCACACCTTCGTAGGGATTCCAGGGGGGAGGGGGGAGTGGGTGTGTTTGGGTGTTCAGGGGGAGTGGGTGTGTTGGGGTGTTCAGGGGGGAGGGGGGAGTGGGTGTGTCATACCTTTTCACAATCATAATACACTTTTTCGTTTAGCATAAATCAAATGTGTGGACATTGCTCATTGCGTATGTGTGCTTTATTGTTGTTCAGTCCACAGTGTGCATGTCCCAGACACACACAGTGCCCCAAGTGCTGTCTCCATGTTACACGCACACGCCGTGTGTGCTAGAAGCATTGGTCAATGAGATTCGGATGCATTTCACGCCCCTCCTGTGCATTGCTGCCTCCTTGAGGTGCTGCCCCATCCCCACCCTCATCATCCTCAGGTGGTTGCAGTTCTGCGTCAGGGGGCAGGGGCACATTTCGTCTGACGCACATATTGTGTAGCATGACACATGCCATGACGATCTTCGCAACCTTCTCATGGCGGTACAGGAGTGCCCCGCCAGACCTGCTGAGGCAGCGGAAACGTGCCTTCAGTAGGCCGAATGCCTGCTCAATCACCACACGGGTACGTGCATGGGGCACGGTTGAAGTCCTCCTCATGCTGGTTCTGTGGGTTCCGGACTGGTGTAAGGAGCCACCTCTTCAGGGGATAGCCTGCATCACCTGTAAGTGGGCAACAATGTATGTGTCAGGGATGAGATTGATTTCTGTCCATGACGTGCCACCATGCCTTGTATTCAACTGTTACTTTGCACCACTTTTAGTTGCGCTAATGGATTCACACTATGCAACCGGTATATGTTCATGGCTCTCATGTACAGTTTTGCATGCCAAGACACAATGCAGGGGGGACAAGTGTCTTGTGAGTGCCCATCCACTGTATCCGTTCAGGCCGTTTCTTTAGGTGACCTGGCACGTGTCCTGTGAGGTCAACGCTCACATGATTGCAACATTGCTGTCTGGCTCATTATGACCCCAGGGAACAATACTGGTGTCAATAGGGACAGTTTGGGGGCCCTGCTCTCTGTGTTGTGGTGTATTGATGTTCCTGTCCGTCATGTGCCTCCTTTGTGCGCAGTTATGGGGGACAGGCCTTTCAGTTGATGGTGTTTGGTGACGTGCATGTAGGTGCTTTTCGTTGGAGTCAATGTGGTCACATTTTGTACAATGCACTTGCAGATGGTTGTGTCATGGTTGGGAGACACCTTCATTCCCATGTTAGGGCTGCTTAGGTCAGGCATCATGTATACAGTTGTCAGATGACGTAAGTGCTGCCTCAGGGTATGATCTGGCTACTGGTAGTCGCAGCCAGGTGAAGTATGCATCATTCCCCCCCCCTTTCTGCCAGGTGAAGTATGCATCACCCCCCCTTTCTGCCAGGTGAAGTATGCATCATCCCTCCCCCTTTCTGCCAGGTGAAGTATGCATCATTCCCCCCCTTTCTGCCAGGTGAAGTATGCATCCCCCCCCCCCCTTTCTGCCAGGTGAAGTATGCATCATTCCCCCCCCCTTTCTGCCAGGTGAAGTATGCATCATTCCCCCCCTTTCTGCCAGGTGAAGTATGCATTGGTACGTCGATCACCTACCCACTTCGCATTTCCATGCTCATGACATTAGACTCACCGAGTAGCCAGGATCTTGGGCCTGCATGTCGTTCCATGTAGCGTGGTATTGTGGAGTTCCTCAGGACCATTGAATCATGGGTTGATCCGGGGAATCGGGCACAACAATGTGTGAAGATCCTGTTGGAGTCACAGACCATTTGCACGTTGATTGAGTGAAATAGTTTACGGTTGCGGTACGCTACCTCCATGGCATGTGGGACCACCAATTCCACATGGGTGCAGTCGATGGCACCAATGCAACCAGGTATGCCAGCTAGTGCATGGAAACCCACTTTGGTGTTGGCAATCTCCTAGGCAGACCGTGGCAATGAGATGTGGTCGTCTGTGTGCTTGAGGAGGGCATCGAGCACTTGGATCAGTGTACGTGAGAATAATGGTTGTGATATGCCATGCAAGTGCCCCACTGTGTGCTGGTAGCTGCCTGTGGCCAGGAAGTGGAGCACGGAATCTACCTTCAGTAGGGGGGGGGGGTGGCAGTGGGTGTTTCAATCATGCTGACGATGTCGTTGTGTATCATGTCCACAATGGTGGTGATGGTGTCCCGGTCCAGTCGGTACAGGGTGTGGATCTGCTCAGCGGTGAGGTTGAATGGGCTGGCTCTGATGCGTGGGATTGGGGGCTGCCTGCGTGGTGCCACTGGCTGTGCTGGTGGGGCTTGCTGGCCCTGCCTTGCCCTCCTTCTCCTCCTGCGTCTCCTCTGTGCAGCCTGTTGTTGTCGTTGTTGTTGTTGTAGTTGAAGTTGTAGCACTTGCATTGCTATCAGGTCCTCCAGCCCCAACATTGCTAGTCCTATTGGTATCATTGTGGAGTGTGACTGGGTGTGGGAAGGGGTTGGGTGTGCTCTTTTTCTACTTCCTGAGTCTGTATTGCCTCCACCTGTGCTGATTCTGTGCACCTGTGGCAGCTGGATTCACTGCACAAGGCCCTTTACGGTTAGTTCGCGATGGCGTAATTAGCACCATGGCGGTAAGGTACTTAACGGGCTGGGTGATGGCGTTAGGTGCATGTCTGCTTGGATCGGCATTCGCGCACCTTTGCGCCATGCCGGTAATTATGGTGTGGGAGGGCGCGTGCGCGCGTCCTTGGTGCAGTTAGCGGCAGCGTTAACTACGATGCCGCTAATGGCATCGTAGTTAATGGTCACGGGTCATGATCGGACCTAGCGGAAAACGATGGCGGCAAAAATGTACCGCCATCGTTTTTCACTTAGCGCCAGGGTCGTAATGAGGGCCATTATCTCTCCCTTCTGGAATCAATGAACTAAATGACCCTCTATGAGATGTGCTTAGAAAGTAGGACTGGATATGAACTGGAAATGTTGCCTGTGATGAGAAGATGCAGGTGAAACTTGGTGAGATTTTACGCTTTTCTCTCCCTCAGATTTAGCGACAAAACTATTCAATCCCCTCTCCAAAAAGCTGTTTCCCAAAAAAGAAGCAATACATTTTGGAACTAAAGTTCTAAATGAAACTTTAAATAGATTTTTTAAAACAAGTAGGTTTGAATGAAAATGTTTGCCTACAATGAGAAGATACCGCTTGAAAATGAGCAAAGTTTTAACACTTTTTTGTTCGTCATATCGTGATGAAATTGTGGATGTGAGTAATATGTTTTAGAAAAAGGTTGTTCTAAAAAACGTTCTGACATAGCGTTTGAAGTGATATGGTATGTCGGATACGTATGATGCAAATGTGTTTATTTTACGCCAAGATGGCAGCGCCCGCAATTGAGCAACCGCCACGCGATTGCCGCCAGTTGGGAGATTGATTTTGCTCTGACTTGTGACTGCTAGATCATGTGGCTAGAATTGTGAGTTTTAATATAATTTCGCATTTGTCATTAATTTTTTTTTTTTTTTTTTATTTTAATTGTAACAATTAGTTTGTAAATAAACTTCAATTACAATAAAAAAAAATCCAATTTTCACATAAAAATACAACAAGGCAAGAGAATCAGACAACCAGACAACCAAGCCGAAACAGCGCATTCTATGAGTTCGCAGGAATATAAGGTAGGTGAGCAAATGAGTACTTAATAATTAAATAAATGACTGAATACTTCTACGCATTCCCAACATGTTTCCGATTAAAGCAAATCCTCAGTCAAAATATTTTCCACAAACTCACACACTGCACATGTCAGCGAAACATTTGATCCGGATAGGATCCAAAACCACCATCTATCCATATCTTCATCGGCTGGAGCAAAAGACCTAAGATAACGAGTTCGTTGTTGTGATAAATTGGAACACTCAATGATCAGAAGTTTTACAGATTCGACTGAGTTTCCACAGAACCTACAGAGGTTATTCTTGATGTCAATAGTAGTAGTAATACCTCTTCGGCGCCATTGAATTTCCTTGGTTGCAATCACGTTCAACCGTAATCTCAAAAATTGATTACGATGCTTTCTTGCAGGGAATTTTTGGAGATATTTGGGTAATTGATCTAGACGATTTGTTGATGGGCCCAGGTCAATCGATGAAGACAGAAGATTCCTATGTTCTAAGTTTTGGATCCAATGCCACTTCCTTAGTTTCTGTTTCGCAAGTTGGGGAGTTGCTATTAATGTTTCCCATTTTATATCTGCAGCGTCCAGAATCGTTTTTAGAGCACTGCACCATGATGCCATGATATTGCAAGATTTTTGTTTGGTTACATTTGCGAAGATTTGATAAGCCGGAGCTTGGTCTGTCATTGACATTTTTCGTAACAAGGCCAACGATTTCCAGACAACTATGTTGTACATTGATTCGATTCCAAGTTCATGTCTTACGGAAATCATTGAGGTACTTTTTGGAAGCTTGAGAATGCGTCTCCAAAATAGTCCTTCCAGAGTCGGCCACAAATGATAGTCAAGATTCCAGCTGGCCTCAGCTCCAAAAGTGATTGAGGGGATCACCTTTTGAGTATAGAAGGTTAGAACCGGTTTTAAAGTAAATTTTCCGTATTCAGCATGGAGCTTGGCCCCTTGTAGTGCAAAAGTCAACATACGTTGTTTGAGATCAGACATCCAATCATGTTCTCTGATTGAGGTATTGAAAAGGATGCCTAGATAACGAACAGATGGTACAAGTTGTAACTGTACTGCGTCAAGTTTCCATCTAAAGTTCTTAATTAGTCTTTTGGAGGAATTTCCAATCGCCATGATCTTGGTTTTCTCCACATTAATTTGTAGCGAGTTGTCACACAAATATTGTTCTAGGGCTAATAGGAGTCTCTGAAGACCGATTGGGGTTGCGTCCATTAAGACAATATCATCGGCGTAAATTGTCCAACTGATGCTGTTACTGTCGATATTTGGGGGGAAACATCGTAACTGAGAGAACGCTTCAGATATGTCAGCTATAAACAGTTTGAATAATAAGGCAGCTAGGGGGCACCCCTGTTTTACTCCCTTATTCGTACTTATTCTCTCAGTGAGTTCACCAGCCTCGTTGATTCGGACTCGAATTGAGGTTTCTTTATGGAGTGCCATAATGGGGTACAATAAATCAAGCGGACATGACCAGGTGATCAGTTTTTTCCACAATTTCGTGCGGTCAAGAGAATCAAACGCTTGTTTCATGTCAATGAATGCAATAAACAGGTTTTTACCTTCTTGAAGTGCTTTTAATTTCAATAGGTTCAATATGGTTAGATTTACCTCAATTCCCACGCCTTTTGTAAAGCCTGTCTGTCTTATGTCAGAGTGTCCTGAGCTGATAGCCCACTTTGCCAGTTTCTGTTGTAAAAAAGACGCAAAAATCTTACCCAAAATGTCTAAGAGAGCAATTGGGCGATAGTTCGCCGGATCTTCTCGGCAGCCCTTTTTAAAGATAGGAACTATGATGGCCGAGTTCCAAGTTTCAGGGATTTGCTTTGTAATAGCTATCGCCTGGAATAGATGGTAAATAAAGGTTGTCCAATGCTCATTGTTAGCTTTTAGAGTTACATTAGAAAGACCGTCCGGGCCAGCCGCTCGAGAGTTTTTCAATCTTCTGATAGCAGATGATATGTCTTCTTTTGTTTCAATTACATTCCAGCGCTGGACCACGTCACACATTTCATCTATTGGCTGATTTACCACAGATCCGAAGACCTTGGCAAAATGTGTTTCCCAACTAGCCTTGGAAATACCATGATGCGTCTTCGCTTGGTGGAATATTGCTTTATGGTTTATAATGTTCCATAGGTCCTTTGTCTGATGACAAATGATGATCTTTAGAATTCGTTCTCCTCGTTCTTGGTCTCTCATGATTTTGAAACATTTCAACCAGTTACGGTACTTCACCTTTAGATGTTTCATTTGCACCATGGTATTGGGATCTAAGTTTTTCTTTAATTTCCTCATATCACGCTGAAGCTGTTTTTTTTTTAAAGATACCAATGGACTAAATTCATATTTTTTGAATATGAACAGCTATTTGGATGATTAGATTTTATTCGATAATCTACCAACAAGGCAGTGTAGTTTAATTTGTGATGTAAAGCTGTTTCATCAGAAGACATAATATCATTTAAATTTCTCAATTGCTTGGTGTTTATTTTTAGTCGATTTCCTTTTTGATTTACCTCAATTTGCTGAGTAGAAAGCTTTCCGTTGCGTGGTGAGAACGCCTTTAGAGTTAATTCGAGCGGATAGTGATCGCTCGCTTGTGATTTCAAGACCTTCAACTGGACGATGTCATGAGTCAAGGTGTTTGATGCCCAAACGTAGTCAATGATGGTTCCATTTCCATCACGCTGCCATGTAATGTTTGGGGGACAGTCTCCTTTTGTACGACCATTAAGCATATAACAGTTTCTAGCATTCAATGCTGACTGAAATTGGTGGCCTCTGCATGAGGTTTGCAATTGCTGCTTGAATTTGATCATTTTCAATGCATCATCAAACCACGAAAAATTCAGGTCACCACATATTAGAACTTGTAGATCAGACAATAATATCATGGAATCATCAATCAATTTTGTTATTGTATGGATAAAATGACGTGAGGAGATCATTGCTGTATTCCAATAGATGTTAATGAGCAAAAGATGCTTAAATGTTGTGTTTGGTCTACAGCTGTTTCGGAGAATTGTTCCCTGGACGAACAAATTTGGAGAAAAGGAATGCAAGATCTCCCATCCAGAAGCGTTGTTTATCATGGTCAGGAGCCCAGAGAACGGGCGACCAAACTGGTTTTTCCCAGCTGGGTTTAAAACAATGGAATACCCATCTCTGTGCGGCAACTCCCTCAACCATGTTTCCTGGAGGCATATAGCAAAACATTTTTCCAAGGATGGTTCAAAGTTTTCAAACAAATGCCGAAAGCCTCTGGTGTTCCATGATAAAAGGACATTCTCATCGTCCTTAATGTCCGGCAATAGCTAAGTCTTATTCAAATGATTCTGTGAGGCACGATTAAGGAAGACATTTTGGTGTCCGACTGATCTCCGCGTGACGTTGAATTGTTGTCGTAAAACTTCACGGCGTTGTTCGTGAGTTTGCTCTCGATCGTGAGGCACATCATGGTCTCTTCTTTTCCTTTGTAGATTGGCTTCCAATGTCAAATCAAAGCCATACGACAGTAGCTCGTCTTTAGCTGCAAGCAAGGCGTTTTCAACTGCCTGAGAGGTGATATGTAGGTAGACCATGTCCAACGAGTCTTCATTGATGTATTCCACAATAGTTATATCGTTGGACGTTATCGTTCTTAGAGATGGAAAATTATGAAGTAGTCGCATCACATTACTACGGTTTAAATTGACCTCATTTGAGTCTGAGAAAATGTTCTCCAATCTTAGTCTCCAAAGATTTTGATCCTGTACAGGTTTCATAGATGCAGTTGCTGTTGGATGAAGTTGCTTTTGCTTTTCCCGTTGTGCAGCTGTCATCTTGGGATTTAGCATTATAGTAGATAATTGTTTTTGATGTTGTGCAACAACCTTATCATGTTCTTGATTTTGAGGTTGTAAAACTGCACCAAAGATGTTAGCAATTACACGCGTAGGGGTCTGCCTTGTTTCACCATTTTTAGGTTTCGGCGCTTGAGGAATTTTTCTCGAACCTTGAGACGCGATTGGTGCTGGGCGAGAGATTCCCACTGCCTGTTCTGGTTGCGTCGATTCGGCAGATTCGTCTGAATAAATCGAAAGATCACATAGATCAGTGACACTTAAATCCGACTTCTTTGACCCAGAGTCAGATTCACATCGTCGTCTTTTATTTGGATTCAGTGGTTCAACTGCATTTGTTTTAGAGATTTCCTTCGACACAAGATTTCTTGAAAAAACACCATCTCGCTCACCTTGCTGAGCATTTGAAGAGTTGCGAGAGAAGAGTCCCAACTTTTGTGGTGTCGACAAATTTCTCACAAACTGTTTTGTCTTAGTTCGCCCATTGCTCATTTTAGTTTGCCGCTTATTTACTGTTGGTTTATTTGCAGCAGTTTTTGTGGAATTTACACAAAGTTTAGGTGGTATTGAAGGAACAGTGGTTTTCGGTGCTCCAATAAAGATGTCAAAAGAATTTACAAGTCCTTTTGGGAGAGGCACAGGAGGATTTTGTATAGTTTGAACTTCTTCCATAACATCCACAGACAAGTTGGAGTTTGATATTTGTGCGTTTGTACTTGATTGTACCTTATTCAAGTGTGTACCGTCAGGCTGATCAGCCAAGAAAGGGGCCACTTGTGAATCCAATGACACGACAATTCCAGTATTCGCGTTGTTAAATTGTGAAATGCCAAGACTTTTAACTGAGGCGGTACTGGAATTTGAAGTATTAGTTGGACCGCCTTGTTTTTCGTTTTTCTTTTTTTCGTTCTTTTTTAAGTTAGTGTTTGGACTTCCTGCAGGATGAAGAGGTCTCGCATTTAATGGACCTTCAGGTTCCATGTTGTTCAGGGGGCGAAAATGCCGACACCACTTCATTATTTCGAGCATCGCATCCATTTGAATATTTTTATCTGTGTGGTCCTTCATAGCGAGATCACCTAGTCGGTTTTGCCATTGAAACGAAATTTCCGCTTCACGTTCCACTCTAGACATTAAGTGAATGTTGTTTTTTTCCAATGATGAGACTTTGTCTAGTAGGTTATGCAATAAGGCGTTTTGATCTTTTACAGATTCGTTTAATGTTTCAAAAAGTTTGATAAATGGAATCAAGGCTAGAGATGAAGCCGCTAGAACATTATTATGTATCTGAATCCCAGCTGCAACCGATAGATTTTCTTTGTTGCGGGAAATTGACTCAGATTCAGAAGTTGATGGTTCATCGTTTTTACTAGAGCTCCATTCATTTCTTGGAGAATGAGAGGCTGTTTTGGAACTATGGTGAAAACGCAGATTTTCCATCGGATCCTTTGAGGAACATGATTGTGATTTTTTTGTCGTAGGGGTGCCCATGTTATGGATGCTTAATGCATCTTTTTGCTGAGGTGTGCTTGTGAAAGATTGGACCATGGAATTTGATTTTTGCGCACTCTTTGCGTCTTTCTCATTGTTATTTGGCGGCTTTACTTTAGATGTTGATCTAGTTTGTGGAGCCATCGAAACGCTGTAAATTAATTTATTTTTGACGGCTTGATAGTCCGCCGTCAGGCGCTCCGTCAACCGCGCTTCTCGTCCCGCTAAGTCCACTCCTTGGCTTTTTTTATGAGTAGACATAAGCAGGGGAGGTAGAAGGGGTTGATGTACTGTGGTTTCACGTCCTTGTAAGTCTAATGTGAGTACAGGAGCCGAGGATGCAGTGGAAGTTCGACTAACTGCTGCATCACATAAAGTGTCGTTGTTTGAGGGCGGAATGAAAGAAAAATTCGTTGAAATTTCAAGCCCATTTGAGATCTTCAAGGCCAATAATTCGGAATCCGTTACCTCGAACGGCGAAGGCGAGAACACAGTATCAATTTCAATCATGCCATTTGACTCAGAAGGAAGATGCACAATTTCCGTATTAGATTCCGCGAGTAGGTCGGAATCGACCAGAGCTGTGTGCGGTAGCAAGGTGTTATGGCACACGTTCACTAACTCAGTGGAGTGAAGTGCGTGTGCCGGATTATTAGCCAGCACGGCTTGTTTGATTTTATTCAATTCATCACCGTGTGTAACAGGCGGCAGATGAGTTTCAAGGTCAGAAACGACGACAGGTGCTGCAGTGTTTCCAATCTGCGTTTTTACCGCAGCACTTTCAAGAACTGCGGTCTCGTCAAGAGACGTGAGGGTAGACTGAGAATCGGCTGTATAAATCTGTACGACTTCCACGTCGACCGCAGACATTGCAGTTTGCTTGACAGAGACAGGCAATGTTCTTATAACAGGATTAGCTGCGAGATCGCTAGAGCTGTCAATGTGAGATTTTGTGAAACCATGCGGAAGACTTTCGACCACAGCTTGATCTGGGTAAGGCGAAAGGGGAGGGAGTGGAAGGGAAGCACAGGTTATAGTGGAAGAAGGTGGGGGGAGGGGAGAGGACGGGGTGGGTAAGGAAGGGAAAGGAACGGTCACATTTGCACCGACAGCTGGCAGCACGGGTTCAGTTGAGTAATAAAACTCACCACGATTTCGTGCATTCAAAGTTACTTGCCGCGTCTGCGGACGGATGTCAATTACCATGGTGTTTCTTACCGATGGTTTGGCAATCTTAGAAATGCAGCTCAAGGCGTCTTCAGCGATGTAAGCGGACTGGAGGCAGACTGGACTCTGCACCGGACTCCGCGCTGCGCTCCGCGCCGCGCTCCGCGCGCTGGAGAGGTTTTTGAGCAGTTAGCCCAGCCCAGTAAGAAAAAGAAAGAGGACTTGAGCACGTCGTGCAGCTCCTCGAGTATCGCACACAACACAGCAAGAACTGGAGGCAGACTGGACTCTGCACCGGACTCCGCGCCGCGCTCCGCGCCGCGCTCCGCGCGCTGGAGAGGTTTTTGAGCAGTTAGCCCAGCCCAGTAAGAAAAAGAAAGAGGACTTGAGCACGTCGTGCAGCTCCTCGAGTATCGCACACAACACAGCAAGAACTGGAGGCAGACTGGACTCTGCACCGGACTTCTTTATTCATGTGGATCTTTAGTTTACTAAATAATTTGCTCTGATGGGACCAGTTGTGTTCATTTGTATTCATTTGATTTAGTGATTGACAACCTTTATGTGGTCACTTTCAGCAGTAAAAAAACTCAAACCACGCACTCTTAGTACTATTCAGAGGTAACAACAAACTAGATATACAGTGGCCATAGGATGCAGAGGGGCCCAGAGGAGCGGTACAGCTGTACAGGGTGGCGGGGAGGAGAGGAGCAGGCGGCGTCTGGTGAGTCAGGTGTCACGGGGTCGATGCGATGGCCTAGCTGTTGAGGAGGACGGACTCCTTGAAAAGGTGGGTCTTGAGTTATTTTCTAAATTGTAGGAGCGTGTGGGGCGAGTCTGATGCCAATGGGGAGAACGTTCCATAGTCTTGCGGCGTAGGCAGAGAAGCCTTGTTTTCTGGTCCTTTCCTTTTTGCAGCGGCGGATTTCAAGTCTGCAAATGCCCTGGCTGTTGGTGGCGTGCTGTCCGCCAGAGATGCTGAGTTTCTCCACGTGGTAGCTGGGTGACTTGAGGGCGACTGCCTTATAGATGATGCAGCAAGACTTGATAGTGATTTGTGCGTTCAGTCGGAGCCAGTGAAGGTCGATGAGGGCCGGGGTGATCTGGTCGTATCTGCGTAGACCCTTGATGAGGCGTGCAGCCGCGTGTAGGACACTTCTCAGGGGCACAAGGGAGGACGACAGGTGGGCTTCGATGAGGTCATTGCCCCCCATCTATGCATAATGTAGAAAATTCGGTTTTGAAGTATCTACCAGGGCATGCATAGACATTTTACAAAGATAGAAGATATGAAGTGACTATAATGGAAATGGGTATATAGATTCTTTAGCAGCACTGATAACTGCTTCATGGTGACTGGGCAGAAATGCAGCCTTCTTTAGAATGAAAGCTAAGAACCGATGGCTAGCCCCTTAGCTGTTCCTCATAAGAATGGCTACATTGTCAGTCAATGTATAAACACTCAGCGAAGGGAAGCAGGTCCAGGCTATGCATCTGTTGTCCTGAAGAATGCAGGAGGTAATATTGTTATAAATTCCAGTCCACAGGTTTCAGGACATATGTCATGGAATGGAATCTCTTTCCCATTTTAATCAGACCTTTTCAGCCCAAAGATACTCTAGGGGAGCATAATACAATGTAGACCAGTCCATCACAAACTATGCAGGGCTGACATTTAGACGTGTTTTATAATTCGCTATTTCCTTAGTCCACATCTTTATAGATGACGTTTTAGGACGTACTTCGCTTTCTCATCAGTCGTTGGTTGCAGGTGTGGTGTCCCCTATCAGATCGCCTTCACGTACACTCACCTTGCTAGGTTTTCTGAGGGTTCAGATGGAAAGTTTCGTTTTTCTGGTTTGTGGCTTTTTTCATTACAGTTGCAAATGTCCAATACGCTCCAATAGTTACACGGCCACGCATATATTAAAGGTTCCTTGTTTACTTGAAAGTCTGAGGCTGCACCGGTCACTTTTAACGCCCTGGTCTAGCTATTGTTTTGTCACTCTTTGGACCCCTAACCACGCTCCATTTCCTATCCCCATGACACACCGGGTGTCTGCATCTGTTTGTTGTGTGGTTTTCTCGGCGTTCCCAGTCATTTTGATCACCCCAATAATAGCTCTTTCTGCATTTCGTTTTGCACGTTGCACTTTGCAGATGCAAATTGATTCCTGGAATGGAGCACATTTTCAGCTGCAGCATGTTCAGAAATCAATGGGAAAAATGCCAATTGGGTCTTCCCAGTAGCAGAATAGTGTGGACCCTCTTACTGTGTACAAAACCCACTGGGGGCTCATGTTGCCAGTCCTCGAGGTGACCACCTAAGTTAGAACTTACATGCAAATGAGTCCTTCTCCATACATGTTCTGTCATGTTGCACTATGAAGAACAGAAAGGTAGGTGTAAAAAGCAGGCGAAATAGCCTGTAACCCTGCCTGTTGCACTTTGCAGTGCATATTGGGTAAACTGCCTGCCGTTTAGGTCTGGCAGGCAGAGTTCACAATGCATTCCTATAGAATCCGCCTGCATTTTCCTGGTGTAAAATGTAGGCGGATTCCATAAGATTCCGCAGTTTTTACGCGGGCATGACTGTCATGGATGGAGGGCGGGGCGGAAACGGATATTGCCTCCCGTGGACCCTCTCAGGCTCGAACATGTGGCGTGGAATATAAACACTGTACGTGTGCTTTTTACGCTCCGCCAGGATGTGCACGAGCACCCCCGCGCCGTAGAGCATCAGTATTTCACCTCTGGAAAGGACTCAGCCAAAAGGGCGCCACTTTGCTAAAAACAACCAAAACATTCAACATCAGTGAGTAAACCATATTTTTTTCAAAAATGATAATTTTACAACATAATGTGTAAGTGCTTTCGTTGACACATTTGGCTACCATCTGGCACACATATTGACATTAAAAATATATATTAAATATCAAGGCTGTGCTGGTTCCATCTCCTCGTGTTCAATCCATCCGAGCTTTCATCTGTGTATGTTAGTGACTTCCAGTTTGTACTAAGGCATGCACTTGGCCTTTTTTTTTTAACAAGGCGCACAATATGTCGTTCCAATGCTATGCGCTAGGTGGCAGCAGTGCAGCGCATTTGAATTCCTAATAGTTTTCGTCGCTCTTCCAGGGATTCCCTCTTTCCACATTAGAGAGGCATTTGCAGTGCCTTCTGCGAGATTAGGGGTCCAGTCGTCTTCTGGGGCCTTCTACCCCCGTTTCAGGTGCTCACCCACCATTCCGGTGCCGTGTCCCCTAACATGCCCCATGTCGTTGGGGAGATGCTCGTCCGGGGCAGTTTTATTTCTTGCATTCTGGGACTTGCAGTTTTAGGTGTGCTATTATGAATGAAGGACTGCAAGTTCCATAATGCCAACAGAACAGGAGGAGGAGCATCTGCCCAAGGACATGGGGCGTGTTTGCATGTATGATGGTGTCATGTGCCGTATCCGTGGTCACATGCAAGGACGTCATCAGGCAGGGATGGAAAGTGTGGCCCCTGTATAGGCTGCCTCGCGCATCCTTTACCCCCTGAGGCTCTGGTGGTGAAGTGGATTAACCACCACGAAAACTGGGGGTAAACCATCCACTTTACTGACAAAAATCACTGCAATTATTGCTGCAGTCTTTCTTCTTCTTGCTGATAGTCTTTCTTCTTCCTGCTGATAGTCTTTCTTCTTCTTGCTGATAGTCTTTCTTCTTCCTGCTGATAGTCTTTCTTCTTCTTGCTGATAGTCTTTCTTCTTCTTGCTGGTAAGATTTGTATCCATCAGTGGTGATTGGCTTGAGCCTCATTACTCCATCTTCTGGGGTTGAGTGTGTTTGGATTCTTCTTGGTCTGTGTGGACTTGTCACAGTAGTGCTGGTTTCACAGGGTTTTCGTTGTAATGGGCCCTGGGTATCGGTCGAAAGGGTTTGCCGTGGTGGCAGTGAGACCGGAACGATCGCGGCAGAATGACCGATTGCTGTAATAGCGAGAAAGAAAATGACCACTGCTATGGACTCCAAGAATGGGGATTAGCACCGCCGTGCCACCTCTCGTAATCCCGTGGTAGTAACGGTAACTGATTTTGGCAGTAATTCCACAGATTTACCACCAAATGATGGCCACACTGTCATGAACTCCATCGATATGCATATGACACAATGCCTTATGGGCCACGAAAGAACCAATGAGCCAGCATTTCCTGGCACTCTAGGTGATGACAGAGGCGTCCTCTATGTGTCCACAGAGATTACATCAGTGGCCAATAGGCTTCCTTTGTGGCTTGGACACCAATTTACCAAACAATATCAAGGATAGCGGGAGAGGGGGCACCTGCCTGTCGCAATCACAGGAAGTGACATCATGTGATATCCTACTTCCCCCATAACTGCTACCTTTCGATTATCCAGGCTTTACAACGAAGGCAGGGGGTGTTCCATTAATCTAATGCAAGGTTAGCGTGGAATGGCTCTCAAAAAGCCTCCAGGGTCAATAAAGGTTCCACGCTAACCGCGTGCTAGCAGTGTCATCCCTTGCAAATAATAATAAATAAAAATAATAATTTGGCATTTATATAGCGCTACGAACCCTCAGGTATCTGAGCGCTGCTTATTATTACCCACGGTGTGTGGTGCTCATTTATCGACCTCGGAAGGATGAAACGCTGAGTTTGGCGCTGCCGGGATTCGAACCTGCGTTTGCAGGCTCTGCACTGATGTCAAAGCGAGCGCTCTACTCGCTGTGCCACTTGACCGGAAATAGAAATTATATGTTTAATATTTCTTAACACCAATGTGTAAACAAATGATTTGCTTTTCATGCTGAATTTCAGGTAATTGAATAATCCGCTACATCACACACATTTGTCAGTTCTTGAAAAATAAAATCTAAATGATCGCACAAATATCAATCATGCTTTTGTTATATTCAACAAGTATATTGAACACATTATTCTTGAAAAATACACCTTGATTAAATATAAATTAGGACAATAGTGTTGTCCTGTTGGATCTCCCAGGAATGCCCTTACTTTCTCTGCATGTTTCGGCTTCAGGCTGGGCCCTTTTTCGGGAGGAACAATTCCTAAAGTATTGTGAGGACTGCAGGGTTTAGCGCGTTGCGTGGATGCGCGGCCCCAGAGTGAACACACACTCACGCCAAGTTACTGTGTCACGCGTGATGTCCCATTATGGTTGGCACCACAATCTTTTTATTTACTTCCCTGCGTGATGACGTAACCCTTCATCACGCAAGTACAGCCTTTCCTCTACAGCACATCCCTCCCCAACTTGCATAACAACAACGCCGGACCGTATGTGGCTGGGCGCGCAGGTACAGGTACTCAAGAGAAAGCAGTGGTATCTCACAGTTCGTTGGTATACCCCATGCAGGACAAACCTCTTAGCTTTCTGTATGACTGCAGCCTCTCTCTCAGCGGATATTTGGACTTGCTCCCTCAAGAGGTTTCTGAAGTGGTTGCCGGAGCTTCTCGCCGATCTGGGCAGGAGTCGAGGTGATCCTGGCATGGACACTGGGGACTGGCTGTGGTTGTGACCTCTTCCTCATCATGGTCTCTTGTCTGCCTTAGCGTTTTGGGGAGTGGGGTCATCTTGGTTGGGTGTTGCCCCAAAGGTTTGGGGGGTGGTTTCTTCTCTCCAAATGGTAGGTGGTGCTCATTGGAAGTGGGAGGCGTTCCGTGTCACTGTATCTTGGCCTCTCCTTGCTGTAACCATCCCATGGTCCTTATCCAGCACAGTCAATGGGGTCGGTTCATAGGATGGGGCTAGTCTTTGGGAGAGAACCGGTTCTTGACTGCTCCTGCTACCATGTCCCCTGGGGCTATGCTGCTGGGCATGGCGCGACAAGCTCGACTCTCTCTCTCTCATTCCGGTCTCATCTGTCCTCTTCGATCTGCTTATGGTCTACACCTGCCATGGTCTAGCTAGGGTCTAAGGGGAGCCCCACTTGGATGGGGGATGCAAACATGAGGGCAGCTGGGCATAAATGAGTTGACGAGTGAGGTGTCTGCTGATAGGTTTGCAGGAATCTATATATTTCTGCTATCCACAGGACTTGTTGGTCTTTTGCAACGCGGATCATGTTGTTCAGCGATGCCATGAAATGTTCCGAATCCCCGTTTGCCTGAGGGCAGCAGGGGGTGATTCTGTGATGTTGAATGTTCAGGTTGTCCAGGAAGCCTCGCAGTTCCCAACCCTTTAATGGGGGCCATTATTGCTCTTGAGTTTGTTTGGTATGCCATGTACGGCGAACATCTTTTCGAGCGTGGTGATGACGGACATTGCGTCGATGGACCAGACTTGTACGACTTCAGGGTATCTACCGAGCTCATCGACTGCCTTGTTTGTAACTGAGCAGAAATCGTCGCTGGTTGCGTCCCACCCCTGCCAACTGCGTGGGGGATTCGCATTTGGTTCTGGTGGTCCTTGTCGTTCAGATGCTTGACAGGCAGCACAGGCTCCCACTAGGGCCATTACCTTTTGCTGTATGTTTGGTATCCACACACGTGATTTGAGAAATGCCTGTGTTTTAACAATGCCTTGATGGCCTTCGTGGGCGAGTCTCTGTGCTCATTTCTCCACGGTCGTTGGCAGGACAATGCAATGTCCTTTCAATACGATCCTCTTCGTGGAGACGGAGAGTTTGTTACGCACTCCAAAGAGGCTTTGTAATAGTTCTTGGGTTGCTGGTGTCCGGTGGGTTGTTGCTGCTAGGAAGTTCTTCCAGTCTCCTGATAGGATTGATTCTTTCACTTGTTGCAGGCAGGGATCTTGTTCTGACTCGCTGTGAATCTCTTCCAGCTTCATGCATTTCGGGCGAGCGTACGCGATTACCTAGCAAACATGCTCATCTGTCTCCTGTGTTGCGTCCTGTTCTGCTCAGGTGGCTGGTTGTGGGTGCTTGGAGAGATAGTCGGCCAAGTTGTTTCCACCCGCGCAGTGAAGCAATTTGATGTCAAATGGTTGTAGCTGGAGCATCCAGCGCTCCAGTCTTGCAGGTGAGTGTGGGGTGGAGCCTTCTAAAATCGGCACAAGCGGCCTATTGTCTATATAACCCGTTGCATGGTGTCCTAAGAGATGCACTTGGAAGTGTCGGCACCCGTACAGGATAGCGAGAGCCTCTCGCTCGATATGGGCATAATTCTGTTCAGTCTTAGTCAGTGGCCTGCTGGCAAATGCAAAGGGATGCGTGGTCCCACTCTGGTCCGTTTGTGTGAGGACGGCAGTGAACCCTACTGGGCTGGGGTCCACCAGCAGTTCCGTCTTTCGGATGTGCTGAAGAATGCCATTGTCATATTGGTTGCGGGGGTGTCTTTTATCCGCTGAAAGGAGTGTGCGTGTTGCTGTCCCCACGTACATAGTGTGTTCTTCCTCGTCAATTCTCGGAGTGGGGCTGCAATAGTTGCCAGGTTGGGTATAAACCTGCTGCAGTGGGATGTCATCCCCATGAAACTCCGGATTTCTGATGCTGTAGTTGGCGGCTGGGCGCTTTTGAAGTCTCCCACTTTGGCTGGGTCGGATGAGACCCTGTTTGCAATGAAGATGTACCAAAAGAAAGACAGCTCTGGCTTGCGGAATTCACATTTTCGGCATGTAAGGTCAGGCCTGAGTCTTCTAGCCGGGCTAGCACTGTGGCTAAGCGTGTTTTGTGTTCCTCCTCCAAGGTACCGTACACGAGGATGTCGTTGTTGGTTTTCATAGCGCCAGGCAAGTCCTGCAGTATTCAACAAATTTCATTCTGAAATACTTCAGCTGCTGATGAGATGCTAAAGTTGAGTCAGCGGTACCTCCGGAGCCCCAGGTATAAAGAAAATGTTATGTACCTTGACTCTTTGGCCAGTCAAATTTGGTGATAGCCGGACCAGAGGTCTAATTTGCTGAAGACCTTCACTCCAGTTAGGTCGATGATCAGCTCGACGATGGTGGGCGTAATATGTAGCTCACGCCCAATTTCTTGATTTGGAAGCCTCATGTCGATGTAGATTTGAATTGCGTTCAGTTGCTTTGGCTTCTTGGTGACCACCATCAGGGATATCCAGGGGGTGGGTCCTGACGTCTTCTCTATGATTCGCTCGTCCTCCAGTTTCTTCAGCTCCGCTCCTACCACCACTCGCATATGAAAAGGGGGTCTGCTGTGCTGGACAGCCTTCGGTTCAATGGTGGGGTCGATGTGGAGCGTGACCGTTTGGATTTTTAGACAGCCAATCCCTTTGAATAGGTTAGTATGTTTAGCCAGCAGGTTGCCTATGGCTGGATGTCGCAGTTGGAAGGCAAAATTGATTAACTTTAATTTCTCTGCCATTCTGCAGCTTAGCAGCGTCTCAACGCCGGCGTCTTCCATGTAGAACCTAGTGCGGCATGTTTCATCGTTGTAGGTGATGGATTTGAACCACCCTTTTACCGGTAGAGGCACCTTGCTCCCATAAGCGTAGAGCCAGATGGTCTTGTTTTGCAGAGGGGGCTTGCTCGGTACTGTACTGTATTTTCATGCTGGTATCACATTCACAGTAGCTCCAGTGTCGATGACTACTTTTGTCGGCTTGTTGTTTATGAACACCATGTAGGTTGGCTGAACTCTGTGTTTTGTCTTTTTCGCCCCTTCGTCGAATCCCAATGCTGATAGGAGGTGTATCCGCTCGATTCGCTTCTTTTTCTTGTGTTTGGTGTGTCTTTCTGGGGACGACTCCTCATCTGACTGTTCACTTACGTCGCTGTCACTCCCACTGGTGCTTGGGACCCGTCCCACTGTCCTGGCTTTTCATCTTTGGCGGCTTGATCTTGATTTTCGGTAAACGGGATCCACTGGTGTGTAACTAAGGAATCTATCCTATGAATAAGTTCCAAGGAGGCTCTTCCAACCAACTGTGAAAAATTGAAAAAAGTAGCTGCTGTAACACTTATAATCTATCTTAGATTTGGGCTGACAAATTACAGCGTGCTGTTTCTCACCTCCACTGGTTGCGTGTTTTACGGACTCTTAAAGGACTTTAGGTTCCTCGTATCAAGCTTCACTAGTCTACATCAATGGATCTTCATTCAGTGGAACAAGAAAATGGGTGGGTGTTGGATGGATAGCCCACATCCTATACTAGCTAAGTGTTATTAGTGCAAAATATCTCTTAACACTTACTTGGATTTCTGAATGAAGTGCACGCTGTATATTGCGCTCGAAAAATGTCTCGCCGTCCGGTGAGGGGTAACAGCGGATCACTGAGCAGACCAGAATGATCCAGCCTGTTAAGTGAAAAAGTAGTAAAAGCCACTCTCACTACCTGTAAATGGATCTTTGTGTTGGTAATCCAAGTGTGAAAAACTCAGATGAAATGCCGTGAAATACTTGTTGCGTCACTGAGAATTCTTCATTGGGGAATTTGCATCCGAGCTCACAAATCCTTTTTGAAAGTCACTGATAGGTTCTGGCGGCCGCTGTCTCGATAGGCTTAGCTGGAATCTTTCCTAATGTGGCCTTAGCAGGGATCGGAACTTTCCATTTAGTGCTGCTCTGGCCGCTTGGTAATCATCTTCCGGGCACCTTTTCGGCAAGGTGTTAAATTGCAAGGGCTCCTAGGTTCAGCATGAGTAGTGTGCGTTTCTCTTCATCTGCTGTATCCTTCCTCAACTTGAGGTGGTGCTCAAACTGCTGCAACCATAGCTCCCAGTGGAGGGCGGAACCTTCTGCATACGGGTCAAACGGCCTCATGAGCGAACCTTGTGCTGAGTCTTGCCACATGCTCCTTCCTGCACGTGGTTTCAGTGGGCTAGAGGGTTCCCCGAGGACCTGGGTGTGCTCCGTCTGGCGGACAGCAACTGTTGCTTGTCTGACATCTTGCTGTGGTCAGTCGACCCCTTGTTCCCTGTCTGTCACAGCTGCTGTGTAGGGTGGGTGTAATGCTTACCTCTGATGTCCTGCAGGAGCACCTTGTCTTCGGCTGCCAGCTACATGACTCCCCTCCCAAGGTCAGACGTGATGTGTAGTCCCAAAACACTCCGTTCCCACTGTATTCACAGAATAGCACAATGGCCCAGCGTGCAGTGCAGTTGGGAGGGATTTGGGTGTAATTCCCAGCTCTGTTTGAGGTGATTGTGGATTGGCCGCTGTAAGACCTATGGACAAAGAAGTGGGAACATTTAGTGTTGGCCTAATACCTTCCCCCACCTCCCTTGAACTCCCCCGCAGGGTTGGCTTGCTGGCAAGGGCACTGGCTCACCTTATTTGTGCAACCGTGAGTCCCAGCGTGTAGTTTCAGCACCAGGTCCAGTTCCGCCACTGGTCAATTGTGGTCCAGTCCAGCTGCGATGCACGTGATGCTCCGGGTAAGTGAATGTCTCTGGGTGAGCGGGGTTTGTGGTGGTGCAGCAAGGCGCATGGTTGTGAGTTCTGATGGTTTGCGTGTGATTATAATGTCTTTGTCTTTCTCTCCTTCTACAGATGCTGTTTCCTCCGGAATGTAGCGGTACTGAATGGCAGCAGTAACTGTCCAGATCGCTATCAAGCGGGCTGCAGTGGATCGATGCAGGTATGCGAGTTTCTTGGGGAAAGGCTCTGGGCACGTGCTAAATAAACGCTCTTACGTGTGTTTTTTCATTCCAGATGTCCGGCAGCGGTGCAGCAAGACAGCCGATGACTCTGGTAGGTCTGTCGAGCTGATCAGAATGAGCAATGAATGGAGCAGGTAAGTGTCAGCTGCCTGGAGTTGCAGGAGTCTTGGTGGAAATGTCACGCTCGAATGGATGGTAAGCGCTGCACTGCTTCGGTGTCAGCAGGAGACACGCTAAGCACAGGGTGCGGCACAGGGCATGGTTTTATAGTTCTGGGCTGCATCATTGAACACTAGACCACCGGGGATACTTAAGGCATGGGCTACCCGGGGGCCATCTTGAGTAACATCATGAGGTTCAGCATGGCGGCCATCTTGGTGCAGGTTATTAGTACCTGCAAAGTGTTGCCTATGCCACATGTTGTGTGGGAATACACCCTGCACTCTGTTGGGGATCATGACAGTGGGCTGTGTCAGGACTGGAGGGTAGGGTGTGCATGGGGGAAGTGTGATGCATGGCGTGAGTGTAGTAGGGAGAGAGGGCTTAAGAGGCCAACCACAACCAAAAATACAAGCAAACCAGAGACAAAAATGTTACAAGACAATCGGAGGCTTTTCTGTTTCTTACTGCCGGACAAACGCCTACAAAACTGCAAATCCCAGCAGCCTCTAGGACAAAGACTACAAGAAAACAAGCCACGCTGAGAGTGGCACGTTGTCGTGCATGGACGCCAAGCAAAGCATGGTGCTTGTCCTCGAGATTGCGACCAGGTAAGATGCAAGCAAAGCAGCTCCGGTCACAGTGATACACACGAGGGGCCACGCCCCACAGGATCACGATCCCAGCTCCTTGCAAGGCTCAGATAAGTTCTGCAGTGCTCATAGTGTGGGAAGCAGGGGACATGTGCAGGGGGCCCAGACCTGCCCCAATCCAGGCCCCTGCTACCCACCGAGCTAAGTACCATGCTGGCAGCTGCTGCCCATATAGAACCAATCCTGCATTAACCAGCGCACCGCGCCTAACCCGGGTCACATAGGCACAGCACAGTCAATCCCGAGGATGGCGTACATTGTGTCCTGTTCACGAACAAACCTCAGCCGGACAGGCCGAGGTCTACAGGCTTCACCGACCACCAGGCGGCATGCAAATTAGCCATGTGCAGCTCCTAGCGAACGCTGCATGTAGAAAGCCACAAATGCGGCTCCTGCATGCTACTAGCACTCACGTGCCACTACTAACTCAGAACACCAGAGCCCCCTGAGCTGGTAACCCGCACGCAGTAAGCCACGTGCGGCCATAGTTCCTGTGAACGAATACTGGCTTTCTTTGCAGCATTTGAAGTGCTCCTGCTGCCCAGTCCAGAAAGCAGGCAGGCAGGAGTCAACAAGGGACACTCCAACAGCCAACCCAGAGCTAAGTGTTTTCTTTCCTGTTATGTACTGGTGCATACCAGTACCACATGTTACTTGGGGGCACGTGTGCATGTATGGGTGAGAATGTGCTTAAGAGTTTGTACAGTACTGTAAGGTTAACTTATCCTAACTCCCTCTGCCTATCCATAACCTCTTCCTAAACCTCTTGTCGATTTCCCTCAACCCCCATACCCATCCAAGCATCTTTCCCTGCTGGGGTTGCGAAGGCCTGCGTAAGCCCAGACTTGCAGGCACCAAAACCGCAGTGGGGGAGCTTGGTTAGTGCCACTCCTGCACCTTGGAGCTGTGCACCCTGTCAGGTTGTGTGTATTTCTTAGTGTTCTTAGGGTCTGTTGGGTGTGTTCCAAGCCTGAGGTAGGGACTCCCAATGCTCGGCCTGTTTATGAATTCCCACTACTTCCTCTGCCGGTGGATGGCTGGCTTGCCTGCCATGTAGTCCTGCGGGCATATGTTGGAGCTCCGGTGAGCTGGCGTCCAGTTACTCCCGCTTGTGTGTTTCTGCTCTCTACGCGGCTGTCGAGGTGCCTGCAGGGACATGTGGTTTTCAATCAGCCCAGCCAGTAGTTCCCCCTGTGCGGAAGTGTTGTCACACTCACTGGGGGTTAATGTGGGGAGTGAACCTCAGCTGCCTGCCAGGTCGTGCCTGTACACTGCCAGGTCGTGCCTGTACACTGCCAGGTCGTGCCTGTACACTGCTTTTGCTCTGTTCTATGTTTTCACTTTCACCACCACGGGCCGGGTCGCGTGCCTGCCGGCACCCGGTGACTGGGCAGGGCTGGACGTGTGTTTGGCAATCCTCGTCGCCAGTGTGAGGACTGCGGGGCCTAGGGCGATGCGTGGGGGCGCAGTCCCCAGAGTGAGCAGAACACACTCATGCCTGGTTTCTTTGTCACTCGTGATGTTCCGTTTTGGCGGGCATCACAATCTTTTATTTATTTCCCTGCGTGATCACGCCAGTACACCATTTCCTCTACATGTCATATGAGATACATGTTTTACAAGAAATGTCATTAATGGTCAGTGGTTAATGGCATGTGTTTTATTGACACACAGTGGGAGATTTACCTGCGACAGCCTGTGTGAGGACTACAGCACCCAGAGCAACGTTGACGGTGATTGCGGGTTCATCGGAGTCTTTGAGCCGTCAGGTGGCACAAAATGGAGCTTCAGAGGTAAAGCGGCTGGCATCGCGCATGCTGCGCGCAAAGCGCATCGCCCATCGGGCTATGGCGACGACGCGGAAGTGGTGAACACATACGGATGAGGTAGAAGCACGCTGCTTAGCGTCGGAATCTCAAGATCCATCTGTGATGGATGCCGAACTTGTGGTGTTCCTGGCACACACGAGAGCTGTGTATATCAGCTATGGAATCCTCCTGTATGTCCGCCAAAAATTATGAAAGCTCCACCAAAGGCTACTAACGAATTAGGAAGCGGTCAGGCACCTAAAATGACCCCTTTTTTTAATCATTCCTGCCTCTTGTTGCAACAGCGAAATAGCTCCTTCAGAGGCTAAACTGTCTATGGTGTTATCATGCCTGGGGTCCAAAGTAACGGGGAGTGTTGTTTCCTTGCTTACGCCGAACCTAGCGGATATAGTGATCAAAGTCCCCTGTACTCCATTTACTGTGGATAATGGATATAGTGATCGAAGTCCCCTGTACTCCATTTATTGAGGAAAGTGGATAAAGTGATCAAAGTCCCATGCACTCCATTTATTGAGGATAGTGGATATAGTGATCAAAGTCCCCTGTATTACATTTACTGAGGGTAGTGGATATAGTGATCGAAGTCCCCTGTATTACATTTATTGGGGATAGTGGATATAGTGATCAAAGTCCCCTGTACTCCATTTATTGGGGACAGTGGATATAGTGATCAAAGTCCCCTGTACTCCATTTATTGAGGATAGTGGATATAGTGATCGAAGTCCCATGTACTCCATTTATTAGATCGAAGTCCCCTGTACTCCATTTATTGAGGATAGTGGATATAGTGATCAAAGTCCCCTGTACTCCATTTATTGAGGATAGTGGATATAGTGATCGAAGTCCCCTGTACTCCATTTATTGGGGACAGTGGATATAGTGACCAAAGTCCCATGTACTCCATTTATTGAGGATAGTGGATATAGTGATCAAAGTCCCCTGTACTCCATTTATTGAGGATAGTGGATATAGTGATCGAAGTCCCATGTACTCCATTTATTAGATCGAAGTCCCCTGTACTCCATTTATTGAGGATAGTGGATATAGTGATCAAAGTCCCCGTACTCCATTTATTGAGGATAGTGGATATAGTGATCGAAGTCCCATGTACTCCATTTATTAGATCGAAGTCCCCTGTACTCCATTTATTGAGGATAGTGGATATAGTGATCAAAGTCCCCTGTACTCCATTTATTTAGGATAGTGGATATAGTGATCGAGGTCCCCTGTATTACATTTATTGAGGTTAGCGGATATAGTGATCGAAGTCCCCTGTACTCCATTTACTGTGGATAGTGGATATAGTGATCAAAGTCCCCTGTACTCCATTTATTGAGGATAGTGGATATAGTGATCAAAGTCCCCTGTACTCCATTTATTGAGGATAGTGGATATAGTGATCGAAGTCCCATGTACTCCATTTATTAGATCAAAGTCCCCTGTACTCCATTTATTGAGGATAGTGGATATAGTGATAAAAGTCCCCTGTACTCCATTTATTTAGGATAGTGGATATAGTGATCGAGGTCCCCTGTATTACATTTATTGAGGTTAGCGGATATAGTGATCGAAGTCCCCTGTACTCCATTTACTGTGGATAGTGGATATAGTGATCAAAGTCCCCTGTACTCCATTTATTGAGGACAGTGGATATAGTGATTGAAGTCCCATGTACTCCATTTATTGAGGATAGTGGATATAGTGATCAAAGTCCCCTGTACTCCATGTATTGAGGATAGTGGATAAAGTGATCAAAGTCCCATGTACTCCATTTATTGAGGATAGTGGATATAGTGATCGAAGTCCCCTGTACTCCATTTATTGAGGATAGTGGATATAGTGATCGAAGTCCCCTGTACTCCATTTATTGAGGAAAGTGGATAAAGTGATCGAAGTCCCATGCACTCCATTTATTGAGGATAGTGGATATAGTGATCGAAGTCCCCTGTATTACATTTACTGAGGGTAGTGGATATAGTGATCGAAGTCCCCTGTATTACATTTATTGGGGATAGTGGATATAGTGATCGAAGTCCCCTGTATTACATTTATTTAGGATAGCGGATATAGTGATCGAAGTCCCCTGTACTCCATTTATTGAAGATAGCGGATACAGTGATCAAAGTCCCCTGTACTTCATTTATTGAAGATAGCGGATACAGTGATCGAAGTACCTTGTACTCCATTTATTGAGGATAGCTCCCCTGTACTCCATTTACTGTGGATAGTGGATACAGTGATCAAAGTCCCCTGTACTCCATTTATTGAGGATAGTGGATATAGTGATTGAAGTCCCCTGTACTACATTTATTGAGGATAGCGGATACATTGATCGAAGTCCCCTGTACTCCATTTATTGAGGATAGTGGATATAGTGATCAAAGTCCCCTGTACTACATTATTGAAGATAGCGGATACAGTGATCGAAGTCCCCTGTACTCAATTTATTGAGGATAGTGGACATAGTGATTGAAGTACCTTGTACTCCATTTTTTGGAGATAGTGGATATAGTGATTGAAGTCCCCTGTACTCCATTTATTGAGGATAGTGGATATAGTGATCGAAGTCCCATGTACTCCATTTATTAGATCAAAGTCCCCTGTACTCCATTTATTGAGGATAGTGGATATAGGGATCAAAGTCCCTTGTACTCCATTTATTGAGGATAGTGGATATAGTGATCAAGGTCCCCTGTATTACATTTTTGAGGATAGCGGATATAGTGATCGAAGTCCCCTGTACTCCATTTACTGTGGATAGTGGATATAGTGATCGAAGTCCCCTGTACTCCATTTATTGAGGACAGTGGATATAGTGATTGAAATCCCATGTACTCCATTTATTGAGGATAGTGGATATAGTGATCAAAGTCCCCTGTACTCCATTTATTGAGGATAGTGGATAAAGTGATCGAAGTCCCATGTACTCCATTTATTGAGGATAGTGGATATAGTGATCGAAGTCCCCTGTACTCCATTTATTGAGGACAGTGGATATAGTGATCGAAGTCCCCTGTACTCCATTTATTGAGGATAGTGGATATAGTGATCGAAGTCCCCTGTATTACATTTATTGAGGGTAGTGGATCTAGTGATTGAAGTCCCCTGTATTACATTTATTGAGGATAGTGGATATAGTGATCGAAGTCCCCTGTATTACATTTATTTAGGATAGTGGATATAGTAATCGAAGTCCCCTGTACTCCATTTATTGAAGATAGCGGATACAGTGATCGAAGTCCCCTGTACTCCATTTATTGAAGATAGCGGATACAGTGATCGAAGTACCTTGTACTCCATTTATTGAGGATAGCTCCCCTGTACTCCATTTACTGTGGATAGTGGATACAGTGATCAAAGTCCCCTGTACTCCATTTATTGAGGATAGTGGATATAGTGATTGAAGTCCCTTGTACTACATTTATTGAGGATAGCAGATACATTGATCGAAGTCCCCTGTACTCCATTTATTGAGGATAGTGGATATAGTGATCGAAGTCCTCTGTACTACATTATTGAAGATAGCGGATACAGTGATCGAAGTCCCCTGTACTCAATTTATTGAGGATAGTGGATATAGTGATTGAAGTACCCTGTACTCCATTTTTTGGAGATAGTGGATATAGTGATCAAAGTCCCCTGTACTCCATTTATTGAGGATAGTGGATATAGTGATTGAAGTACCCTGTACTCCATTTATTGAGGATAGCTCCCCTGCACTCCATTTATTGAGGATAGTGGATATAGTGATTGAAGTACCCTGTACTCCATTTATTGAGGATAGTGGATATAGTGATCGAAGTCCCCTGTACTCAATTTATTGAGGATAGTGGATATAGTGATCGAAGTACCCTGTATTCCATTTATTGAGGATAGTCAATATAGTGATCGAAGTCCCCTGTACTCCATTTATTGAGGATAGTGGATATAGTGATCGAAGTCCACTGTACTCCATTTATTGAGGACAGTGGATATAGTGATCGAAGTCCCCTGTACTCCATTTATTGAGGACAGTGGATATAGTGATCAAAGTCCCCTGTACTCCATTTATTGAGGATAGTGGATATAGTGATCGAAGTCCCCTGTATTACATTTATTGAGGATAGTGGATATAGTGATCGAAGTCCCCTGTATTACATTTATTTAGGATAGCGGATAAAGTGATCGAAGTCCCCTGTACTTCATTTATTGAAGATAGCGGATACGTGATCGAAGTACCCTGTACTCCATTTATTGAGCATTGCTCCCCTGTACTCCATTTACTGTGGATAGTGGATACAGTGATCACAGTCCCCTGTACTCCATTTATTGAGGATCGCTCCCCTGTACACCATTTATTGAGGATAGTGGATATAGTGATCGAAGTCCCCTGTACTCCATTTATTGACGATAGTGGATATAGTGATCGAAGTCCCCTGTACTCCATTTATTGAGGACAGTGGATATAGTGATCGAAGTCCCCTGTACTCCATTTATTGAGGATAGTGGACATAGTGATAAAATTCCCCTGTACTCCATTTATTGAGGAAAGTGGATATAGTGATCAAAGTCCCCTGTACTCCGTTTATTGAGGATAGTGGATATAGTGATCAATGTCCCCTGTACTCCATTTATTGAGGATAGTGGATATAGTGATCGAAGTCCCATGTACTCCATTTATTGAGGATAGTGGATATAGTGATCAAAGTCCCCTGTACTCCATTTATTGAGGATAGTGGATATAGTGATCAAAGTCCCCTGTATTACATTTATTGAGGATAGCGTATATAGTGATCGAAGTACCCTGTACTCCATTTATTGAAGATAGAGGATACAGTGATCGAAGTACCCTGTACTCCATTTATTGAGGATAGCCGATATAGTGATCGAAGTCCCCTGTACTCCATTTATTGAGGATAGTGGATATAGTGATCGAAGTTCCCTGTACTCCATTTATTGAGGACAGTGGATATAGTGATCAAAGTCCCCTGTACTCCATTTATTGAGGACAGTGGATATAGTGATCGAAGTCCCCTGTACTCCATTTATTGAGGAAAGTGGATATAGTGATCGAAGTCCCCTGTATTACATTTATTGAGGATAGTGGATATAGTGATCGAAGTCCCCTGTATTACATTTATTTAGGATAGCGGACAAAGTGATCGAAGTCCCCTGTACTTCATTTATTGAAGATAGCGGATACGTGATCGAAGTACCCTGTACTCCATTTATTGAGCATAGCTCCCCTGTACTCCATATACTGTGGATAGTGGATACAGTGATCACAGTCCCCTGTACTCCATTTATTGAGGATCGCTCCCCTGTACACCATTTATTGAGGATAGTGGATATAGTGATCGAAGTCCCCTGTACTCCATTTATTGAGGATAGTGGATATAGTGATCGAGGTCCCCTGTATTACATTTATTGAGGATAGCGGATATAGTGATCGAAGTCCCCTGTACTCCATTTACTGTGGATAGTGGATATAGTGATTGAAGTCCCCTGTACTCCATTTATTGAGGACAGTGGATATAGTGATTGAAGTCCCATGTACTCCATTTATTGATGATAGTGGATATAGTGATCAAAGTCCCCTGTACTCCATTTATTGAGGATAGTGGATAAAGTGATGGAAGTCCCATGTACTCCATGTATTGAGGATAGTGGATATAGTGATCGAAGTCCCCTGTACTCCATTTATTGAGGACAGTGGATATCTTGATCAAAGTCCCATGTACTCCATTTATTGAGCATAGTGGATATAGTGATCGAAGTACCCTGTACTCCATTTATTGAGGATAGTGGATAAATTGATCGAAGTCCCATGCACTCCATTTATTGAGGATAGTGGATATAGTGATCGAAGTCCCCTGTATTACATTTATTGATGGTAGTGGATATAGTGATCGAAGTCCCCTGTATTACATTTATTGAGGATAGTGGATATAGTGATCGAAGTCCCCTGTATTACATTTATTTAGGATAGTGGATATAGTGATCGAAGTCCCCTGTACTCCATTTATTGAAGATAGCGGATACAGTGATCGAAGTCCCCTGTACTCCATTTATTGAAGATAGCGGATACAGTGATCGAAGTACCTTTTACTCCATTTATTGAGGATAGCTCCCCTGTACTCCATTTACTGTGGATAGTGGATACAGTGATCAAAGTCCCCTGTACTCCATTTATTGAGGATAGTGGATATAGTGATTGAAGTCCCTTGTACTACATTTATTGAGGATAGCAGATACATTGATCGAAGTCCCCTGTACTCCATTTATTGAGGATAGTGGATATAGTGATCGAAGTCCTCTGTACTACATTATTGAAGATAGCGGATACAGTGATCGAAGTCCCCTGTACTCAATTTATTGAGGATAGTGGATATAGTGATTGAAGTACCCTGTACTCCATTTTTTGGAGATAGTGGATATAGTGATCGAAGTCCCCTGTACTCCATTTATTGAGGATAGTGGATATAGTGATTGAAGTACCCTGTACTCCATTTATTGAGGATAGCTCCCCTGCACTCCATTTATTGAGGATAGTGGATATAGTGATTGAAGTACCCTGTACTCCATTTATTGAGGATAGTGGATATAGTGATCGAAGTCCCCTGTACTCAATTTATTGAGGATAGTGGATATAGTGATCGAAGTACCCTGTATTCCATTTATTGAGGATAGTCAATATAGTGATCGAAGTCCCCTGTACTCCATTTATTGAGGATAGTGGATATAGTGATCGAAGTCCACTGTACTCCATTTATTGAGGACAGTGGATATAGTGATCGAAGTCCCCTGTACTCCATTTATTGAGGACAGTGGATATAGTGATCGAAGTCCCCTGTACTCCATTTATTGAGGATAGTGGATATAGTGATCGAAGTCCCCTGTATTACATTTATTGAGGATAGTGGATATAGTGATCGAAGTCCCCTGTATTACATTTATTTAGGATAGCGGATAAAGTGATCGAAGTCCCCTGTACTTCATTTATTGAAGATAGCGGATACGTGATCGAAGTACCCTGTACTCCATTTATTGAGCATTGCACCCCTGTACTCCATTTACTGTGGATAGTGGATACAGTGATCACAGTCCCCTGTACTCCATTTATTGAGGATCGCTCCCCTGTACACCATTTATTGAGGATAGTGGATATAGTGATCGAAGTCCCCTGTACTCCATTTATTGAGGATAGTGGATATAGTGATCGAAGTCCCCTGTACTCCATTTATTGAGGACAGTGGATATAGTGATCGAAGTCCCCTGTACTCCATTTATTGAGGATAGTGGACATTGTGATAAAATTCCCCTGTACTCCATTTATTGAGGAAAGTGGATATAGTGATCAAAGTCCCCTGTACTCCGTTTATTGAGGATAGTGGATATAGTGATCAATGTCCCCTGTACTCCATTTATTGAGGATAGTGGATATAGTGATCGAAGTCCCATGTACTCCATTTATTGAGGATAGTGGATATAGTGATCAAAGTCCCCTGTACTCCATTTATTGAGGATAGTGGATATAGTGATCAAAGTCCCCTGTATTACATTTATTGAGGATAGCGGATATAGTGATCGAAGTACCCTGTACTCCATTTATTGAAGATAGAGGATACAGTGATCGAAGTACCCTGTACTCCATTTATTGAGGATAGCCGATATAGTGATCGAAGTCCCCTGTACTCCATTTATTGAGGATAGTGGATATAGTGATCGAAGTTCCCTGTACTCCATTTATTGAGGACAGTGGATATAGTGATCAAAGTCCCCTGTACTCCATTTATTGAGGACAGTGGATATAGTGATCGAAGTCCCCTGTACTCCATTTATTGAGGAAAGTGGATATAGTGATCGAAGTCCCCTGTATTACATTTATTGAGGATAGTGGATATAGTGATCGAAGTCCCCTGTATTATATTTATTTAGGATAGCGGACAAAGTGATCGAAGTCCCCTGTACTTCATTTATTGAAGATAGCGGATACGTGATCGAAGTACCCTGTACTCCATTTATTGAGCATAGCTCCCCTGTACTCCATATACTGTGGATAGTGGATACAGTGATCACAGTCCCCTGTACTCCATTTATTGAGGATCGCTCCCCTGTACACCATTTATTGAGGATAGTGGATATAGTGATCGAAGTCCCCTGTACTCCATTTATTGAGGATAGTGGATATAGTGATCGAGGTCCCCTGTATTACATTTATTGAGGATAGCGGATATAGTGATCGAAGTCCCCTGTACTCCATTTACTGTGGATAGTGGATATAGTGATTGAAGTCCCCTGTACTCCATTTATTGAGGACAGTGGATATAGTGATTGAAGTCCCATGTACTCCATTTATTGAGGATAGTGGATATAGTGATCAAAGTCCCCTGTACTCCATTTATTGAGGATAGTGGATAAAGTGATGGAAGTCCCATGTACTCCATGTATTGAGGATAGTGGATATAGTGATCGAAGTCCCCTGTACTCCATTTATTGAGGACAGTGGATAACTTGATCAAAGTCCCATGTACTCCATTTATTGAGCATAGTGGATATAGTGATCGAAGTACCCTGTACTCCATTTATTGAGGATAGTGGATAAATTGATCGAAGTCCCATGCACTCCATTTATTGAGGATAGTGGATATAGTGATCGAAGTCCCCTGTATTACATTTATTGATGGTAGTGGATATAGTGATCGAAGTCCCCTGTATTACATTTATTGAGGATAGTGGATATAGTGATCGAAGTCCCCAGTATTACATTTATTTAGGATAGTGGATATAATGATCGAAGTCCCCTGTACTCCATTTATTGAAGAAAGAGGATACAGTCATCGAAGTCCCCTGTACTCCATTTATTGAAGATAGCGGATACAGTGATCGAAGTACCTTGTACTCCATTTATTGAGGCTAGCTCCCCTGTACTCCATTTAAGTTGGATAGTGGATACAGTGATCAAAGTCCCCTGTACTCCATTTACTGTGGATAGTGGATATAGTGATTGAAGTCCCCTGTACTCCATTTATTGAGGACAGTGGATATAGTGATTGAAGTCCCATGTACTCCATTTATTGAGGATAGTGGATATAGTGATCAAAGTCCCCTGTACTCCATTTATTGAGGATAGTGGATAAAGTGATGGAAGTCCCATGTACTCCATGTATTGAGGATAGTGGATATAGTGATCGAAGTCCCCTGTACTCCATTTATTGAGGACAGTGGATATCTTGATCAAAGTCCCATGTACTCCATTTATTGAGCATAGTGGATATAGTGATCGAAGTACCCTGTACTCCATTTATTGAGGATAGTGGATAAATTGATCAAAGTCCCATGCACTCCATTTACTGAGGATAGTGGATATAGTGATCGAAGTCCCCTGTATTACATTTATTGATGGTAGTGGATATAGTGATCGAAGTCCCCTGTATTACATTTATTGAGGATAGTGGAGATAGTGATCGAAGTCCCCAGTATTACATTTATTTAGGATAGTGGATATAATGATCGAAGTCCCCTGTACTCCATTTATTGAAGAAAGAGGATACAGTCATCGAAGTCCCCTGTACTCCATTTATTGAAGATAGCGGATACAGTGATCGAAGTACCTTGTACTCCATTTATTGAGGATAGCTCCCCTGTACTCCATTTAAGTTGGATAGTGGATACAGTGATCAAAGTCCCCTGTACTCCATTTATTGAGGATAGTGGATATAGTGATCGAAGTCCCCTGTACTACATTTATTGAGGATAGCGGATACATTGATCGAAGTCCCCTGTACCCCATTTATTGAGGATAGTGGATATAGTGATCGAAGTCCCCTGTATTACATTATTGAAGATAGCGGATACAGTGATCGAAGTCCCCTGTACTCAATTTATTGAGGATAGTGGATATAGTGATTGAAGTACCCTGTACTCCATTTTTTGGAGATAGTGGATATAGTGATCGAAGTCCCCTGTACTCCATTTATTGAGGATAGTGGATATAGTGATTGAAGTACCCTGTACTCCATTTATTGAGGATAGCTCCCCTGTTCTGCATTTATTGAGGATAGTGGATATAGGGATTGAAGTACCCTGTACTCCATTTATTGAGGATAGTGGATAAAGTGATCGAAGTCCCCTGTACTCAATTTATTGAGGATAGTGGATATAGTGATCGAAGTACCCTGTACTCCATTTATTGAGGATAGTCAATATAGTGATCGAAGTCCCCTGTACTCCATTTATTGAGGATAGTGGATATAGTGATCAAAGTCCCCTGTACTCCATTTATTGAGGACAGTGGATATAGTGATCGAAGTCCCCTGTTCTCCATTTATTGAGGACAGTGGATATACTAATCGAAGTCCCCTGTACTCCATTTATTGAGGATAGTGATATAGTGATCAAAGTCCCCTGTATTACATTTATTGAGGATAGTGGATATAGTGATCGAAGTCCCCTGTATTACATTTATTTAAAGTCCCCTGTATTACATTTATTTAGGATAGCGGATAAAGTGATCAAAGTCCCCTGTACTTCATTTATTGAAGATAGCGGATACGTGATCGAAGTACCCTATACTCCATTTATTGAGCATTGCTCCCCTGTACTCCATTTACTGTGGATAGTGTATACAGTGATCACAGTCCCCTGTACTCCATTTATTGAGGATCGCTCCCCTGTACACCATTTATTGAGGATAGTGGATATAGTGATCGAAGTCCCCTGTACTCCATTTATTGAGGATAGCGGCTATAGTGATCGAAGTCCCCTGTACTCCATTTATTGAGGACAGCGAATATAGTAATCGAAGTCCCCTGTACTCCATTTATTGAGGATAGTGGACATAGTGATCAAAGTCCCCTGTACTCCATTTATTGAGGAAAGTGGATATAGTGATCGAAGTCCCCTGTACTCCATTTATTGAGGATAGTGGATATAGTGATCAATGTCCCCTGTACTCCATTTATTGAGGATAGTGGACATAGTGATCAAAGTCCCCTGTACTCCATTTAATGAGGAAAGTGGATATAGTGATAGAAGTCCCCTGTACTCCATTTATTGAGGATAGTGGATATAGTGATCAATGTCCCCTGTACTCCATTTATTGAGGATAGTGGATATAGTGATCGAAGTCCCATGTACTCCATTTATTGAGGATAGTGGATATAGTGATCAAAGTCCCCTGTACTCCATTTATTGAGGATAGTGGATATAGTGATCGAAGTCCCTGGTATTACATTTATTGAGAATAGCGGATATAGTGATCGAAGTCCCCTGTACTCCATTTATTGAAGATAGCGGATACAGTGATCGAAGTACCCTGTACTCCATTTATTGAGTATAGTCGATATAGTGATCGAAGTCCCCTGTACTCCATTTATTGAGGATAGTGGATATAGTGATCGAAGTCCCCTGTACTCCATTTATTGAGGATAGTGGATATATTGATCAAAGTCCCCTGTACTCCATTTATTGAGGACAGTGGATATAGTGATCGAAGTCCCCTTTACTCCATTTATTGAGGATAGTGGATATAGTGATCAATGTCCCCTGTACTCCATTTATTGAGGATAGTGGATATAGTGATCGAAGTCCCATGTACTCCATTTATTGAGGATAGTGGATATAGTGATCAAAGTCCCCTGTACTCCATTTATTGAGGATAGTGGATATAGTGATCGAAGTCCCCTGTATTACATTTATTGAGGATAGCGGATATAGTGATCGAAGTCCCCTGTACTCCATTTATTGAAGATAGAGGATACAATGATCGAAGTACCCTGTACTCCATTTATTGAGGATAGCTCCCCTGTACTCCATTTACTGTGGATAGTGGATACAGTGATCAAAGTCCCCTGTACTGCATTTATTGAGGATAGTGGATATAGTGATCGAAGTCCCCTGTACTACATTTATTGAGGATAGCGGATACATTGATCGAAGTCCCCTGTACTCCATTTATTGAGCATAGTGGATATAGTGATTGAAGTACCCTTTACTCCATTTATTGAGGGTAGTGGATATAGTGATCGAAGTCCCCTGTACTCAATTTATTGAGGATAGTGGATATAGTGATTGAAGTACTCTGTACTCCATTTATTGAGGATAGTGGATATAGTGATCGAAGTCCCCTATACTCCATTTATTGAGGATAGTGGATATGGTGATCAAAGTCCCATGTACTCCATTTATTAGATCGAAGTCCCCTGTACTCCATTTATTGAGGATAGTGGATATAGTGATCAAAGTCCCCTGTACTCCATTTATTGAGGATAGTGGATATAGTGATCGAAGTCCCCTGTACTCCATTTACTGTGGATAGTGGATATAGTGATTGAAGTCCCCTGTACTCCATTTATTGAGGACAGTGGATATAGTGATTGAAGTCCCCTGTACTCCATTAAATGAGAATAGTGGATAAAGTGATCGAAGTCCCATGTACTCCATTTATTGAGGATAGCGGATACATTGATCGAAGTCCCCTGTACTCCATTTATTGGGGATTGTGGATATAGTGATCGAAGTCCCCTGTACTACATTATTGAAGATAGCGGATACAGTGATCGAAGTCCCCTGTACTCAATTTATTGAGGATAGTGGATATAGTGATTGAAGAACCCTGTACTCCATTTTTTGGAGATAGTGGATATAGTGATCAAAGTCCCCTGTACTCCATTTATTGAGGATAGTGGATATAGTGATTGAAGTACCCTGTACTCCATTTATTGAGGATAGCTCCCCTGTACTCCATTTATTGAGGATAGTGGATATAGTGATTGAAGTACCCTGTACTCCATTTATTGAGGATAGTGGATATAGTGATCGAAGTCCCCTGTACTCAATTTTTTGAGGATAGTGGATATAGTGATCGCAGTACCCTGTACTCCATTTATTGAGGATAGTCAATATAGTGATCGAAGTCCCCTGTACTCCATTTATTGAGGATAGTGGATATAGTGATCAAAGTCCCCTGTACTCCATTTATTGAGGACAATGGATATAGTGATCGAAGTCCCCTGTACTCCATTTATTGAGGACAGTGCATATAGTGATCGAAGTCCCCTGTACTCCATTTATTGAGGACAGTGGATATAGTGATCGAAGTCCCCTGTATTACATTTATTGAGGATAGTGGATATAGTGATCGAAGTCCCCTGTATTACATTTATTTAGGATAGCGGATAAAGTGATCGAAGTCCCCTGTACTCCATTTATTAAGTACAGTGGATATAGTGATCGAAGTCCCCTTTACTCCATTTATTGAGGATAGTGGATATAGTGATCGAAGTCCCCTGTACTCCATTTATTGAGGATAGTGGATATAGTGATCGAAGTCCCATGTACTCCATTTATTGAGGATAGTGGATATAGTGATCAAAGTCCCCTGTACTCCATTTATTGAGGATAGTGGATATAGTGATCGAAGTCCCCTGTATTACATTTATTGAGGATAGCGGATTTAGTGATCGAAATCCCCTGTACTCCATTTATTGAAGATAGCGGATACAGTGATCGGAGTACCCTGTACTCCATTTATTGAGGATAGCTCCCCTGTACTCCATTTACTGTGGATAGTGGATACAGTGATCAAAGTCCCCTGTACTGCATTTATTGAGGATAGTGGATATAGTGATCGAAGTCCCCTGTACTACATTTATTGAGGATAGCGGATACATTGATTGAAGTCCCCTGTACTCAATTTATTGAGGATAGTGGATATAGTGATTGACGTACCCTCTACTCCATTTATTGAGGATAGTGGATATAGTGATCGAAGTCCCGTGTACTCCATTTATTGAAGATATCGGATACAGTGATTGAAGTACCCTGTACTCCATTTTTTGGAGATAGTGGATATAGTGATCGAAGTCCCCTGTACTCCATTTATTGAGGATAGTGGATATAGTGATCGAAGTCCCATGTACTCCATTTATTAGATCGAAGTCCCCTGTACTCCATTTATTGAGGATAGTGGATATAGTGATCAAAGTCCCCTGTACTCCATTTATTGAGGATAGTGGATATAGTGATCGAGGTCCCCTGTATTACATTTATTGAGGATAGCGGATATAGTGATCGAAGTCCCCTGTACTCCATTTACTGTGGATAGTGGATATAGTGATTGAAGTCCCCTGTACTCCATTTATTGAGGACAGTGGATATAGTGATTGAAGTCCCATGTACTCCATTTATTGAGGATAGTGGATATAGTGATCAAAGTCCCCTGTACTCCATTCATTGAAGATAGCGGATACAGTGATCGAAGTACCCTGTACTCCATTTATTGAGGATAGCTCCCCTGTACTCCATTTACTGTGGATAGTGGATACAGTGATCAAAGTCCCCTGTACTGCATTTATTGAGGATAGTGGATATAGTGATCGAAGTCCCCTGTACTACATTTATTGAGGATAGCGGATACATTGATCGAAGTCCCCTGTACTCCATTTATTGAGCATAGTGGATATAGTGATTGAAGTACCCTGTACTCCATTTATTGAGGGTAGTGGATATAGTGATCGAAGTCCCCTGTACCAAATTTATTGAGGATAGTGGATATAGTGATTGAAGTACCCTGTACTCCATTTATTGAGGATAGTGGATATAGTGATCGAAGTCCCCTGTACTACATTTATTGAGGATAGTGGATATAGTGATCGAAGTCCCCTGTACTCCATTTATTGAAGATATTGGATACAGTGATTGAAGTACCCTGTACTCCCATTTTGTGGAGATAGTGGATATAGTGATCGAAGTCCCCTGTACTCCATTTATTGAGGATAGTGGATATAGTGATCAAAGTCCCATGTACTCCATTTATTAGATCGAAGTCCCCTGTACTTCATTTATTGAGGATAGTGGATATAGTGATCAAAGTCCCCTGTACTCCATTTATTGAGGATAGTGGATATAGTGATCGAGGTCCCCTGTATTACATTTATTGAGGATAGCGGATATAGTGATCGAAGTCCCCTGTACTCCATTTACTGTGGATAGTGGATATAGTGATTGAAGCCCCCTGTACTCCATTTATTGAGGACAGTGGATATAGTGATTGAAGTCCCATGTACTCCATTTATTGAGGATAGTGGATATAGTGATCAAAGTCCCATGTACTCCATTTATTGAGGATACTGGATATAGTGATCGAAGTCCCCTGTACTCCATTTATTGAGGATAGTGGATAAAGTGATCGAAGTCCCATGCACTCCATTTATTGAGGATAGTGGATATAGTGATCGAAGTCCCCTGTATTACATTTATTGAGGGTAGTGGATATAGTGATCGAAGTCCCCTGTATTACATTTATTGAGGATAGTGGATACAGTGATCAAAGTCCCCTGTACTGCATTTATTGAGCATAGTGGATATAGTGATCGAAGTCCCCTGTACTACATTTATTGAGGATAGCGGATACATTGATCGAAGTCCCCTGTACTCCATTTATTGAGCATAGTGGATATAGTGATTGAAGTACCCTGTACTCCATTTATTGAGGGTAGTGGATATAGTGATCGAAGTCCCCTGTACCAAATTTATTGAGGATAGTGGATATAGTGATTGAAGTACCCTGTACTCCATTTATTGAGGATAGTGGATATAGTGATCGAAGTCCCCTGTACTACATTTATTGAGGATAGTGGATATAGTGATCGAAGTCCCCTGTACTCCATTTATTGAAGATATTGGATACAGTGATTGAAGTACCCTGTACTCCCATTTTGTGGAGATAGTGGATATAGTGATCGAAGTCCCCTGTACTCCATTTATTGAGGATAGTGGATATAGTGATCAAAGTCCCATGTACTCCATTTATTAGATCGAAGTCCTCTGTACTTCATTTATTGAGGATAGTGGATATAGTGATCAAAGTCCCCTGTACTCCATTTATTGAGGATAGTGGATATAGTGATCGAGGTCCCCTGTATTACATTTATTGAGGATAGCGGATATAGTGATCGAAGTCCCCTGTACTCCATTTACTGTGGATAGTGGATATAGTGATTGAAGCCCCCTGTACTCCATTTATTGAGGACAGTGGATATAGTGATTGAAGTCCCATGTACTCCATTTATTGAGGATAGTGGATATAGTGATCAAAGTCCCATGTACTCCATTTATTGAGGATACTGGATATAGTGATCGAGTTCCCCTGTACTCCATTTATTGAGGATAGTGGATAAAGTGATCGAAGTCCCATGCACTCCATTTATTGAGGATAGTGGATATAGTGATCGAAGTACCCTGTATTACATTTATTGAGGGTAGTGGATATAGTGATCAAAGTCCCCTGTATTACATTTATTGAGGATAGTGGATATAGTGATCGAAGTCCCCTGTATTACATTTATTTAGGATAGTGGATATAGTGATCAAAGTCCCCTGTACTCCATTTATTGAAGATAGAGGATACAGTGATCGAAGTCCCCTGTACTCCATTTATTGAAGATAGTGGATACAGTGATCGAAGTACCTTGTACTCCATTTATTGAGGATAGCTCCCCTGTACTCCATTTACTGTGGATAGTGGATACAGTGATCAAAGTCCCCTGTACTCCATTTATTGAGGATAGTGGATATAGTGATTGAAGTCCCCTGTACTACATTTATTGAGGATAGCGGATACATTGATCGAAGTCCCCTGTACTCCATTTATTGAGGATAGTGGATATAGTGATCGAAGTCCCCTGTACTACATTATTGAAGATAGCGGATACAGTGATCGAAGTCACCTGTACTCAATCTATTGAGGATAGTGGATATAGTGATTGAAGTACCCTGTATTCCATTTTTTGCAGATAGTGGATATAGTGATCGAAGTCCCCTGTACTCCATTTATTGAGGACAGTGGACATAGTGATCGAAGTCCCCTGTACTCCATTTATTGAGGAAAGTGGATATACTGATCGAAGTCCCCTGTACTCCATTTATTGAGGATAGTAGATATAGTGATCAATGTCCCCTGTACTCCATTTATTGAGGATAGTGGACATAGTGATCAAAGTACCCTGTACTCCATGTATTGAGGAAAGTGGATATAGTGATCGAAGTCCCCTGTACTCCATTTATTGAGGATAGTGGATATATTGATCAATGTCCCCTGTACTCCATTTATTAAGGATAGTGGATATAGTGATCGAAGTCCCATGTACTCCATTTATTGAGGATAGTGGATATAGTGATCGAAGTCCCCTGTACTCAATTTATTGAGGATAGTGGGTATAGTGATCAAAGTCCCCTGTACTCCATTTATTAAGTACAGTGGATATAGTGATCGAAGTCCCCTTTACTCCATTTATTGAGGATAGTGGATATAGTGATCGAAGTCCCCTGTACTCCATTTATTGAGGAAAGTGGATATAGTGATCGAAGTCCCCTGTACTCCATTTATTGAGGATAGTGGATATAGTGATCAATGTCCCCTGTACTCCATTTATTGAGGATAGTGGATATAGTGATCGAAGTCCCATGTACTCCATTTATTGAGGATAGTGGATATAGTGATCAAAGTCCCCTGTACTCCATTTATTAAGTACAGTGGATATAGTGATCGAAGTCCCCTTTACTCCATTTATTGAGGATAGTGGATATAGTGATCGAAGTCCCCTGTACTCCATTTATTGAGGAAAGTGGATATAGTGATCGAAGTCCCCTGTACTCCATTTATTGAGGATAGTGGATATAGTGATCAATGTCCCCTGTACTCCATTTATTGAGGATAGTGGATATAGTGATCGAAGTCCCATGTACTCCATTTATTGAGGATAGTGGATATAGTGATCAAAGTCCCCTGTACTCCATTTATTGAGGATAGTGGATTTAGTGATCGAAGTCCCCTGTATTACATTTATTGAGGATAGCGGATTTAGTGATCGAAATCCCCTGTACTCCATTTATTGAAGATAGCGGATACAGTGATCGGAGTACCCTGTACTCCATTTATTGAGGATAGCTCCCCTGTACTCCATTTACTGTGGATAGTGGATACAGTGATCAAAGTCCCCTGTACTGCATTTATTGAGGATAGTGGATATAGTGATCGAAGTCCCCTGTACTACATTTATTCAGGATAGCGGATACATTGATTGAAGTCCCCTGTACTCAATTTATTGAGGATAGTGGATATAGTGATTGACGTACCCTCTACTCCATTTGAGGATAGTGGATATAGTGATCGAAGTCCCGTGTACTCCATTTATTGAAGATATCGGATACAGTGATTGAAGTACCCTGTACTCCATTTTTTGGAGATAGTGGATATAGTGATCGAAGTCCCCTGTACTCCATTTATTGAGGATAGTGGATATAGTGATCGAAGTCCCATGTACTCCATTTATTAGATCGAAGTCCCCTGTACTCCATTTATTGAGGATAGTGGATATAGTGATCAAAGTCCCCTGTACTCCATTTATTGAGGATAGTGGATATAGTGATCGAGGTCCCCTGTATTACATTTATTGAGGATAGCGGATATAGTGATCGAAGTCCCCTGTACTCCATTTACTGTGGATAGTGGATATAGTGATTGAAGTCCCCTGTACTCCATTCATTGAAGATAGCGGATACAGTGATCGAAGTACCCTGTACTCCATTTATTGAGGATAGCTCCCCTGTACTCCATTTACTGTGGATAGTGGATACAGTGATCAAAGTCCCCTGTACTGCATTTATTGAGGATAGTGGATATAGTGATCGAAGTCCCCTGTACTACATTTATTGAGGATAGCGGATACATTGATCGAAGTCCCCTGTACTCCATTTATTGAGCATAGTGGATATAGTGATTGAAGTACCCTGTACTCCATTTATTGAGGGTAGTGGCTATAGTGATCGAAGTCCCCTGTACCAAATTTATTGAGGATAGTGGATATAGTGATTGAAGTACCCTGTACTCCATTTATTGAGGATAGTGGATATAGTGATCGAAGTCCCCTGTACTACATTTATTGAGGATAGTGGATATAGTGATCGAAGTCCCCTGTACTCCATTTATTGAAGATATTGGATACAGTGATTGAAGTACCCTGTACTCCCATTTTGTGGAGATAGTGGATATAGTGATCGAAGTCCCCTGTACTCCATTTATTGAGGATAGTGGATATAGTGATCAAAGTCCCATGTACTCCATTTATTAGATCGAAGTCCCCTGTACTCCATTTATTGAGGATAGTGGATATAGTGATCAAAGTCCCCTGTACTCCATTTATTGAGGATAGTGGATATAGTGATCGTGGTCCCCTGTATTACATTTATTGAGGATAGCGGATATAGTGATCGAAGTCCCCTGTACTCCATTTACTGTGGATAGTGGATATAGTGATTGAAGCCCCCTGTACTCCATTTATTGAGGACAGTGGATATAGTGATTGAAGTCCCATGTACTCCATTTATTGAGGATAGTGGATATAGTGATCAAAGTCCCATGTACTCCATTTATTGAGGATACTGGATATAGTGATCGAAGTCCCCTGTACTCCATTTATTGAGGATAGTGGATAAAGTGATCGAAGTCCCATGCACTCCATTTATTGAGGATAGTGGATATAGTGATCGAAGTCCCCTGTATTACATTTATTGAGGGTAGTGGATATAGTGATCGAAGTCCCCTGTATTACATTTATTGAGGATAGTGGATATAGTGATCGAAGTCCCCTGTATTACATTTATTTAGGATAGTGGATATAGTGATCAAAGTCCCCTGTACTCCATTTATTGAAGATAGAGGATACAGTGATCGAAGTCCCCTGTACTCCATTTATTGAAGATAGTGGATACAGTGATCGAAGTACCTTGTACTCCATTTATTGAGGATAGCTCCCCTGTACTCCATTTACTGTGGATAGTGGATACAGTGATCAAAGTCCCCTGTACTCCATTTATTGAGGATAGTGGATATAGTGATTGAAGTCCCCTGTACTACATTTATTGAGGATAGCGGATACATTGATCGAAGTCCCCTGTACTCCATTTATTGAGGATAGTGGATATAGTGATCGAAGTCCCCTGTACTACATTATTGAAGATAGCGGATACAGTGATCGAAGTCACCTGTACTCAATCTATTGAGGATAGTGGATATAGTGATTGAAGTACCCTGTATTCCATTTTTTGCAGATAGTGGATATAGTGATCGAAGTCCCCTGTACTCCATTTATTGAGGATAGTGGATATAGTGATTGAAGTACCCTGTACTCCATTTATTGAGGATAGCTCCCCTGTACTCCATTTATTGAGGATAGTGGATATAGTGATTGAAGTACCCTGTACTCCATTTGTTGAGGATAGTGGATATAGTGATCGAAGTCCCCTGTACTCAATTTATTGAGGATAGTGGATATTGTGATCAAAGTACCCTGTACTCCATTTATTGAGGATAGTCAATATAGTGATTGAAGTCCCCTGTACTCCATTTATTGAGGATAGTGGATATAGTGATGAAAGTCCCCTGTACTCCATTTATTGAGGACAGTGGATAAATTGATCGAAGTCCCCTGTACTCCATTTATTGAGAATAGTGATATAGTGATCGAAGTCCCCTGTATTACATTTATTGAGGATAGTGGATATAGTGATCGAAGTCCCCTGTATTACATTTGTTTAGGATAGCGGATAAAGTGATCGAAGTCCCCTGTACTTCATTTATTGAAGATAGCGGATACGTGATCGAAGTACCCTGTACTCCATTTATTGAGCATTGCTCCCCTGTACTCCATTTACTGTGGATAGTGGATACAGTGATCACAGTCCCCTGTACTCCATTTATTGAGGATCGCTCCCCTGCACACCATTTATTGAGGATAGTGGATATAGTGATCAAAGTCCCCTGTACTCCATTTATTGAGGACAGTGGATATAGTGATCGAAGTCCCCTGTACTCCATTTATTGAGGACAGTGGATATAGTGATCGAAGTCCCCTGTACTCCATTTATTGAGGACAGTGGACATAGTGATCGAAGTCCCCTGTACTCCATTTATTGAGGACAGTGGACATAGTGATCAAAGTCCCCTGTACTCCATTTATTGAGGAAAGTGGATATAGTGATCAAAGTCCCCTGTACTCCATTTATTGAGGATAGTGGATATAGTGATCAATGTCCCCTGTACTCCATTTATTGAGGATAGTGGATATAGTGATCGAAGTCCCATGTACTCCATTTATTGTGGATAGTGGATATAGTGATCAAAGTCCCCTGTACTCCATTTATTGAGGATAGGGGATATAGTGATCGAAGTACCCTGCACTCCATCTATTGAGGATAGTGGATATAGTGATCCATGTCCCCTGTACTCCATTTATTGAGGATAGTGGATATAGTGATCGAAGTCCCCTGTGCTCCATTTATTGAGCATAAATGCACAGGGTTGCATCACTTTAGTAAAGATCTCAATATAAGGGTGCACAGGAACGCGGCATAAGAACTCACTTCAAACAAAACTGAGTGATAATGTATGCATAAATAATGGGAACTCTGGAAGTATTTGAAAGGATTATTGTTGGTGTGTGTGATACACTGGAAAGTTCAATCAAAAGGGTCCAGCAATATTCCAAACATCTGATCTGACGAACGATGGACTGATAGAGGGAGAAATAGGGGCATCTCATTACTCCATATCATCTGCAAGTTGCCAGGGCAGCACATCGTCCAGCATGTTATGCACAGCACTTGAACAGATGTTTACCGTGGTGATTAGCAAATGCTATGAATGATCATAAACTTGATGCACTTGGTTTTAGAGATGTTGTGGCTTACAGACCTGTAATTGAGGTTTGCATTTTGACAATATGTGAAAAGGGCAGACATAAGAAAGGGTGAAGAACCACAATGGTGCACAGAGCAAGATGGCAGCGTGAGACTGGAGCTCTGCGTCCCGGCCACGAGACACAAATATATTTTCACCCATATACGAGTATTGACGTTCCCTCTTCTGCAGCGGCTAAGTGTGCAAACACTTATAGCAAGTCTCGGTCACCTCTGAAGAGCGAGAAGGACCAGGGGACCGAGGAAGATGACCCTCGTAAGGAGGCTGGTGCCAGTAGACTGAGCAGAGCGCATGAATGAGGAGGGCGGCAAGATTGCCAGCCGGCAAACCTCTAAGGGTGCCGGAAATTGAAGTAATATCAGGCGGAAGCTGCCCGACTTGCAAATATCTCTGAGGCACATCGCTTTGGTCTGAAGGTGGGAGAGGGCCTCAGACGAGGGTCAGGCTACATCGTGAGCCGTCGACGAGAGGAGCAGGGGTCCTTGTGAACCCTGGTGAGTGGCGCTGTGAAGCCCCAGGAGGAGCATAACGGACAACGGAGTGGGTCCAGGAGTGGCGCTGAGCCTGTGAGGCCCAGGCAAGGTAAAAGTGCGGGTGTGAACAGGGACGCACACGGGAGGTGCACCCCATTGCAGGCCTTGTAGGTGAGCAGAGAAGGGCAGATTGCAGCTCACAGGCAGGGGGAGCGCAGGGGCGACTGCATCGGTGCCCGGAGGGAACTTGCTTAAAGAATCATCTCACAATGAGAGCAGAGGTGGTGAGGGACTCCCAGGGGAACTCTGCCATGAAAGGACAGAGCCTAGCAAGGCGGAGCAGAGTGCTGGTGGCTGCCATAAGGTGAGGACCCAAGGGTCCATCTAAACCACAGCAATAGCAGGATCGCCTCCTGTGGCACATAGTAGTTTCCTTTTTGCCCACCTCCTCTACAACAACTGAAGCTCGTGGGGGCCTGTTGGTGAGCTGAAAGGCTAGTCTGGCATACCTGAACAAGGGAGAGTTGCACCCATACTTTACAGCTCTGGGGGGCCGGTGCCACGCTGGCTTGCCTTGTCGAACCGAGAGAGGCGTCTTCGGGAAGGATTTGGGACAGCCTTGGAGGCCTGGATCCCCCTGGAGTTTAGCTGACGGAGGAATCCTTCGCTCCATAGAAAAGTGAGCGGCTCAGAGGCAGTACAGAGCATGGCAGCAACAGCTGGTCAAGGGAGGGGGGATACACCCCCAGTGTGCAACAGTGCTTGGAGATACAGTGACTGAGGTGATCACAGGATTGGTTCCTGTGGCAAGGTGCTAGCAACTTGGCGGATAAGCCGCAGGAAGGGACGGGGAACAAAGTGAGGGGGCAAGAGGGGAGAGTGGAAATGGTGGCAAGCGGCCTGGGATCTCTACAGCAAGATGTCCAGACGATTCTACCTGAGCTCAAGGCATTCAGGGCAGAAGTATAAACCTCCATGAGTCCTATCACCGACACAGTCTCTAAGGTGGAAGTAAGGGTGGAGACCCTGGAACATAATCCACGAGCAGTGGACATAGCAGATGTGGGAAGGTGTGGATTAAGGCCCTTCGAATGCAGGGAACGGGAAGCAAAGAGCAAACTGGATGATATGGAGGACAGGAAAAGGTGAAACATTCTAAGGATATTGGGTCTCTGTAAGGAAAAAGGGGCTGCGCAGGCTGCAAAGCAGCTCAGCAGAGTTTTTCTGTGCAAAAGCGCGTAAAAGACTACACTTCCCATGAGCCTTTGTTTCAGTTGGGCCGGAGGAGAGCAGGTGTGCCAGCTCATTCACGCTACTTAAGACACTTCCCGGCCCGTGCTGCCTGTTGGTGATTGTTGGCGTGGCAAGTACGGGCCGGGGGAGAGCAGGTGTGCAGACAATCGTTTTGAAGGCTCATGAAGGACCCGGGCCAGGCAGTCAGATTGCGAGTCCCAGCAATGCTCTGTCCCTCATAAAGGCATGGAGCAAATCACGGCGGCGTGTCCGTCCAATGCAGGAGAACGCATTGCCGGGGGAGGTGCCGGTGAGCCCCCCAGGACTCAGTTAAGTGTTTCTATGAATATGTATGTGATTCTAGTGTGCATACCGTCATTTCTTGGGTGCGGCTCGCATTGTGTGTAGTTCACAGAGCATTATCACTCACACACTGATAAGGGTTGAATAAGTGCCGTGAAGGACTGCACGTGTGTTTCCTCAACAGACGTCTCACAAACTCATGCTGTGCATGCCACGACACGTGAAACCATAGCGCTCAGAACAGTAGAATGTTGGGGAACATTATTCATAAGAAGCGGAGTAACGCTATGTTTGTTTGTGGCTGCTTGCTATTTGTTACAGTTCATGTCAGTTACAAGTCATTTATGTTCAAGGCAGTATTTTGGTTTGCCCTACGCTGGGTGACACGGCAGAAGGGGTTTGAGTGACTCCAATGGGAATACCACACAGTGGCAAAATCTATTATTGTTGCTTGCTCCTACTGTCCATTTGTTGTACGTTGCTGCAGTTATCCATGGCCAACAATAACACATATGTGTGCTTATGTTTGTTGCTGACTTAGAGGGTAAATAGGAATATAGGAGTAAGAGGCTATATCCTAATCAAGAAGGGCACTATCTAGGTAGAGGAGTTTCATAGAGGTGTTGCACTGGTTGAACAAGTTATGTTTTTCCCTATGTTCCCTATCCCTGACCAGTTTCAAGATTCCTAAACCTCTTTGTGGTGACCCTGACACCCCCTACCAATCACAACCTCTCCCTAAGCCTCTTCCCCTCATTGGCTGCCTTCAGGCGCCTGTATATACTAAAATCAGGAGCCTGTGCCAACCAATGTGGGAGGGGTCAACTTCATTTGGCTTCCGTGGCTAGGAAGGAGTTGTGTGATACTTCCAGGGTGTGACAGTCTCTGAATAAAGACGCTGAATGCCTCAGGGAATTGGAGCTCCTGCTGGGCCGAGTGCCGAAAAAAGTAATGGGGTAGGCATTTGATAGAGAGATCCGTTTTGATAGAGTGCGTTGAGGCGCAGGAGCAGTCAATGGGCCCCGCTCAGTCGTATCCAAATGCCACTACTACAGGAACAAGGAGGACATCTTGCAAACGGCCCGTGAGGTGTGAAAATAGATTGGGAAGGCACCTCAGTGAAAATATTTCAAGATCTGTCAATATAGGAGAAAATGCAGACCTTTAACGAAATGGCTGGAGGAGGAGGGGGTGTGGTACCGGTGCCGGTTCCCCTTCGCCCTGGCCTTCGAGTATAACTGAGAACAATATGAGCTCAAGCAGGGACAGGAGGCGGCTCAGCTGCGGTCAGTAACGCAGAAGGAAGAAGCGACGCAAGACCGGGAAGGCCAACGCAAGTTAAGGGAATGGTTTAACAGTAGTTTGGCATAGCCAAAGGGGCACAAAAAGGATGGTGGTGTAAGGCTACCAAAGGAAATTCAGGCACTGCAATGGAAAGTCCCTGGTTGAAAAGGGGGTATCACAGATGAATGTGATTCAGCCGGTGATGGAGGCTTTGGGGGGCAGGGGCAGAAAAGTTATAACAGTTTATAGTTGTGTTGTTTGACGGGATGAAAGTCTCCATCTTATCCTAGTGACCTGGGCATGCTTGGGTGTCTCGGGAAGGCTGGGTGCAGAGCCTAAGCTGGATGTCATTATCTGGGAATGTTAAGTGCATTAGTCATGTTCTGGGGGACGAGAGGGATAGGGAGGGACACGTGTTACTCTGTCACAGTCACAACTGGAAGGTTGCTCGATCATGGGGGGAGGTCAGGGAAAGATCCCTTACGGCAAACATGTTCTGCAAAAGCCACCCAGCAGTTCTATTTCTGCAAGAAACCCAGTATAGGCAAGGAGCGGACTTTGAAGGGGGCAAACATCGGACAAACGTACTGGGCTTCACACACAGAGTAAGGAGGGGGTTGGGGATTGTTTTAGCGAGACCTCTCGAACTAAAGGAGGTGCAAGTCAGACAGGGGTTTGGAGGTAGAATTATTGCAATTAAGGGTCGTCGAGAAGGGAGAAGGCTCACCCAAGTCTCACTATATGCCCCCAATGTGAATCCATTGACCTTTCTTCAAAGGGTGTTTAATGTGCTGGAAGATCAGGGACGTCGTTTGTGTTCTCCCTTGCTACCCTGTAAAAAAAAAAAGCATGTTTTATTATTTTTTTACACTGAAGCTCCTGGAGTAGCAGCCCCTCTCCCCCAAAACCCCTGCTGTATGGGGCCCTGCTACACCAGGTCTGGGGGTGCCCAGGCGCACTCTTCGCCCAAGAGGGTGAAGGCTGGGCCAGGGCTTGCAACGCACAAAGGACGCGCTAAGAAGGGGTTGGAGCTGACCGTGACATGTGGTACGTGTTACATGCCACGTTCATCCCCAACCCCTTCTCCAGCTTCCTTGCGGCTCATATACAGGAACCAGGAAGCTGTCCCAGCTTCCTGGTTCCGGTTTGTGAGCTGCACGGAGAAGCCGAGGGAGGCCTGGAGTGATGGACCGAAGCTGGAAAAAAGGTAAGAAGGCTTTTGTTTTTAAATGTGATGCGTATTTTGCATGTGTGAAGTGCGTGCCAGATGTATGCATGTGCTATGGGTCAGTGAGTAGTGGGTGAATGAGATGAAATGTGATGGTGTGTGTGTTTGGATGCTCTGGGTGGGTAGGTTTGTGCCTGTGTAGATAATGTAGTGAGAATGGATGTAAGAGAAGGTGCATGAGTGAGTGACTGGTGGGTCAATGAGTATGAATGTGATAGTGTGGGCTTGAATATTTTGGGTGGGAGGGTGTGTTCCTGTGTGGAGAATGCAGTACAAGTGGACGTGAGAGGTTTATGGGTGAGTGAATAGGAATGTGAGTGTGTGTGTTTGTGTAAATGTTCTGGGTGCTTGTGTGTGTAAATGGTGTGTGTGTGTGTGTGTGTGTGTGTGTGTGTGTGTGTGTGTGTGTGTGTGTGTGTGTGTGTGTGTGTGTGTGTGTGTAAATGTTCTGGGTGCTTGTGTGTGTAAAGTGTGTGTGTGTGTAAAGTGTGTGTGTGTGTATGTAAAGTGTGTGTGTGTAAAGTGTGTGTGTGTGTAAAGTGTGTGTCTGTGTGTGTGTGGCTCTGGGAGACAGGGAATCGCTAGAGAATTTTTGATGCATCCTTTATTGACTTTGCATGTTTTACTGGTATTAATGTGTGTCATTGCCTGGCTAGACTGGCATTTTGGTGCAGCCAGTCTGGCCATTGCTTACTCTGGCATGACATGTATTATTCGTCAAATTTGATAAATCAAGCATGATAAGTAGTAGTACCTCGCTAGACTGACGTTTTGGTGTAGTGGCCTGTATATTTCTTACTGTAGCATGACTTTTTATTCACTGAGCATCTATGATGAAGCAAGGATGATAAGTGTTCTTATGAGTCTAGACAGGCTTACATTGGAACCAGTTTGGACATGTTTTCTTATTGTGACATGTCTCTTTTAATGGCCAAACCAACAGAAATATTTGCTTACATAGCAGTACTGGCATATATTGGCAGAGCCAGCTTTGTGCCTAGTGCCAGTAATTATACTATAAAAAAAATCTCAAAACAATCATGATTATGTTCTTATATGAGAATACTAGCATATGTTGGTGGAGCCAGCATGGAAATGTATGGGTGCAGCCAGCATACACGTTTTTATACTGGCATATATTGTAGGGACCGGCATGATAATGCATTGGGAAATGCGCTTGTGCACTTTTGGTGACTTGCATCTAGTGTACTTTTTTTCATGACTTACCCTACACTCTACAAAACCGATTGCAAACTGCCTGGCCTTCCGCCTACGTTTTCACAGAAGGTGTGATGTGTAATGCACCATTTTAACCCATTATTCAAAACTTCTTCTCACGGGAGGGGGGAAGAACCCCCTGATCCCCCCTAACCCGTTTTCCTGAGTTCTGACCCCCTCGCTATGCCTGGTCAGTCACAATCGCATATTTGTGGCAAATATTTACACCGTCCGATAACACAATTGGCATCCACCACTGGTGGCTGGAATATTTGGGGAGCAGGCATCGCCCCCTTTCTTTCTACGCTAGGTGAAACATTTAAGCTTTGATTAAAAAACATATGTACTTCATTCACTTGGAGGAGTCCATGCCCCTGCAGCTGTATAATCATCATGCACTTTGCGCACACGTGGCTGACCCAGGGTGTGGCGTGCCCTGTGCCTTGTTAAGGAGCTTGGGGGACGGGGGGAAGCTGACCCAAGGTGTGGCGTGCCTTGTTAAGGAGCTTGGGGGGCAGGGAGGAAGCCTCATCATGGCTCACAGGCGGGCACCCACATTTTGTGCTATGCCACTGATTGGGCTCTGCTCACCTTGAACGCATTCAAGTGTGATGTGAACGGTTGAGAGGGGCCGCAAACTCGACCAGGACATAGCTCTGGTGCAACACTGTTTAAAAACATAAGCGTTGGACACAGGGTCTGAGAAGTGAGAGAGCCATGGAGTGGCCCACCCTCACCTAACCAACTAAGACAAGCTAGATTCAAATAAGAAAAAAATAATTAGGGAGGTGGATGAGGATGGTTTGGATGTATTAAGCTCCCTAAATATGGCTAGTGATGCAGGTACTCAAACTTTCATGGGGCTGAATTGTGAGCTTGAAAATAGGGACTGTGTAAATAAAACTGATTGCAAGACGGTGGGTACTATGACAGCACAAACAAAGGAAATCGATGAATGCGCTGCTCTGAAATTGGTTAGTATGTCCTCTCGTGATAGAAACCCGGCCATACATCGGGCATATTATTGGGAATCCTGCAATGCGTTATACCATTGAGGGTGACAGTGAGTCAAGATATCTTGTTAGTGCACCAGGTTGAAAGCAAGGGCAGAGCTGCGTCAAACATAGAGTTTCAAACGGAAGAGTTACGGGAATGTTTATTGTTACACGATAATGAACTAAAGAGGATATGAGGGTCATGTTGTAAAGATTGCTCAAATGAAATGTGTTAGCAGTTTGCATGATATTAGCATTGCACACTCTGGCAATACTACTAAACGGTTGGGTGCCATGTCCTTGTCATTGGAAAATACGGGTGGGAAGAATAACAAGCTTTTTACAAGCAGAGGGGCACCTGACGATGAGGACATAGATGGATATTTGCAAAGGCTGCCCGGGGCTTTCCAATCCCATTTCTCTAAAACACCCTAACCAAGGCTCTGTGATCTGTTCTTGGAACCCGAGGGGCTCTGGCTCTGCTCGTCGCACTTCAGAGGGGGGTGTCATTGAGAAGATACAGCTGTTCAATCTGCTGTTATTGCAGGACACCTGGGGTACTGATCGCTTGGATGTTGATGGACGCGCTACTGTACCCGCCCCGGCAGTGAAGGGACCAATAGGGAGGCCTAAGGGTAATTTACTTATCTCTGTTCATAACACTCGCAAAACATGAGCTAAGCACTAAAACCACTTCATCAGGCACCATCAGTCATGAGAAATTGCAGGACAGGCGGGTTTAAGTTATTAATGTAAATGGGTGGGTGGGGGGTGTTCTACTCCCATTAAGAAGGATTTGTATAATCCTAAAGGGGTGTCCTGGGCTCGGCCTGTTATACCTATAGAGATATGGGATGGTGAATAGGTTTTGCCAAGGTGATGGACACGGGGGGCTGCACGAGAGTTGGCGGCCGCAGCGTGTCTTCTATAGACTGCATGTTTGTTAATCAGGCTGCCCTCCCCTTGCAAGTTGATATGTGCATGGTCATTGATAAGGAAAGTGACCACTCTTCTGTGTGTCGCTTTTGGGACTAGGAAAAACAGTGCAGTGTTACGACAATTGTGGAGAGATCTCTATTAATAGGGGGGTTACATTGTGTGAAATGAAATCAGCCCAAAATGACCAAGGACAGCCAAGTTGCTAGTGATGAGCGCAGATTTATAGGGTTAGATCATTCTGGTCTGAAAGCTGAAAATGTGATCCTGAGATTTGAGAACATCTTACTTACTATACAAGAAGGTGTGCGTATAGATAGGGCGAGGGAAAGTATTCAGGATGTTAGTAATGAAAGAACATAACATTCATATTTATCAATCAGCCCAGACGTATATGGCGACATCAATGAGAAATTGCTGTATGGAATGGCTCCGACTAACTGTTCAACATTGCTCGCCTGTTCTGGGGCTACCAAACTCCCAATTTACGATTCTCGGAAGAAAAACTTGGTGAAGAAATTGTTCAAATCTATCGATTTGGCGACCAAAGTAAACAGTGGTACATTTCTTGAATATATGTTGGAGCAGAAGTGTAAGTGAAAGTGTATATATATGCTTATCCCGATAAGTGTACAGCCAAAAGCTACAGGCAAATTAATTGTCCAGTCCTATGAAATGGAAAGTGCTAGAAGTGGCATCCCTCATGATGAAAGGACATGCAGATTACGTGGGGGGCTTGTTCTAAACACCAGCGAGCACCTTTTAGTTAAATGCGACAGCTTAAACTTGCCTCAACAACGTCACTTAGTGAAGTGTAAGAATAACATGAAAATATGCACTCCTTAAGAATTATGGGATCAATTTGACTGGGAATGATTTTAACTTAATTTATTATGGTGTAAAATTATGTGATTATGTATTGAGGATATTAAGTGAATTTGCTATTTAAATAGAATATAGTATTTAATCCATAGACGTCGCTAGAGGGGAAGTGTAAGCGCGGAGGGGGGGGGGTGGGGGCTATAGCCACTGCTCTTTTGATTGTAGCGCCCAGACAGAAGCTCAAGGGGCTACAACCAAAAGGCTAGCTAGCCCCAACAGTCCTGACATTAGCGTAGGCCCGGATCATTTGCAAACCTAGCAACTCCCTCCATTTAAGCCATCTATTGTGATGGCAGGGGTTTTCTATACCCGGATTTCAAATAGTGTATTCATCCTGTACTTTGGTATCAGTCAATCACTGAGCCACAGAAAGTTTTGAAGACGAAAATACTGAATTTTGAAATACACATTTCCCTACAATTATATGGGGGTGGGTATAGGGTAATAAACAACATCATGTGATTATGGGGAGCTGGGGGTCTCCCCCCCCCGCATATAATTGCTACCAAATGTGAGGGAAGATGTCAGTTAAATGTGATCACATAGATCCCTTTTCAATCTCAGCTTGTGGATGGATATATGTTGATTTGATGGCGTGACATGTGGTACTGTGTACAGAGCAAATAAGTGACTATATGTATGATTAATAAGCATCTCTTTTTTTAAAATGTTGGTCAAAACTCATTTGTAGAATAAAAATGCACTAACCTTATCCAAAAGCACATATCTTCTGCAGGCATTGCCATAAAGTGTCTTTTAACACGAAATACATCTGCTCCATGTACAAAAATCACCCGAACTTTAAAAGGTGTCAAATATTATCATTGAATTCACCTGATAACAGGGTCCGTAGAAGTCCATCAACATCGCCATCTATGTTACGTCTTCCAGTTATGGGACAAGGTCAAAAAAGAATCTAGAATAAAATCACAAACTATATTTGAATAATGGCCACTGCCCACCTTCATAAAATGCTGATTTTCACTTTTGTGCAAGCGTATAAACTTACCGCTTGGGTTTTACAAAGTCTGTCCAGTTTAAGAAGTACCTCGGAGCCCAACTGAGGCACTGCCAGTGGCCTCCTGGCAATGACGAAAGTCTGGAAGTGATTGCAATGCAAAAAATGAAAATGTGTTCTACTGTGAGGGAACAAGGATAGCATCGCAGCTGGAAAGTGCCATGAAATCCTCCATAGTAGGATCATATTGATAACATTACCTATGAAAGGGAATCGCGTCTTGCACAACCGCCGACCTATCTGCAACGCTCTGAAGTGTATGTGGGTCGCGCTCCTTCAGGAGCCAGGCCATCACTAAGCTCAAGACAACATCAGCGCGAAAGGAATAAAATAGGAAACAGGTCTTCTTGCTATCCCGCTGCCTACTGGAAAACCATCCCAGTGGTAATCCGGACTGTGATTTCCAGAAGGATATCAAGACAGTACTCTTCACTCAATATCTTGCTGCCAACGCAGGCTCCTTGCGTTCACTTAACCCAGGACTCAGAAAATCTACTAGACCATTAGCATTGATGAGTCGTTTTTATGCAAGGCAAGTACGATTTGCATGATATTTCAACCTTGCTGGCGAGTATGGAGAGGTTAGAAACTTATTTTTCATTTACTGCAAACACACTTTGTTTGTATTAAATGGCAAATAAAGGTGGCACGCGCATTTCTCGTAGGTCGAATATGTAAAGTAAGGAACTCGCCCTGCAGGTCTAGTGTGATATTTAAGATCTTGCAAGGCCTGCCTAACCTCCCGCCCCCCCATGGCCACATAATCTAACCACCCACTTTACCTCATACGTTATGCTCAACAACATGTACAGCACTCTGTTGCTGCCTTGGTAGGTTTGTGCTATATCAAAAGCCACATAGAAATACAAATATGTATGCCATACCAAAATGTTTCTATACATCACTGAAATTCTAATTTCAGCATGTAAGGTATCAAGCGGCATAATTGACCACAAGCCTAACAAATATCTCAATTTACCAGCAATGTCATAGCTGGAATGTATATGTTAATTATACATCAATATCATAAATATGTTGCTTAAAGGTGGATAACCTCGAAGTAAATGTAATTATTCACAAAGTAGCAGCAATGCTTTGCAAATGTTTGCTGGATGCTAGTGTAACTGGTGGCCGCTTGGTGGATCAACCAACGGTTTAACAGAAAGACAAAGAAACAGCAGTAATCATTTGTTCGCAGTCCTTTTAGTCTACAAATGAACTGGCGGGTCGATGAGCAGCCGCATATTATTGAGTGGATTGCACGGTTCAGGGTCGTCTGCAGTTTGCTTCTTCTCGGCCAGGTTCTCCGGGCAAAGTCACCTTCTCTTGAGTCACCAGGGGTAGGTGTGCCCTCACCACAGGACTTGAGAGCAGCAATAGAGAGGTGGTAATGCTGCCAGCCTTAAAAGGTACCACCCGGGGCTGCCCGCTTAGCCTGCGATGCATAGGTCTTTCAGGGTCTTAGATCTTCTCCCATATCTAGGGTTTTGGAGGGGCGAGGGAAGAGTGTCGCTATTTCCCTGATCTCCCTCCTTGTCGAGTCACAGCAGTCTCATGACCCAGCGGCCCTCTCCTATCAGTTATAGACTCTGCAATCCCCTCACTGACCTGCCCTCCTCCTTGAGGCTCCGCCACGTGGCAGTACCTCCAGCCCTCTCCCACGCGCACCCTGCAGATGTTCTGCCACGGCCTCTTATTACCCATTTCATATCATACCGGTTGAAGTTGTTGAATGCAGCGTTGACATTTTGGCTAGGCTTTGATCCATAAATGGAATACAAACACTACAAGATGACCTTCAGGCATTTCACATCACGAATGCCGGATATGTTAAGTGGTCAGGGTAACGTATTGTTCGGTCAGACAAAATGCCCCGTGAAGACCCTACCGCCCATGTACTTTCTAGACCCATCCCATATCGTCCGTGCACCTGGAGCAGTTTGCGAGACTGCCGGAAGACGACCTAGGTTCTGCACCCTTCCATGTTTCCCTGGTGGAGCCACCCTTCTGCACCAGCTGGCATTTCTATGGGCTTCAGAGTGTGGATCGGGGACACCGTTGGGCTCAGAGCAAGCCGTAGGAAATATTGCTACACGGACCTACCGATATCTTATACATATCAATCAAAAAGTCATGAATTACCGGTGACATGTCAACATTTAATCATTTCTAAACACACCCATTTCACGCCACAAACTATTTTATTTTTTATTTTTTTATTACTTGTATATAATCAAAATAAGATTTTTACAAGGACTCAAAAACATTTCAGTAGCACGAAAGAAGAGTTCATGATAGACATCACCAAGGGGACAAGAACAAAACAGTGCTTCCACCAAAAGGGAAATTATTTAAATTAAATTATTTAAATTAAAAGAATTTCAGAAAGATTACTTCGGTTTACGGTAAATGTGTATATATCATTTTCTTTCAATAATTTGGAAATAGGCAGAATTACATATAAAAATAAACATGTTATTTAAATTGTTAAAAAATAATGAATGGCTAAAAAGGACCTGTTTTTCGACTTTGTGTTTGAAACCCAGATGGGTAAAACCATGTTATAGCCAAGGGACTTCTTCCAAACATTCTGACAATTCCTAAAGTATAAAGATCATGGCGAATATGTATGGAGAAACTTTACAAAGGTTGTAAAGGTTACATAAATCTTCTTTGATATGATATATTTTATTTGTATCGCGCTCGCACACAAGTGTTTCAGAGCGCGACAAGGCAAGGGAGAACAAACAACTATCTTACTAGGCCCAGTGACATTGAGAACACGCAAGGGGGAGGGGAACGGTGCATGGGGTTGTGGAAAGTGCAGAGTAGCGGAGAAAAGATAAATAATAATAAATAAAACACATAGATAATAGAGGCAATAAACAGTGGTAGTGCTGAAAATAAAGAAGCAAAGAAAAATTGAAGGAAAATAGCGCACCTTTTTAATGAAATCGCATTCACAGTCATTTAAATTCGTTATGCTAGGCTTGTAACACTGGAAATAAAAACATATTCCCCTTTTATAAGTCACTCTGGGAACTGTTGCACGTTTAGGAAGAATTTCAGGAAGTTTGCTGCCTTCTTCCCTAACCGGGATTCGAACCGGCGTTATTAGATAATGTGCATTAACGATTATTTTCCATTTCCAAAGGTTTCGTTATTTCCATAGTAACATGATTAATACAAGTGTCTGGAGGTAATTTAAGGAAGGGGAAAGGAGTGTCTGTCAGCTTCTTGGAGGGGGGGTCTTGTTCCGGTGAAAATGAGAAAACATTAGTGATCAGTTGTTTGGGGGCAACACACAGTGTGAGTTTGTTTATCAAAACCTTTACTATGCATTGAAACTATTGACACGTGTGCGAGTATCATAGAAAACTGAAATGAAAACCCCGCAAAATATTGCGCTGGAAATCAAGTTCCTGAATAGTCCCTTGGAACTAGTGGCCAAAGTGGGCCAGAGCGGTTGGGAGTAGTGCTCCTCTACTTTTCTAAATGTAGTGTTTCGTTAGTTTTATTTAAAAAAAGAAACCGTTCTGGAATGGTTTCGTTTTAAAATAACAGTGTAGGAAGAAGTTGAAACTTGCACTTCTGTGCACTGCACTGAACACTCCCTTAAACAGCAGGTGCATGTGTTTGGAGGTTTGAATGGTGCGTGCGAGGGGGCGTGACAATGGGGTGTGTGGGGGGCGGGACAGGCCAGCAGGGAACATAGTTCCACTACCTCTTTTTGTACACTTCGACCACTGCTTGGAACCATACGTACTTGGGCACGGACAGGCAACGTATGAATGACGATAAGAATGTATCCCCTACCCCGCAAACCATTGGCACATTTATATAACAGTAGTGCCCCCTGTAGGTAAACAAGTGCTCAGAGGTGCAGTTATCCCAGCGAGAGAGCCTGGTGTGTCCTGAAAAGGAAGTAGAACTCATGTCATAATCCCAGAAGCCGGAGGCGTGCAGAGTGGATCTTACAGAGATGCAGCCTTTAGGTCCAAGGACTGGTCCAGGGCAAGGGTGCACAACATAGGGCCAGGGGCCACAAAGGGCCCTTCACATCATGATGTTTGGCCTCCAGGCCAGAGGAGTTCAAGAATGAAGTGTAGAAGTTTTGTGATAATTTCCTCTCTCGACACTAAAGAGCAACCACAGCAACAGAGAAATAGGAGGCCGACACCTTCATTCTCATTCATTCGTAGACATCCAAGAGAACACAATTACCAAAGGAAGTGCAACAGAAACATTGCTTAATTTGCACCATGAATCCGCAATTAGGCCTCGAATTTTAGACAAACGGTCAATGGCAAGTGGGTGCCAACTGGACTTATTTAAATTGCAGTGACTTTTTAAAACATTTCAAAGTTTCTCTTCGGATGATTGTTTTTTATTTTTGGTTTTGTAGGTATAATGCAGCATGACGCATAGTTCCCAGGGAACATGGTATTTGATAAGTGAAACTACAATGTCATTTTTTTTTTTAAAGACTCCGAAAATAAAACACCATCACAGCTAGGCGAAGAGTACACCTCAAGGTTAGGTGTTATTTTGTGAGCATCCGTTTGTTAACCACAGGCACAGTACCTTCCTCTAACAAACATTAGTTTATGTTTTCATTGTGTCCTCATGAAACATTACAGGATTTTCTCAGAAGAAATCGAGCAACATAGTGAATAAGTACATTTCAGAATGTGTTTTTCCTCGGCTTTAGTATCCTTAGTCCAGCCCACCACTGAAGGCTTGCATATTACACCTGGCCCTCCTGCAAAGCAAGTTGTGCAGCCCTGGTCTAGGGCCTTAGATTAGAATGCCTGCAAAGATACCATTGGCAGAGAAACACTCAGGAGGCAACCGGAGCGACAGATCAGGGAATAGCATGAGGGCAATAGGGGATGAGCTGAGGGGGGCATTCTCCTCTTGGGCACCATTTCGGGAAGTAAACGTGGTGTGAACCCCTTACTCAAAGGGTTTGCCAAGGACACGTACCCTCTGCATTTATTAATTGTGCTTTTAGTTTATATTCCGTTAAGAACAAACTTTTGCACCCCCCTACCACTCTTTCGCATCAGTCAAACTAATTCCATGGGCAGCCATCTTTGCCAGACCCTTCCTTGGATCTGGATGGCTGCCAATGTACTGCCCCATTGGTGAATGGAGCATTTCTGACTGGGCGTTATTTAAGCTGATCAATTCCTATTATCTGTGAATTGATATTGAATTTCTATCGCGCTCGCTCGTACACAAGTGTTTCAGAGCGCGACAAGGCAAGGGAGGGGGAACAGGGGAGAACAAAACAGCGATTTTAGTAGGCCCAGTGACATTGAGAAAACGCAAGTGCATGGGAGAGGGGAGGGGAAAAGTGCATGGAAGGGGGGAGAAGTGGAAAGTGCGAAGCAGAGGAGAAACAGATAAATAACAATAAATAAATAATAAAGGCAACAAACAGTAGTAGTGCAGTCAGCAATTTGCAAGTGCTAGGTTTAAGGCAGCAGACAGGGTAGGTCTATTAAATGCAGGAAGAAAAAGGGGGGGTTGTATGGGTACAGATACAGACCCCAGTGCAAGGACTGGCCTGGAGACAGTTCGGGAGGGTGGCGGGGTGAGCAGGTATCTGGGCCCGGAGAAAAGAGGGTGGCCAGGTGCACAGTGCAAAGAGAGAACAGTTCAGCAGGGGGGAGCGAAGGCAGAAGAAAAGAAGGTGGTCTTGAGGTGCTTCCGGAACCAGAGATGGTTCTCCTCAAGTTTAAGAGTGGCAGGGAGGCTGTTCCAGAGGGAGGCCCCAGCCGAAGACAGAGATCTACCCCCAGCTCGTTTCTTTGAAAAACGACTGACCCTGAGGGAGTTAGAGGTAGAGGAGCGAAGAGTCTGATAGGGGAGGTATTTGCGGAGGGATAGCTGAAGGTATTTTGGACCCAGGCCCCAGAAAGCCTTGTGGACAATGCAGAGGGTTTTGAATTTAATCCTTGCATCCACTGGGAGCCAGTGAAGAGATTTCAGAGCTGGAGCGATACGATCCCAGGGCTTGAGGCCAAGGACAAGTCTCACAGTCCTGTTCTGGATTAGTTGCAGAGGGCGGAGACTAGAGGCAGGTAGATTTAGAAAGAGGCTGTTACAATAGTTCAACCGAGAACCAGAGCTTGGGATACCATGAGCTTCTGGGGGAAGGTGAGGAAAGGCAGAGTACCTATGTATCACTTGTTTGTACGTGTTCCTTGCTTCCCATATACACTTTCATGGCTGTTGCCATTTTGCATTTGTGGTTTGTCTTAATCAGAAGATCACCTTAGGGCTTCGCGGCTTTCCAACACATGTGCGCACATGCAATTAAGGTCTTGCATAAAGATTGTTAAGCTTCTGCTTGCTCCGGTCTACCCACCAGAAGGGATGGTGGCTCTAAAGGAGACGCCAACGCAAAACATGATGGGTTCGGAAGCGTTGGGAACATCCATCCATTCCCAATCAAATACCACCCTGGGGTCAAAGACGGATAACTTGATGGGACCCCTCCAGTCTATTTCCCCTCTGGCACTTATGCCTGTAGGCTCGAGCCCTACCTGCCTCATTGGCATGTAGACTCTAATGCTAGGCTGTGTCCCCCCTCCCCCTTTGCACTCAGCCTCAGTGAATACATACATCCTGCACCCCCCAGACCTCTCAGGTATAGGATGTAGATGCCAGCACTGCCATCTAACCCCTCTGATGCCCCTGCTTTGTTCCCGGCTTTTCAGTCAAATTCCCTACCTCTTTTGCCCCTTCAAATTAATAGTCATGATGAACCAGCTGTTAGAGGTATATATATATATATATATATATATATATATATATATATATATATATATATATCTCTATTACATGGCCACAGTAGTGGCCATGTAGTTATGGTTAAGTTGCTGTTTCCATAGGAAGAGCACTTTTTTGGGCGGCTTATAACTTTGCTCCACCTGGACGAATCCTCACCAAACTTTGCAAAAAAAGTATATGGCCCACCCATTTTTTTGCAAAGTTTGGTGAGGTTTGGTCCAGGGGGCAAAGTTATAGGTGGGGTCCCAAAACCTTTTTTTTTTCTCATAGACATAATGGGAAAAACTTTGCTCGCGCCTGCAGCCCAAACCGCTGGACGGATTTACACCAAATGTGCAGCAGGGGTGGCGGCTTGGTCCCGAAAGCGTGCTTTTTTTTAATTTGGTGTAAATCCGTTCAGTAGTTTTTTAAAAAATGACAAAAAAGTAAGTGAAAAAAATTAGTGATATCTGTGTCCGTTTCGCAGACACACTTCCCTGTTAGCACCGCGGACAGGACGGGGATTGGGCAAGCGGCTTGTGTGCTGATTGCAGACATCTGACGTGCTCTTCTATTGGCTGCGGTGAAGCGCGCAGTGCATCTATTTTCAGAGACTCCTGCCATCTCAGTTTATCTGTGCATCAGGCCTGCGGAGGGCCGAAGAGCGGGATCTGCGGCCTGCACAGAAAGACACCAGCAGCCTTGCGTGTCTCCCTCCTGTCCCCCACCCCCTGCTCATGCCCCCTTTGTGCTCGTGTCCCCCTCACCCCCCGCTCATGCCCCAAGTTGTGCCTGTGTCCTCCCCCACCCCCGCTCATGCCCCCTTTTATGCTCATCCCCCCCACCCCCTGCTCATGCCCCGTTTGTGCTCGTGTCCTCCTGCACCCCCCGCTCATGCCCCCTTTGTGCTCGTGTCCCCCTCACCCCCCGCTCATGCCCCAAGTTGTGCCTGTGTCCTCCCCCACCCCTGCTCATGCCCCCTTTTATGCTCATCCCCCCCACCCCCTGCTCATGCCCCGTTTGTGCTCGTGTCCTCCTGCACCCCCCGCTCATGCCCCGTATTGTGCCCGTGTCCCCCCACCCCAGCTCACGGCCCGTGTTGTGCTCTTGTCCCCCCCACACCCAGCTTATGCCACGGATTGTGCCCGTGTCCTCCCCCACACCCCCCTGATGCCCCGTGTTGTGCCCGTGTCCCCCCACCCCCCGCTCATGGCCCGTGTTGTGCTCGTGTCCCCCCCACACCCAGCTTATGCCACGGATTGTGCCCGTGTCCTCCCCCACACCCCCCTGATGCCCCGTGTTGTGCCCGTGTCCCTCCACCCCCCGCTCATGGCCTGTGGTGTGCTTGTGTCCCCCCCACCCCCGCTCATGGCCCATGTTGTGCTCGTGTCCTCCCCCACCCCACCCGCTCAAGCACCCTTTTAGGCTTGTGTCCCTCCCACCCCCCGCTCATGCCCCGTGTTGTGCTCATGTCCCACTCCCCCTCATGCCCCGTGTTCTGCTTGTGTCCCCCCCACTCCCCGCTTATGCCCCTTGTTGTGCTCGTGTCCTCCCCCACACCCCGCTCATGCCCTGTGTTGTGCTCGTGTCCTCCCCCACACCCCGCTCATGCCCTGTGTTGTGCCCGTGTCCTCCCCCACCCCCGCTCATGCCCCGTGTTGTGCTTGTGTCCTCCCCCACCCCCCGCTCATGCCCCGTTTGTGCTTGTGTCCCTCGCAACCCCCACTCATGCCCCTTCTTGTGCTTGTGTCCTCCCCCACCCCCCGCTCATGCCCTTTGTGCTCGTGTCCTCCCCCGCTCATGCCCCGTGTTGTGCCCATGTCCTCCCCCCGCTCATGCCCCGTGCTGTGCCCGTGTCCTCCCCCTGCTTATGCCCCATGTTGTGCCCGTGTCCTCCCCCCGCTCATGCCCCGTGTTGTACTTGTCCCCCCCCACTCACGGCTCATGCTCCATGTTGTGCCCCTGCCCCTCCTCCCCCCGCTCATGCCCCGTGTTGTGCTCATGTCCCCCCCACCCCCTGCTCATGCCCTGTGTTGTGCCCCTGTCCCCCCCACCCCCCGCTCATGCCCCGTTTTATGCTCGTGTCCCCCCCACCCCCCGCTCACATGCCCCGTGTTGTGCTCATGTCCTCCCCCACCCCCCGCTCATGCCACGTGTTGTGCTCGTGTCCCCCCACCTTCCGCTCATGCCCCTTGTTGTGGTCGTGTCCCCCCACCCCCCACTCATGCCCTGTGTTGTGCTCGTGTCCCCCCCACCCCCTGCTCATGCCCCGTGTTGTGCTTGTGTCCTCCTCCACCCCCCGCTCATGCCCGTGTTGTGCTCGTGTCCCCCCACCCCACCGCTCATGCCCCTTGTTGTGCTCGTGTCCCCCTCCCCCCGCTCATGCCCCTTGTTGTGCCCGTGTCCTCCCCCACCCCCTGCTCATGCCCCATTTGTGCTTGTCCCCCATCCCCCGCTCATGCCCCGTGTTGTGCTTGTGTCCCCCCACCCCCTGCTCATGCCCCTTGTTGTGCCCGTGTCCTCCCCCGCTCATGCCCCTTGTTGTGCTCGTGCCCCCCCCGCTCATGCCACGTGTTGTGCTCGTGTCCTCCCCCACCCCCGCTCATGCCTCATGCCCCGTGTTGTGCCTGTGTCCCTCCCACCACCCCCGCTCATGCCCCGTGTTCTGTTCATGTCCCCCCACCCCCCTCATGCCCCGTGTTCTGCTCGTGTCCCCCCACTCCCCGCTCATGCCGCTTGTTGTGCTTGTGTCCCCCCCACCCCCGCTCATGCCCCTTATTGTGCCCGTGTCCCCCCACTCATGCCCCTTATTGTGCCCGTGTCCCTCCCACCCCCCACTCATGCCCCTTGTTGTGCTCGTGTCCCCCCCACTCCCCCTCATGCCCCATGTTCTGCTTGTGTTACCCCCACTCCCCGCTCATGCCCCTTGTTGTGCTCGTGTACCCCCACCCCCGCTCATGCCCCTTGTTGTGCCCGTGTACCCCCACCCCCCGCTCATGCCCCATGTTCTGCTCGTGTTACCCCCACCCCCGTTCATGCCCCGTTTTGTGCCCGTGTCCCCCCACCCCCGCTCATGCCCCGTGTTGTGCCCGTGTCCCCCCACCCCCGCTCATGCCCCGTGTTGTGCTCGTGTTCCCCCACCCCCCGCTCATGCCCCGTGTTATCCCCGTGTCTCCCCCACCCCCCGCTCATGCCCCATGTTGTGCCTGTGTCCCCCCCACCCCCTGCTCATGCCCCGTGTTGTGCCTGTGTCCTCCCCCACCCCGGGCTCATGCCCCTTGTTGTGCCCGTGTCCTCCCCCACCCCCGCTCCTGCCCCGTGTTCTGCTCGTTTCCCCCTCACCCCCCTGCTCTTGCCCCATGTTGTGCTCGTGCCCTCCCCCACCCCCCGCTCTTGCCCCTTGTTCTGCCTGTGTCCTCCCCCACCCCCCGCTCATGCCCCGTGTTATGCCCGTGTCCTCCCCCACCCCCCGCTCATGCCCCGTTTGTGCTCCTGTCCCCCCAGCCCCACTCATGCCCCGTGTTGTGCTTGTGTCCTCCCCCACCCTCCGCTCATGCCTGTGTTGTGCTCGTGTCCTCCCCCACCCCCGCTCATGCCCCTTGTTGTGCCTGTGTCCCCCCACCCCCCGCTCATGCCCCGTGTTGTGCTCATGTCCTCCCCTACCCCCCGCTCATGCCCCATGTTGTGCCCGTGTCCCTCCCACGCCCCGCTCATGCCCCATGTTGTGCTCGTGTCCCCCCACCCCCCTCATGCCCCATGTTCTGCTCGTGTTACCCCCACTCCCTGCTCATGCCCCTTGTTGTGCTCGTGTCCTCCCACCCCCGCTCATGCCCCGTGTTGTGCTTGTGTCTCCCCCAACCCCCACTCATGCCCCGTGTCTTCCTGCTGTTCCCCCCACCCCCGCTCATGCCCCGTGTCTCCCTGCCGTTCCCCCCCCACCCCCGCTCATGCCCCATGTCTCCCTCCTGTCCCTCCCACCCCCCGCTCATGCCCCGTGTCTTTCTCCCATCCCCCCATCCCCCGCTCATGCCCCGTGTCTCCCTCCTGTCCCTCCCACCCCCCGCTCATGCCCCGTGTCTTTCTCCCATCCCCCCACCCCCCGCTCATTCCCCGAGTCTCCCTCCTGTACCCCCCACCCCCCGCTCATGCCCCTGTCTTCCTCCCGTCCCCCCACCTCCGCTCATGGCCCGTGTCTCCCTCCTGTCCCCCACCCGACCGCTCATGCACCATGTCTCCCTCCTGTCCCTCTCACCCCCCGCTCATGCCGTGTCTCCCTCCTGTGCCCCCCCACCCCCCTGCTCATACCCCGTGTCTCCCCTGTTCCCCCCACCCTCCCGCTCATGCCCCACGTCTCCCTCCTGTACCCCCCACCACCCCGCTCATGCCCCATGTCTCCCCTGTTCCCCCACCCCACGCTCATGCCCGTGTCTTTCTCCCGTCCTCCCAACCCCCGCTCATGCCCCGTGTCTACCTCTGGTTTCCTCCACCCCTCGTTCATGCCCCGTGTCTCCCTCCTGTACCCCGCCACCCCCCGCTCATGCACCGTGTCTTCCTCCCGTTCCCCCAGCCCTGTTTCTTTTTCCCGACCCCCCACCCCCTGCTCATGCCCCGTGTCTTCCTCCCGTTCCCCCCACCCCCGCTCATGCCCCATGTCTTTCTTCCATCCCCCCACCCCCAGTCATGTCCTGTCTCTCCCTCCTGTCCCTCCCACCCCCCGCTCATGCCCTGTGTCTTCCTCCCATTCCCCCACCCCCCGCTCATGCCCCGTGTCCCTCTGCTGTTGCCCCCACCCCCCGCTCATGTCCCGTGTCTCTCTCCTGTTGCCCCCACCCCCTGCTCATGCCCTGTGTTTCTCTCCTGTTCCTCCCACCCCCCGCTCATGCCCGGTGTCTCCCTCCTGTACCCCCCCACCCTCCGCTCATGCCCCGTGTCTCTCTTCTGTTCCCCCCACCCCACGCTCATGCCCCGTGTCTCTCTCCTGGTCACTCCCACCCCCCACCGATGCCCTGTTGTGTTCTCTTTATACACCCCGCCTTCCCTTTCCATGGTGTCCATCTTGGTAAAAGATTTTATTTCCTACACCAGTATGCCGCAGGCGTACCGGTTTGGGAAGAAAAATCTTTTTTTTACCACCCCGGGTTCCCACTTTGAGAACCTAGGATGCTAGTGGTCTTCATCCATTGAAAAAGACGTTATGGTTAAGTTGCACTAATAAAAACCTATGAAATTCAATGAAAAAACTTTGTTAAGGGGACGTTATGGTTGTGTCCTGAGGACTGTATGCCTGTCCGTTTTGTTTGCAGACAAGTTGAAGCTGTTCTAAGAACACATCATGTGTCCTGGGATGTTCGTCAATAAACAAAATGGGGTTGTCCTGAGGATGGTATGCCTGTCCGTACTGTTCGCAGGCAAGTCTAAGAACACACGCGGTGTCCTGAAATGTTCAAAAATAAACAAAATGGGGGTGCCCTGAGGACGCTATGCATGTCCGTACTGTTCGTAAGTAAGTTGAAACTGTTCTAAGAACACTCAGCCGACATTAAAAGTGCTCATATGGCTTAGTTAAAATGTTTGACTCTATGGGTGTGATATGCTGCGGTGGTTGTGGCCAGGGCATAGAGTCTTGGGAGCATGGCCATAGTGGCTTATAACTTTGGGATCCAAGAACAAATTTATAAGCAACGAAAAACTCTTTTAAGAGGACGTTATGGTTAAGTTGCACTAATAAAAACCTATGAAAGTCAAAGAAAAAACTTTGTTAAGGGGACGTTATGGTTAAGTTGCACTAATAAAAACCTATGAAATTCAATGAAAAAACTTTGTTAAAGGGACGTTATGGTTAAGTTGCGCTACTAAAAATTATGAAATTTAGTGAAAAAACTTTGTTAAAAGGGACGTTATGGTTCCAAGTAAAACTGAAAAACCCCAGAAATTCGCCAGTTATGGTAAGCTAAGCAACCATAACTCACGCCACCATGGTGCACTGCTAAAACGAACACCCAGGACATCAAAGATGACATCACAAATGTCATTGATGACATCACTGATTACATCACGTCTGGCTCACTCTTTTTACCTTTACTGATATATCTAGGCCAGTAACAGTCAGGAACTAAACATTCTAAAAGGTACTATATTTGTAGACTTATACTTCAAATATGTAATTACAGTAATTCACTTAGTGTCCACTCACAGCATATGAAACATATACAAAGGGGAAAACACAGACTTGGAAAAAGCAATGCTTTCTATGTATGAAGATGATTAGTAAGGTTATCAACACTGTCTTATAGTTCTGTTGTTTTTTTATGACTGTACTTTCCGTGGATAGGCTCATATTTGTACACATTGCACTTACACTACGTTCTTTAGGGTCTTGTCACAATATGTGATAGTTATACATAGGGAAGTAGTAGCTTTGAAGCAGAGCAATCATTTCTGTGCATGAAGATGATCAGTTAGGTTACTTCACTTTCCCTGTATATGCTCATATTTTTATGTGTAGTTTTCTGTTTGTGTTTTGTGTGCAGTAATGGAATAATGTAGTAAGTGGGTTTTATTAGGTACTTATTAAATGTTTCACAGTATGAAAAACTCTAATAAGAAAGCATTTATAATTTTAGTATTTAACATGGCATGATTTGTAATATTGCATCTCCATCATGTCTCCTGCAAACTATGCCTATGTTACTACATGTGTACCTTAGTATATTGGAAAACTTCGTAATACAATACTATTTGGATTAATTAATTGCTTAATGCACTATGTACCTCATGATATTGATTCCAATGATCCTGGACACTACTTTTATTAACATTACAATAAGAATCCCATGTACAGACTTTTCATGAAAGGTAAATAAATACACATGTGATGTCATCAGTGATATCATCAATGACATTTGTGATGTCATCTTTGATGTCCTGGGTGTTAGTCTTAGCAGTCCACCATGGTGGTGCGAGTTATGGTTGCTTAGCTTACCATAACTGGCGAATTTCAGGGGTTTTTCAGTTTTACTTGGAACCATAACGTCCCTTTAACAAAGTTTTTTCATTGAATATATATATATATATTCAATGAAAAAACTTTGTTAAGGGGTCGTTATGGTTATGTTGGACTAATAAAAACCTTTGAAATTCAAAGAAAGTTTTTTGTTAAAGGGACATTATAGTTTCAACTAAAATCGAAAAACCCCAGAAATTCACCAGTTATGGTAAGCTAAACAACCATAACTCACGCCACCACCTTGCACTGCTGAAACTAACACCCAGGACATCAAAGATGACGTCACAAATGTCATTGATGAAATAATTTTTGATGAAAAGTCCCTACAAGGAATTGTGTTTATATTGTTGCTAACAACATGTCAGGGGTGATCGGGAGACCTATCATGAACTACTTAATCTATTAAAGAATGTACTCATCTAATATCATTGTATTGGAGTGCTGTCGTTAATACAGAAACCTAATCATATATAAACATAGGCAATGACTGCAGCATACACAATAGAAGTACACTATTTATAATGTTGTAATTTTGGATAGTACAATAATGAATGCTACCATGTCAGAGTTTTGAGTAATGTTAAACATTTAATAACTAGCTAACAATTCAAGACATACACAATACATATGAAGAACCACAATGCATACAAATCAGAGGCACATACAGGGAAACTAAAGTAAGGAAGAAAGAAACTGCATCATCAGAAAATGATAATGATATTAAAGTTTATCTTCATGTATACAAATGAAATGTGTATTTGAGTCCTGCTCATTTCCCCACGTATGAGCACCATGAGCTGAGACCAAACCCTAAGGAAAGTACTTAAAGAACATATGACAAGGTTAACGTCTAGATGTATAGCACCTTTTTCAATTTTATTATTCTGACTGCCAGTGAACAAAACCACCTGGCCTGTATATGTCAATAAAGAAAAACAAGTGGCCCAGATATGTCATGTCATCAGTGATGTCATCAATGACATTTGTGATGTCATCTTTGATGTCCTGGGTGTTAGTCTCAGCAGTGCGCGGTGGTGGCGCGAGTTATGGTTGTTTAGCTTACCATAACTGGCAAATGTCTTGGGTTTTTCTATTTTACTTGAAACCATAACGTCCCTTTAACAAAGTTTTTTCAGTGAATTTCAAAGGTTTTTATTAGTGCAAGTTAACCATAACGTCCCCTTAACAAAGTTTTTTCAGTGAATTTCATAGGTTTTTACCAGTGCATGCTATTTTCCTACAATTTACTAATAGTATACTTACCCAATATAGCATTATTTGTGTCCAATTTCCAAAGTTTCACCTTAAAACTCTGCCATTCCCACCTTCTGGAATCATTTTTAACACTTCCGTACACTTTTTGCAACTATTTCAACTAGTTTTGAATCCGTAGATCTCTACGAACATCTGACTTCATAGCGGACCTTCCGGGCAGTCAAAATTGACCATGCGCTGGCGCGCGTCATGATGATGTGTCCGAGAACACATCTGCACTTCACAACAAGATCTCTGCTGGCGGATCTCTAGTGTTTTTCGGATTTCCATGAAACCACAACGTCCCTTTAACAAAGTTTTTTCATTGAATTGTATAGTTTTTTATTAGTGCAACTTAACCATAACGCCCTTTTAACAAAGTTTTTTCAGGGAATTTCATGGGTTTTTACCAGTGCATGCTATTTTCCTACAACTTACTAATATCATACTTACCCAATATAGCAATATCTGTGTCCCATTTACAAAGTGTCACCTTAAGACTCTGCCATTTCCTACCTTCTGGAATAATTTTTAACACTTCTATACACTTTTTGCAACTATTTCAACTAGGTTTGCATCCTTAGACGTCTACGAACATCTGACTTCATTGCGGACCTTCCAGACAGTGCCACATGACCATACGCTGGCGCGCGGCATGATGGCGTGTTCGAGAACCCGTCTGCACTTCACAATAAGATCTCTGTTTCGCGGACAGTTCAGAACTGCATTTTCTACTGATCTAGGAACTTTCAACTTCAAAATTTCCCTTGCACCGCTCCAACACCCATTCCTACTCCATTAACAATCTAGTACACAGTACATACTTGTAGCAAAACTGCTATTTATCTTAAAATGGCACCAGCTAATGCCATCCCTCCTCCCCAAGAACCACCACCACTGCTGTAATCAAGGAGCATGAGAAACACTGCGCCCTACCTTAGAAATAACACACACGCAACATTTTCCCTTGTCCACCTACCCCTCCATATTAGTGTTTGGTTCCTCTTCCCTCATTTCCCTCCCCACCTTTCGTTCTCAGCTCTCCTGCCAAAATAAATACATCCAAAAACAACAAAAGACAGTTTCCTTTAGGAACCACCTTTCACAGTTAAAAATAGAACTAAAAAATCATGTATAGACTCCATCTACTTTACATTTCTCAGTAAAGTAAATTGACTTACTAAGATTTTCCAACATTTCCATTTGCATTTTCTGTTACGCTAATGGGAATATTGTGGTGTTCATCCTCCGTTCCAGGGACTGGAACGGTGGATACCGGCCCAGCAGCACAAGTTATCAGCCCAAGCGAAGCAAGGGTGGATAACGAGGTCTCTGAACCATTATGCCCCCATTGGATCAAGGCCATTAGCACCCTAGGTTCCCAAAGCAGGACCCGGGGTGCTAAAAAAATAGGATTTTTCTTCGTACTCAGGGACGTCTACGGCATTCCGGTGTAGGAAGAAAAATCCTTTTCCAGGATGGCCACCATGGAAAGGGAAGGTGAGGGTTCCATACAGGGCCCCTCTTCTCTTTCCATGGTAGCCTGCAGAAGGCAAAAAGAGAACCCTATGACCATATTACAACAAGCATATTTTTCTTCCCTTTCAGATCTATCCTAATTTCGAATAACTTTACCACAAAGCCAGACCCAGGTGGACATGGCCACTTTAATCCTACGTTTTGTCCCTTGTGGTCATGGCAAGTAGCCAGATTGTCTGGATCATGACCCGGACAATCTGGCCACTGCCCATAGCCACAGGCTACCCCTGAGTCACTAAAGGTATACCGCTGTTTTTTGTAGCTACATTATGACACTTGTCAAATAATAAAACACTGGCACGTTTGCAAAACCATGCTTGTAGGTCCTTGCCAATGCCCCTTACGCAAGTTTGCTGGAAATCCACCCATGTTTTATTTTTTCAAAAGTGTCAAATGTATGCACATACAATTGTCATATAACCTAGCCCCCACTTGACAAAATCCATTCAGACTTTACGAAAACATCTATATCTAGATCTATAATCTTTTTGCAAACCTTTGTGTAGATTTGTCAAATGGCACCACATTTATAAGCCTTTACAATATTTTGGGACCCACCCTCTAATTTTGCCCCCTCTTGACCAAATCCCACCAAACTTTGTAAACTCATTTAGAATCAGGTCAGAAATATACATTCAAAACTTCATGCAGTTCTATTAAGTGGCGCCAAAGTTATAAGCCATTCAAGAACTGCATTTCACCAACCCCGCAAGGCTGAGGTGTTCGTGAACTTTACAGGACTGTTCGCGAACATCCAAACTGTTCGCAGAATTGCGCAGCAGAAAACACCTGTTTTTTTGCTTCTTGCAGCCATATCCCATCCCATCCTCATCACCCCTCACCTCCCGAGAGATTATTTGATTAGATTGACAAGTGCAATGTTGTGTTTTTTAATATATTTTTACAGCGATGTTCGCGGACACCAGCAGATTTCCGCGAATCCAAGACGGCAGGCGTTTCCAAAAATCTGATGCTATTCACGCTCGTCACCATCCAATCAGCGAACACGTTGCATGTCCGCGGACATAACGCAAGCCGATTAACCAATCGATGTCCTGTCCACGGAGCGAACAGGGAAGTGTGTCCGCAGAGCCGACATAGATATCACTAATTTTTTTAGAACTACTTTTTGGTGATTTTAAAAAAAAAACTACTGGACGGATTTTCACCAAATTTACAAAAGCACACGTTCAGGACCAAGCCGTTCCTGCCGCAAATTTGGTGAAAATACGTCCAGCGGTTTGGGCTGTAGGCGTGAGCAAAGTTATTTCCCCATTCAGTCTATGGGGGAAAAAAAGAAATTTTGGGACCCCCCTATAACTTTGCCCCCCCTGGACCAAACCTCGCCAAACTTTGCAAAAGAATTCAGAGTGGGCCATATACTTTCTTTGCTTTAGCAACTTAACCATAACTACACGGCCACTAATGTGGCCGTGTAATATATACACATAATTGCTGGTTGCTAGGGCCTCACAAAGAGGGGTCAAGGAAATTGCTTACCTTTGATAAAATAAACTTTTCTGTGCTTAATCATCTGGTTTCGAGTATATTGGGAAGGGGAAACGATCTTCCTACACCCCCAGGCGCTTTAGAATAAGGCAAAGGTCGTCATCAGTAATGTAAGAAACCAAGGGGTACCCTTACAGGCTTCTACACGATCATATTATTGCATATTTTGTATGTATAGCGCACATGCTGGAATAGCAGCCATCTTAGATAGTAGCAGCCATACTGGGGCACAAAGCTTAAACCTAGCGAGCAGTCAGCACTCCAGGACTAGACCACGAACATGAGCAAAGGAATAGGTTGTGTCCCACACACTGCTGAGAAAGGCCAGAGCTGCACCACCGCATAAAACTGCACTAAACTAAACTGTGGCCCACCTTCGCGTACAGGGAGGAATGTGCCCTGCTAGGCCACGGGAGGAGGGCTGAGTGTCTGTGAACCGTGCGATCCCATGAGAACAAGGGCACGGGCATCCAACCTCCACCAGCCATAATCCTGAATTATAGCACCCAAATGCCTTGGCTTCAGGACCCCTGAGTTCCAATGCACCAGATAACCCCAAACCACTGACCATAAACCTGCTGGACCCCCGATCGATCAAAAGATCAGAAAGCAGGGCTTTCCTACCTTCACTTTTAGGTCACGTGATTTGTGGTGCAGTGAGGGATGAAAGTATAGCCCAGAACGAGGGTGGGACACCTTGGGGAGGTGCCGGCCTGTCTGGGAGCGAGTGAAGTGTGTGAGTTAGTATGAACCTGGCTTTCCCTCTGGGCCCGAGTCTGTTCGTACCAGGTGCACTGTTATATAGAGATAGGTTATATTGCTAACTAGAAAACATATCTATGTGTAGGGTCTCACCAACCAGCAGCGCAGGTTTTTACTGTATGTGATGATGTCACTGACGATGCTGTGTACCTTCTTAATGTGCAGCTCAGTCAGATTTTGGTAGAACGTTCCGCCGCAGCAGAGTTCTTTGTTGGTGCTTTTTCCTTTTGTATGGAAAAACAACTTGTTATCCTTGCAAGAGGTGCATTGGGGCTTTTCCCCAATGGGTTGTATTCTTTCTGGTGTGAGCGTCTAGCTGTGAACAGTGAGCTCGGACAGGTAACAAAAGGAGACATTTGGCAACGTGAATTTGTGCCCGATTTTACACCCCATTTCTCCTGCGCAAATGTAAAGAAAGTCTTTTTCCAAAATACGAATTATCCTCTGGATTAGGTCCCTTGAGCCAGCACTATTCTGGGACGGTACGTCACAATGCTTTTGCTCCGCATCGAATCACCAAGGTGGTAGTTTCAAAGCAATGAGTCCTCGTCAGAGGCGTGTTGTGCCCTCACCAGAGCTTAGTCGGCTAGGAGGAATCGCACAAGCAAGGGTGAAGTAAGGGGGAGGGAAAGGACTTTTCAGACACAAAGAGGGAGTTGGGCAACCCTACCTGCTGGTCTTATTACCAATGGATGTTAGTCCATGATCATGGACTCTCTTCTAAAGAGGCGGGGACACAGCGGATTTCGCACACTGGAATTCCAAGGCAGTCAGAGTATTTGAAGCAATCCTGGTAAATGTGTATGCTTAAAATACCCGCAGAGTTCATTTATAGTGCCACACAAACATTCCCGATCAGGGCTGCCAGGCCAACTCAACAGGTGGGCCAATCGCAAGGTAGGATGAGCAGGTGAATGTTCTTGTTTGCAAAGGTTAATGGAGCAGAGTGGAAATAATTAATACAATTAATATAGTATATCTAGACCTAGATGGAAAAGGCAATGCAAGTACCAGCCTGCCCAGAGAGCAGTAGAGCAGGGTAGTCAGCCAAAAACAAACAGCTCTCTAGTAGGATAAGTGAGTAGCGGGGGGATGCCAACAGAGGTTAAACTAACCTTCCTCCTCTCTCACCCCACTGATTCCTAAACCCACACACAAACGCCCACAGACCCAAGCAAGACTTGCCCCCAAGCCTGTAGCATAGGCTAAGCTTTATATTTAAGCTATACCCTGTCCAGTTTGCACTTCTAAAGTGAAGATATCGAACAGCCGAATTGTTCGGAGACCTGCTAGTATGCCATGCCGAGGGGAGGGCTAGTTAGATATTCACTGAAAGAGGGCACGCGCTGTTAGGGTGTTGGTTCATTGGGTAGTCCCTCAAAGCTCCCAGACTGCATCAAAACACTGGAGGGGAGCGTGAATAAGGGAACAGAAATGAGTCCATGCCAAAAGGTGTCCTATAGGTTATTCTATGGAGTATGCTTTCCTTACTGCACAGTCGCCACTGGATTGGTCTAACAGCGCCGAGGAGGCTGTGTGAGCTGTGGTACAGCAACCAGAGGCACAAGGCAGATGAAATACCCATAGATATGCCACTGGTGTACACGCCCCATGCTATAGCATCCAGAAGGCCGTACAAATATCCCACCTCACCACAAACTCTATACCCAAGGATATAGCCTCCAGAAGCGGAAGGCAGTACAACAGCTGTGCAGCTAGTGTGTGCGCCCTCTGTGACGAGAAACACGATGCAACAGAACCCTCCTCCTGTCCCATGCTAAAACAGCTTGAGAAAGGTAAAAGGGGGCTCTGTGCGGTACAGAGAAGATTACAACTCCCAGAAAATGAGCAAAACGACTTCTAAGTGCATAGGATCAGCCATTTTTCAATAGTCTGTTCTGCTGTATAAGTTGGGGAAAGAGTTGTTTATTCTACCCATCCGCTTGCATTTCTTCCACCGATGTATTGTTATTCTTTTGCAAAAGCGCCGAGTGCTGCTTTCAAGGGCTCACGCTTTGTTTTCCAGGTGCGCGGTCCAGTGATAATTGTTCACTATTGTGCTGCAAGTGGAAAAGGCTACACTGGGGGGAATTTGTTGAGTTGTGCTTTTTTCCTTGGAGAGTTGTGTTGCGTTTCTTGATTGGAAGTGTCGGACTGAGCGGTGCACCGCCTGGTGGTTAATGGGCAAGTGATCTTGTTGGCATATGTTTGGGAACTCACACATTGTTAAGTTATCCTTGCATGTACAACAGGGCCCTCATAACAAGTTAACAAACGTTCACCTAGAGCCTACAGAACCATAATAAAGTGCTGTGTAATAATACCATGGTTTACCCCAATACACCGGACGAAATTATCAAAGATGAAGCTTGGTGTACCAGCATTCAAGCTGCCATGCTACACAAAATTGACCTTCTCCAAAAGAAAATCAAAGACCACTGCAAAGCACTTCCTCATCAGACAGGAACTAAACCTACTAACACCCCACCCACCTCGTCCAAGCCCACCATACCTGACTTCTCTTTCAGAAACGTCACTGAATCAGACGTTATCAACCTACTAAAAAATCTGAAACCCTCCCCCTGTAAAGGCAATATTTGCCCACCAAAACTAGTAAAGACTGCACAGACTGCTTTGCGCCGCTCTTCACAGCTTTCATCAATGCGTCCTTTAAAACAGGCATCATCCCAGCTAACCTCAAAGAGGCCTGGGTCCGGCCTCTCCTAAGAAAACCTACTCTTGACCCCTTACAACCAAACAACTACGAACCTATAACCACAGTGCCATCCCTGCTGAAATTACTGGACAAAGCTGCACACTGCCAAATCCAACACTTTCTGGAAACACACTCCATCCTCGGGACTAGGCAATCAGGCTTCCGGAAAGGACATGACACTGAAACAGCTCTGGACGATCTCAAGAATCAGATCACTCAAATCATGGACAAAGGCAAGCCCGCTCTTTTGCTCCGTTTAGATCTCTCAGCCGCTTTTGATCTAGTTGAACACAAGACTCTCACCTCACACACTCAGCCAACCTATCTAAAGAAGCAGTCCTCTGATCACCTCCTTCCTAGAGGGAAGAGCCATGAAAGTCTTCTCGGACATCGCCAACGCCACTCCCACGACAATCCATTGCGGGGTCCCTCAAGGATCATGCACTGCACCCACACTCTATAACCTGTTCACCAAGCCCCTCTGACAAACTTGACTCATACGGCATCACACACAAGAACTACGCAGACGACACACAAGTACATCTACCCTTTCAGGATCATACAACAAAGACGCCACGGCTCTCCACACAATCTACTCCGTCATCAAGGCATGGATGGCAGTTAATGGCCTCTGCCTCAATGGAGACAAGACTGAAATCATGATATTAGGCCAACAGAACACCCTAGACAAACTTGACAAACTGTACGCCAACTTCTCCATTGACAACTCCATCATCCCCGTATCCACAGCGGTAAAGACCCTGGGAGTATACATAGACTCCTCACTATCCATGACTAGACAAGTCAGCGCAATCACTTCCGCATCTGCACACACCACCAAACTCATAAACGCCATCAAGCCCTACCTCTCTAAACCCAACTGCCTCTCTATAGCAAGGGCAACCATTGGAGCCAAACTGGACTATTGCAACGCACTCCTAGCAGGCACATCAGCCAAAAACCTAAACAGACTTCAAGTCACGCAGAACAATGCTCTCCGGGCCGCTCTTAGTATCCCAAGAAGAGAGTATATCACCCAGGCCAGGGTCTCAGCCCAATGGCTCCTGGTCAAAGAGCGGATCACTCTCAAAATCCTCACCCTCACTCACAAATGCCTGTCTCTCTCTGCCCCGTCCTATCAGAAACCATCTTCAAACGATCCTCCTCCCGTCCCACTAGATCGCATTACTCCAATCTAATCTGCATCCCACGCATCAAAAAAGCCAAAGCCGGAGGCCTAAGCTTCCCCTACATTGCAGCCAAGACCTGGAACGCTCTTCCTGCTGACATTAGAGCGGAAAACTCACTCCCTATTTTTCGCAGGAAACTGAAAACCTCCTTCCTAGTATAATAAATAAGAAACTCTCAGGAATCCATGTAAATATACTGCATTGCTAATGTATTCATGTCCACTGTAAATACTGTACTTGTATGTATTACTGTATCCTATGTAACTAAGATATTGTCTGTAACAAGCGCCACGATACCCTCGGGCTGATGTACGCTCTACAAATCTGAATAAATAAATAAATACCTTATGTCAGCTTCTTCAGGATATAATGTGGCATTTATAACACGCCTGTACACAAATGTTTCTAGTCGCGACAAGGAAAGGGAAACAAAGGGAGGACAAAATAACGATCTTACTTGTGTAATTCAGATCGCGCTAGTGCGGGCAAGAGAGAAGGGGAGAAGTGCCAGGGGGGAGGCAAGAGGGGGGGGATTGCAGTTAACTCACAAGGGCAGCCAGAGGGTGGCTCATAAGTGCAGAGAGAAGGCACTGTAGGGTTGCAGATACCAACCCTTGAGTGCTGGGGAGCCCAGAGGCAGTGCAAGGGCAACTGGACATGCAGGAGCCTGGGCCCGAGTTCAGAGGGTGACCAGTGTGCACAGCAGTCGGGTGCATCAGCACGTGAGGGGAAGAGAAAAAGCGGAAGCAAAAAGGAATGTCTTGAGTTGCTTCCAGAACCGGTTCTGCTCCAGTTTGAGAGAGGTAGGGAGGCTGTTCCAGAGGGAGGCCCCAGTCGAAGAGATAGATCTGCCCCCAACTCTCTGTTTGGAGAAGTGTCTGCTCCTCAGAGAGTTGGATAAGCGAGGAGCTCGAGAAGGAATATGTTTTGGAAGAGGAAGTTGGAGGTAGAGCCAGAATCCCAGGCCCCAGAAAGCCTTGTTAACGATGAAGAGGATCTTGAACTTGATCCTTGAAGCCACGGGGAGCCAGTGGAGGGATTTCAGTGTTGCAGAGATGCGGTCCCTGGGCTTGAGGCCAAGGACAAGTCTTGTAGTCTTGTTCTGGATTAGTTGTAAAGGTCTAAGAGTATAGGCAGGAAGATTTAGAAAGAGGCTGTTGCACTAGTTGCAATAGTCCAGCCTAGAGAGGAGCAGAGCTATGGAGACAGTGAGCTTCTGGGGGAAATTGAGAAAAGGAAGAATACCTCTGTGGAGGTGCAGCTGATAGTTTGACTTCTTAAAGACATAAGAGATGTGAGGAGAGACGGAGAGGGTGGTGCCGAAGAGGATACCAAGGTTCTTAGCCTCAAAGGAAGGAGCAGGAAGAGGGCCCAGAGTGAGCGGATAGAGAGAGAGTGAGAGAAAAAAGGAGGGAGCGGGCGTTCCATCAAGGAGGATCTCAGTCTTACCAACATTAAGGCATAGATCATTGGCGGCACACCTTTCCTGAATTGCGACCAGACAGCCTCAGTCTGGTATGAGAGAAGAAGCAGAGGTGGCTGAGGGGAGCCTGAACGAGAGCCGAGTATCCTTCTCATAGCACTGAAAATTGGAGCAGAAAGTAGCAATGCGGTGGGCAAGAGGTGCCAGGTAGTGGTTAAAGAGCCAGGGAGAGGGTTAAACCCCTGGGGAACACCACATGTAGAGAGAGAGATAGAAAAGAGGAAAGACCCCAGTTGGACCCGACAGGGTCGGTCAGTGAGAAAAGAGGTCAACCAGGAATGGGCCTGATCAGTAATACCAAGGTTGTCGCAGAGGCAATTGAGCAGGATGGCATGGTTGACCGTGTCAAAAGCAAAAGGATGGATCAAGGAGAATGAGGACAGAAGGGAGATTACAGTCAAGATTGGAGAGCAAGTCTTCACAGGTGTTGGGGAGAGCAGTTTCTGTGCTTCTGGCAGCTCTGAAGCCAGACTGGTGGTCATGGAGGCAACCAACAGATTCAGTATGTAGATTAAGCAGCTTTTCCAAGAGTTTGCCCAGGAAAGGAGTGATGAGATCAGGCGATAGTTAGCCAGAGAGGGCTTCTTTAGAAGGGGATGCACAAGAGAGTGCTTAAAGTGTAAGGGGAAAGGTCCAGTGGCAAAGGAGTGATTGCAGAAATCGGCTAGGGTGTCGATGTGGTCCTTGATGGTTCTATATGAGCAAGGGAGAACTTGCATTGACAAGACTTTCATAGATAGGACTTGTCTAGAAACATCGTCGGGGTGAACAGGGGAAGGGAACAGAGAGGAGGAGGTAGAAGCAGAGAGGAGGAGGAAGAGGAAGGATAGGTTTGCCTGGGTTTTAGTGGTGAAATGAGAGGCCAAAGCCGTGCAGAGGGCCTGGGAGGGAACAGGAGGCGTAGAGACTGCAGCAGGATTGCCAGCTCCTTGCAGATTCTGAAAAGTCTGGTGGAGTTGTTAGATGCCGCAGAGATGCGAGCTTGGATGTAGCCTCTTTTCTTAGAGGGGACAAAGAGTCTGTACTGCCTTTGGAGCAGGCGGCAGGCCAGTTTGTCAGGGGGTACGCCAGATGCCCTCCGCTTCCTCTCTACCGCCCTACACTTGCATTTAAGGGTGGTGAGGTCGGAATTGTACCAAGAGTTGCACTTGGATTTGGCCTTCAAGCAGATCCTCATGGCAGGGGCAAGGACATCCAGAGTGTTAGAGATAGTGAGATGAAGTTTAGAGAGGGATGTGTCAGGGTGTGAGTCAGCCAAAGGTGCAGGAGGAGAGAAACTAGCAGTGAAAGCCTCAACTGACACAGGCTTCATGGGTCGGATGACCGAGAAGGTAGGTTGCAGTGTTGGGAGTCGGCTGGACCTGCGGGGAAGTGAGCAAGAGGTGGGAAGAAAGATGAAAGTGATCACTCCAAGAGAGGGGAGTGGTGAGAGGGTTAGAGATGGGGAGGTCTGAGGAGATCAGTACATTCAAGGTGTGCCCTGCAGAGCGAGTCGGACAGAGGGAAGAATAGAGAGTGAGAAAATTGCAGAGGTTGCAAAAGTCCTGAAGAAGGGCTGGTAGCATCCAGGTGGATGTTCAAGTCTCTGAGGAGAACTTGAGAGGTAGAGGCAAGGAGCGAGGAGGAAAGGTCGGCCCACTCAGAGAGGAAGAGGGCGACCTGGCCAAGCGGCCTCTAGATAGTGGCCACAGTGAAAGAGAGGACAGGAGAGATAGAGAGCCTGAAGACCAGCCATTCAAAAGGAGGAGGAGTCCTGCGTTGGAATGGTAAAAGCAGGGAAAATCAAGGCTACAACCCGACCGTGACAGTTGGTTCTGGGTTCGGTCTTGTAGCCATCAGGAAGGAGAGGGTCGAAACTTGTGACAGAGCTGGCCGTGAACCAAGTCTCGGTCAGACAGCATACATCCAAATCAAGCTCTTCCAGGAGACGGCAGATGTCAGAGGAGTGTTAGACAGCTGAACGAGAGTGGAGAGTAGCGATGTGGAGCCGGTTGTCACATCTGAAGGACTTACGGGGAGGGCTAAAGGCCAGAGGTACACCCTGCAGAAGTGTTGGAGGTGCCAGAGGATGGGAAGAGAAGGCACAAAAGTCAGAGAGAGAGAAGAGAGCACCAGAGGAGGGAGGCAACAGGGTGGCCCAAGAAGCAGCAGGGGGCGATGAATAGGTGGCAGAGGAAGGAGGCGGCAGAGGAGCCAGATAGGGGTACGAAGGGATAGCAGGAGAGGAAAGGAAGTTGATATGGAACAGGAAACGTCTAACAAAGAGGAGGCGATTGGCCTGAGGGCCCTCGATCAAGATGGTGCCATTTAAGTAGAGATTAAGGACGGTCTTAGAGGAGTGGAAGGGAGCCAGGAGGGCCCCCCACCGGTGCCACCATTAATGGGCGAAGAGTAAAAGGGAGAGCGAACAGAAGTCATATGGGGGTCCATAGGCATGGAGAGGGAACTACAAAGAAGAGGTCAGTAAGGGCCTGTCTGGAGAAAGCACTGGTGTAGGTATCAGCGATAGGGAGGCCTGGGTTGGAGACCAGAATGTCCGTTTTGAGTTTCTTCCTGCCAGACCTAATGAGAGGGGTAGGATAATCAATAGAAAAGCAGTTAGAAAAGATAGGTGAGCCAGAGAGCACTATAGGGGGTGCAGGAAGGAAAGGGGGGGGTAGAGAGAGGGGAGCCCAGGCAGGGGAGGGAGGACAGAGGTTGGGCAGACAGGAGGGAGACACGGGGGACGCGAAAGGGAGGAGAGCACAATAAAGAATAAGAACAATGGACCTACAAATCAGATGCAGTATAGAACCATCAGTAAAGAACAGAGCACAACAGGGAACCTGGCAGTAGAGAATGCAGATGCAATACAGGACCAAAAGCAAAACACAGAGGTCAGCAGAGAACCTAGAAGTGAAGAATGCAGGCAATTGCAATGTGATGTCATAAACCGTGGATAGCAACACAATATCAAGAACCGTAGAGAGCAAACACCAAGTCAATACAGTCAACAAGGCACGGAATGCAACAGGAACCTAGAAGAAGAATGCAGGCAATGCAAAGTACTGCCAGAAAAACAGTCCAGCATGATTAAGTGTCAGAATAGTACACAATAGATTGAAGAAGGAAGTGCTGTGATGCGAGAGGAAGGAATGGAAATGCGAGAGGGAGGTGGAAAAGGATGAGGGGACCTGCGATGCGAGGGAGTGCATGCGGCTAGGGAAATAAGGGAGCGCATGCGGCCTGAGTCAGGGGGGCTGTGTGGAGTGAAGCAAAGCTCACACTCCCCGAACCTTCTTACCTTGCGGCCACAAACAGGAGGATGAAGTTGTCCACGCTCACAGTCTGCGCTGCTGCCCATCGACGCCCGACACCTGCGTCACTCAACACCGCTGCCTTGTCCTGCGAGGGCTTTGCCGCAGAGGGTCCATACCTCGGTTCTTATAGGCACAGAAGCGTGGACCTAGCGAAGTGGTTCTAAGCACTAATTTACTGTTTTATTGACATTGCAAGGATAAAACTAAGACTGTGATTGGGATCTGTGACAGTAGGATACAGATGACAGATGTAAGTGCTACCCTCACAAAAATATCACCAGGAAAAAAACAAAATGAAGCAGTGAAAACACATTTATAATGAAGGTAATGTTTATAGTAACAATAAGAAATGAACAATGAAGCTAGTAAGAATAACTACAATGACAATAAGAAACGAACAATGAAAGTGCCAATAACAAAATGTAAAATCAGTCACATCAACTTTTTAAAGAAACACAATGTATTGTACATAAAAATAAACCTTTAACCATAACATAAAGGGGGTGGACAGAACAGCTCTGGACCACACCTCTTTATTGCTTCTTATCATGTAGCATGCCTCTTCCATACACCGCATCTTAAAAGCAGTGTGTGTCATTTATTGCACGTTATGCTGCAATATCTTTTTTTGTTAATTAGTGTACTTGTTTTTATTATAATTGTCAGTGCCTACTACTCCATTTAAATGTTCTCTAATTACTTTTTATTTATTTATTTTTTTTAAACATCAAGCCCTCATTTTTGATAAAAGGTGCACCCGGTTTAAACTCTGCTGGTGAAATTGGGTGAACATTTAGAATTGTTCACTTTGTTTAATTGCCCGTTTTTTCTCCAATTTCACTTTTAACAAAACGGTGGGAAAAAATGCTGCAAAATTCTAATTTGTGAAACTTTTTAATCAGCAAAGTGGAAAAATGTAGTCAAGAGTAATCACTTAGTTTTGCTGAAAACAAATGTCAATATAAATGACACTGTACGCGTCTACGAGCAAAACAACGTGGTCAGATCTAGCAAAGATCCTTTGCCTTATTTGCAGAAAGACTCTGAAGCAAATGGAACTCCAGACTGTTCCAGAGAAGCAACTGGAAACCTCGAGTAAATAGTTTAACAGCCGTTTGCTTTCCTTTGTAACTCAAGCAGGAAATGCAAATCCAGGTAGACATTTGCTGCAGAGTTTCTTAGCAAAGCAGGGGGGACCTCCCACTTTCTTTGCTGAGAAAGCTCCTGCCACACTCCACTTTCTGACACTTTTGGCAAAGACTGAAACACACCATACCTATATCTCCAGGCCAAATTGCTACAAATGTACTAAATTACGTTTGTGGTTCATGTTGCCGATTTAATGTACAATTTAAAAAAAAGAGCAAAACCGAAAATGCCCAATTTTGCACATCCCTAATGTAGATCTTGTGGTGTTTTTTTTACCCCTTTGGCTATTATGACGCTGCTACTGCAGTGAACATGTCGCCATTTTGAATACTTGAAACATCTTTGCCCCGGAAACCTGTGCAGCGGATACTCATAGGTTTGTGGGAGTCAAGCAGGGTTGTGGGGGGGGAGAGAGTGTAATGCTCTGTTCTGATGGTGTGGGACCACACACACACACACTAGGTCAGGCACAGGGGGCAGAATCCCTGTAAGCAGTTGCCCTGTACAGCCCACATTTCTCCTGCTGCTCACACTTTGGTGGGATGTAAAGAGCAAGGAAAAAAAATACTATGCAAGCACAGTCTTCTAATCAGCGATCCTTGCAGTCCTCCTTGGAAAGCAACACTAACCCGATCAGCAGTCTAGTTTGTAGGTGAATGCAATTGAAGGACTCACAAAATAAACCATGTGCCATCCTTTGCATTCTACGCCATCTCTTATCCTAATAGCCTTAGCCCAACTTACATATTGCCACAGCACCAGCCCAGAGAGAACATTTTAAAAAGGTATGGTCGTGAGGGTAGACGCAGCGAGCGTCTTCTCGGAATCATAACCCTTTTTTTTAGCTCACTACAAATATTAAGGCATGACTTGGTGCTAGCAGACCAAAAAGATGTTACTTTTTCTACTTAATTTTTTTCCATTTGATGAGCCCAAAATACCATATCCCTGGTGCAAAGTTCGGTACCCACTAGCAGGAAAGATTTGGGAAAAATCTGACCGCCATCGGGCCATACTAGCGCCACATCTTTGGGGTCGTCCGTCAATGTTAACGAGTAAAATTTAAAAAATGTTGTGTTAAAGAGGAAAAAAAACAGAAAACAAAGAGCCTTGAACAAAAAAAAGAACAAATACCAAAAACAGGAAAATTAATTTTATTTCTTCAAGTGTGTCTGCCACTGTTGTCACAGTAGAACAGCACATCACAAACAAAACTTCAAAAACATACCTAGAAGAATTTAAGAACAATTTTCATCACTCCATTATTGTGATTGTCGCACCTAAACTAAACATTAGAATACTAACACCCCAGAAAAATAATTCACTATAAAACAGTGATATGACATTTTTTTGTATAAAATATACTCCATTCCAGCCTACATTCCGTATACTATAAAACTCTCCTGCAAACGTGTCTTTAAATATTCATACTTCATGCGATTGGCCTCAATGTTCATTTTTAAATGATTTACAATAACTTCACAGTATTACTTTGCAGAAGACACTAGTCCAGTGTTAACAGTCAAGAGCAGCGATAATGTACATTTCATTCCAGTAAATCAGTGCTTGAAATGGGGAGCTACTGGCACTTAATTCTCTTTCGGAAGGGAGAGTGCAAGCACTATGGTAGAGAAAAAGGGTAGAGAGTGAGGCAAGTGGCCTCTGCACTTCTTCGCTCCCACCTGGGACAATTTAGTACATGTACCAAATACATGGTGTATAAACATGTGGAATCGGAAATAGTCGAGGGATTGTAAGCTACATCGGCCCACATACTCACAATATCTCGGACAATCATATGAAGTCCATACTATAAGTGCAAAAAACCATGAATTTTTAACCTGGAAATAAAGTGAAAATGAAAGCGTCCAGTGACAAAGTACAGCCCATTAGATGGATGTTGTTGTTGCTCAAATTCTCCAATAAAGCATTTACTGAGTATGCAAAAAAGTGTTTTGCACTTCTTTCCAAGACAAAACAAGAAACTCATCAAATGCATATTGCAGCTTATTGTTTTGGGAACAACTCTGATCTTTTATGGCACATGTACATTTAGGAAATTTAGGTCAGACGTGAAGGAGGTATCTATCGGTATGTAACATTAACAAATCAAGGTACTATCGTTTTCAAGGAATACAAGTATTAGTCTCCTTTTTGAGAAATGCTTATAAACAGTTGCTACGATTGAATTCAAAATGTAAATCAAAATGATGAGCTAATACAAAACAGTAAAATTATTCACTTCAAAAATAAAAATCTAATAAATACTTTATCAAGTGTCATCAGGAAAAAGAAAAATAACTTAAGTTTAGTAGATTTTGTCCTCAGTGCTATATTTTTTCAAAATCACAGCAAAAAATAACAATAATAATATTCAGTAGATAGGACAATGGTATGCAAACAGACAAATGTGTACACCCAGAACACTGCACCATGCAAATGCAACAGTTATGTCAAAATGTTGTACTTGTGTGGCAAAAGGAAACATTCTATAAATAAGAAAATGTAGAAAGTACGTGGGTGACATTAAATATGCATTTCAAGGTTAAGTTATTTCTAGTTAAAGACATGTTTCAACAACAAAAAAGGGGGAGTGGATTCTGGGGGGGAAATACTTTAGACAATAATGACCAAGACATTATGTAACTTTACGCGTTGAAAGACACTGGTCACATTAACCGTGTTTACCTAACACATTGCAGAGTGAAACACAAGGCTGGTACTTTCTTTTCCATGCCAGCTTTACTTAGTATGTACAAGCGCAACCACAAAAGTGTGTCTGATTGAGTGAAAGAATATACATTTTAGAACCATCCCTCAGCTATTGTAAATTTAAGATACAAGAATTCACACATATGTAATTCGCCATAAACTCGGCACGCAATAGTACCGCAATGAGAGCAAAGGACAGTTTGCTTTTTGTACAGCTACACCCATGTAAATATTTTTGCACGCTAATAAAAGTAAAAGGGACATTTTGAGCGCTTTGTCATCTGTGTTTATAAGTGCAGCGATAACAGATCTGTATTTGTAGATTCTTTTTTTTCAGTACTGCTTAATTTCTTAACAAATATTGCTAAGTACCACCTTCGCCCAGGTGCAGGTTTGTGCCCGGTCGCTGCAGAGTATGCGTTATACAAATTTACAAATCAAACCAACAGATGCAATAAAGAACTAGGTAGCAGCAGACATTTGTATACTTTTTAGCGTCCTCTTTCCAGTGTTATTGGGGATGAAATTGATAGGGTCATGGGGGTGGGGGGCACTGTTACAGGCTGTAAATGCTCAACCAATCCTGTTTAACACTCTATTGGGACAACACACAAGATGTATTTTCAAGAAGGAATCTGAACAGTGGGAACACATAGGATTCACATGGAGCAGATTTCTTTTTATAAAAGGCAGAATCTGATAAGATTAGCAGACTCTCAGACTAACATAAAACAACCCCTTGTTGGTAAAATTAAACGAAAGATCTTGGTCTCTGGCAAAGAAACAGGGCGCAATCAATACATGTCGTAGTTATCGTTGCAACAGATCAAGTAGAAATCGGGCAACTCAAATCTTTCACGTATGAAGAATTGCACAACTTTATGCCAAAGCCCCGAATGTGCATGGGAATGAGTGATTAGAAGAAGAAAAAAAGAAAAAGAAAATTCAGAGCACGAGCTACAAATCGCGAATTACAAACTGTGAATGCTACCAATGACATCCAACCCACGTTAAACTGTTTATTTGCATAATTTAAATTCCTACCACTCTCAGAGCCTATTAAATTGGTGAGAACTTTGGGGGCTCAAGTCCTCAAATGAAAAGAACAGTTTCTAATTTGGGGTCTTCCGTAAAGAGGTCACCCCCAAAAGCCTACAATACTTTTCCAACAGCCTACAATACTTTTCTCTTGAAAAATCAAAACTACACATGTTGCCATGGAAGTGTAAAAGAGGATCCTTCCCGATAAATGTTCCTTTTTATGCGTTTTCAACTTCGACCAAAATAGTTTAGGTTGTTTATCCCCAATTCAAAATACTCAGCAGCGATATTCAAATATTATAAAATTATCTAGGAGTAGATGAGCGCAATTTGAGCAGTGTATGTATTCCGATCCCCAACACGCAAAGCAGCATTAAGGAAACAATACCAAGTGGTCCAAATAAGGAACATTCTCTGGTGAATGTATACTTTAGCGCAATTTACATCCGTACCACCATGCAACGGCAACAGAAAGAGTATCATGTGCGTTAATAATGTATATACCATAATAGTTTAAGTGCAAATCTTACACTTGTAGAGTCAGAACCAAATTAAATATTCTGCACTCATAAAAATGTGTGAGACGGAAAAGTCAGCCGTTCTGGAGAACGAAAGCACCTAAAGTAGTTACGCATTGTGAAAGCATGCATTTTTTTAAGATAATAGAGAATCAAGTGGGTGCTGATGGGTCTGACGCACAGCGAGGAACATCCATGCACAAAATGATTTATACATGTTTTTATGTACTGTGCAATATTTGTATTGATTTGCGAAACCTACAATATTACCCGCTCCGTCTCACAAATCCGGCACCATCTCCGCCTTTGTGTTATTTAGATAAAGACGGAACTGGTGTAGATTCCTGTGGAAACAGCATTATTTTGTTGTAGCTCCGAAAAGCAGGAGGGATTCACAGGAATCCATGTAAATGACGCTCGCCTGGTACAGACATGGCGGGCAACGTTTACGAGTTGTTTCATTATAGGCATCAATCTAACAAGGAAAGCCAGTTCTGCTCACATTTCAGCGTTTCCAGTCAAAAAGCTAATCAAAAAAGCCTGGAGGGTATTGATTAGGATTGCAATTTACAGGTTCATCCAGAAGTGTATGTTGCGCTAGTTGCAACATTGAAATTAACTTGAAAACGGGAGAAGTGTGTACTACTAAATAGGACAGGAGCCCTGGTCTCAGGGGAGGTCTGGAGGAAATTGACATTGCAATCAAAGTGAAATGTCTGGGGTAGCTTTGCCTGCAGGTGTTCAGAATTGCAATACGTGTATCCAGGGTGCGTCCAGGCTGCAGAAAGTCTCTTTCTTGAATAAAGCCCACGCGCTGCCGGTGTTATGAGTCTGAAACCACAGCAATTTGCATCGGGATATGGAAGCTGTTTTGTCTCAAACTTCAAATGCATCCCTAAAACGTGCACAAAGGGCTGTGCTAAAAGCAAACTCCAGAATGTAAGGTACTGTGAAAAGTGGGGCCCAGTAATTACCTGCAACATAATTCAAAAGCAAAACCAGGCAGAACTGACGCAGAGCACTGACTAATCACCACCCGTTACATTGACAACACACTTAACTTGTTACTTTGGGCTTCAACAAAGCAGGAGACAGGCACTCAAGCGACTTCAGAGTTTCCTCATTGAGCTTATACTTAATATTGAGGGCTTCAGGTTGCAGTATTACCCACACTCCTTCCTACAACTCCAGGCACACAGGGCCCACCAAGACATGCTCCTCCAGGGTTGACTACTTAAACCATAACAGAGTGACTATCGTTAAGCATTTAATTAACCCAGATATACCATTCTGAATTATTACATGACGAGCAGGGGTGCAGCCGTCCTTTGTTCATATTGGGCCTGCCGGACAATATGCTTTGAGTGGAAATGTTTTCAGGCAAAAATCCATTAGGACACAAAAACACTTTCCCCGTCTAATCCTATAGGGTGGAGGGCGGCTCTTCAGCCGCTCCCATGTCAGGTACAGGAGGTGCCTCCGTTCTAGAGTTTTAGCTCAGCGCCGTTTGCATTCTGGTTCTTGCTGCTACTTTCCCCCCACAACTGTAACTGCTAGAGTAGTATGAGAACGCAAAGTGATGCGCGCTAAAAAAAAAAATTAACAAAAAAAAAAACGCAGCACCGACATGGGGGTACCTTCAGAGGCCAGAGGTCGCTTTTCCCCCCAAGCTATGAAATAGCATACATAGAAATCTAGCTTGCATGCATTGTATGCACTGCCCAGAACACAAAAATCCCCAAATCTGTGAAAATTTGACACCGGATCTGTTAAATGCCACAGACGACAGGAGGGAAGTGCCAAAAGGTTTGCTGGGAAAGCGTGCTACACACTTGTGTAGGCCGCGCACATATGTTTTCAACTCTGAATATCAGAAACATAATCAGATATTGCCTTTTTGAAAGAAAGTAACTAGCATCAGTCAATCACTAGAGACTTGACAAGACCACAGTGGAACTTGCGGATGTGTCTGTACAAGTCCCCAGACTGGGTGAAGCGCCTTTCACACCACTTGCAGCCGTGAGGCTTCTCCCGTGTATGCACCACGGCATGCCGGCTGAGGTTGTGAGAGTATTGGAAGCTCTTCCCACACTGGACGCAGGTGTAGGGCTTCTCGCCCGAGTGGGTCCGCTCGTGCCTCTTCAGAGTGTACATGCAAGAGAATGTCTTTCCACAGATGGTGCAGGTGGGCACAGCGCCATCAGGGGACAGCTTGGGCCGTGCGCCGTCCCGGTCTCTGAAGTGGGAACTCAAGTGCAGCTGCAGGATGTGCGGGCTGGGAAACACCTTGCTGCATAGGGGACAGACACAGAGGTGCCCAGGTGGCCCCAGAACCCCTGAGGAGATGTCTGAGCAGTCCAAGTCATCTTCGCTGTCCTGTCCATCATGATCCAGATCCTCCTCTCTCACATGAGGTAGTCCATTGCCGGTGAAGATGTGCCCTAAACTGGAGATCAGGCTGCTGGCTGTAGTCCCCAAGGGGTGACCCTGGGGGCTCCTCCCCCCACAGTCATCCTCATCCGTCAACATGTCGTGTTCATCTTTCACGAGGGGCTCGGTGGCCTGCTGGTGCTCATCAGAAGACTGATGTTTGAATACATAGGAAGGGTGCAAGGGGTCTCTCTCAGACACAGGCTTAAAGGACAGATCGAGGGCACAGTCCACCTCAGAGAGCTGCGTTTGGCCAGGTGGCCTCTGGATGAAAGGCCCCTCTGTATTCTCCGCACTGCCCTTTGCCATCCCAGCTGCTTTGGGACCGAGCCCCACCTCTACAGACACAGAACTGAGATCCAGGTGTTCAGAAGTCCAGCCGACCTTTGCTGTGGACGGATCATACTGTGCGATGACGGACGTATTCTTCTCTCCGAGCTCAGCAGACTCGTGGGCCTGCGGGACTGGGGTGTACGGGGCATCTCCCCCAAGACGGCCCTCCCGATCCTTCATGCGCCCCTTGCATACCTTGACCACATCGTACATGTGCAGGTAGCTGGCCGCCGCCAGCACATCTTCTGGGGGAAGGCGCCCGAGCTCCAGGCGGCCCTCGTACATGAACTGCAGGAGCAGGCCGAAGGCGGCGGCGGTCACGATGTCGCTGTTAAGGTGCACCGTATCCCGGGTGGCGGCGCCCGGCTGCTCGCGGTAGAAGAGGTGGAAGTACATGCTGCACGAGGCCAGAACGGCCCGGTGCGCCCGGAAGCGGGCCTCGCCCACCAGCACAGTGCAGTCACACAGGAAGCCCTGCAGTCGCTGCTGGCTCAGGCATTGCAGCAGGCGACGGCCATGTTCTGGGAACTCCATCCCGCCGGCATGCCCTGCAATGAGAAAAACAGACAAACTTGAAGCAAACTTCAGCCCAGTCCCACAAAATAACATCCAGAGTCGCACTTGCGGCATGCAGCCCGCTTGCAAGTCCCGCCAACCCACGGCACCTGCCAGGAACCGGAAAAACGAGATGGTGCAGTCAACAGAAGCTTCCAAAGAGGGGGGGCAGTTTTCAAAGCTTTGTTCTTTTCAAGCACACACACATACACAAAACTAGCGAGTTGGCGTAGTTATGGAAACCTCTGGCAGCCAACCACCGCCAGTGCAGTGTGTCTGCTGTCGTGGGTGAAACGTTCTGCCTTACATACATGCACACACAGAGTTCATACAAGCAAGACATGCGTGCCAAAGATATGGACACAGAAAAGGGAGATTTTGTGCTATACGTTAAAAATTGCTTTGAAAGTGAGAAAAATTGAGAAACACAGACTTTTAAAAACATCCAGACGAGATCCAAAATAGGGAAAATGTGTCGTTTTTCCCCTGAACAACTGTATCCAAAATCAGCATTATTGTAACGGGTTGTCTTAAGGTGCGCTCGTTTTTGCAAAGATCGCCACTTCTGCACCAAAATGCAAACCCTACTTAAAAAGTGCAGCCAGCCGCCCCCAGCCCAAGAGTCCAGGCGACAAACTACCAGCCCCCCCCCCCCCCCGCAACCCCCGCATTAATCCGGCAGAGAAATGAGATGCAGGGTTCAGACTGGGGGCTGGGCGCACCCCTGACATCTGCATGAAACCAGCACAGATTAGCCATTGTGTACATGCAGCCAGCCCCGCACCATGGAGACGGACACAGCAGCAGCACGCAGCCAGCCCCAACTTCCTCTGGGAATGCGCCACACACGCCCCCTCCCTTTTACCCCCAAAATGTTGATTTGCATCAAGTTTTTTTTCTCTTTCAAGCGTCTCTTGTCCACTATAAATAGTTCCCCCCCGTCCCCCCTGAAGGAACTGCTCTGAGCCATAAAAAGTTCTCAGGGGCGAAGGCAGCTGAGTGCTGGCCCAGCTGCCCGGCAGCAGGTGCTTTGATCCCCCGGGCTTACCTCCCCAGAGGCTGGCAGCGGATCTCTGGAAGCCCCTGCGGGCAGGCAGAGCTGGTGGCCGGGTCTGGGACCCCGCGAGGATGTGCTCTGGGAGGGAGGGGAGAGCCGCCTAGAGTGGGTCTGGGGGAGGGGGGGCTGGGGGTGGCAGGCAGGCAGTGCTCGGTTTGCTAATTACGCTGCAAGCTGTAGAGTCAGCTGCTCTGACTTCACTGCGATGGGAACGCCACCTCCAGCTGTGCTCCCTTTAACGCCATATGCTCCCGCAAATCGAGCTAGCAGCCGACCGCAGCTTGCTGCCTTTCTAAAGTTCCAGCAGCCCTTTTATAGGGGTGCCTCGGAGCCCCCCCCCGTCCCCCCTCCTGCCCGAGGCCAGCCAGGGACCAGGAGCACTCATCTTTCAAAAGTCATAACAGGGAACAGGGTTCCATTTTACCAGGGAGTCCCAAAAGGGGGGCACATGTGGGTAACAATCCTAACATTGCGGGGTCCTCCCTCCCGAAAGCAGGACAGGGATCCCCTGTACACAAGCCAGAACAGGGGCCCATTGCCCAAAATACACCACCTGGACCCATCTAAATTAAAAAAACATGCTGGGGGCAATTCTCCTGAAACGAGATGTGGGCTAACCTTTCCTAAAACTGGTGACCACCCCCCCCTCCCTCTTCCATAAAATGTGACAGAAGCCCATCTTCTTTAAAGCATGAGAAGCACCCCATCCACCCAAAAGCATGACAGGGGGCCCGGCCATGTACCCTACCCAAAAGCATGGCACTGGTGTTTCTTCCTAAAATCTTGACGGGGTGCAATCTTCCGAAGCGTATGACAGCAGGTGCTCGCCCCAAAAATCATACAGGGGGGGGGGATTAGCACAAAAGAGAACCGGCTGTGCCGTGCCCCCCCCCCCCCCCCCCCCCCCCCGTCAGCCCCCCCCCCCCCCCCCGTCAGCCCCCTTTGGGGAAATCCCGAGTAGACCCGGTGTCGCCCCGATGGGAGCTGGGAGGGTGCGGACTTTGGAGAGTTCGCGAGTGCATCCGGAAGTCACAGGGGGGCTCCGTGCACATCTGGCGCCAGCGGGTCTTATTGTTCCCCCTAACTCTCCCGGGCGGGGCAGGGCGCCGGGAGTCCCCAAGTTTAAGGAAGTGGCATCTCCTATCCCCGACCCCATCTCTGAAGCACCCACTTTTCATAAAGCCAATTGGGGGGGGGGGCGAACTTTCAAGTAAGTTTCTTCCCGTGGAAAGGCCAGTCCTCGGGCTCCCAGAGGCGGAACGTGCGGGTGGTACTCACAGGCGGCGGGCGTGGGGGCCCGCGGGGCCCAGGGCGGCTCGGGGGAGCCCGGGTGCTCCTTCATGGGGGGGCCTCGCCGGAGACCTGCCTGTCTGCAGCCGGCGCCTAGCAGCCCGGTTCTGTTGTGGGGCAGCTGCTGGCAACCAGGCCGCTCTCGCGATGCTTCACCCTCCTCCTCCCCCCCCCTCACCCCTCCCGCTCCTCCTTCACCTCTTCCTCTCTCATCTGCGCCTGCCTGCACCCCCCACCCCCTGCACCTGCCCCGGAGAGGAAGGTCCCGTGCACCTGCCGGCGGACACGCACCATACATGGCAGCGCCACCCCCCCCCCCTCACATCCCTGAACACAGACAATGCCCCTCCCCACACAGCCAAGTGTCCCCCAACATCCATACTTTACAGCATTGGGGTAAAGCCCCCCCACCCCTGCACACACCAGGTGGGCGCACAGCTGCTGCAGAGGTGGCAGCTGTGCGCCCACCTTCTGCTCAGTGCCCTAGAGCTGGGTGGTCGCCCCTGGGCATGCCCCAGCGCTCTCACGGGCACTCAGGAGCCAGCCAGCCAGGGGGAGACCATCGCCCCCTCCCCCTCCACCCCCGGATTGTCAGAAGCCCCCCCCCGTCTGACCCCGGCCTCAGGGCGCGGTGCAGAAAGTTCCCATTCCCCAGAACAATGCACGGGGGCTCTTCCAGATTCCACGCACCTTGCCAAAGCGGGGCGGGGGGTTGGAGGGGGTGGGGGGCTGCTGCTGCGCACCAGTAAAGGGGAGACCTGGCTTATCGATCTGAATGATAGTGCGAGGGATAGAAGGATGAGCGCAAAGTTTACCCAGTGCCAAGAACACCAACTGAGCGACTTCTAGGCAGGGCCATCTGAAGCACTTTTGGGGCCCTGGGCACGGACATCTTTGGGACCCCCCTTCCACAAAATCAAATGAATTAAGGGATCAGGAATACTGGTTGCGCCCCGCACCCCCACCCTTCGTGCTCACAACCTATAGTTTGATCTGCTGCCTCGCAGCATAATAAGCACGTTTATTCCCTTTAAGTCCCCTTACCCTCTTCATGCTTGCCCTAATGAGAATGATAAACAAGTAGCATTTGAAGGCCAACATTAGCAGTCTACAAAGGGTTACTGTTCTAGTGCAAACAGGATACTTTTCATCAGTAACATCCAGGAAGGTAGATGTAGGATTAATTCAGGACTGTATGTTAAAGATACATGTAACCCATAATAGACAGAGAACTCACATTAACTGCCTCACAGAATGCAGAAGTGCTCATGCATGGATAGAGAACGCCAGCTGGAAGGAAGGAGAACGCTACATTCTCCACACATGCCGTAGCTTTTTTAAAATGTTTTTATTTTTTTTATTTTATTATTTTTTTTGGTAGTAAAAATTAATTTACACCTTTACAAAAATGTCAGATAACATACACAATTTCCATTGCATAAAACACAATATAAAACAAAATTATACATTGCAGCCTAACAAACAAGATTTACAAACATTCAGAATTCATCACACAATTTCAATCATATCACAATTTAAAAAAAATTCAGTTGCAAATTCATTACGATTTCTGGCGCCGCTTCAATGATTTCATCAATACAACTATCTCGTCAACTCGGCAGAGACACCCAATACAGATGTGTTTGCAGTTATTACAGAATCGTAATATTTACCTCAGTCGATCCAAGTTACAAAGAGCTATAAAATGTAAACCAAGGCGCATCCATTTGGATCAGATGTTACCTGGCTATTATGATACCAGACTCCGTGGCACCCACCACACTATATTCAGAAACGAATAAACGAATATGCTGTGTAGATATCTACTGCACGTGTATATCCTTCACGGTGTGCAAAGTGTCATTTAATGGCAGAAGATCGTCCTCAATCATATTCACAAGTCTCACAGTTGCCAACATAATAGAGTTACACTGGCCCCACATACAGCGCAACCAGAGCATATTACGCTCAAAACAAGAATTGGTAGACAGAAAAGATCTCAAGCAGAGGCACATGTGTCGCTCAAAATGGACACAATACATAAACAAGCGGTCAAGAGTTTCAGACTCCTCAGTTCTGGAACAAAACCTAGAGCACTCCCAATTCCCCATCTCTTTATACCCTGCCCAGTCCCTAATACAAGATCCCGTGTGGATAAGATCCAGACGGAATCTCACATAGGTCCTTCTGGCATCCTTGTCGGGAAAACACAATACATAGGGCAGGCGAGGCGAAAGGGCATGTCTAAATTTGGCGTATGTACAAAATGATGGATAACCTGCAATTATGCCCGGATTTCGGGCCCATGCATTCCTAAAGAACCTTGGTTTAGCTTTCCCATACCGTAGCATGGACAGTGGAGGCAGATTAGAAGCTACAGGAAGGTGTCTTTATCCAGACAGACTGTGATTAGAAGAGGGATATGGTTTTCAAATAGTGTTGCCATTAAATATCAAAGGAACAAATGCCTGTGGTGTGCGAGATAAATATCCTCACTATTAAAACAGTGAAACCATGAATAAGGCTTTTATGAAGATCATACCATGAGAAGGGAATCACTCGGAAGGGCTGACAATTTGGAAAGGTTTAGGGACTGGCAATACAAGTTTAAATGAGATGCCCAGGATCACACATTGGTTAAGGGCTGAAGGGGTGAAGCTGACATTTGTGCCAACTCTGCAATTTCTGCATTTGAACACTTTCTTTTCCAGTTCTTACCATGAACTAAAACAATCTCATTTTATTAAAAAAACGGACTTGGAAAGTACACAAGTCACATTACCAAACATGGCAGTTTTAAAATAAAATATTATAGAAGGGTGTTATGCAAAATGGGAATGATTCTAGCTTCATTCTCTCCGTCATCAAGGGAAGTATATAAGAACCAGCATACCAATCGATGTGATTTAACAAATATAATATGGGTTTTTCTTTTGTATTTTAAAGCTTGAAATACTTCCAAAACAATGGCTTGTGACATTTTCATTTTTAAATGTGCACAAAAACCTTTGACTTTTACTAAAAAGCAAACCGTTTTTTGTGTTAAACAAGCAGACCTTAAAATATGCTTGCCTGAGGCTTGCAACATCTGGTCTGCTCTTTTCTGTCTACCAACCCTTCCACCCAAATGGCCTACATAAGAAGAAAGATCAAGTAATGGGCTAAACGATACCAGCAGCATGCAAGAAGGCAAACCTCACAGAAGGCAGCACAGTAATGTAAGATATATTAGATGATTTGACCAGGATCACTGTATCGTCTGCTGGCAAATCCAGGATACAAACATGAACGCTGTCATTCAATAGTCTTGAATTTGGATATTTATTCTCCTCTTGGACTAACAGTTTATGCCATCAGAGGCGATTGCCTAGGTTGAACAACACCTTATCTGAACAAACCAATTTCTAAAATCTCACCATACGGATGATATGTTAGTTTTTATAGCAACCCTGATCTGGTGCAGGTACATTGCTGATAATAGCAAATGTTATTCTGCAAATCCAAGTACATATGCAGGCAGGTTTATAAACTTCAGACATAGGAAAGGCTCAGCCAGCCTTGCTGGAATGTGATAGTCTAATTTTGCATTCGAACACACATCTCTGCAATGGGTGCTTCACACCCTGAGCTAACTTCTGAACCATTGTGGCACTCAATTTATCAATATGCATTTCACCATTGCCTATTGCACATGTTCAACATAATTCCCACAGGAGGGAAAGAATGCTACAGAGTTGTGCCATAAGGAACACATAAACTATGCATACCACAGTGAACACAGAAAGCAATACATGATGAATTGATCAACGCAGAAGTCACTTGCCAAAACAGAAAGGCAATGGGTTTAGAGCCTCAGCAGCACCCCATAAAATATCCAGACGTGTGCTATTTAAGACTGGTGAACAATGGAATCGTACTTCTTCAGATCAACTAGCCTTCCGGGGCCCCCTCCAAGGTGGGGCCCTGGGCAAGTGCCCCTTTTGCTCTCCCATAAAAACGTCTCTGCTTCTAGGAGTGTTGTTTCCACTGCCCAGACCGATCTCCGTCCCTCCCTCCCTTCCTTCCTCTTTTTTCTTTTACTTTGCTCTCTTTACTTCCTTTCTTTTTCCTTCCTTCTTTGGTGTCTTTCCATTAATTTCTGTGTTTGCTGCCTCTTCCCATCCTTCTCCTCCTTCCTTTTGTCTTTTTTCTTCCTTGCTCTGTACTTGGCCTTCCTTCCTTCCTTCCTTCCTTAACGTTATTAGTAACTCGGGCCTCATTAGATGTAGGGCTGTGTTGGGGCGGAAAAACAGCAGTAATAGGTTGCTGTTGCATTACCGCCTCTCTGTACTACAACGTTGATTGTGAGGCAGTGGAAAAACCTCCTGCAAAATGCTGGAGGTAATTACGCCATCTTGCCACCAAAAAAAGGTGAAACTAGCGCCAGCGGAATTACCACCACCAGTAATTCTGCCGAAATTCCCATGGACTCCGGGGACTAACACTGCCATACTACCACTTGTAATCCAGCGGTAATTCCGCCAGATCAAGTGGCTGTAACAGTAATTCCATTTGGCGGTATTCTGGTGCATTTACCACAGAGATACCGCCAAACTTGTAATGAGGCCCTAAGTTATTATGGTTAACTTCTCATTCGGTCCTGTGAAATAGGCGGCGGGAGGCGGACTGCGGTTTAAACCAAATCTTCTTTATTCAGTGTTAAGTACACAGGCTTTGTGTACAGCAGATATATAACAGAAACGAAATGTCAGCCACGGAACATATACCGAGCACGATAGCCTCAGCTCGGCGTGTGGTTGTTTCAATCAGTTCACTAGTAATGCCATATAGTATGAAGGATACTCAGAAACGAGACTGCGCCAAGTTAGTATCGAAAAACCAGTTGTTGGTTTTATTTAAACAATTGTTTAAATAAAACCAACAACTGGTTTTTCAATGCTAACTTGGCGCAGTCTCGTTTCTGAGTATCCTTCATACTATATTCCAATTCAAGTGGTTTTGAGTGGCTTTTTCAAACCACAACTCAGTGAGACGCGACACATCAGAAATTATAAAGGACAAGAATATTTCCATTTCTTTTATTTCTTTTTCTTTTGCATAATCTGTTGCCTTAAACAATACCGACCAAGCCACAACATTAATTTGTTTCACTAGTAATGCCACACTCACTTTTCGGCTGCTTTCTTTAGCAATATCCAGTGTGACCAGGTTTGCTAGGCAAGAGATGTCAGCTCGACAGTTCCTGGTCCGGGACTAATACACTTCTTGCTCTCGGACTTTCAGCAAAGTAAAGTTCATCAGAGACACCGGTGCCAAGCTTAGAACCCCTCAGCTCGGCGTGCCCCTCAGGAATTGGGGCGCAAATACGGCCCTCCTCGTTCTCTCCTGTTCCGCTCCTTAGTATGCCCAATGGAAGCCCCCCAAGTCTTCACTCCATTCCTCGTCGTCTCCGGGCAGTTGTTGCCGGGAAAAACAGAGAGAGCCCACAAGTCTCTAGATGTAAGCTTTAAACCACTCTCCGCTCCCCCTCCAATTAGTGTTCCCCCTTCCCTCTAATTGTTCCATTGTAGTTACCTCCCCTTTCCTTGCACCTGGCTTTAGAGATTCTCCCGCCACCCGCCAGGTCCCTGGCGCTGTTTTCAACTTTCTCCAACCTCGTATGCCACTATCTCGTGGGGTTTTTAGGGGATAAGGTAAGTACATTCTATAATTGGTTTGTGTACTTAGGTTCGTTTTGCATTTTTGGCTTCTGCGTTTTAACCTGGACAATCTGCAGTGATTTATGGGATCTGTAGCCCCGGGATCCGGTGGATTTATCACCTCGGACATCCTGCGGTGTCTTATGGGACCTGCAGTCCATGGATCCGGTTGTACTGTCGACTCCGGACATGCCTTACGTGCCATGTTATAATCCGGGTAACTGAGAGCTTTATTTGCCCCCGCTTGTAACCCCTCTGCCACTGCCATCACGGGAGGTGCATAGTGTGCTTGCTTCTCAGTGTAACGGGGACCCTCCTGCTGTGCCGGCTGTTTGTATGCTTCAGGTATGGATGGGTCTGTTGCAATAGTGGGTTTTGGTGGTTCTGTTGGATATGGCCCGTGGAGTCCCACCTCACACACAGCCCTCAAGGGACCATGCCGTTCAGGCTGTTCCAAGGCCCGAGACAGATAATCGGCCACTATCTGATATTTTCCTGGCTTGTGTCCCGTGATGAAGTTGTACGGTTGCAGGGAGAGGAACCATCGAAGGACCCGATGGTTGGAGTCCTTCTGTGTGGCCAACCAAGGTAGAGGGGCATGATCAGTAAATATGGTAAAACGTCTTCCCAATAGGTAGTATCTGAGTGACTCCACCGCCCATTTTATCGCCAGGCATTCTTTTTCAAAAGTGGAATATGGAAGTTCGTGAGGAAGTCGTTTTCTACTAATAAAGGCGATCAGACATAGTTCCTGATCAGTTACTTGGGACAACACTGCCCCCAACCCACAACCTGATGCATCTGCCTGCAAATCAAAGTCTGTGGAAAAGTCCGGGAAATGAAGAACAGGTTGATTGGAAATCATTTTGATTAGGGTATGGAAAGCCTGCGTAGCCTCTATCCTACAAAACCTAGGAAGGCCTGTATTTCCTTCAGGGTTTTGGGTAATTGTCGTTTTTGTAAGGCTTGAACTTTGTCTAGTAGGGGTGTTATCATCCCTCCTCCAACGGAATAGCCAAGACACTGTGTTATTTTTGCCACCAGTTTGGTTTTTTTGGCGTTAATGTGTAATCCTGCATCTTGTAGGGATATGATCACTTTTTCCGGATGTGATAAATGTTCACCACAGGTTGTGCTGAAAATTACTATGTCATTGTCATGGTCATGAAGTGAGGGGCACAGGCATGCAGGGGGTCGCATGCACAGGAGACCTGGGTGGACACTGTCCTGGCGCCTTCGGCACCAGGCTCATGAACAAAAGTAAACGAGAACATCCATTTAACACCAAAAAGCTTGTATTATGGACATAGCACTTCAGTTGCATTAACCTTGAACATTCTAACTATTAAGCAGCCCCAAGTGCATTCTTGGGTGTGGCTGCTAATGGATTGCCTTTGCATGTGCTCACTCTCTAGGAGTGGCAGGGTGTGGCTGGTAAGCCGGCCCCGATTGGCGTGCCCACGATCTCAGCTATATAAGCTGCCCCGATCCTCAAGACAGACGCTTCGCGTTATTCTGCACTTGCAAGCAGCGTAAAGCTCACCACCGCCTGAGGTCAGACTTACCTTTGAAGATCCTGCTTCCTGGACATCCTGCTTCCTGCCAGCATACTTACCAACTGGGGGAAGCTGTTAACACCTGTACATCTTTTCGGCGAACCAAGTATTCATCTTTACACTTTCCGGAACGCCGAAATCTTCATCTTGGCACCACAGCATGACACACTCCATCGTCGACAGCAGCGCCTGCAAGGAAAAACAGAAGACAAGGTTAGAAATCGAAAAAAACAGTTTAAGGTTGCACTTCGCCATTCTTCACGCTTTCCTTAAACCATCACTTACCTGCTGTCGAACATTGTGATAGCATCCATCTTCCATCCGGCTGCGTCTCACGTCTCGCAGCTGCATTGAGGCTGCATTTCCATCTAAGGGAAGAAAACAGAAGAGAGACATTATTGCGGGCATAAATAGGAGCAACATATAAAGACATTAAATAGAATGAACAGCATCACAAGAGCTCAAGAAACACTTACCAATCATAAGGAGAAACATAGTCGCATCTGGACTGGACTAATCCTTATCAGGGATCAGTGAAGGAACTAGATCCCATTTGACATGCCCCTGCCAGAAGTAGCAGGACGGAGAGCTTATCTTCCATAATTCACAGGTGAGCTTTATGGGCAAGCGTATGCACACAGAAACCGTACTTTGGGGTGAAGATCAGTTAGCTCTCTTACTTGGGGAATTACAGGCTGAAGTACATGCTTCAAGACAGGAAACCAATGCATCACGGAGGGATCGTATTGTAACTCGAGAAAGAACGGACACATTGGCTAGACAAATGCTACAAGCACAAGCCGGACAGGTTCCACTGCCTGGAGTGACCCATTCTTCTCATTCTTCCACACCACAACAATCAACACCGGTTCAGGTGGTTCTTCCAGGAGCAGTGCCTCTAGCTCCTCCCGAACGCTTCATCAGTGACCCAAACAAGTTTGCTGTATTTATGAACCAATGTCGCCATCAGTACTTGTGCAGACCAGAAGCCTTTCCTAATGACCAAGCCAAAGTGGCATTTGTACTATCGTATTTAGGAGGTACTGCGGTTTACTGGTCTATACCTTTGGTAAATTAAGATGACCCTTTACTCCGGAACTTTGGGAATTTCCAACATGAGATGGATAAATTGTTTGTCCGTCATACTCAAGGACAAGCTCTAGACAACGAGTTGTTGTCACTCAGACAAGGGAGTCAAGATCTATTAACCTTTATTGCAACCTTCAATCATCTCATATCACAGACCAACTGCCCAGAAGAGGACTACACTCTTTTACCAAGGGTTACGTGGAAAACTTAAGCATGTGTTGGCGCAAGTGGTGAATCCCCCTAAGAGGTGTGCGGACTACATAGACCTGACGGTGCAACTCGATCATAAGTTGCAGAATCGAAAAATGGATCGAGCTAGATCAGAGCGACGGTCAGTTTACGTACAACCTCATGAGAATCAGAATAAACCACATGAACAGTCTGAGCCACTGCAAATTGGTTGATTACGAAGTCCCCTTACCAAAGCAGAAAGGGAAAAAAGAAGACAACAACAGCTTTGCTTATATTGTGGACAAGCAAGTCACTTCCTCCCTGACTGCCCGGTAAAACCACCCAAGAAAACGGTTGGGGCAACCGACAAAACTGATGAAGAAGAAGAACAGAACTCGGGAAACGCCAATGCCGGGCAAGTGTAGGGGTCCGCTTGTCGAGCATGAAAAAGGAATCCGTACAGACCTCACATCTAATCCTTCCAGTGCTTTTGGTGAATCACAAGCAACCATCAAAAAGACATGCCTTGGAGGCATATATTGATTTTGGAGCTGTGGATAACTACATTGACCAAGATTTGGCTCTGAATAGGCCTTCCTCTCCGACAGAAGCAGAAATCGGAAAACGTCACTGCTGTGGATGGTTCTCAGCTATCATCCAGCCCGGTGACACATTGCACCGAGAAAGTCAAGCTTCTGTGTCAGGACAGGCATTAAGAGGACATTACTTTCGATCTCATTGGTGCTCCTCAGCTCCAGATGATATTGGGAATGCCCTGGCCGGAGATCCACAATCCTAGGATCGACTGGCGAAAACGAGTTCTGACATTTCCTCATGATTGTGCCGACACATGTTACAAAAAAGATGACACCAATCTGAAACCGAAGAAAGGAATCGTGTTGGGCCTCATCAGCTCCTTACTGCTTGAAAAACAAGATTACCAGGATGTCTTCAAAAAAGAGCCAGCCAACGTTCTGCCCCCGCACAGACCCTACGATTGTGAAATAGATCTTGCACCCGGAGCCCAGATCCCTTGGAGCCGAATTTACGCTCTGACAGAACAGGAAAATCAGTATCTTAGAACTTACCTGGATCAGTACCTGACGAACGGTTTCATTTGCCCGTCCAAGTCACCTGCCTCCTCGCCCTTAATCTTCCTGCCTAAAAAGGAGGGGGACCTAAGAACTTTCATCGACTATAGAGCCATCAATCAGATCACAGTAAAAAATCGATATCCTTTACCACTTATACCAGAGCTCCTGGACCAAGTGAAACATGCTCAAATCTACACAAAACTGGATTTAAGAGGAGCATACCATCTTGTAAGAGTAAAAGAGGGAGACGAGTGGCAAACGGCATTCCGCACGAAGTATGGCCTCATTGAATACCAGGTCATGCCCTTCGGGCTATGCAATGCCCCCGAGGCGTTCCAATTCTTTATGAATGATGTACTCCGTGAACTACTGGACGTTTGCGCTCTTGTTTACATTGACGACATTCTTATCTACTCAAATTCCATGGAAGAACATGTAGGCCATGTCCGGGCAGTCTTAGAGAAGCTTCGACAACACCAGTTGTGTGCCAAGTTGGAAAAATGTTTTTTCCATGTAACCAAGGTTGTGTTTCTCGGTTTCATGCTCACACCACAAGGTGTACATATGGATACACGAAAGGTGGATGCAATCCTCCAATGGCCCTCACCAACATCCACGAAAGGAGTGCAAAGCGTGCTCGGATTGGCCAACTTTTACCGTCGTTTTATACCTGAGTTTTCACAAATTGTACATCCAATTACCTCCTTGTTAAAGAAAAATGAAAAGTTCCATTGATCGACAGAAGCTGAAGAAGCCTTCCAGAAGTTGAAACTAGCATTCACTACAGCACCAGTCCCTCGACACCCACGACCAGACCTACCTTACATAGCTGAGACAGATGCTTCAGAAATAGCCATGGGAGCAGTATTGTCACAACGAGACCCTGAGACAGGACAACTACACCCCGTCACATTCTGGTCCTGCAAATGTTCAGCCCCTGAGTTGAACTACGCAATCACATATAAGGAATTACTGACAGTTATAGCAGCATTCAAGGCCTGGAGACATTACCTTCTTGGGGCGAGACATATGGTCACTGTCATCACGGACCACCGTAACTTGCAATACTTGAAAACCGCCAAAGCACAATCCTCGCGTCAACTTAGTTGGGCTCTCTTTTTTGCAGAATACGATTTTATTATCACTTATAGACCTGGAGTACGCAATGGGAATGCAGACGTTCTATCACGCAAGAAAAAGAGGCTTTTACAGCATCCAACCCTGTGGCCATAATTCCTGAGGAAAGGATTCAAACCAGAATAGCTGCCACCACATGTGTGGATGACCAAAGAACCAGTTTGCAGTCCCCGATGGATCAATCAACACAACAGGAATGGCTGTTAAAAGGTGATCAGTACACCATCGAAGACAATCTACCGCATTTCCAAGGACGATTATATGTCCAAGACCAAGAACTGCAAAAGCAAATCTTCACAAATTACCACGATTCATTAGTGGAAGGACACCCAGGAATAGCCAAAACTCAGGCTAAGGTTAAACAAAACTACTGGTGGCCAACCTGGCGAAAAGACATTGCCCAATTTATTGAAACCTGCGGGGTCTGTGCACAACACAAGTCTCAGAAACGGAACCCTGCTGGCTTACTACATCCCCTAACAGTACCGCCAGCACCTTGGCATACCCAGTCGATGGATTTCATCACGGATCTTCCACCCTGCAATGGATACAACACCATATTAGTCGGTGTCGATTTATTTTCCAAAATGACCCATTTCATCCCTCTGAAGGGACTCCCAACTGCATCAACTCTTGCTTCTGTGTTCCTAGAGCAAATTGTTCGATTGCATGGATTTCCATCAATATTAGCATCTGATTACGGAATGCAATTTGTTTCTGCCTTTTGGAGAAAGTGTTGTACGATTGTCAAAATTCATCTCTGGTTGTCCACAAACCATCACCCTCAAACTGATGGGCAAACGGAACGAACCAACCAACTTTAGAGAAATATCTCAGGTGTATGTTGCAACAGTCCAAGGTTTCTTGGAAATATATACTATGGATAGCCGAGTATGCATACAACTCAGTTCACAAAAGCACAGGGCAAACTCCATTCTACACTGTGCACGGAAGACATCAGAGGACATCAGTATTTGACCCACCCGATACCCTGGAAATGCCAGCCATAAAAAACTTGCATTAAACCATCACTCAGGTTCTTAAGGAGGCGACAGAGCATCTGACCAAGGCTAAGGAAAGACAAAAACTGTTGCTAATCAACATCGGAAGGAAGCTCCCGCCTACCAGATTGGAAAAAAAGGTGTGGTTAGCATCCAAATATATTCCCCTGAAGGGGCCAATAGCTTTCCACTCAAGATACCTAGGCCCCTATACTATAAAGTCCATAATCAATCCTGTCGCCATGAAATTGGAGTTACCATCTCACATGAAAATTCACCCGGTATTGTATCTCTCTCTCCTCAAACCAATGAAGTCCAATACACGGCTTAGTTCTCCGCCGGAGCCCGAAGTAATAGATGGAGAACCAGAATATGAAGTCAAATCCATCTTGGACTCCATGGTGGTTCACTCCAAGGTGGTTCGATCAAAATTGTATTACCTAATTGACTGGAAAGGTTAGGGACCTCAAGACCGAACTTGGGAACCCAGTGAACACGTCCATGCTCTGCGTTTAATCAGATAGTTCCATCGCAATAATCCCACCAAATCAGGACCGGGAGGAGAACCACCTTGAGAGGGGCCTTGAGGGGGAGTGCTGTCATGGTCATGAAGTCAGGGGCACAGGCATGCAGGGGGTTGCATGCACAGGAGACCTGGGTTGACACTGTCCTGGCGCCTTTGGCACCAGGCTCATGAACAAAAGTAAACAAGAACATCCATTTAACACCAAAAAGCTTTTATTATGGACATCGCACTTCAGATGCATTAACCTTGAACATTCCATCCATTAAGCAGGTTGCATTAACCCTGAGCATTCCATCCATTAAGCAGCCCCAAGTGCATTCTTGGGTGTGGCTGCTAATGGATTGCCTTTGCGCATGCTAACTCTCTAGGGGTGGCAGTGTGTGGCTGGTCAGCCGGCACGAATGGGCGTGCCCACGATCTCAGCTATATACGCTGCCCCGATCCTCAAGACAGACGCTTTGCATTATTCTGCACTTGCAAGCAGCGTAACGCTCACCGTCGCCTGAGGTCAGAATTGCCTTTGAAGATCCTGCTTCCTGGACATCCTGCTTCCTGCCAGCATTCTTACCAACTGGGGGAAGCCATTCTTACCTGTAAATTTCTTTGGCGAACCAAGTATTTATCTTTACATTTTCCGGAAGGCTGAAATCTTCATCTTGGCACCGCAGCAGGGCACACTCTGTTGTCGACAGCAGCGCCTGCAAGGAAAAACAGAAGACAAGATTAGACATCGAAAAAACAGTCAGTTTAAGGTTGCACTTTGCCATACTCCGTGCTTTCCTTAAACCATCACTTACCTGCTGTCGAACATTGCGATAGCATCCATCTTCCAACCGGCCGCGTCTCGCGTCTCACAGCTGCATTGAGGTCTCATTTCCATCTAAGGGAAGAAGATAGAAGAGAGACATTATTGCTGCCATAAATAGGAGCAACATATAAAGACATTAAACAGAACGAACAGCATCACAAGAGCTCAAGAAAGACTTACCAATCATAAGGAGAAGCATAGTCGCAGCTGGACTGGACTAATCCTTATCAGGGATCAGTGAAGGAACTAGGTTCCATTCGACGCACCCCTGCCAGAAGTAGTAGGACGGAGAGCTTATCTTCCATAATTCACAGGAGCAGTGTCACCACGTACCACCGCTCACAGCTTTTCTACTGAGGGAGAGGCCTGAAGGGGGTGATTCAAGTTCAGGGAGGGCTGCAACCATGCCCCAACGCCTCCGCAGAGACCAGGTGAGCGTAACAGTCATCCAAATATGTGGCAGCCAAAGATTCATGTGGTTTCAGAATTGTATCCATAAAGGCTTGAGAAGTAGCTGGGGCACTGTGTAACACAAATGGCAACACTGTAAATTGGAATAGCCCGTTTGGTGTGGCAAATGTTGTCTTTTCTTGATCTGCTGGGTTAAGGGGTATTTGCCAGTACCATTTGGTTAAATCTAGGGTACTTAAGTATGCAACAGAGCCTAATTTTTCAAGTAGCTCGTCTATTCGAGGCATGAAGTAGGCTTCTTAATGGGATATTGTGTTTAATTGCCTAAAATCCATGCAGAATCTCGTGGTACCGTTGGGTTTGGGTACTAGTACCAGTGGCGAACACCAGGCACTTCTGGATGGAATAATGGTGCCAAATTTCAACATGTTGTTAATTTCCCGTGCTATGTCCCGTCGTTTTGCTTCGGGGATCCGGTATGATCTGAGGCATACGCACTTGCCTGCCTCCGTTGATATGGAGTGTGTCACCATATTGGTTTGGCCTGGCAAGCCAGAAAAGAATGCAGAAACCAGTTCAAGTCTTGAAAACAGCTCAGATATTTGATTTTTGTTCAACTGTTCCCCCAACATTACATCTTTAGGATGCTGGATAGATTTGGTACTGTTTGCTCTGGTACAGATAACTCAGATAGTGCAGTACATAATATCGTAGTGGAGTCCTCTTTCCATAGTTTAAGCAGATTAATATGGTAGTTTCGATGTTTAGCTTGTCTATCTGGTTGCTCCACTTCATAGTTTACAGGTCCTAATACTTTCGTAATCTGGTATGGTCCCTTCCATTGTGCTAACAATGTATTTGTACCAGTAGGAAGCAAGATCAACACTTTGTCTCCCACCTTAAGTGATCGAGGTTGGGTTTCCTGATCATAGTATTTTTCTTGTTGTTCCTGGGCTCGCCCTAGGTTTTCTTGTGTATAATCTCGTAGCTTTCCAAGGTGATCTCGTAAGTCATTCACATATTCAGTTAGGTTTGTCTCTTTCTGGTTCTCCCACGTGTCTTTCAACAATCCCAGTATGGATCGAGGCTGTCTTTCAAACAATAACTGGAAAGGGGAGTACCGCGTAGATGATTGCATGGTGTCTCTTAACACCATCAAAACCCAAGGCAGAACTCTGCCCCATCCCAAACCCGTGGGGCTCGTGGCTCTTCTTATCGTTTGTTTGATTGTTTTGTTACATCGTTCCACGAGTCCATCAGTTTATGGTGGTATACAGATGTTTTTAAATGTGTAATACCTGTGGTTTTACAAACTTCCTTCAATACAACAGACAAAAAGTTGTGCCCTTGGTCTGTAATTATTTATTGGGGAATCCCCACTTTGGCGAAGTAAGGGAGAAGTATATTGCACACTTGCTTGGCTGCGGTCCCTCTTAATGGAAAGGCTTCTGGATACCTAGTGGCATAGTCCACTACCACCAATAGGAACTTATAACCTCAGCTGCTTGGCTCCAGGGGCCCCACAATGTCTAGTCCTATTCTTTAGAATGGTTCCCTGATCAAGGACATCCTCTGCATGGGTATCCTGGCTGCTATGTGTGAGCTAGTCTTTTGGCATATGGAGCATTCCTGGCAATATTTAGTCACTTCGGCATATATTCCTGGCCAGTAAAAATTCTGTAAAAGTCTCTTCAATGTCATGTTTTCAACCAAATGGCTCCCCGTGTTGTGGTCGTGTGCCAGCTTGACTAGATGCTTTCTATAGGAGTGGGGAACCAACAATTGCTCCTTCTCGTTAGCATCTGGACGGTGGTCCTCGTGTTACCCTGTAGAGTAAGCCTTGCTTTTCCTTGAAGTAAGGAGTTGTAGCCGCTGTACGTGTCTGATCGTGGGCTTGTTCTCTAGCTCTTTTTAGGGTTTCGTCCAGCCCGGTCTCCATACGGAATGAAGGTAAATAGTCCCCTACCCTCCAGTTTACCAGGTCTATGTACCTGTATTCTTCCCGGTTTTTAAGAAAGGGAAAAAGGGGGGTCCTCTTTGTGTTTTATAGAGGGGCCTGAGTCTGGAGGACGAATTTACACTGCAGAGAAAAGGGGTGGACTCTGGCTGCCTCTTCCTCTGAGACACTAACAGGTGTCGCACTGGCATACATGAAACCAAGTCTACACTGGTAGGACTTGTATTTCTTATAGTAGAACCCAACAACACTTTTTCACAGGTGCTGAAACTTCTTTATTTAACACACAACAAGTTTTTTATAATAGATAGACAAACTAAAAGTCCACTTTCACAAATTGCATTTCCATTATATTCTATCGGCATATAATGTCAACAACACATGATTGTTAATACAACAAGGTTATCAAGTGCAATATTACTGCGCATGCACTGAAAAAGAGTCGACACTCAAATGTGTTTTCCAGCTATGTGACAACGCAGTATTCTTCCCTGCATGCTGTGTTTCTTCTCTTCTGTGCTCGGGATAAGCAGGTCTTCGTAGGTGAGCTTACCAGTTCAGTTTTTAGATATGGGGCTTACTGTAACCATCTATCAAACCCCAGGAGGTCAGTACCTATCAGTACAGAAGTGGGAAGTGTGGGAATGACCGCTGCTTTTACCGGAACCTCCTCCCCCTGAATTCCTAATGTGATGTCCTGTGTTGGATACTCTTCGATAACCGAAAGGACACATTTTACGGCTATATTCCTCACTTTGTCATTGTCTTGATCACTCAAATGCGGTTGTATGGCCGTCTGTCTGCTGCCGCTGTCCATCATGGCCTGTGCAGGGTGTCCATCAACGGTAACCTCTATCTCATATGGTAATCGTTTTCTTCAAAATTCTTGCGTTTGGATGGTCCCGATCTCCATTGGTTCTGTTTTCATTTTCCAGGAACAGAACCTTGCAATGTGGCCCCATTCCCCACACTTGAAACATTGTGTGCGGGGCTTTTACCTTTGGTAAACCCAATCCGTTGGCTGGCCTTCGTTCAGTCCTAATATGTGGTTCTGGAGAGGCTGTCCTATAGGGACCATTGTGCATGGTTATGGGCTCATTGTTCTGCCTTATGGGTGGCCCTGTGAAGGTTCGAGCCGCCCCAGCTTTTTGGTAGGCTGTTGCCACATCTATCGCTTTGGGTAAGGACAGATGGTGGTGTTGCCTGACTCATCTTTGGATTGGACTAGGTAAGGCTTCAATGAACTGCTCCAGCATGATTTTATCTTTTATCTGCCCTATGGTGGCGGTACTTGGTTGCAACAAATTTTTCTGCCAAGTCCTGAATGCGATAGAATAGTTGTCTTGGGCTTTCTCCCGGTTTGAGGCGGGTCTCTCGATACTTTATTCGGTAGGACTCCTCATCCATTCCAAATCTTTCTAAGATCGTCTTTGTTACTTCTGTGTAAGGAGTGTCCCCTGTGGGATTCACAGCTTGATAGGCCACTTGCATTAACCCAGTAAGTAGGGGGGCTAGAAAGAAGGCCCATCTCTCCTGTGGCCATTGAGCGCCCTAGCGATCCTCTCAAAATTAACAAAGAAGAAGCTTGGGTCATCTCCCACCTGGTACTTTTGTAACACTGAAGGTGGTAGGCTGGATGGGCCCGGTTGGCAGCGACTGCTTCACCTAATATTCAAAGTGCTTCTCTTCCCTGCTCTTGTGCAAAACTCTGGACCTGTACGGCTTGCTGTAGGGCTTGGCGATCTGCCTGGGCCTGATATCCTTGGACTTGTAAGAGTTGTTGCAGATGTTGCTGCCCCTCAGCTAGCATCTTTACAATGGCCTCCATAATGTATGCTCCGGCATAATCTGAATCCCACCGTTGCCACCACTGTGAAGTAGGCAGCGGGAGGTGGACTGCGGTTTAAACCAAATCTTCTTTATGGAGTGTTAACTACACATGCTTCGTGTAAAACAACTATATAACAGAAAAGAATTGTCAGCCACGGAACATATACCGAGCACGATAGCCTCAGCTCGGCATGTGGTTGTTTCAATCAGTTCACTAGTAATGCCACACTCACTTTACGGCTGCTTTCTTTAGCAATATCCCGTGTGACCAGGTTGTTAGGCAAGAGATGTCAGCTCGACAGTTCCTGGTCCAGGAGTAATACACTTCTTGCTCTCGGACGTTCAGCAAAGTAAAGTTCATCAGAGACACCGGTGCCAAGCTTAGAACCCCTCAGATCGGCGTGCCCCTCAGGAATTGGGTCGCAAATACGGCCCTCCTCGTTCTCTTCTGTTCCACTCCTTAGTATGCCCAGTGGAAGCCCCACGAGGCTTCACTCCATTCCTCGTCGTCTCCGGGCAGTTGTTGCTAGGAAAACAGAGAGAGCCCACGAGTCTCTGGATGCAAGCTTTAAAGCACTCTCTGCTCCCCCCCTCCAATTAGTGTTCCCCCTTCCCTCTAATTGTTCCGTTGTAGTTACCTCCCCTTACCTTGCACCTGGCTTTAGAGAATCTCCCACCACCCGACAGGTCCCTGGTGCTGTTTTCAACTTTCTCCAACCTCGTACACCGCTATTCCGTGGGGTTTTACGGGCATAAGGTAAGTACATTCTATATTTGGTTTGGGTACTCAGGTTCGTTTAGCATTTTAGGCTTCTGTGTTTTAACCTGGGCAACCCGCGGTGACATATGGGATCTGTAGCCCAGGGACCCGGCGGCGGTTTTATCACCTCAGACATCCCGCGGTGTCTTATGGGATCCGCAGTCCATGGATCCATTTGTACTGTCGCCTCCGGACATGCCTTACGTGCCATTTTATAATCCAGGTAACTGAGAGCTGTATGTGCCCCCGCTTGGAACCCTTCTGCCACTGCAATCATGGGAGGTGTATAGTGTGCTTGCTTCCCAGTGTAACGTGGACCCTCTTGCTGTGCCGTTGTTCGTATGCTTCAGGTATGGTTGGGTCTGTTGCAATAGTGGGTTTTGGTGGTTCTGTTGGACATGGCCCGTGGAGGCGCACCTCACAGGTGCTCACACTCAACACCCCAACTCATTCTCTTTCCACAAAACGTTGCTATAAAATAACCTGTAATGGAGCAATTCTACCACGCCAGTCAATCATTAATATTCCCACTTCAGATAGCTAATATCTATATTTTTTTCATAAGGATTGATTGGGATCAATGCCTTGCAGTTGCAGCTGTTGTGGGGTCCGGTAGCTACCAGCAGTTAATATCACACAGTGAGTGCCTGTTTCACACTTGGTCACTCGAGAAATGCACCAGCGATCATGGGGGTCCCACATCTAAGGGACAGTTTATATACCATGCAAGGGTCACAATCCTGAGGAGTCCTCGACATGTCTTTCCTCTAGGTACAGCAATACCGATACCTCGCCTCTACAATGCATCTTCCATTTGGGATGAACCATTCATTTTGCAGGATCACTTCTCTCCATGACATACACAAAGCCCCTTAAGGCTCGGCAGTAGGCCTGTTCTATGGCTGCTCCTTGCTTCTGGAATCCTCTACTGGCATCTCAAAGGCTTCCCCGATCCTGCTTACTTTTCGAAAAGAGAACTTAACACCTCCTTTTTATCCTGAATCTGTTTGCTGTATTTGATATGGTCAACCCCATTATTCTTTCCCGCTTTCCCTCGCTAGTGATATAGGGTTCTGTGCCAGCCTCAAGGACCTCTTTCCTCAATGAGCGAAGTCAGGCCTTTGTCCTCAACACTTTACGTCCAAATCATGGACCCTGATATGAGGCGTTCCTCACAGCTCCCTCTACCGCTGCCTCAATATCTAATTATGATCTAGGTGGACTATCAGTCAAAGCAAACCCTAGGCAGATATCAGTCATTGATAGTTGGCCCTCTGTGATGAATCTGGGGATACCAACACTCCTTCCCTGGGGAAAGTCTCTCCCCATGTGGCCAGGGGACGGCCGCAGCTACCGGATCCTGGCCCTGGGGGTGAATATTCGAGGGAGGATCACAAAGGGGGAGATGACCCTCATGAGGATGGACCGGCATCATCCGACAAAACATGGTGTCCCTCTGATTACACCTCTTAGTCCCACAAAATCCTAATGAAACAAGGGCGTCATAGAAATAATAGTGATCTTTCCGTTAAGGTGGTAGGATATAATGCAAACAAGAAAAATCAGCCAGGTCAAATAAGTAATTCTGTTCTTATCATTGACTCCACTAGAAAGAAGACTGTCATTCTAAAAGACTTGTGAGTAAAATACCCAACTCACTTATCCTTTGACAATCCTCTTTCGGGTACTGGGACGAGGAAGAGGAAAGGCGGAAGAAAGATACAGAGGTCCGGCAAAGCAACTCAGCAGTGTAGATGCTGGAAGTGGTTTCAGTACACTCGGAGATTTAAATGCAGAACAGCTGGGACCCCGACACAGAGAGACGGCGTGCAGAGAGCACTTTGCCCAAGCTGTAACAGGGAGTCGAAAACGCAGAGTGGATGCTGCGGCAGCCCTGGCAGAAATGAATAGCCTGAGGAAGTTCTTTGCGAAGACTGAAGAAAGGGCTCCTGAGATTCCAGGGCTTTGGCGAGAGGCAGAACCGAACCGCTGCAGGCTCCAAGGCCGGTGAGGGAAACTGCAAGGGGAATCTGGAGGCATGGCACTGCAGTAACGCCCCCACAGAGAGAAGTCACACTGCTGGGGATCCTGAACGTTCCACAAGGAAGTTGGGAGAACTGCGGAAGCTCGAGGACACAGCGTCCTACACAGAAGGAAAGTGACATAGCAGGGGAGTGAATGTTGCAGGAGACAGTGTTGACCGCAGCCAAACAGCAGCAGAGGAAGCGGATAGGCAGATGGGTCATCGGCCATTAGCGAGAGACAATGGGACTCGTGTACCGAATCAGAGAAGGAACACCGGTTGACAGGATGCACGCCGAACCAGCCACCCGAGAGGGAAGAGAGCGGAAAAAGTACAGGACACGCTAATAGCAGTCGGTAAACCCAGGCAAGTCAAAAGGGTTACCAGGTTGCCTGAAAGTGTGCGCTGCTTGAAAGAACAAATTGAAAATACAGGAGAAACCTGACATACCTGCAAGCTGTAATACAGAAGGGTCGCTGAATCAATATTATAAGAAAGGAAGAGGAAAGCACGTAAATAATAGTGAATTGAGAAAAGGGGCAAAACCCCATTGTATGAAAGAGAGTGGGCCTCATTACGACCCTGGCGGTAAGGGGTTAACGCCAGCGTTAGCTGCGCCGACCCCTTACCGCCAATTACGAGGTCCCTTAGCGCCATGGCGCTTTTAACACCTGCTTTTAGCAGGTGTTAAAATCCATGGCGCTAAGGGACCATGGAGTTAATTACGCCACCGTAATTTACGGTGGCGTAATTAACGCCTTCCCCACTCCCATTATGCCCTATGGGGCAGAAATGGGAATGGGGAAGGGTAAATGGGGATTGGGGACTTACCGCCCCGCCGACCTCGGAATGGGGCGGTAAGTCCGCCAACCACCATGGCGTAAACGTAGTTTACGCCATGGTGGTAAAGTCACGGCCCAGGCGGTAACTTACCGCCTGGGTCGTAATGAGGCCCAGTATCATTGTTGAAGCGAATGCAGTAAAAACGGGAACGATATGCCAACAATGGGCCAAACTAAAAATGTTTACAAATAAATGGCTCGAATGGGAATGGGGAATGGTTTTCGTAATGGTGACCCACGGGTCCTTAAGGGTCGGAATGTCCCGGTAAGTCCCCATTCCGATACCACGGACCCGGACACGGGTTTGGAGGCAGCCATGGTGCTATTAGCACCATGGCTGCCTCCAAACTCATAATGACCCCCAAAGACAATAATACCCTTTGCACCTTAGAATCAGTTTTAGAGCGTGAGGGCCAAAATAGGATTACAGACACTGGACATACTTTGTTGGACAGCCATTAGTTTTTGGCTGAGGTAGGGAAAAATCTCCTATAATAGGGAGAGTAAGGTGTTTTCCAACCTCCTTTTTGTTTCAATAAAGGTTTATGGCCCAAAACCATGAGTCCTCTGTGTCGGGGTCTAATTTCTGGCACCTCAAATATGGTGTCAGCGTGGGATCGGGCTCAGTTGACACAAACTGGGTAACCCTTAAGGTTGAGAAACTAAACAAATGAGCCTCCGATCCATTAGTTGTTACCCCCGGCCCCCAAATAATGGACCAATGTCCCATTTTCTACCAGTATTTAATTTACCCAACAAACAGAAACCCAGCTACCCCACTTCAGAAATTTAGAATCATGAGTAATGATAGGTTAAGAAACCGTGAGCTCCTCACTCATTCACATTCTAGAAGGGGGTTTGTTTTTCAACTATTAACCCACCAAGCCCTTCTGCCAGTAAGGAAGACCATAGAGATAAACATGTACCACCTTTTTTCCCACCAAGACTATCTGGTGCAGGGGAGAGACAAGGTGGTAGTGTATTTGGACTTACAAATACGTTTCCCACCAACTTTGCCATCTATGTTATATTCTGCAGGGGTAGAGAGTTAAAGGTACTACCCCTCCTCTCCTGAAATTTGCAATCTTACATTTGTGTTTGACCCCAATTGAGATCAGTAGGGGCGAGTTAATGGGAAGAATGGTATATGAAATCTTATGGGAGTCTCCCTCCAACGAGACCCATGGGAAAAGCAAGGGAGATAACCGTGGGAATCTATCTGAAGGGGGGGGGGGACTCCAGAAAATGTTCCTTACCCATGACGAGGAGAGGTCGAGTATAATCAGATCATGGGTGAGTCTTCATGGGAATGCAACAATCTTCCCAATGTTCCAATATCTTTGAAGAGCTTCTCCCCTTAGGAGAATAGGACGTCTGACCCACTGATAAAGAACTTCCACCCAACGGTACAATACCGTGAAACCGCAGATGACCCACGTTTTCATATCTCCCTCCCAGGACGATAGTGCCATACCTTCCGGCGCAGAGTAGGGGGATGATTTTCTCCATGAGAAAGGGATTAATCAGGAACATCATTTCTATTAAAATACCTCCATGATTCTAGAAAGGTGAGACCCTCTTAAGAACCCAGTGATGCTATACGAGACATCAACACCTTAGAAATAGGAGAAGAAGTGGGAGAGGAACTATACTCTAGAGACCCTTATCTCCTACAAGAGATGGACTAGATCCCTTGTGGGAAGAATTGGAATTCCCTTTTATCATATTGCCCTTTGAAACAGGGGGAGCAAAAACAATTCCCCCCAGGGAAACGCCACAATAACCTACAAGAATCAGAGATTCCCAACACAAATGATGATAGTGAACCAGGTTTGGACGCTATGGAAATAAAGAGTGAAATGGGAGATGTACCTTCTATTATACTCCCATTGCCTCCCGTAGACTTGGAGTGTTAGTCCTGTGGAGAGTATGGTCATCCAGCAAGATATTGCCCCTTGAACAGGATTGATCTCCCTACCATACGATCAGTAAAACCATCCAGTAGTGATGGGCGAAGTAGAGAAGCGAGGGCTGAACCATTTTATGCGGGCATCCTCTATGCCCAGCCTATTAAGATGATGGCCAATTGGGAGGAGAACCCAGAGAGATATCTCCATAAAGGGAAAAAAATAACACTAGAAAACCCAGCACTTTCCTATATACAGGGATAAAACCTCCTATAGAATCCCTGCCACCTTCGAAGGAAGAACTCTCTATGCCAAACTGGATACCGGAAGTAAGGGGTGCACCATACAAGCGGAAATACTTCCCTGGGGGTGGAAAAGAATAGGAAAAGAAAGGGTAGGTTGTGTCCATGGCCCCATTGAAAATCACCCATTGACACACATGTACGTCACCATCTTGGGAAGAGAATTCTATCCGACAATGGCAGTAATTTCCAACTTCCCATACAGATAGTTATAGGGAGTAGTGTGCCCCAGTTTGACCAGTGGGTCTCCCGGGTGGCCCAAATAGGGGTCAAATTAAGAAACCCCAAAGAAAATATACAGTCCTGTGTGCCCCAGAAGGGCATCCCAGAATGTAGGGGAAGGGTCGCTGAACCCATATTATAAAAAAGCAAGAGGAAACCATGTAAATGAGAGTTAATTGGGAAAATGGGCAAAACACTGTTGTATGAAAGACAGAACCATTGGTGAAGCGAATGCAGTAAAAACAGAAACGATACACAAGTAAAAATGATTACAAGTAAATATATAAAAAGTCCTGGCAGGAGAGTACACCAGGTGAAGGTAAATGCTTACAAGTAAATATATGAATAGTCCTGGCAGGAAAGTACACCGGGTGAAGGTAAATGCTTACAAGTGAATGTATGAAAATTCAGTCCTGGCAGGAAAGTATACTAGGTGAAAGTAAATTCTTACAAACAAATGTGTAACAGGCCTGGCAGAAACGCATACCAGGTGAAGAGAAATATTGTGGAAGGATTGCATATAGCCCTGGCAGGGGAGTATACCAGGCCCATGCAAGTGAGAACATAATCAATGCGAAACTCAAGGAGGGCGTTTGCCTTTGAGATTGTGAACTGTAAGAATCCTAAGGAATAACAACACCTTTGAAATTCTTGCAGAGGGTAAAAGGATCTCTAGAGCGAATCATGCCTGTAGGATTCTGAGCTGTGTGTTGAAGAAGAAGAGAAAGCTGGGTATGGGAAATACTGTCCCTGAGAACTTTGAACATTGCCTATTTAGAACCTTTTTGTTGGAGTTGAATCTTTTGGTTGGATTTGATCATCTGAACACTTTTCAAGGGTCAAAAGACAATACCTTTTGCACCTTAGACTCAGTTTTACAGTGTGAGGGCCAGAATAAGGACACAGAACATATTTGTTGGAAATCTTGACAAAGGACAGACCCATTCGTCTTTGGTTGCGGTAGGAAAAACCTTGTAGAATCGGGCTAGTGAGGTATTTTCCAACCCCCTATTATATCAATAAAGGTTTATGGCCAAAACCATGAGTCCTTTGTGTCCACGTTTCATTCCTGGCTCCTCACACCTCCCAATCAAATTTGCATACCAAGGCAAAAAACAAGACCAGGTATCACAGTGGTACTTTATCTTCCAATACGCCTTCGGCCAGGATAATTTCGATTTAATCTTGGAACATTGTGTTGGCTAAGAATACGTTGTCTATTTCTGAAGTAACTGATTTTTTTTCATCGACTCTGATATACTTTTACTTAAGGAAACTTGGCTGATTGGTATACCTATTGACTGGTTTCTTTGTTTTCCTGACCCCAGCCCAAACAAATGCCCGAGGTAGACATTTTGGTGGTCCAGCAATACTAATAAAAACATCTTTCAAATGCCAGCCCATTATCTCACCCAACACCTATCCATACTGTGAGGGTGCAGAAGTAAGGCTCAGACACAATGGCGGTGCATGATTTTGGGCAGAAACCTTTATTATATGAAAAAGGGTTGGAAAAATACCCCTGTGTCCCTAAAACTAAGAGGGGGTTCTCTGCCTCTAAGAAAACTAATGAAATTGTCAGAATGTCCAAATTATAAAGTCCGTCCCTATTTTGTCTCAAAAAGCCATTTCTGTCCTTAACACTAATAATATAAAACAACTGTGCAAGGATGGTCTCCTCCTAAAGTAAAAATGTTCTTTGTGGTTCCAAGTAACAGAAAGGTTCCCAATCTCTTGGGCAAAAAGTGGTACACATAAAGAAATGTTAACAAGTGTAGGCCTCGAAGATTAGGGCCGTGATCCTTTCCTCTAGATTCCTTATTATAGTGTTCCTCTCCCTTTGAGGCCCCTGAGGCCTGTACTTGCTTCTATAAATGTCAATAGGCAGTTCACAAGTATATTCTCCTTATGGTACTCCTATTTATCCTACCGACTTCGCACCGTTCCTATACCAAGTGTAAGATGTGTTGCGCTGTATTTTCTTCACTTATTTTGGGTGCGTGTCCCACACTCACAATATAACTGTTTGATTCACTCTCCTACCAAGCGGTTATCATTTCATGAAACTTCTCATTTCGGTGCAAGTCCCAGACTCATGACATTCACAGTTGCTTGGTTTACTCTTCTGCCAAGCAACAGTTCCAACGTGGACAATCTCTTCTGGATGCAGATCCAGACTCGCAATAGTCAGTTTGGCTTTGTTTCAATTTCTCATATGGCTGAGGGTCTGTAATTAATCCAATGGAGTCATCACAAATTCCTCAGTGGTGACCTACCCCCATGTGTCCAGGGGACGGCAGATGCTACCTGACCCTGGGGGCGGCTATATGATGAAGGATCACATGGGAGGAGACAACTACTGGGTGATTTCATGATGTCATTGGATGAGGCATGTATCCCCCATTTTCTCATGAGGAAGACATCCTGTTAACGAATACCCTAATCTCCTGTTGCCATTTGTATAGGCCCCCAGTTAGGGAAATTAAAATAACCTTTTCCCAACACCCTAAACATTAAGAATACCTTGTCTAAAAGCTCCAAGAAATCTAAGAGCACCTTTTTTAGCTCTGATTTCCCCTCATGCATAACTGATCCTTCATATGGCATCCTATCCTCGAGGAAGAATTTCCAAGAGATGTGCATCAAAAATAATCAAAGGACTTCAATTCCCACAACTACCAAAATCCTCAGTTAATATCAGTAGATTTCAAATCCAACGACCACCTAAGTACTTAGATGAGGAAGATGTTGATGGAATTGATGCCAAGAAGCAAGTGTATTGAGTGTGCTGGTTGTTGGATGAAGGCACTTGTGCACAGAACCTTTACAAATGTGAATCGCACGGAAAGAAGCAGCTCAGAAGAAGACGTGACTGTTCCAGTGAAGGCGGGCAGCTGGAGGCACGAGTCAGTGTACAGAGGCTGGAAGCATGAGCCGCTGTGGCAGAGTGAGGGAGCTTGCGGGCCGAGAAGGAAGGAAACATGGTGCAAGCGAGGCATTCCGTGGAGACACCAAGAGCCCCGACAGGGTCCCTGGGCCTCCGGCAGCCAAGAGAAGCAGCATTGTCCTTACCAGAGAAGCCACCGTGCAGGTGCAGAGCCGCGAGGAAGTCTGGAGAGACGTCAGAGCCACCCAGAGTTGGAAGTTGGCAGCAAACGTATGCTGTGTAAGTGCAAGCAATCTGAAAAACGCTACAGAGAACCAGTGAGAGTGCCAAAGCATAGTGGGAACCCCGGGGAGTTTTGGTGACTGAGCAAAAGAGAAATAGAACATTGTAAAATTACAGCAAGTGAAATGACAAGAAGATTATTTATGAACCAAGAGGGCAGAAGATTTTGAACCTTGTGAAATTATGGAAAGTAAAGTGATTGTCAAGACGATATACCAAGCCAACAAGAAAGGTATATGCTCCTTGAAGATAACGAGGAACTATAATATAAGTGAAGTCCTGACAAACATAAACCAGGCAGTTATGAAGACAAGAGAAGTCCTGGCAGGGGAGTATACCAGGCAGTTGTGAACACAAGATAAGTCCTGGCAGGGGAGTATACCAGGCAATTCTGAGTAGGAGAGAAGTCCTGACAGGAGAGTACACCAGGCAGTTGAAAGTGAATCAAGAATCTTGGCAGGGGAGTATACCAGGAGAATTGCAATCCTACAAGGAGTGTGAAGCAGAAATAGTGTTTGTTAAACAAGGAAGGAACTTGTGTTACAAGCAAGAACTTTTTGTTAAAGCCAAACTTACAAGGCTGAACAGTGTTTGTCTAACTGGATTGTTGTGGGGGCAAGAAAGACACACAGGAACTGTTAGACCCAGAGACATTTGTGATTCGAGTGAAGAATCCAGGGAAAGGGAATCACCCTCTGGAATTAAGGCCTTTTTCATTTTTGGAGAACATTTACATAGGAGCTATTCTACTTTTATTTAAGAACACTTTTTGCAAATACCAGGTTTTAGCCATTGCCCTTGTCCCTTTGCTATTTTGTTTTAGTGTGAGGGTCATGAGTGTGAGGGTCATGATAAATTGTTTGGACATGAGGACAGTTTTGACTTATGACATCCTGACAAAGACAGATCCTTAGTTTTGGGTTTTGAGGTAGGGAAACTCCTCTTAAAATAGTGTCAGAGAATAATTTTCCCGATCCGTTTAAGTTGAATAAAACCAAAACATGACAACTTTGTGTCCAGCTGTCAGACACTGACGCTTCCACCCTCCCTTCTTCCTCACCCTGATCTTCTGTTGAGCTGTCTTGGGTTTCTGTCTTCTTTCTCCTTCTGACTTTCTTCTTTTCTTCTCCCTTCTTGTGCTTCTTTTTCTTGTGTAAATAAGGGTGCTCTCCTCTGGAGGCCACGTTGTTGAGTTCTGGGATACACCCGGCAACGAGGATTCCCCGGGAGCGTGCACCTCAAGAACAGGGAAAAAGTCTCCTGGCTGAAAAATCCCTTTGTGTCTCTTGTGGGTTGAAGGGTGAGTGGATCCGGTGACAAAGCTGAGGAGTTCAAGCAAGAGGACGAAGCGATTCTGCAAATGCCTCTTGAAGGTATCGTGATCTGGTTCTGAAGTGCTATACAGAAGAGTCCCCGCTGTTCACAAACCGACTTATCACTGAGTTGACTCCAGGTAAGTGGCAGGAGCTGGATGGAGGAGAGCGGTATAGATCGAGGTAAGAAAGGCAGAATGGAGCACAAGAGGTCAGAGAGAGAGGAACGAAGGGCCAGTGACCTTGGGGGGCAAGACCCGGTAAGAGGAGCCCAGAGGCAGGGAGAGAGAGAGAGAGAGAGAAAGAGAGAGAGAGAGAGAGAGAGAGAGAGACAGAGAGAGAGAGAGAGAGAGAGAGAGAGAGAGAGAGAGAGAGAGAGAGAGAGAGAGAGAGAGAGACCCCAAACAGTCGGGAACCCAAATGAGAGGCAGAGAGAGAGAGCGCACAGAACACACGGTGGGATAAGGACGCCGTGAACAGAGCTAGAGGGTTGCAAAGAGGAAGCAAGGAAAGGGAGCGTTAGCTCCTGAAATGGAAGTGAAAACTAGCGTCTCACCGACAAACAGACAACGGTTGCAATGCACCGGATGACTCCACTAGACACAGGACATAGTGGCGGCAGCCACCTTGGAGTAAACTAGACCGCTCAGCGACAACATGAAGAAAACGTGACAGGCATCCTTAATGGAACCTCCAGTGGTTCCATACCTTCCACGGAGAAGGCATGACACCGGCTTTCATTTCTGACCCCTCACAGGGTCCCAGACTTGCAATGGTTGGACCTACTTTTGTTTCTGGTTTTCAAATCGATGCGTGTCCCAGACTCGCACTCTATTCCCAGGGTCTTAGACCCTCTTTCTGCGGCCTCCGCTTTCACCCCTTTGCTCGCCTGGACCTCATGAACCCACCGGGGTAACTTGCATACCTGTTTGTTTCCCACTGGAAGGTACCAGCATTTCCCAAGCGGCTGCAGCCTCTCTGGAGGCTTCGGTTACGTTTGGGGCTTCGTTAGGTCTATAACAGCTTTTCTGACATCTGCTTCATCCCGGTGGTGCGTCCTCTCTGCAGGGCGCTTCACTGGTGCTCGGGATGCCCGGAGGTTCCAGGCTGCAATAATGTGATCAGTTCTTGCTCATGTTCTCCTCCGCTGTCGGCTTCGCTCCGACTGGCTCATATCCTTCTCGCAGCGACACGGCTTGCCGCTTAGTTTCTCGTTTGAGGATCGTCTCTCCATTGCATCTCAGCTGTCTGACGTTTAAACTCCTGCGTAGGGAAAGGGAGTTGCTTTGGGCCAATTACATTTCTTGGGAAACTAGAGCGCTCTTTCTGCTTCCCAATAGTGATCCTTGGACTCCTTTTCATCTTCTTCTTCTCATTTATTGAGATGCTAGAATGCTCATTCTGTTTCTCCATAGTGATCATCCACTTCTTCTCAGTACATGTCATAGAGTCAGATGTAGCATATTTTGTCTTTTCTATGGTTTGAACGTTGTCAAGTATATTAGATTGACTAACTTGACCATAACAGATATTGGCCTTATCAAAAGAAGGGATCGGAGGACTTAACATTGGAGAGGGGTTTTAGGGTACTAAAGCCGGGGTATACCGTGTCCCTCAACATAGTTGTCCCCAATCCCATAAGGGGGGGTCCCTTGCCATGTGATCCTCCCTTGCTGCACCACCCCCAGGGGGGCCATTGTACCACTGTACTGTAGACACACCGCCCTGGCCCCATGGGAAAGATCTCCCCCTTAGGGAGAAGGGACAACATTCTCAGCTTTGTCACAATACTTACAATTTCTATAGGTTATGGCACTCTCACGATTGTTAATTCCTATAACAGTCAACACAAATCCCATCAAGGATGATGCCTAATGGTCCTTAAAGAGCTTCTTCATGAACTAATTAAGCAATATGACCCGAGCGGCGGGGGCATTACTGACTCAGGTAATGCCCCCGGGGCCCTTAGGTAAGGCCCTGAGCGAAGTGAGGGCATTACCGAAGGCCCCGGGGCATTACCAGAGTCGGTAATGCCCCTGCTGCGAGGGTCATATTTCTATTATTAGCCCGGCCCGCAAAAACTGCGTGACCGGGGCACTAAAAGCTTTGTTTTTTTCCCGAAACGCAGCAGCGTTTCGGGAAAAAAAAAAAGATGTCAAAGAAAATGGCTGCCAAGGAAAGGGAAAACGGAGTCCGTTTTCCCTTTCCATGGCGGCCATTGGGAGCGGGAGCGGACGCTCTGGAAACAGAAGCGTTTGCAGCGTGTCCGCTCCCGAAAAAAAAGAAGGTAAGTGGGGTTGGGAGGGCGGAAAGGAGGGGAAAGGGAAAAAAAAAGAAAGGTACCTGGGTCCCCGGCGGGGGACGATGGAAGTCTCCAGCCGTGTGGAGGCTCGGAGCGGGGATGGCCACGCTCTGAGTCTTCACACGGCTGGAGGCTTTCATCGTCCCCCGCCGGGGACCATGGCATAGAAGGTAAGTGGGGTGGGGAGGGCAGGGAGGTGGGAGGAGAGAGGGAAGGGAACAGGAATCCCGACGGAGGGATTCACGGCCTGGTAACGACTCAGTGAGGGCCAATCAGAATGGCTCTTTCATTCTGATTGCACCCTTGCCGGGTACTAATTATGGATTCACGGGTCGTTTTGAATAGCAGTGCTGCCCCTAGTATGTCTGATCATTGAATTTGCGTGAGGGGCCTGGAACTGTTTTCTTGGCTTTAGGTCAATCAATGGCCGAGTCACTGGTGACATTTCTGGAAAATATACCTTTTCTTGCCCAAATGGAAATCCAACCATTAACTATCTGTGTCTCCTGGTAGCCTATTGGAATTCAATTGAGTATTTCCACATTGTGGAAAACATATTGAGTGATGTGAGGAACCTGAAGGTATCCTCCCATCTACTCCCTTGGGTCTTCCTCTCAGGTGGCCAGGGAAGGGCCATCGCTTTTGGATTCCAAACCTGGGAGTGGATATGCAAGGAAGGATCACCTGTGTGGGGGACCTTCGGGAATGGAGGAATTATGCTTTTAGGTGAGGCATGGTATCCCCCTTTCCCTTGTCAGAATACACCCTCCCCCCACTGTGCCTTTGTAGGTTATTGCCAGTCTTCCCCACTGTCACACACACAAACTGTCCCATATTCGTATTCCTCTAAGACTGAGACGAGGAAGAGGCAACTAGGAGTAATGCACACTTCCATCTTTGCACACCACTTTGGTACTGGGACGAGGAAGGGGACTGTGGAATACCACTATAAGGGTCAGGCATGTCCTATTGACAAAAGTAATTATGGTCAGGCAAAGGACCTGCACATGCAACTAATTGAGAGGCTATAGGTGCATGTAAAAAGGAGAGCCCCGCCTTCAGAGAGAAAACCACTTGGGAAGCCAGGACGATGTGGAGAAGGCTGGAGAGGTGCCTGTGAAAAGGCTGCAGAGACCTGCAGGAGAGCAAGAAAGGCACCGTGGCTAGAACTGACCACAGGAGTGTCTGGAGCACTGCAGATCCCTGAGCCATGTGCCCCCAGCCCGCGCTGGGGGACACAGAATCTCCTATACGCCGCAGACTGCAGCAATAAGGTTTGGAAGGGTCGAGCGTTGCTCGCCGGTGATCCCGACGAGATAGAGGTGAGCATGCGAAAGCTGGAGAGGAAAACAAAAGCACCCAGAGGAGTGGCCGTACACCGATGAGTGACAGAGAAGGAACACTCATGCCGGGGCACTACAGGGGCTTAGTGTGGGCAAAGGAAAATGCTAATCGAGTGACAACTTGTAATGAATGGGTCTGGAGACCGAATGGAAAATATTTAATATGGAGCAAGCTGCAATATGCTTAATGAGTTGTTGAATACCGAACTAAGGAAAAGATATGCAAAATATATGAAAATACTGCACGACTGAAAAGAAAATGACGTGCATTTATGAACGAAGTGAAGACCAGTAAAAAGCATTTATGGACAAATTGAAAGTACAAGCCAAGCGAAAGCCAGTAACGAGAGCTTGGGAAGCAAGTGAAAGGCAAATGATAAGCACTATTGGATAGTGTGAAAGCAAGGTGGTGACAAGGAATAAAACACCATGAACTCAGTTCTGTGAAAGTCACATGGTGGCAGAGTCAAGAGACTGCAGAGAGAAAACAAAAGTACATATGGACTTATGACACCGGTGCAGAGAGGAAGCATGTGTTGGCAAGGAAGTCCAATGCGAATCAATGAACATTACAAAATGCCAAGGGTTATTGGTTGTTTGACCTGTGACGGGTTGACCGTGTGGTCTGACAACTGCGCAAGACCGAGTAACCCCTACTTGGAGTAAACCACGGAAACACAAGAGGCTGAAGCTGTTGTGCCTAACGAGTGTTAAAGTGACTAAAGAGACAGCAGGCTAAGCAAATTGTTGAAAAGCCTGAAGGGTTACAAAGTAGATTTTGAATCGATATTGAAAGCTGACAAAATGGAATTCCATGTAAATATGAAGCCAGGAGAGCTGCCTTCCTGGGAAAGGGAACCCTGAGACTTTTGAACTGTGTTGAGCTGGGGGAAGGGAACCCCAAGGCATTTTGAAACTGTGTTGAACTTGGGGAAGGGAAGCCCAAGGTCATTTTGTGGCATTGTTTTGAACTTGGGGAAGGAGAAGCTGAAAAGCAAGCCAGGAACTGGAAGAAGCTCAGAACTTTATTTTGAAAACGGGTTCTTTGTTTGCTGACATCCCTACACATTGTATAGATTTAGTTGTGAGGGCAAGTATAGGTTTTGGACACAGACTGACTTTTGAGTTGAAGTCAATGGCACAGACTGTCCTTAGTTTCTTTAGGTAGAAAAATCCCACCGTAGCATAGGCCAAGTTAGGCCTCACTACATTGTGGCATTTAAGAAATAAACCATTTATTTTAGAAAGGTGAATCTGTTGTCTGTGTTTTCATTTGTGATGCCTTCACAGTGATCACCATCCGTTGGTTCTAAAATTCAAGTGGCACAGTACGCCAAAGGGTGTGGTCACCCCCTAATTAAACATGGTAGATGTTTGTTCCATGAAACGCAGATTGAGGTGGAGAGGTGCTGACAACATGGCTAAGCAAAAGTCGATTGTTACCACCAATCTTTACTTCATCAGGGCACTTTTAGAACGCTCGAATAATGTTGAACATACAATGTACAACTATAATTCCTTGACTGCAGGCATTTCACGCCAGTTCCTTATTTCCTGTGAATTCTGGTAGATCATGTCCGATTGGTTGGTTCCAATTACTAAAAGATCTGCTCACACCCAAGTCACTGATTATCAGTGCCAGAGCCAACTACAAGAAGGTCACTGCGGAAAGGAAACCAAACCTAGATGGCAGAGGCTGGGAGGAACTAGTGCCAGCGGCAGGAGTAAATAACTCGAAGAACTTCTGAGAGTTAGTTACTCATGGCCCAGCTCATAAAAGGAATGACTTGGGTATTGAAGCAATGCTACACGATAAGGACTGGATCAACCATATTTCTGTTTTATACACAGCCACTGGTAGTCCAGAACTGTCAGGGTGGTCATCCAGAGAACTCACTTCTTGTGGCACTTCAAAGTCTAAAAATGTGGTTTACTTGCTAAAAGATATAATTGAGGCCACATGCAAACAAAAACTTAACCTGAGTCCGGTTCCGGACTCTATACCAGCAGATTTATTTTGTGCTGAATTCCAGCTATGGGCACGGCTATTAACTGTTGGCTTTCATGCCATCATACTTTCTGAAAGGGTCCCTAAGTCGGGGCAATCGGTCATAATTCAGCCGAGCCACAAAAAAGGGCCCCAGCAAGAACTCAAATACTATAGGCCAATCTCCCTATTAGATTCGTCTTTACATTTTGGCTGTGCGTTGTTGGCAAAATTAGAGCAATGCGTTATGAAAGACGGTATCCTCTTTAGTGTCCTACTCGGATTCCGTCCTTGTGTTGGCACAGGTGATCCGGCCTTAAACTTATACCTCCTAATTACAAATTCTCTTTACGTAACAAAGGAGACCATCTTTCTGGCTTTTGTGGGCCTGAGCACGGCATTCGACAAGGTCAATCGTCAGAAGCTGTGGGCCAACCTCAGGTCAGTAAATTGCCTGAGGAAAATCCTGAAAGTACTGGGCATGTTGCATCAGGGCGCAACATCATGTGTTAGGAGTAGCTAAGTGGGACGATGCACAGCCTATTTTAAGTTTGAGGTGGGAGTTTGCCTGGGCTGTTTAATGGCTCCCTTCCTGTTTTGTCTTTAGATCAATGGTCTAAACGACACTTTAATCAAAACAGGGGCAGATGTTCCCAAGCTGGTAGCACCGTGTTTCCCATGTTGACGTATGAGGATGATACAGTGCTACTGGCCCGAACTTCCTGTGCCCCACAAAAATGAATAACTGCTTACACTCTTTTTTATGACAAATCTAGATCTTAAAGTGAATGCAGATAAATCAGCTGTAATGTTCTGTCAGGTGGGTAACCGGCGCGTCGTATTTCCGCCCATGTACAGCAATAAGTTCAGGATCCATGTTTCCATGGAATTTGACTACCTTGGTATTCATTTTGCATCTAAGTTTTCATGAGCCCCTCTCATAACAAAACAGACACATAGATTGATGCAATCCCTGGGTGGAGATACCATTTTCATGCATGTGTCCAAATTCAAACCCAATGACTTGAACAAGAAAGTTTATATCACAAAGGCAGGTGTGGTTGCAAATGATGGGTCTTCGCTATGGGGTTTTGTGAAGGACCCAGAGCTCCAAGTTGCTGAAAACTACTTTCTCGAAAAAAACCTTAGGCTTGCCACGATCAGCATCAAATTATGCTACTCATATAGAGTGGGGGCTTACTTTCTTAGAGGACGAGTTAGTAACTCAACCCACGCTACACTGGCTACACGTTTAGAGCAGTAAGAGAGCTTCTCTCACCCAGTCGATCATAAAAGCGCTGTCACAGAAAACGAATGCACTTGCATTCCCTGATTTAGCCATGTTCAAAACCAGCTAAGCAATTTTAATGCTCGGTCCTATTTTGATGATGTCTCCTTAATGGACCGATGCACAGCCTCCTTATTAAAGAACAGGATTAGGGCCCAATTGGAGGTAAACAAAAAATCTGCAGGATTGCTAAAACTTTCCAACCGGTATCATACACCAACTTCACCAGGTGGTATGCTAAAATATCTGACGTAGGCCAATGACCCAAACCAAAGATTATTAACAACGAGGGCAAGATTCAATTGCCTCTCTTTGAGAGTGGAGACCGCTGTGTAGTCACGCCTTGAAGATCACTCCAGCTGCCAATTATGTGCAGCTCCAGTAGAAGATCTCACTCATGTCCTACTCTTGTGTCTAAACTACGCTGTTATTAAGAGTCGCACATTGAAACCGTGTCTAAGAGAGGCAAGTTTCACCCAATCTTGTCCCGCTGTACTGTATTTGCTATGGGCTGACTCTCCTAAGGTGGGCCGGAGTCTCTTGATGTTTTTAAAACAAGCATGACATAGGAGGCTACTACACCTTGCATTTTAGCTCTCTGTCGTTGATTTGAAATCACTAAATTTTATAGACACAGCGTTTTAACCATTGTGGCCATTTTAATGGCTGTCTCAAACTTGCATTGGTATTTTTGATCTATGCAATCCCAGGAGGATTCAAGTTTTTAATAATTATTCAATTTTCACAAGTACTTTGATGATCTGGTCTGTTTCCCTTGCGATATCAGAACTGCTCTAGGTATTAAGGTATTTCTCTTCCATTTTACTGTTTATCTGTACACATATATGTTTGTTTAAATTGTTGCAGTGTTCTGCTATGAAAGGTTTGTTACCTAATTTTATTTTTAGGAAACAAACAATATTAACGGTTGGTCCTTGGGCACTTTACACGTCTATACAAGTTTTTCATATAACTGATGTCTTTTTCCTATGTAACGTACTGATAGATAAGGCTTACAATAATGTCCATGCTTACGTATGTCAAGATATCTATGACATTAATGAATTCAGGTTATTTGGCATCTGATTGCATGTGTGCATAGACACTCACTTGCTTCAACATTCATTGCTTTCATACCTTATTCTATGCAACACGTTGCCAAGATGGAGATTGATATATTGGGTACTTTGCCATACTTTTATTGCAAGTTGCCTAAATAAAGTACTTATGATGAATATCTAATTATGTCTCCCCACTTTTATAATGCTCCTAGGTATCACACCATGACCTTGTAGCACGCACAGTGATTCAGAGGACTATCATCAGGACTCTGCACTCACTGAATCCCTACTCTAAACTCTCCTCTAGAATTAGTCTCAACTGCTATTGATTTTGTACTCAGGGTACCATGCTCCCTTTGTCCCCCGCCCCATGTGCTCCCACGATTTCACCCAGGACCACTTGCTGCCCAATATCCACTGCCAGTGAAATTAGGGTTATGACCCGGGATACCAGCCCACACCAGCAAGATTCAAGGCATCTTCTCAAAAGTTCCTCTGCTGAGGCCACCGCCACTGAGACTGCACCCAAGCAGCCCCACCACCAAGACGCCACCATGGATACATCAGATGGAAGCCCTTCCCTTACCTTCCCGCCTGACATTCTAACCTAAATAAAACAAACTATACACATAGACACTTAGCCCATGGCAATTTAATAACTGTCCGAACAGATATCAAAAGGAACACAACGCCTCTGTAATCAACTTACACACCACAGCCCAGGCCAATGGATCCAAGGCTTGAATGCCTCTATCCTCACCTAGAAATTGACATGCATGCTGAGCTCAAGGAACGCTCCGTCTGCATGGATCAACACAACATCAAAGCTATCTTACGCTTACCCCTGCACCTTACTAACATTCAGCAAAGTCTACGGGTATTTAACCTTCCTCCACTGCTGGGAGCAGGGGTGTTGCTAGATCTGGAAAAGATCCGGGGCTATGCTAATTTTGGGACTGGTGGGACTCTGGGCTAGCTAGCCTTTTGGTTGTGACCCCTGAGCTTCTATGTGGGGCTACAACCAAAAGACCCGGGACTATAGCCCTCTAAGCCCCTCCCTGGCAACGCCTCTGGCTGGGAGTATAACAAGCTGAAAGGTAATGGCAATAAAACTGAGATTGTATCCTCCCAAGGACCATGCACTCCTCTCAGTCAAAGACCTCGGCATCTAACCCAGTGCAAAACACTATTAGGTTCGACACATCAACTTGGTAGTCACTCTGCAGATTATTGACATCTGAGGGGGTCCTGCTAAACCTCAAAGTGACCATGGTGAACACCCCCGTCCCCCCAAGAACTCCTTATGAGAAGGGCATTTACCTCAGCAGCCTCTGCTACCACATTCAGCAGCTCCATAGAGTGGATTATATCATTGACAATCTACTAGTCATTGGCCCTCTCCACCCTGCATTGACTGCCCACACCCAAGGACATTCACAAGACGGCCCCTGCGTGACGCCTGTCGTCACACGCACTCCTGGGAGGAGCTCCATCCAGACAAACAAAAGTAGCATTACAACGCGGATCGCTGCGTTGCAACTTTGTCGCTTTCAACGCTAGTTTTCATACCTCCCACTCACTAGTGCTGCTTTCTTTATCCCTGCTTCCTTCCTGATTCTGGGCCTGACTCTCCGCTCCCTTTCCTGCATTCTGCCTGGCTGCCTTTCTTTTCTTCCGAAATTCTCATATTGCAATCCTCTGTTCCTTTCTGTTCCACCTGCATCATTCTGGGGATTTGGCGCCAGCTACGTCTGCACATTGGAGGACATTCCTGCTGCGGGTCTTCTATCTCGTTCCACAAGGTTTCTTACCCCCCATGGCGGGAGGGGGGAGGGGTTCCTTGGGTCCGGCCTTTCAGGTGCCCAGCCACCCTGTTTCCACTCCAGGAGACCTGGCTGCTAGGAAGGACCAGCCTTTTCTCTACGACACCAAGGCATCCAACAAACCAAAATCTGAAAGAAACTTGCAAGAAGCAAGCTCCATGAGAAGGAAGCCAGTCTCCTGTCTTTAGTTCTTAGAATAGTGGTAGGGTCAGTTAGGGTTACTTCCAGTATCCCCCTTCTGACCCACCACAGTCCCCAGTATAAACATAAGTCCATCCAAGGTTGGCTAAATTATTTTCAATTAAAAGTATTGCTACTTCAAGGACCCCAGCAGCAAATTCGCTCTGATTCATCATCAAAGTTCCTTCCATTAATGTATCATGACTGTCTCCCCAACCACCTGGCTACCAATTCTCCTCCAGAAAATCAAATCTTTTCTCCCACATTGGGACTTCAGGACCAAGATTCCTGCATTCTAGGGTGCAAAGCAATCCTTGCTGGGGTCGTTACCACACACCTTGCCACCCCTAAAGGCAGCTTAGCAGGGTGTAGAATGCTTAATGATGCAACCAACAAATCTTATCACAGCTCTCCAATCCTAAAACAATTACATGTTTTGCCGAAATAATGTACAAGACCGCATGAATTACAGACTATGCCATGAACAACCAAATGCCAACCTACCCCACTATGAAATTCTCCAAACCCGGCAGCTTACACACATCCAGGAGCCACACCACCGCTAGGCTTGAGACTAGTCTAGTCCGCAAGGCTTTCACAGGCATTTTCGTACAATGACCCAGCCAACTGGGACAACATCCCCGCTTTAATTAGACAGGTCCTACTGAACCTATAGGAGAACCCACAAATACATAACTACCACTTCTGGTAAACCATCTCCTGGCCTATACTACAGGCCCGATACCCTGTATGTAATACCCCACACTAAACGACACAACACCTCTGTTACATCACCATTAATTTGTTAAAAGATTCAAGGCAACCTGCACCCGTAAAAGTAGAAGTGTTGTATTTGTATGCAGTTTGCATATATATTGCGTGCACTGCAGAGTGAATTTTCTGTTGGTTACCATTAAAAATGCCCAGCTCAATGACACTGAAGTCACTGAGCTATCTTACCATCACAAATGTCTATCTGAATGGCACCATCTTGGTCCAGGGCCCTCAGCCAAATCTCCTCCTGTTTGATAGGCGTCTTCCACATCTTCTCAACTTCCTTCCTTCTCCTGCTATTGCTAGTAGCACCCTGATGGCTCCAATGCCACACCTCACTTCCACCTCTACCCACTCTCGGGCCACTCTTCCCCTTTCGCTGGGTGCACCTCAACCCTGTTCCCCTCACCGGAAGTCCTTCAAATGTGGCAACCTGCTCCACGTTGCTACTCTCAACTCTCGCTCTGCTGTCAAACACTCCTCTGACATCTGTCACCTCCTCAAAGAACTTGACCTGGATATCCTCGCTCTTACTGAGACATGGTTCACGGCCAGCTCTGTCACGAGTTTTGACACTCTCCTCTCTGACAGCTACAAGATCCTCTCGAAGCCCAGAACCAACCGACCCGGAGATGGAGTAGTCCTGATCTTTCCTATGCAGGCCTACTCCTCCTTTGAATACCTAGTCTGCAGGCTCCCTATCTCTCCCAGCCTCTCTCTGACTGTGGCCACCATCTACAGGCCACCTGGCCAGGTCACCCTCTTCCCCTCAGAGTGGGCTGACCTCTCCTTTTCTCTCCTTGCCTCTACCTCTCAACTTCTCCTCCTTGGAGACCTGAACCTCCACCTCAATCTTCTCATCCTTCCTCTGGGCTTTTCTGCAACCTCTGCGACATGCTCTCTTTTTCCATTCTGCCCTCTGGCCCGACACACTCTGCTGGACATAATTTGGATGTTCTCATCACCTCAGACATCCCCCTCTCTAACCCTCTCACCACTCCTGTCTCTTGGACTGACCACTTTCTACTTGCCTCTCACCTGAAACTCTTTATCCCTCTGGCAAAGCCCACCTCAGTGCTGTCACCTACCTTCACGGTCATTCAGCCCATGAAGCGTGTGTCAGTGGATGCCTTTGCCTCTACTTTCTCTGCTCCTCCTACTCCTGCGGCTGACTTACACTCTGACACAGCCCTCTCTAATCTGCATCTTTCCATCTCCAACACTCTGGACATCCTTGCCCCTGTCATGAGAATCCGGCTGAAGCCTACCTCCAAGTGCAACTCTTGGTATAACTCCGACCTCGCAGTCCTGAAACTCAAGTGCAGGATGGCTGAGAGGAAGTGGAGGGCTTCGGGCACATCCTTTGACAAACTGTCCTGCCACCTGCTCCACAGGCAATACAGACTCTCTGTCCTGTCCAAGAAGAGAGTTCAAATTCAAGCCCACATCTCTGTGGCTTCGAACAACATGTGGCCACACTATTTCAAATCTGCAAGAAACTGGCCAATCCTGCTGTAGTCTCTACCTCTCCTGTTCCCTCCCAGACCCTCTGTACGGCTCTGGCCTCCCACCACTAAAACTCAGGACATCCTGTCCTCTATCTCCTCTTCCTCTCCTTCTTCCTCTCTCGGCCCCCCTTAAGCTAACTCTCCCTCTCCTTCTTCTTTCTCCTCTTTCTCTCTGACAACACCTGATGAGGTTTCTAGACAAGTCCGAGCTATGAAAGTGTTGTCCAAACAGGTGCTTCTCTGCTCCTCTAGAACCATCAAGGACCATATTGACACCCTCGCTCCAGCCTTGGCCGAATTCTGTAATAACTCTTTCGCCACTGGAATTTTCCCCTCTCTCCTCAAGCACTCCCTTGTGCACCCCCTCCTCAAAAGCTGTCTGCAGATCCTACCTGTCTGGCAAACTATTGCCCGATTTCTATCACCCCTTTCCTGGGCAACCTCCTGGAAAATCTGGCCATCTCCCAGCTTACTCTCCACACTGAATCTGTTGGTTGTCTCCATGACCATCAGTCTGACTTCAGAACTGCCAGAGGCACGGAAACTGCTCTCCTGAACACCTGTGAAGATCTGCACTCTAACCTTGATTCCAGCATTCCTTTTGTCCTCATCGTCATTGATCGTTCCTCTGCTTATGACACGGTCAACCACCCCATCCTAATCTATCGACTCTGTGAGAACCTGCGCATCACGGATCAGGCCCTGGAGTGGTTGACCCCCTTCCTCTTGGACCGCCCCTCCCATGTCGAACTTGGTTCCTTTCTCTCTGCCACCTCTCTCTGTGCCTGTGGCATTCCCAAGGGCTCTATCCACTCACCCTGGTTTTTCAACCTCTACTTGGCCCCTTTGGCCCACCTTATCTCTACCTTCTCCTCTAACTTTCAGTGTTATGCGGATGACACTCAGCTCTCCTTCAGGCTCCCCTTATCCTCCTCCCCTCTCTCGCTCTTTCCTGTCTGTCTATCTACGATTCAGGACTGGTGCACCTCCAACGATCTCTGCCTTAATGCCAGTAAAACGGAGATTGTTCTCATTGGGACTCCTGCTCCCGCTTTCCCTCTCTCACTCTGGGTCACCCTCCTTGGACCCTGTTCCTTTGCCTTCCTGTGAGGCAAAAACCCTTGGGGTCATCTTCGACTCCAATCTCTCTTTCTCTCCTCACATCTCTGGCGTTGCTAAGAAGTTCCTCTACCAGCTGCACTTCCTCAAAGGTACTCTTCCCTTTCTCACCTTACCCAGAAGCTCACTGTCTCCAGAGCCATGGTTCTCTTTAGGCTGGACTATTGTAACAGCCTCTTTCTCAATCTGCCTTCCGTTACTCTCCGCCCTCTGCAACTAATCCAGAACAGGACTGCTGGACTTATCCTTGGCCTCAAACCCAGCGACCGTATCTCTCCTGCCCTGAAATCTCTCTACTGGCTCCAGGGGGCCGCAAGCATCAAGTTCAAGACCCTTTGCACTGTCCACGAGGCCTTTTGGGGCCGGGGCCTGCAGTACTTCCTAAATACCTTCCTTCTTGAGCCCTGTGCTCAGCTACCTCAAACTTTCTAAGGGGGAGACACTTCTCCAGGCAGAGAATGGGGGGTAGATAACTTTCCTCTCCAGGTGCCTCCCTCTGGAACTGTCTCCCTGCCCCTCTCAGACTTGAGGTGGACCACCTGAAGTTCCGGAAGCAGCTCACAACTTTCCTCTTCTCCTCTGCGTACTCTCTCTCCCTCCCCTGCTGATCTACCTGACCTACCTGTCTGCCGCACTGACTGGTTGCTTGGCTACCCTCAGAGTCTCACTGGGTACTAGGCTCTCTCTTGATCAGTCTCCCCTGCACTGCCTCCCCGCCTTCCGCGCACTTAGGGGCTGTAACTGTAACCTCTATAGTCCCTTGCCTCCTTGCACTTACCCAGAACCGCGCTGGCCTGTGCTGCACTTAATCAGAACATTGCTGCCCTGTGCTGCACTTTCCCAGAGCATTGTTGCCCTGTTTTCCCTGTCCCTCTCCCTTGCACTCCCCCCTTTCACTTCTCGTTCTCGCACTTGCACGATCTGAATGACACAAGGCCTAGTAAGATTGTTTGTCTTGTCCTCTCTCTGTCTTCCCTCCCTTGTTTAGTCGCACCTAGAAACACTTGTCTACAGACGCGTTACAAATAACTTATCATATCATAACATAACAAGAATGTAGCATTCTCTTTAAAGCTTGACACCTCACCAGAACAATGGCAAGGATGTTGGGTGCAACCAGTGGGGGGCGATACAAAGACACATACAAGTATTAAATAAAGCTTCATTGGCAAAACGTCAGCTTGTCTTAGGAGGAAAAATCATTGCAGCTGCCTCAATGCCACCCTCGAGAAAAAGCAACATTTCTGAGAGCAGGAGATGTGGTGGGCCAGTATATTCCCACCACTAGGAGTGCATGGCGGGTTATACGTATGAACCTATCCTACCCCTGGTGCTCCATAGAGTGCACCAAAGCTTCTTAAGATTTGCTTTTAACTCTTAGCCAAAATGTGCAAAACAACTAACAAAGTTTAAAAAGAAAAATATAGCACAATTTCGCCGTTTCGTGGCTCTGTGATGTAACGTGTGCTGATATCACCCAAATTAATGTTACTTGGGTTATCACCAGCCTCGGGAGGATGAAAGGCTGAGCCAGCCTGACCTCATCAGGAATCAAACATGTAACCTGCAATGTGGGGACAGATTTCAGCAGCAAGCGCTTAAAGGAATGGTTCGCCCAACATTTTTTATTTCAAAAATAGATAGGCAATATTAAAAAAAAACGATTGTCATTTTTTTTTCTCGAAGTCCCTATGTAAATTTTTGAGCAGTTCAAGCACAAAGAAAGCACATGGGGGCATCCATTTTGTGAAATGGATGCCCGCCGCTGTGCTCGCTTTGGCTTTTGCGGCACTAATGAAGGAAAAGCCAGCCAGCTGTAGTAAACAAAAGCTACCACTGGGTGGCCTTTCCTTCATTGGTGCTCTATGCGGAGGACGGGGACACAGAAAAGCTGCAGCTGCATCTCGGTAAGTGCTATTTGTTTAATAAAAATAAACACTAGCTGCGGATCTTTTTCTAAGTTTTCCGGGCTGGAGGAGCCGGAAAACCGCAGCTTTAAAAAACGTATTTATGTTTGCGGTAGATTTTGAAGCGACTGCAAAGATAAATACAACGTTATTGTGTTTGAAAACGCTACAATTTTTCTTTCTGAGTTTCTCAGGCTCCTCCGGCTCGGAGGAGCCTGAGAAACTCAGAAAGAAAAATCGCAGCGTTTTCAAACACAACCGTGTTGTATTTCTGCCTGCCGTGGCTATCACTTTGGGTCTCCGGTGCTCCCCGATGGGAGCACCGGAGACCCAAAGTGAAAGCCAAGGCAGGCAGAAACACAACACAGTTGTGTTTACATGCCGCGGTGTTTCTGCCTACAGCTGATTTCCCATTTGGGGCTCTCGGGCTCCCCAATGGGGGCCCGAGAGCCCCAAATGGGAAATGCTAAATACTGCAGTGTTTCTGCCTAAATCTGCTTTCCCATTTGGGGCTCTAGGGCTCCTCCAGCCCGGAAAACTTAGAAAAAAAAACGCAGCTAGTGCTTATTTTAAAAAAATAAATAAATAGCACTTACCGAGATGCAGCTGCAGCTTTTCTGCCTGTAGTCTCCGGTCCGCTTCCTCCGAGTCCCGGCACCAATGAAGGAAAAGCCACCCAGTGGTAGCTTTTGTTTACTACAGCTGGCTGGCTTTTCCTTCATTAGTGCCACAAAAGCAAAAGCCAGCACAGGCGGGCATCCATTTCACAAAATGGATGCGCCCATGTGCTTGCTTTTGCAAATTTTGAGCTAGAATTGCTCAAAATTGTACATAGGGACTTCGAAAAAAAAATGCCAATCGTTTTTTTTTTAATATTGCCTATCTATTTTTGAAATAAAAAATGTTGGGCAAACCATTCCTTTAACTCAGTCTGCTTTTTGACAACACACCTGGTCCTTCACACGACACCATCACTTTAATGGTCCTTTCTGTTGCAATTTACTTTCCAGAAAATAAACTTCGCATGATATTTAAAGTTTCACACGGGCACACTTTAGAGCTCAAAACAGCCTATGCGTTTCTGGATCAAAGGTTTCTCCACAGTTCAGCCGCAGAACCTTATAACTGTGTTACATTGTGTTTGCCATACATTCCACATATATGTGAGTCGTAGATTACGTAACGCTCGCAAAAGCACGAGAGGCAGAAGAACAGCAAAAGGGCCTCCAAGGAAACAAAGGAGCACAGCAGACAGCCAGCAGAACCTCTAAAGGAACGCAAGAGCAGCGTAGACAGTCAGCAGAACCTTTAAGGAAACACAATAGCAGGGCAGACAGTCAGCAAAGGCTCTAAGGAACCACAAGAGCACGGCAGTCAGCAGAACCTTTAAGGAAACACAAGAGCAGGGCAGACAGTCAGCAAAGGCTCTAAGGAAACACAAGAGCACGGCAGACAGTCAGCAGAACCTTTAAGGAAACACAAGAGCAGGGCAGACAGTCAGCAGAACGTCTAAGGAAACACAAGAGCAGGCAGATACTCAGCAAAGGCTCTAAGGAAACACAAGAGCATGGCAGACAGTCAGCAGAACCTTTGAGGAAACACAAGAGCAGGGCAGACAGTCAGCAGAACCTCTAAGGAAACACAAGAGCAGGCAGACACTCAGCAAAGGCTCTAAGGAAGCACAAGAGCACGGCAGACAGTCAGCAGAACCTCTAAGGAAACACAAGAGCAGGCAGACACTCAGCAAAGGCTCTAAGGAAACACAAGAGCACGGCAAACAGTCAGCAGAACCTCTAAGGAAACACAAGAGCAGGGCAGTTAGTCAGCAAAGGCTCTAAGGAAACACAAGAGCACGGCAGACAGTCAGCAGAACCTCTAAGGAAACACAAGAGCAGCACAGACACTCAGCAAAGGCTCCAAGGAAACACAAGAGCATGGCAGACAGTCAGCAGAACCTTTAAGGAAACACAAGAGCAGGGCAGACACTCAGCAGAACCTCTGAGGAAACACAAGAGCAGGGCAGACAGTCAGAAAAGGCTCTAAGGAAACACAAGAGCATGGCAGACAGTCGGAAGAACCTCTGATGAAACACAAGAGCAGGGCAGACAGTCAGCAAAGGCTCTAAGGAAACACAAGAGCACGGCAGACAGTCAGCGAAGGCTCTGAGGAAACACAAGAGCAGGGCAGACAGTCAGCAGAACCTCTAAGGAAACACAAGAGCATGGCAGAAAGTCAGCAGAACCTTTAAGGAAACACAAGAGCAGGGCAGACAGTCAGCAGAACCTCTAAGGAAACACAAGAGCAGGGCAGACAGTCCGCAAAGCCTCTTAGGAAACACAAGAGCACGGCAGACAGTCAGCGAAGGCTCTAAGGAAATACAAGAGCACGGCAGACAGTCAGCAGAACCTCTAAGGAAAAACAAGAGCAGGGCAGACAGTCAGCAGAACCTCTAAGGAAACACAAGAGCTGGGCAGACAGTCAGCAATGGCTCTAAGGAAATACAAGAGCACCGCATACAGCCAGCAAGGCCTCTAAGGAAACACAAGAGCACGGCAGACAGTCAGCAGAACCTCTAAGGAAACACAAGAGCAGGGCAGACAGTCAGCAAGCACGGCAGACAGTCAGCAGAACCTCTAAGGAAACACAAGAGCAGGGCAGACAGTCAGCAAAAGCTCTAAGGAAACACAAGAGCACGGCAGACAGTCAGCAAAGCCTCCAAGGAAACACAACAGCATGGCAGACAGCCAGCAAAGCCTCTAAGGAAACACAAGAGCAGGGAAGGCAGTCAGCAAAGGCTCTAAGGAAACACAAGAGCACAGCAGACAGTCAGCGAAGGCTCTAAGGAAACACAAGAGCAGGGCAGACAGTCAGCAAAGGCTCTAAGGAAACACAAGAGCATAGCTGACAGTCAGCAGAACCTCTAAGGAAACACAAGAGCAGGGCAGACACTCAGCAAAGGCTCTAAGGAAACACAAGAGCAGGGCAGACAGTCAGCAGAACCTTTAAGGAAACACAAGAGCAGAGCAGACAGTCAGCAGAACCTCTAAGGAAACACAAGAGCAGGGCAGACAGTAAGCAAAGGCTCTAAGGAAACACAAGAGCACGGTAGACAGTCAGCAGAACGTCTAAGGAAACACAAGAGCAGGCAGACACTCAGCAAAGGCTCTAAGGAAACACAAGAGCATGGCAGACAGTCAGCAGAACCTTTGAGGAAACACAAGAGCAGGGCAGACAGTCAGCAGAACCTCTAAGGAAACACAAGAGCAGGCAGACACTCAGCAAAGGCTCTAAGGAAACACAAGAGCACGGCAGACAGTCAGCAGAACCTCTAAGGAAACACAAGAGCAGGCAGACACTCAGCAAAGGCTCTACGGAAACACAAGAGCATGGCAGACAGTCAGCAGAACCTTTGAGGAAACACAAGAGCAGGGCAGACAGTCAGCAGAACCTCTAAGGAAACACAAGAGCAGGCAGACACTCAGCAAAGGCTCTAAGGAAACACAAGAGCATGGCAGACAGTCAGCAGAACCTTTAAGGAAACACAAGAGCAGGGCAGACACTCAGCAGAACCTCTGAGCAAACACAGGAGCAGGGCAGACAGTCAGAAAAGGCTCTAAGGAAACACAAGAGCACGGCAGACAGTCTGCAGAACCTCTGATGAAACACAAGAGCAGGGCAGACAGTCAGCAAAGGCTCTAAGGAAACACAAGAGCACGGCAGACAGTCAGCGAAGGCTCTGAGGAAACACAAGAGCAGGGCAGACAGTCAGCAGAACCTCTAAGGAAACACAGGAGCAGGGCAGACAGTCAGCAAAAGCTCTAAGGAAACACAAGAGCACGGCAGACAGTCAGCAAAGCCTCCAAGGAAACACAACAGCATGGCAGACAGCCAGCAAAGCCTCTAAGGAAACACAAGAGCAGGGAAGGCAGTCAGCAAAGGCTCTAAGGAAACACAAGAGCACAGCAGACAGTCAGCGAAGGCTCTAAGGAAACACAAGAGCAGGGCAGACAGTCAGCAAAGGCTCTAAGGAAACACAAGAGCACATCCGAAAGTCAGCAGAACCTCTAAGGAAACACAAGAGCAGGGCAGACACTCAGCAAAGGCTCTAAGGAAACACAAGAGCAGGGCAGACAGTCAGCAGAACCTCTAAGGAAACACAAGAGCAGGGCAGACAGTCAAAAAAGGCACTAAGGAAACACAAGAGCACGGCAGACAGTCAGCAGAACCTCTAAGGAAACACAAGAGCAGGGCAGACAGTCAAAAAAGGCACTAAGGAAACACAAGAGCACGGCAGACAGTCAGCAGAACCTCTAAGGAAACACAAGAGCAGGGCAGACAGTCCGCAAAGCCTCTTAGGAAACACAAGAGCACGGCAGACAGTCAGCGAAGGCTCTAAGGAAATACAAGAGCACGGCAGACAGTCAGCAGAACCTCTAAGGAAAAACAAGAGCAGGGCAGACAGTCAGCAGAACCTCTAAGGAAACACAAGAGCTGGGCAGACAGTCAGCAATGGCTCTAAGGAAATACAAGAGCACCGCATACAGCCAGCAAGGCCTCTAAGGAAACACAAGAGCACGGCAGACAGTCAGCAGAACCTCTAAGGAAACACAAGAGCAGGGCAGACAGTCAGCAAGCACGGCAGACAGTCAGCAGAACCTCTAAGGAAACACAAGAGCAGGGCAGACAGTCAGCAAAAGCTCTAAGGAAACACAAGAGCACGGCAGACAGTCAGCAAAGCCTCCAAGGAAACACAACAGCATGGCAGACAGCCAGCAAAGCCTCTAAGGAAACACAAGAGCAGGGAAGGCAGTCAGCAAAGGCTCTAAGGAAACACAAGAGCACAGCAGACAGTCAGCGAAGGCTCTAAGGAAACACAAGAGCAGGGCAGACAGTCAGCAAAGGCTCTAAGGAAACACAAGAGCATAGCTGACAGTCAGCAGAACCTCTAAGGAAACACAAGAGCAGGGCAGACACTCAGCAAAGGCTCTAAGGAAACACAAGAGCAGGGCAGACAGTCAGCAGAACCTTTAAGGAAACACAAGAGCAGAGCAGACAGTCAGCAGAACCTCTAAGGAAACACAAGAGCAGGGCAGACAGTAAGCAAAGGCTCTAAGGAAACACAAGAGCATGGTAGACAGTCAGCAGAACGTCTAAGGAAACACAAGAGCAGGCAGACACTCAGCAAAGGCTCTAAGGAAACACAAGAGCATGGCAGACAGTCAGCAGAACCTTTGAGGAAACACAAGAGCAGGGCAGACAGTCAGCAGAACCTCTAAGGAAACACAAGAGCAGGCAGACACTCAGCAAAGGCTCTAAGGAAACACAAGAGCACGGCAGACAGTCAGCAGAACCTCTAAGGAAACACAAGAGCAGGCAGACACTCAGCAAAGGCTCTACGGAAACACAAGAGCATGGCAGACAGTCAGCAGAACCTTTGAGGAAACACAAGAGCAGGGCAGACAGTCAGCAGAACCTCTAAGGAAACACAAGAGCAGGCAGACACTCAGCAAAGGCTCTAAGGAAACACAAGAGCATGGCAGACAGTCAGCAGAACCTTTAAGGAAACACAAGAGCAGGGCAGACACTCAGCAGAACCTCTGAGCAAACACAGGAGCAGGGCAGACAGTCAGAAAAGGCTCTAAGGAAACACAAGAGCACGGCAGACAGTCTGCAGAACCTCTGATGAAACACAAGAGCAGGGCAGACAGTCAGCAAAGGCTCTAAGGAAACACAAGAGCACGGCAGACAGTCAGCGAAGGCTCTGAGGAAACACAAGAGCAGGGCAGACAGTCAGCAGAACCTCTAAGGAAACACAGGAGCAGGGCAGACAGTCAGCAAAAGCTCTAAGGAAACACAAGAGCACGGCAGACAGTCAGCAAAGCCTCCAAGGAAACACAACAGCATGGCAGACAGCCAGCAAAGCCTCTAAGGAAACACAAGAGCAGGGAAGGCAGTCAGCAAAGGCTCTAAGGAAACACAAGAGCACAGCAGACAGTCAGCGAAGGCTCTAAGGAAACACAAGAGCAGGGCAGACAGTCAGCAAAGGCTCTAAGGAAACACAAGAGCACATCCGAAAGTCAGCAGAACCTCTAAGGAAACACAAGAGCAGGGCAGACACTCAGCAAAGGCTCTAAGGAAACACAAGAGCAGGGCAGACAGTCAGCAGAACCTCTAAGGAAACACAAGAGCAGGGCAGACAGTCAAAAAAGGCACTAAGGAAACACAAGAGCACGGCAGACAGTCAGCAGAACGTCTAAGGAAACACAAGAGCAGGCAGACACTCAGCAAAGGCTCTAAGGAAACACAAGAGCATGGCAGACAGTCAGCAGAACCTTTGAGGAAACACAAGAGCAGGGCAGACAGTCAGCAGAACCTCTAAGGAAACACAAGAGCAGGCAGACACTCAGCAAAGGCTCTAAGGAAACACAAGAGCACGGCAGACAGTCAGCAGAACCTCTAAGGAAACACAAGAGCAGGCAGACACTCAGCAAAGGCTCTGAGGAAACACAAGAGCACGGCAGACAGTCAGCAGAACCTCTAAGGAAACACAAGAGCAGGGCAGTTACTCAGCAAAGGCTCTAAGGAAACACAAGAGCACGGCAGACAGTCAGCAGAACCTCTAAGGAAACACAAGAGCAGGGCAGACACTCAGCAAAGGCTCTAAGGAAACACAAGAGCATGGCAGACAGTCAGCAGAACCTTTAAGGAAACACAAGAGCAGGGCAGACACTCAGCAAAGGCTCTAAGGAAACACAAGAGCAGGGCCGACAGTCAGCAGAACGTCTAAGGAAACACAAGAGCAGGGCAGACACTCAGCAGAACCTCTAAGGAAATACAAGAGCAGGGCAGACAGTCAGCAGAACCGCTGAGGAAACACAAGAGCAGGGCAGACAGTCAGCAAAGGCTCTAAGCAAACACAAGAGCACGGCAGACAGTCAGCAGAACCTCTGATGAAACACAAGAGCAGGGCAGACAGTCAGCAAAGGCTCTAAGGAAACACAAGAGCACGGCAGACAGTCAGCGAAGGCTTTGAGGAAACACAAGAGCAGGGCAGACAGTCAGCAAAGACTCTAAGGAAACACAAGAGCACGTCAGACAGTCGGCAGAGCCTCTGATGAAACACAAGAGCGTTGCAGACAGTCAGCAAAGGCTCTAAGGAAACACAAGAGCACGGGAGACAGTCGGCAGAGCCTCTAATGAAACACAAGAGCACGGCAGACAGTCAGCAAAGGCTCTAAGGAAACACAAGAGCATGGCAGACAGTCAGCAGAACCTTTGAGGAAACACAAGAGCAGGGCAGACAGTCAGCAGAACCTCTAAGGAAACACAAGAGCAGGGCAGACAGTCAGCAGAACCTCTAAGGAAACACAAGAGCTGGGCAGACAGTCAGCAAAGGCTCTGAGGAAATACAAGAGCACCGCATACAGCCAGCAAGGCCTCTAAGGAAACATAAGAGCACGGCAGACAGTCAGCAGAACCTCTAAGGAAACACAAGAGCAGGGCAGACAGTCAGCAAAAGCTCTAAGGAAACACAAGAGCACGGCAGACAGTCAGCAAAGCCTCCAAGGAAACACAACAGCATGGCAGACAGCCAGCAAAGCCTCTAAGGAAATACAAGAGCAGGGAAGGCAGTCATCAAAGGCTCTAAGGAAACACAAGAGCACAGCAGACAGTCAGCGAAGGCTCTAAGGAAACACAAGAGCAGGGCAGACAGTCAGCAAAGGCTCTAAGGAAACACAAGAGCACAGCCGACATTCAGCAGAACCTCTAAGGAAACACAAGAGCAGGGCAGACACTCAGCAAAGGCTCTAAGGAAACACAAGAGCAGGGCAGACAGTCAGCAGAACCTTTAAGGAAACACAAGAGCAGGGCAGACAGTCAGCAGAACCTCTAAGGAAACACAAGAGCAGGGCAGACAGTAAGCATAGGCTCTAAGGAAACACAAGAGCAGGGCAGACAGTCAGTAGAACCTCTAAGGAAACACACGAGCAGGCAGACACTCAGCAAAGGCTCTAAGGAAACACAAGAGCACGGCAGACAGTCAGCAGAACCTCTAAGGAAACACAAGAGCACGGAAGACAGTCAGCAAAGCCTCCAAGGAAACACAACAGCATGGCAGACAGCCAGCAAAGCGTCTAAGGAAACACAAGAGCAGGGAAGGCAGTCAGCAAAGGCTCTAAGGAAACACAAGAGCACGGCAGACAGTCAGCGAAGGCTCTAAGGAAACTCAAGAGTAGTGCAGACAGTCAGCAAAGGCTCTAAGGAAATACAAGAGCACTGCATACAGCCAGCAAAGCCTCTAAGGAAACACAAGAGCATGGCAGACAGTCGGCAGAACCTCTGATGAAACACAAGAGCAGGGAAGGCAGTCAGCAAAGGCTCTAAGGAAACACAAGAGCACAGCAGACAGTCAGCGAAGGCTCTAAGGAAACACAAGAGCAGGGCAGACAGTCAGCAAAGGCTCTAAGGAAACACAAGAGCATAGCTGACAGTCAGCAGAACCTCTAAGGAAACACAAGAGCAGGGCAGACACTCAGCAAAGGCTCTAAGGAAACACAAGAGCAGGGCAGACAGTCAGCAGCACCTTTAAGGAAACACAAGAGCAGAGCAGACAGTCAGCAGAACCTCTAAGGAAACACAAGAGCAGGGCAGACAGTAAGCAAAGGCTCTAAGGAAACACAAGAGCACGGCAGACAGTCAGCAGAACGTCTAAGGAAACACAAGAGCAGGCAGACACTCAGCAAAGGCTCTAAGGAAACACAAGAGCATGGCAGACAGTCAGCAGAACCTTTGAGGAAACACAAGAGCAGGGCAGACAGTCAGCAGAACCTCTAAGGAAACACAAGAGCAGGCAGACACTCAGCAAAGGCTCTAAGGAAACACAAGAGCACGGCAGACAGTCAGCAGAACCTCTAAGGAAACACAAGAGCAGGCAGACACTCAGCAAAGGCTCTAAGGAAACACAAGAGCATGGCAGACAGTCAGCAGAACCTTTGAGGAAACACAAGAGCAGGGCAGACAGTCAGCAGAACCTCTAAGGAAACACAAGAGCAGGCAGACACTCAGCAAAGGCTCTAAGGAAACACAAGAGCATGGCAGACAGTCAGCAGAACCTTTAAGGAAACACAAGAGCAGGGCAGACACTCAGCAGAACCTCTGAGGAAACACAGGAGCAGGGCAGACAGTCAGAAAAGGCTCTAAGGAAACACAAGAGCACGGCAGACAGTCTGCAGAACCTCTGATGAAACACAAGAGAAGGGCAGACAGTCAGCAAAGGCTCTAAGGAAACACAAGAGCACGGCAGACAGTCAGCGAAGGCTCTGAGGAAACACAAGAGCAGGGCAGACAGTCAGCAGAACCTCTAAGGAAACACAGGAGCAGGGCAGACAGTCAGCAAAAGCTCTAAGGAAACACAAGAGCACGGCAGACAGTCAGCAAAGCCTCCAAGGAAACACAACAGCATGGCAGACAGCCAGCAAAGCCTCTAAGGAAACACAAGAGCAGGGAAGGCAGTCAGCAAAGGCTCTAAGGAAACACAAGAGCACAGCAGACAGTCAGCGAAGGCTCTAAGGAAACACAAGAGCAGGGCAGACAGTAGGCAAAGGCTCTAAGGAAACACAAGAGCACATCCGAAAGTCAGCAGAACCTCTAAGGAAACACAAGAGCAGGGCAGACACTCAGCAAAGGCTCTAAGGAAACACAAGAGCAGGGCAGACAGTCAGCAGAACCTCTAAGGAAACACAAGAGCAGGGCAGACAGTCAAAAAAGGCACTAAGGAAACAAGAGCACGGCAGACAGTCAGCCGAACGTCTAAGGAAACACAAGAGCAGGCAGACACTCAGCAAAGGCTCTAAGGAAACACAAGAGCATGGCAGACAGTCAGCAGAACCTTTGAGGAAACACAAGAGCAGGGCAGACAGTCAGCAGAACCTCTAAGGAAACACAAGAGCAGGCAGACACTCAGCAAAGGCTCTAAGGAAACACAAGAGCACGGCAGACAGTCAGCAGAACCTCTAAGGAAACACAAGAGCAGGCAGACACTCAGCAAAGGCTCTGAGGAAACACAAGAGCACGGCAGACAGTCAGCAGAACCTCTAAGGAAACACAAGAGCAGGGCAGTTAGTCAGCAAAGGCTCTAAGGAAACACAAGAGCACGGCAGACAGTCAGCAGAACCTCTAAGGAAACACAAGAGCAGGGCAGACACTCAGCAAAGGCTCTAAGGAAACACAAGAGCATGGCAGACAGTCAGCAGAACCTTTAAGGAAACACAAGAGCAGGGCAGACACTCAGCAAAGGCTCTAAGGAAACACAAGAGCAGGGCCGACAGTCAGCAGAACGTCTAAGGAAACACAAGAGCAGGGCAGACACTCAGCAAAGGCTCTAAGGAAACACAAGAGCACGGCAAACAGTCAGCAGAACCTTTGAGGAAACACAAGAGCAGGGCAGACACTCAGCAGAACCTCTAAGGAAATACAAGAGCAGGGCAGACAGTCAGCAGAACCGCTGAGGAAACACAAGAGCAGGGCAGACAGTCAGCAAAGGCTCTAAGCAAACACAAGAGCACGGCAGACATTCAGCAGAACCTCTGATGAAACACAAGAGCAGGGCAGACAGTCAGCAAAGGCTCTAAGGAAACACAAGAGCACGGCAGACAGTCAGCGAAGGCTCTGAGGAAACACAAGAGCAGGGCAGACAGTCAGCAAAGACTCTAAGGAAACACAAGAGCACGTCAGACAGTCGGCAGAGCCTCTGATGAAACACAAGAGCGTTGCAGACAGTCAGCGAAGGCTCTAAGGAAACACAAGAGCACGGGAGACAGTCGGCAGAGCCTCTAATGAAACACAAGAGCACGGCAGACAGTCAGCAAAGGCTCTAAGGAAACACAAGAGCATGGCAGACAGTCAGCAGAACCTTTGAGGAAACACAAGAGCAGGGCAGACAGTCAGCAGAACCTCTAAGGAAACACAAGAGCAGGGCAGACAGTCAGCAGAACCTCTAAGGAAACACAAGAGCTGGGCAGACAGTCAGCAAAGGCTCTGAGGAAATACAAGAGCACCGCATACAGCCAGCAAGGCCTCTAAGGAAACATAAGAGCACGGCAGACAGTCAGCAGAACCTCTAAGCAAACACAAGAGCAGGGCAGACAGTCAGCAAAAGCTCTAAGGAAACACAAGAGCACGGCAGACAGTCAGCAAAGCCTCCAAGGAAACACAACAGCATGGCAGACAGCCAGCAAAGCCTCTAAGGAAATACAAGAGCAGGGAAGGCAGTCATCAAAGGCTCTAAGGAAACACAAGAGCACAGCAGACAGTCAGTGAAGGCTCTAAGGAAACACAAGAGCAGGGCAGACAGTCAGCAAAGGCTCTAAGGAAACACAAGAGCACAGCCGACAGTCAGCAGAACCTCTAAGGAAACACAAGAGCAGGGCAGACACTCAGCAAAGGCTCTAAGGAAACACAAGAGCAGGGCAGACAGTCAGCAGAACCTTTAAGGAAACACGAGAGCAGGGCAGACAGTCAGCAGAACCTCTAAGGAAACACAAGAGCAGGGCAGACAGTAAGCATAGGCTCTAAGGAAACACAAGAGCAGGACAGACAGTCAGTAGAACCTCTAAGGAAACACACGAGCAGGCAGACACTCAGCAAAGGCTCTAAGGAAACACAAGAGCACGGCAGACAGTCAGCAGAACCTCTAAGGAAACACAAGAGCACGGAAGACAGTCAGCAAAGCCTCCAAGGAAACACAACAGCATGGCAGACAGCCAGCAAAACGTCTAAGGAAACACAAGAGCAGGGAAGGCAGTCAGCAAAGGCTCTAAGGAAACTCAAGAGTAGTGCAGACAGTCAGCAAAGGCTCTAAGGAAATACAAGAGCACTGCATACAGCCAGCAAAGCCTCTAAGGAAACACGAGAGCATGGCAGACAGTCAGCAGAACCTCTAAGGAAACACAAGAGCAGGGCAGACAGTCAGCGAAGCCTCTAAGGAAACACAAGAGCACGGCAGACAGTCAGCAGAACCTCTAAGGAAACACAAGAGCAGGGCAGACAGTCAGCAAAGGCTCTAAGGAAATACAAGAGCACTGCATACAGCCAGCAAAGCCTGTAAGGAAACACAAGAGCATGGCAGACAGTCAGCAGAACCTCTAAGGAAACACAAGAGCAGGGCAGACAGTCAGAAAAGGCTCTAAGGAAACACAAGAGCAGGGCAGACAGTCAGCAAAGCCTCTAAGGAAACACAAGAGCATGGCAGACAGTCAGCAGAACCTCTAAGGAAACACAAGAGCAGGGCAGACAGTCAGCAAAGGCTCTAAGGAAACACAAGAGCGCAGCCGACAGTCAGCAGAACCTTTAAGGAAACACAAGAGCAGAGCAGACAGTCAGCAGAACCTCTAAGGAAACACAAGAGCAGGGCAGACAGTAAGCAAAGGCTCTAAGGAAACACAAGAGCACGGCAGACAGTCAGCAGAACGTCTAAGGAAACACAAGAGCAGGCAGACACTCAGCAAAGGCTCTAAGGAAACACAAGAGCATGGCAGACAGTCAGCAGAACCTTTGAGGAAACACAAGAGCAGGCAGACACTCAGCAAAGGCTCTAAGGAAACACAAGAGCATGGCAGACAGTCAGCAGAACCTTTGAGGAAACACAAGAGCAGGGCAGACAGTCAGCAGAACCTCTAAGGAAACACAAGAGCAGGCAGACACTCAGCAAAGGCTCTAAGGAAACACAAGAGCATGGCAGACAGTCAGCAGAACCTTTAAGGAAACACAAGAGCAGGGCAGACACTCAGCAGAACCTCTGAGGAAACACAGGAGCAGGGCAGACAGTCAGAAAAGGCTCTAAGGAAACACAAGAGCACGGCAGACAGTCTGCAGAACCTCTGATGAAACACAAGAGAACGGCAGACAGTCAGCGAAGGCTTTGAGGAAACACAAGAGCAGGGCAGACAGTCAGCAGAACCTCTAAGGAAACACAGGAGCAGGGCAGACAGTCAGCAAAAGCTCTAAGGAAACACAAGAGCACGGCAGACAGTCAGCAAAGCCTCCAAGGAAACACAACAGCATGGCAGACAGCCAGCAAAGCCTCTAAGGAAACACAAGAGCAGGGAAGGCAGTCAGCAAAGGCTCTAAGGAAACACAAGAGCACAGCAGACAGTCAGTGAAGGCTCTAAGGAAACACAAGAGCAGGGCAGACAGTCAGCAAAGGCTCTAAGGAAACACAAGAGCACATCTGAAAGTCAGCAGAACCTCTAAGGAAACACAAGAGCAGGGCAGACACTCAGCAAAGGCTCTAAGGAAACACAAGAGCAGGGCAGACAGTCAGCAGAACCTCTAAGGAAACACAAGAGCAGGGCAGACAGTCAAAAAAGGCACTAAGGAAACACAAGAGCACGGCAGACAGTCAGCAGAACGTCTAAGGAAACACAAGAGCAGGCAGACACTCAGCAAAGGCTCTAAGGAAACACAAGAGCATGGCAGACAGTCAGCAGAACCTTTGAGGAAACACAAGAGCAGGGCAGACAGTCAGCAGAACCTCTAAGGAAACACAAGAGCAGGCAGACACTCAGCAAAGGCTCTAAGGAAACACAAGAGCACGGCAGACAGTCAGCAGAACCTCTAAGGAAACACAAGAGCAGGCAGACACTCAGCAAAGGCTCTGAGGAAACACAAGAGCACGGCAGACAGTCAGCAGAACCTCTAAGGAAACACAAGAGCAGGGCAGTTAGTCAGCAAAGGCTCTAAGGAAACACAAGAGCACGGCAGACAGTCAGCAGAACCTCTAAGGAAACACAAGAGCAGGGCAGACACTCAGCAAAGGCTCTAAGGAAACACAAGAGCATGGCAGACAGTCAGCAGAACCTTTAAGGAAACACAAGAGCAGGGCAGACACTCAGCAAAGGCTCTAAGGAAACACAAGAGCAGGGCCGACAGTCAGCAGAACGTCTAAGGAAACACAAGAGCAGGGCAGACACTCAGCAAAGGCTCTAAGGAAACACAAGAGCACGGCAAACAGTCAGCAGAACCTTTGAGGAAACACAAGAGCAGGGCAGACACTCAGCAGAACCTCTAAGGAAATACAAGAGCAGGGCAGACAGTCAGCAGAACCGCTGAGGAAACACAAGAGCAGGGCAGACAGTCAGCAAAGGCTCTAAGCAAACACAAGAGCACGGCAGACAGTCAGCAGAACCTCTGATGAAACACAAGAGCAGGGCAGACAGTCAGCAAAGGCTCTAAGGAAACACAAGAGCACGGCAGACAGTCAGCGAAGGCTCTGAGGAAACACAAGAGCAGGGCAGACAGTCAGCAAAGACTCTAAGGAAACACAAGAGCACGTCAGACAGTCGGCAGAGCCTCTGATGAAACACAAGAGCGTTGCAGACAGTCAGCGAAGGCTCTAAGGAAACACAAGAGCACGGGAGACAGTCGGCAGAGCCTCTAATGAAACAGAAGAGCACGGCAGACAGTCAGCAAAGGCTCTAAGGAAACACAAGAGCATGGCAGACAGTCAGCAGAACCTTTGAGGAAACACAAGAGCAGGGCAGACAGTCAGCAGAACCTCTAAGGAAACACAAGAGCAGGGCAGACAGTCAGCAGAACCTCTAAGGAAACACAAGAGCTGGGCAGACAGTCAGCAAAGGCTCTGAGGAAATACAAGAGCACCGCATACAGCCAGCAAGGCCTCTAAGGAAACATAAGAGCACGGCAGACAGTCAGCAGAACCTCTAAGCAAACACAAGAGCAGGGCAGACAGTCAGCAAAAGCTCTAAGGAAACACAAGAGCACGGCAGACAGTCAGCAAAGCCTCCAAGGAAACACAACAGCATGGCAGACAGCCAGCAAAGCCTCTAAGGAAATACAAGAGCAGGGAAGGCAGTCATCAAAGGCTCTAAGGAAACACAAGAGCACAGCAGACAGTCAGTGAAGGCTCTAAGGAAACACAAGAGCAGGGCAGACAGTCAGCAAAGGCTCTAAGGAAACACAAGAGCACAGCCGACAGTCAGCAGAACCTCTAAGGAAACACAAGAGCAGGGCAGACACTCAGCAAAGGCTCTAAGGAAACACAAGAGCAGGGCAGACAGTCAGCAGAACCTTTAAGGAAACACGAGAGCAGGGCAGACAGTCAGCAGAACCTCTAAGGAAACACAAGAGCAGGGCAGACAGTAAGCATAGGCTCTAAGGAAACACAAGAGCAGGACAGACAGTCAGTAGAACCTCTAAGGAAACACACGAGCAGGCAGACACTCAGCAAAGGCTCTAAGGAAACACAAGAGCACGGCAGACAGTCAGCAGAACCTCTAAGGAAACACAAGAGCACGGAAGACAGTCAGCAAAGCCTCCAAGGAAACACAACAGCATGGCAGACAGCCAGCAAAACGTCTAAGGAAACACAAGAGCAGGGAAGGCAGTCAGCAAAGGCTCTAAGGAAACTCAAGAGTAGTGCAGACAGTCAGCAAAGGCTCTAAGGAAATACAAGAGCACTGCATACAGCCAGCAAAGCCTCTAAGGAAACACGAGAGCATGGCAGACAGTCAGCAGAACCTCTAAGGAAACACAAGAGCAGGGCAGACAGTCAGCGAAGCCTCTAAGGAAACACAAGAGCACGGCAGACAGTCAGCAGAACCTCTAAGGAAACACAAGAGCAGGGCAGACAGTCAGCAAAGGCTCTAAGGAAATACAAGAGCACTGCATACAGCCAGCAAAGCCTGTAAGGAAACACAAGAGCATGGCAGACAGTCAGCAGAACCTCTAAGGAAACACAAGAGCAGGGCAGACAGTCAGAAAAGGCTCTAGGGAAACACAAGAGCAGGGCAGACAGTCAGCAAAGCCTCTAAGGAAACACAAGAGCATGGCAGACAGTCAGCAGAACCTCTAAGGAAACACAAGAGCAGGGCAGACAGTCAGCAAAGGCTCTAAGGAAACACAAGAGTGCAGCCGACAGTCAGCAGAACCTCTAAGGAAACACAAGAGAAGGGAAGACACTCAGCAAAGGCTCTAAGGAAACACAATAGCACGGCAGTCAGCAGAACCTTTAAGGAAACACAGGAGCAGGACAGACAATCCGTAGGACCTCTAAGAAAACACAAGAGCAGGGCAGACAGTCAGCAAAGGCTCTAAGGAAACACAAGAGCACGGCCGACAGTCAGCAGAACGTCTAAGGAAACACTAGAGCAGGGCAGACACTCAGCAAAGGCTCTAAGGAAACACAAGAGCAGGGCAGACAGTCAGCAGAACCTTTAAGGAAACACAAGAGCAGGGCAGACACTCAGAAGAACCTCTAAGGAAACACAAGAGCAGGGCAGACAGTCAGCAGAACCTCTGAGGAAACACAAGAGCAGGGCAGACAGTCAGGAAAGGCTCTAAGGAAACACAAGAGCACGGCAGACAGTCGGCAGAACCTCTGATGAAACACAAGAGCAGGGCAGACAGTCAGCAAAGACTCTAAGGAAACACAAGAGCACGGCAGACAGTCAGCGAATGCTCTGAGGAAACTCAAGAGCAGGGCAGACAGTCAGCAAAGACTCTAAGGAAACACAAGAGCATGGCAGACAGTCGGCAGAGCCTCTGATGAAACACAAGAGCAGGGCAGACAGTCAGCGAAGGCTCTAAGGAAACAGAAGAGCAGGGCAGACAGTCAGCAGAACCTCTGAGGAAACACAAGAGCAGGGCAGACAGTCAGCAAAGGCTCTAAGGAAACACAAGAGCATGGCAGACAGTCGGCAGAACCTCTGATGAAACACAAGAGCAGGGCAGACAGTCAGCAAAGGCTCTAAGGAAACACAAGAGCATGGCAGACAGTCAGCAAAGGCTCTGAGGAAACACAAGAGCAGGGCAGACAGTCAGCAAAGACTCTAAGGAAACACAAGAGCACGGCAGACAGTCGGCAGAGCCTCTAATGAAACACAAGAGCAGGGCAGACAGTCAGCGAAGGCTCTAAGGAAACACAAGAGCATGGCAGACAGTCGGCAGAGCCTCTGATGAAACACAAGAGCACAGCGGACAGTCAGCAAAGGCTCTAAGGAAACACAAGAGCATGGCAGACAGTCAGCAGAACCTTTGAGGAAACACAAGAGCAGGGCATACAGTCGTCAAACCTCTAAGGAAACACAAGAGCAGGGCAGACAGTCAGCAGAACCTCTGAGGAAACACAAGAGCAGGGCAGACAGTCAGCAAAGGCTCTAAGGAAACACAAGAGCAGGGCAGACAATCCGCAAAGCCTCTAAGGAAACACAAGAGCAGGGCAGACAGTCAGCAAAAGCTCTAAGGAAACACAAGAGCACGGCAGACAGTCAGCAAAGCCTCCAATGAAACACAACAGCATGGCAGACAGCCAGCAAAGCCTCTAAGGAAACACAAGAGCAGGGAAGGCAGTCAGCAAAGGCTCTAAGGAAACACAAGAGCACGGCAGACAGTCAGCGAAGGCTCTAAGGAAACACAAGAGCAGGGCAGACAGTCAGCAAAGGCTCTAAGGAAATGCAAGAGCACTGCATACAGCCAGCAAAGCCTCTAAGGAAACACGAGAGCATGGCGGACAGTCTGCAGAACCGCTAAGGAAACACAAGAGCAGGGCAGACAGTCAGAAAAGGCTCTAAGGAAACACAAGTGCATGGCAGACAGTCAGCAGAACCTCTGAGGAAACACAAGAGCAGGGCAGACAGTCAGCAAAGCCTCTAAGGAAACACAAGAGCACGGCAGACAGTCAGCAGAACCTCTAAGGAAACACAAGAGCAGGGCAGACAGTCAGCAAAGGCTCTAAGGAAACACAAGAGCACAGCCGACAATCAGCAGAACCTCTAAGGAAACACACAAGAAGGGCAGACACTCAGCAAAGGCTCTAAGGAAACACAATAGCACGGCAGTCAGCAGAACCTTTAAGGAAACACAAGAGCAGGGCAGACAGTCCGTAGATCCTCTAAGAAAACACAAGAGCAGGGCAGACAGTCAGCAAAGGCTCTAGGGAAACACAAGAGCACGGCCGACAGTCAGCAGAACCTCTAAGGAAACACAAGAGCAGGGCAGACACTCAGCAAAGGCTCTAAGGAAACACAAGAGCAGGGCAGACAGTCAGCAGAACCTTTAAGGAAACACAAGAGCAGGGCAGACAGTCAGCAGAACCTCTACGGAAACACAAGAGCAGGGCAGACAGTCAGCAAAGGCTCTAAGGAAACACAAGAGCATGGCAGACAGTCAGCAGAACCTCTAAGGAAACACAAGAGCAGGCAGACACTCAGCAAAGGCTCTAAGGAAACACAGGAGCATGGCAGACAGTCAGCAGAACCTTTGAGGAAACACAAGAGCAGGGCAGACAGTCAGCAGAACCTCTAAGGAAACACAAGAGCAGGGTAGAAAGTCAGCAAAGGCTCTAAGGAAACACAAGAGCACGGCAGACAGTCAGCAGAACCTCTAAGGAAACACAAGAGCAGGCAGACACTCAGCAAAGGCTCTAAGGAAACACAAGAGCAGGGCAGACAGTCAGCAGAACCTCTAAGGAAACACAAGAGCAGGCAGACACTCAGCAAAGGCTCTAAGGAAACACAAGAACATGGCAGACAGTCAGCAGAACCTTTAAGGAAACACAAGAGCAGGGCAGACACTCAGCAGAACCTCTGAGGAAACACAGGAGCAGGGCAGACAGTCAGAAAAGGCTCTAAGGAAACACAAGAGCACGGCAGACAGTCTGCAGAACCTCTGATGAAACACAAGAGCAGGGCAGACAGTAAGCATAGGCTCTAAGGAAACACAAGAGCAGGACAGACAGTCAGTAGAACCTCTAAGGAAACACACGAGCAGGCAGACACTCAGCAAAGGCTCTAAGGAAACACAAGAGCACGGCAGACAGTCAGCAGAACCTCTAAGGAAACACAAGAGCACGGAAGACAGTCAGCAAAGCCTCCAAGGAAACACAACAGCATGGCAGACAGCCAGCAAAACGTCTAAGGAAACACAAGAGCAGGGAAGGCAGTCAGCAAAGGCTCTAAGGAAACTCAAGAGTAGTGCAGACAGTCAGCAAAGGCTCTAAGGAAATACAAGAGCACTGCATACAGCCAGCAAAGCCTCTAAGGAAACACGAGAGCATGGCAGACAGTCAGCAGAACCTCTAAGGAAACACAAGAGCAGGGCAGACAGTCAGCGAAGCCTCTAAGGAAACACAAGAGCACGGCAGACAGTCAGCAGAACCTCTAAGGAAACACAAGAGCAGGGCAGACAGTCAGCAAAGGCTCTAAGGAAATACAAGAGCACTGCATACAGCCAGCAAAGCCTGTAAGGAAACACAAGAGCATGGCAGACAGTCAGCAGAACCTCTAAGGAAACACAAGAGCAGGGCAGACAGTCAGAAAAGGCTCTAAGGAAACACAAGAGCAGGGCAGACAGTCAGCAAAGCCTCTAAGGAAACACAAGAGCATGGCAGACAGTCAGCAGAACCTCTAAGGAAACACAAGAGCAGGGCAGACAGTCAGCAAAGGCTCTAAGGAAACACAAGAGTGCAGCCGACAGTCAGCAGAACCTCTAAGGAAACACAAGAGAAGGGAAGACACTCAGCAAAGGCTCTAAGGAAACACAATAGCACGGCAGTCAGCAGAACCTTTAAGGAAACACAGGAGCAGGACAGACAGTCCGTAGGACCTCTAAGAAAACACAAGAGCAGGGCAGACAGTCAGCAAAGGCTCTAAGGAAACACAAGAGCACGGCCGACAGTCAGCAGAACGTCTAAGGAAACACTAGAGCAGGGCAGACACTCAGCAAAGGCTCTAAGGAAACACAAGAGCAGGGCAGACAGTCAGCAGAACCTTTAAGGAAACACAAGAGCAGGGCAGACACTCAGAAGAACCTCTAAGGAAACACAAGAGCAGGGCAGACAGTCAGCAGAACCTCTGAGGAAACACAAGAGCAGGGCAGACAGTCAGGAAAGGCTCTAAGGAAACACAAGAGCACGGCAGACAGTCGGCAGAACCTCTGATGAAACACAAGAGCAGGGCAGACAGTCAGCAAAGACTCTAAGGAAACACAAGAGCACGGCAGACAGTCAGCGAATGCTCTGAGGAAACTCAAGAGCAGGGCAGACAGTCAGCAAAGACTCTAAGGAAACACAAGAGCATGGCAGACAGTCGGCAGAGCCTCTGATGAAACACAAGAGCAGGGCAGACAGTCAGCGAAGGCTCTAAGGAAACAGAAGAGCAGGGCAGACAGTCAGCAGAACCTCTGAGGAAACACAAGAGCAGGGCAGACAGTCAGCAAAGGCTCTAAGGAAACACAAGAGCATGGCAGACAGTCGGCAGAACCTCTGATGAAACACAAGAGCAGGGCAGACAGTCAGCAAAGGCTCTAAGGAAACACAAGAGCATGGCAGACAGTCAGCAAAGGCTCTGAGGAAACACAAGAGCAGGGCAGACAGTCAGCAAAGACTCTAAGGAAACACAAGAGCACGGCAGACAGTCGGCAGAGCCTCTAATGAAACACAAGAGCAGGGCAGACAGTCAGCGAAGGCTCTAAGGAAACACAAGAGCATGGCAGACAGTCGGCAGAGCCTCTGATGAAACACAAGAGCACAGCGGACAGTCAGCAAAGGCTCTAAGGAAACACAAGAGCATGGCAGACAGTCAGCAGAACCTTTGAGGAAACACAAGAGCAGGGCATACAGTCAGCAAACCTCTAAGGAAACACAAGAGCAGGGCAGACAGTCAGCAGAACCTCTGAGGAAACACAAGAGCAGGGCAGACAGTCAGCAAAGGCTCTAAGGAAACACAAGAGCAGGGCAGACAATCCGCAAAGCCTCTAAGGAAACACAAGAGCAGGGCAGACAGTCAGCAAAAGCTCTAAGGAAACACAAGAGCACGGCAGACAGTCAGCAAAGCCTCCAATGAAACACAACAGCATGGCAGACAGCCAGCAAAGCCTCTAAGGAAACACAAGAGCAGGGAAGGCAGTCAGCAAAGGCTCTAAGGAAACACAAGAGCACGGCAGACAGTCAGCGAAGGCTCTAAGGAAACACAAGAGCAGGGCAGACAGTCAGCAAAGGCTCTAAGGAAATGCAAGAGCACTGCATACAGCCAGCAAAGCCTCTAAGGAAACACGAGAGCATGGCGGACAGTCTGCAGAACCGCTAAGGAAACACAAGAGCAGGGCAGACAGTCAGAAAAGGCTCTAAGGAAACACAAGTGCATGGCAGACAGTCAGCAGAACCTCTGAGGAAACACAAGAGCAGGGCAGACAGTCAGCAAAGCCTCTAAGGAAACACAAGAGCACGGCAGACAGTCAGCAGAACCTCTAAGGAAACACAAGAGCAGGGCAGACAGTCAGCAAAGGCTCTAAGGAAACACAAGAGCACAGCCGACAATCAGCAGAACCTCTAAGGAAACACACAAGAAGGGCAGACACTCAGCAAAGGCTCTAAGGAAACACAATAGCACGGCAGTCAGCAGAACCTTTAAGGAAACACAAGAGCAGGGCAGACAGTCCGTAGATCCTCTAAGAAAACACAAGAGCAGGGCAGACAGTCAGCAAAGGCTCTAGGGAAACACAAGAGCACGGCCGACAGTCAGCAGAACCTCTAAGGAAACACAAGAGCAGGGCAGACACTCAGCAAAGGCTCTAAGGAAACACAAGAGCAGGGCAGACAGTCAGCAGAACCTTTAAGGAAACACAAGAGCAGGGCAGACAGTCAGCAGAACCTCTACGGAAACACAAGAGCAGGGCAGACAGTCAGCAAAGGCTCTAAGGAAACACAAGAGCATGGCAGACAGTCAGCAGAACCTCTAAGGAAACACAAGAGCAGGCAGACACTCAGCAAAGGCTCTAAGGAAACACAGGAGCATGGCAGACAGTCAGCAGAACCTTTGAGGAAACACAAGAGCAGGGCAGACAGTCAGCAGAACCTCTAAGGAAACACAAGAGCAGGGTAGAAAGTCAGCAAAGGCTCTAAGGAAACACAAGAGCACGGCAGACAGTCAGCAGAACCTCTAAGGAAATACAAGAGTAGGGCAGTTAGTCAGCAAAGGCTCTAAGGAAACACAAGAGCACAGCAGACAGTCAGCAGAACCTCTAAGGAAACACAAGAGCAGGGCAGACACTCAGCAAAGGCTCTAAGGAAACACAAGAGCAGGGCAGACAGTCAGCAGAACCTCTGAGGAAACACAAGAGCAGGGCAGACAGTCAGCAAAGGCTCTAAGGAAACACAAGAGCACGGCAGACAGTCGGCAGAACCTCTGATGAAAACAAGAGCAGGGCAGACAGTCAGCAAAGGCTCTAAGGAAACACAAGAGCACGGCAGACAGTCAGCGAAGGCTCTGAGGAAACACAAGAGCACGGCAGACAGTCGGCAGAGCCTCTGATGAAACACAAGAGCAGGGCAGACAGTCAGCGAAGGCTCTGAGGAAACACAAGAGCAGGGCAGGCAGTCAGCAAAAGCTCTAAGGAAACACAAGAGCACGGCAGACAGTCAGCAAAGCCTCCAATGAAACACAACAGCATGGCAGACAGCCAGCAAAGCCTCTAAGGAAACAGAAGAGCAGGGAAGGCAGTCAGCAAAGGCTCTAAGGAAACACAAGAGCACGGCAGACAGTCAGCGAAGGCTCTAAGGAAACACAAGAGCAGGGCAGACAGTCAGCAAAGGCTCTAAGGAAATGCAAGAGCACTGCATACAGCCAGAAAAGCCTCTAAGGAAACACGAGAGCATGGCGACAGTCTGCAGAACCTCTGAGGAAACACAAGAGCAGGGCAGACAGTCAGCAAAGCCTCTAAGGAAACACAAGAGCACGGCAGACAGTCAGCAGAACCTCTAAGGAAACACAAGAGCAGGGCAGACAGTCAGCAAAGGCTCTAAGGAAACACAAGAGCACAGCCGACAATCAGCAGAACCTCTAAGGAAACACACGAGAAGGGCAGATACTCAGCAAAGGCTCTAAGGAAACACAATAGCACGGCAGTCAGCAGAACCTTTAAGGAAACACAAGAGCAGGGCAGACAGTCCGTAGATCCTCTAAGAAAACACAAGAGCAGGGCAGACAGTCAGCAAAGGCTCTAGGGAAACACAAGAGCACGGCCGACAGTCAGCAGAACCTCTAAGGAAACACAAGAGCAGGGCAGACACTCAGCAAAGGCTCTAAGGAAACACAAGAGCAGGGCAGACAGCCAGCAGAACCTTTAAGGAAACACAAGAGCAGGGCAGACAGTCAGCAGAACCTCTAAGGAAACACAAGAGCAGGGCAGACAGTCAGCAAAGGCTCTAAGGAAACACAAGAGCATGGCAGACAGTCAGCAGAACCTCTACGGAAACACAAGAGCAGGCAGACACTCAGCAAAGGCTCTAAGGAAACACAGGAGCATGGCAGACAGTCAGCAGAACATTTGAGGAAACACAAGAGCAGGGCAGACAGTCAGCAGAACCTCTAAGGAAACACAAGAGCAGGGTAGAAAGTCAGCAAAGGCTCTAAGGAAACACAAGAGCACGGCAGACAGTCAGCAGAACCTCTAAGGAAACACAAGAGTAGGGCAGTTAGTCAGCAAAGGCTCTAAGGAAACACAAGAGCACAGCAGACAGTCAGCAGAACCTCTAAGGAAACACAAGAGCAGGGCAGACACTCAGCAAAGGCTCTAAGGAAACACAAGAGCAGGGCAGACAGTCAGCAGAACCTCTGAGGAAACACAAGAGCAGGGCAGACAGTCAGCAAAGGCTCTAAGGAAACACAAGAGCACGGCAGACAGTCGGCAGAACCTCTGATGAAAACAAGAGCAGGGCAGACAGTCAGCGAAGGCTCTGAGGAAACACAAGAGCAGGGCAGGCAGTCAGCCAAGGCTCTTAGGAAACACAAGAGAACGGCAGACAGTCGGCAGAGCCTCTGATGAAACACAAGAGCAGGGCAGACAGTCAGCGAAGGCTCTGAGGAGACACAAGAGCAGGGCAGACAGTCAGCAAAGGCTCTAAGGAAACACAAGAGCAGGGCAGACAGTCAGCAGAACCTCTGAGGAAACACAAGAGCACGGCAGACAGTCAGCGAAGGCTCTGAGGAAACACAAGAGCACAGCAGACAGTCGGCAGAGCCTCTGATGAAACACAAGAGCAGGGCAGACAGTCAGCGAAGGCTCTGAGGAAACACAAGAGCAGGGCAGGCAGTCAGCCAAGGCTCTTAGGAAACACAAGAGAACGGCAGACAGTCGGCAGAGCCTCTGATGAAACACAAGAGCAGGGCAGACAGTCAGCGAAGGCTCTGAGGAGACACAAGAGCAGGGCAGACAGTCAGCAAAGGCTCTAAGGAAACACAAGAGCACGGCAGACAGTCGGCAGAGCCTCTGATGAAACACAAGAGCACGGCAGACAGTCAGCAAAGGCTCTAAAGAAACACAAGAGCATGGCAGACAGTCAGCAGAACCTTTGAGGAAACACACGAGCAGGGCAGACAGTCAGCAAAATCTCTAAGGAAACACAAGAGCAGGGCAGACAGTCAGCAGAACCTCTGAGGAAACACAAGAGCAGGGCAGACAGTCAGCAAAGGCTCTAAGGAAACACAGGAGCAGGGCAGAAAATCCGCAAAGCCTCTAAGGAAACACAAGAGCATGGCAGACAATCAGCAAAGGCTCTAAAGAAAACACAAGAGCATGGCAGACAGTCAGCAGAACCTCTAAGGAAACACAGGAGCAGGGCAGACAGTCAGCAGAACCTCTAAGGAAACACAAGAGCTGGGCAGACAATCAGCAAAGGCTCTGAGGAAACACAAGAGCACCGCATACAGCCAGCAAGGCCTCTAAGGAAACATAAGAGCACGGCAGACAGTCAGCAGAACCTCTAAGGAAACACAAGAGCAGGGCAGACAGTCAGCAAAAGCTCTAAAGAAACACAAGAGCACGGCAGACAGTCAGCAAAGCCTCCAAGGAAACATAAGAGCATGGCAGACAGCCAGCAAAGCCTCTAAGGAAACACAAGAGCAGGGCAGACAGTCAGCAAAGGCTCTAAGGAAACACAAGAGCACGGCAGACAGTCAGCGAAGGCTCTAAGGAAACACAAGAGCAGGGCAGACAGTCAGCAAAGGCTCTAAGGAAATACAAGAGCAGGGCATACAGCCAGCAAAGCCTCTAAGGAAACACGAGAGCATGGCAGACAGTCAGCAGAACCTCTAAGGAAACACAAGAGCAGGGCAGACAGTCAGAAAAGGCTCTAAGAAAACACAAGAGCATGGCAGACAGTCAGCAGAACCTCTGAGGAAACACAAGAGCAGGGCAGACAGTCAGCAAAGCCTCTAAGGAAACACAAGAGCACGGCAGACAGTCAGCAGAACCTCTAAGGAAACACAAGAGCAGGGCAGACAGTCAGCAAAGGCTCTAAGGAAACACAAGAGCACAGCTGACAGTCAGCAGAACCTCTAAGGAAACACAACAGAAGGGCAGACACTCAGCAAAGGCTCTAAGGAAACACAAGAGCACGGCAGTCAGCAGAACATTTAAGGAAACACAAGAGCAGGGCAGACAGTCAGCAGAACCTTTAAGGAAACACAAGAGCAGGGCAGACAGTCAGCAGAACCTCTAAGGAAACACTAGAGCTTGGCAGACAGTCAACAAAGGCTCTAGGGAAACGCAAGAGCATGGCAGACAGTCAGCAGAACCTTTGAGGAAACACAAGAGCAGGGCAGACAGTCAGCAGAACCTCTAAGGAAACACAAGAGCAGGGCAGACAGTCAGCAAAGGCTCTAAGGAAACACAAGAGCACGGCAGACAGTCAGCAGAACCTCTAAGGAAATACAAGAGCAGGGCAGTTAGTCAGAAAAGGCTCTAAGGAAACACAAGAGCACGGCAGACAGTCAGCAGAACCTCTAAGGAAACACAAGAGCAGGGCAGACACTCAGCAAAGGCTCTAAGGAAACACAAGAGCATGTCAGACAGTCAGCAGAACCTTTAAGGAAACACAAGAGCAGGGCAGACAGTCAGCAGAACCTCCAAGGAAAGCCAAGAGCAGGGCAGACAGTCAGCAAAGGATTTAAGGAAACACAAGAGCACGCAGACAGTCAGCAGAACCTCTAAGGAAACACAAGAGCAGGGAAGACACTCAGCAAAGGCTCTAAGGAAACACAAGAGCACGGCAGACAGTCAGCAGAACATTTGAGGAAACACAAGAGCAGGGCAGACAGTCAGCAGAACCTGTAAGGAAACACAAGAGCAGGGCAGACCGTCAGCAGAACCTCTGAGGAAACACAAGAGCAGGGCAGACAGTCAGCAAAAGCTCTAAGGAAACACAAGAGCACGGCAGAGAGTCAGCAGAACCTCTGATGAAACACAAGAGCAGGGCAGACAGTCAGCAAAGGCTCTAAGGAAACACAGAACGGCAGACAGTCAGCAGAACCTCTACGGAAACAAAAGAGCAGGGCAGACAGTCAGCAAATGCTCTAAGGAAACACAGGAGCACGGCAGACAGTCAGCAGAATCTCTAAGGAAACACAAGAGCAGGGCAGTTGGTCAGCAAAGGCTCTAAGGAAACACAAGAGCACGGCAGACAGTCAGCAGAACCTCTAAGGAAACACAAGAGCAGGGCAGACACTCAGCAAACACTCTAAGGAAACACAAGAGCATGGCAGACAGTCAGCAGAACCTTTAAGGAAACACAAGAGCAGGGCAGACAGTCAGCAGAACCTCTAAGGAAACACAAGAGCAGGACAGTCAACAAAGGCTCCAAGGAAACACAAGAGCACGGCAGACAGTGAGAAAAGGCTCTAAGGAAACACAAGAGCATGGCAGACACTCAGCAAAGGCTTTATGGAAACACAAGTGCACGGCAGACAGTCGGCAGAACCTTTGAGGAAACACAAGAGCATGGCAGACAGTCAGCAGAACCTTTGAGGAAACACAAGAGCAGGGCAGACAGTCAGCAGAACCTCCAAGGAAACACAAGAGCAGGGCAGACAGTCAGCAGAACCTCTGAGGAAACACAAGAGCAGGGCAGACAGTCAGCAAAGGCTCTAAGGAAACACAAGAGCAGGGCAGACAGTCAGCAAAACCTCTAAGGAAACACAAGAGCATGGCAGACAGTCAGCAAAGGCTCTAAGGAAACACAAGAGCATGGCAGACAGTCAGCAGAACCTCTAAGGAAACACAGGAGCATGGCAGACAGTCAGCAAAACCTCTAAGGAAACACAAGAGCATGGCAGACAGTCAGCAAAGGCTCTAAAGAAACACAAGAGCATGGCAGACAGTCAGCAGAACCTCTAAGGAAACACAGGAGCAGGGCAGACAGTCAGCAGAACCTCTAAGGAAACACAAGAGCTGGGCAGAAAGTCAGCAAAGGCTCTGAGGAAATACAAGAGCACTGCATACAGCCAGCAAGGCCTCTAAGGAAACATAAGAGCACGGCAGAAGGTCAGCAGAACCTCTAAAGAAACACAAGAGCAGGGCAGACAGTCAGCAAAGCCTCCAAGGAAACATAAGAGCATGGCAGACAGCCAGCAAAGCCTCTAAGGAAACACAAGAGCAGGGCAGACAGTCAGCAAAGGCTCTAAGGAAACACAAGAGCACGGCAGACAGTCAGCGAAGGCTCTAAGGAAACACAAGAGCAGGGCAGACAGTCAGCAAAGGCTCTAAGGAAATACAAGAGCACCGCATACAGCCAGCAAAGCCTCTAAGGAAACACGATAGCAGGGCAGACAGTCTGCAGAACCTCTAAGGAAACACAAGAGCAGGGCAGTCAGAAAAGGCTCTAAGAAAACACAAGAGCATGGCAGACAATCAGCAGAACCTCTGAGGAAACACGAGCAGGGCAGACAGTCAGCAAAGCCTCTAAGGAAACACAAGAGCACGGCAGACAGTCAACAGAACCTCTAAGGAAACACAAGAGCAGGGCAGACAGTCAGCAAAGGCTCTAAGGAAACACAAGAGCACAGCCGACAGTCAGCAGAACCTCTAAGGAAACACAAGAGAAGGGAAGACACTCAGCAAAGGCTCTAAGGAAACACAAGAGCACGGCAGTCAGCAGAACATTTAAGGAAACACAAGAGCAGGGCAGACAGTCAGTAGAACCTCTAAGAAAACACAAGAGCAGGGCAGACACTCAGCAAAGGCTCTAAGGAAACACAAGAGCACGGCCGACAGTCAGCAGAACCTCTAAGGAAACACAAGAGCAGAGCAGACACTCAGCAAAGGCTCTAAGGAAACACAAGAGCACGGCAGACAGTCAGCAGAACATTTAAGGAAACACAAGAGCAGGGCAGACAGTCAGCAGAACCTCTAAGGAAACACTAGAGCAGGGCAGACAGTCAACCAAGGCTCTAGGGAAACACAAGAGCATGGCAGACAGTCAGCAGAACCTCTAAGGAAACACAAGAGCAGGGAAGACAGTCAGCAAAGGCTCTAAGGAAACACAAGAGCACAGCAGTCAGTCAGCAGAACCTCTAAGGAAACACAAGAGCAGGGCAGACACTCAGCAAAGGCTCTAAGGAAACACAAGCCATGGCAGACAGTCAGCAGAACCTTTGAGGAAACACAAGAGCAGGGCAGACAGTCAGCAGAACCTCTAAGGAAACACAAGAGAAGGGCAGACAGTCAGCAAAGGCTCTAAGGAAACACAAGAGCACGGCAGACAGTCAGCAGAACCTCTAAGGAAGCACAAGAGCAGGGCAGACACTCAGCAAAGGCTCTAAGGAAACACAAGAGCATGTCAGACAGTCAGCAGAACCTTTAAGGAAACACAAGAGCAGGGCAGACAGTCAACAGAACCTCTAAGGAAACACAAGAGCAGGGCAGACAGTCAGCAAAGGATTTAAGGAAACACAAGAGCATGCAGACAGTGAGCAGAACCTCTAAGGAAACACAAGAGCAGGGCAGACACTCAGCAAAGGATCTAAGGAAACACAAGAGCACGGCAGACAGTCAGCAGAACCTTTGAGGAAACAAGAGCAGGGCAGACAGTCAGCAGAACCTCTAAGGAAACACAACAGCAGGGCAGACCGTCAGCAGAACCTCTGAGGAAACACAAGAGCAGGGCAGACAGTCAGCAAAGGCTCTAAGGAAACACAAGAGCATGGCAGACAGTCAGCAGAACCTCTGAGGAAACACAAGAGCAGGGCAGACAGTCAGCAAAGGCTCTAAGGAAACACAGGAGCACGGCAGACAGTCAGCAGAATCTCTAAGGAAACACAAGAGCAGGGCAGTTGGTCAGCAAAGGCTCTAAGGAAACACAAGAGCACGGCAGACAGTCAGCAGAACCCCTAAGGAAACACAAGAGCAGGGCAGACACTCAGCAAAGACTCTAAGGAAACACAAGAGCATGGCAGACAGTCAGCAGAACCTTTAAGGAAACACAAGAGCAGGGCAGACAGTCATCAGAACCTCTAAGGAAACACAAGAGCAGGACAGACAGTCAACAAAGGCTCTAAGGAAACACAAGAGCACGGCAGACAGTGAGCAGAACCTCTAAGGAAACACAAGAGCAGGGCAGACAGTCAGCAAAGGCTCTAAGGAAACACAAGAGCATGGCAGACAGTCAGCAGAACCTCTAAGGAAACACAAGAGCAGAGCAGACACTCAGCAAAGGCTTTATGGAAACACAAGTGCACGGCAGACAGTCAGCAGAACCTTTAAGGAAACACAAGAGTAGGGCAGACAGTCAGCAGAACCTCTAAGGAAACACAAGAGCACGGCAGACAGTCAGCAGAACCTCTAAGGAAACACAAGAGCACGGCAGACAGTCAGCAAAGCCTTTAAGGAAACACAAGAGCAGGGCAGACAGTCAGCAGAACCTCTAAGGAAACAAAAGAGCAGGGCAGACAGCCAGCAGAACCTCTAAGGAAACACAAGAGCACGGCAGACAGTCAGCGAAGGCTCTAAGGAAACACAAGAGCAGGGCAGACAGTCAGCAAAGGCTCTAAGGAAATGCAAGAGCACTGCATACAGCCAGCAAAGCCTCTAAGGAAACACGAGAGCATGGCGGACAGTCTGAAGAACCTCTAAGGAAACACAAGAGCAGGGCAGACAGTCAGAAAAGGCTCTAAGGAAACACAAGTGCATGGCAGACAGTCAGCAGAACCTCTGAGGAAACACAAGAGCAGGGCAGACAGTCAGCAAAGCCTCTAAGGAAACACAAGAGCACGGCAGACAGTCAGCAGAACCTCTAAGGAAACACAAGAGCAGGGCAGACAGTCAGCAAAGGCTCTAAGGAAACCCAAGAGCACAGGCGACAATCAGCAGAACCTCTAAGGAAACACACGAGAAGGGCAGACACTCAGCAAAGGCTCTAAGGAAACACAATAGCACGGCAGTCAGCAGAACCTTTAAGGAAACACAAGAGCAGGGCAGACAGTCCGTAGAACCTCTAAGAAAACACAAGAGCAGGGCAGACAGTCAGCAAAGGCTCTAAGGAAACACAAGAGCACGGCCGACAGTCAGCAGAACCTCTAAGGAAACACAAGAGCAGGGCAGACACTCAGCAAAGGCTCTAAGGAAACACAAGAGCAGGGCAGACAGTCAGCAGAACCTTTAAGGAAACACAAGAGCAGGGCAGACAGTCCGCAGAACCTCTAAGGAAACACAAGAGCAGGGCAGACAGTCAGCAAAGGCTCTAAGGAAACACAAGAGCATGGCAGACAGTCAGCAGAACCTCTAAGGAAACACAAGAGCAGGCAGACACTCAGCAAAGGCTCTAAGGAAACACAGGAGCCTGGCAGACAGTCAGCAGAACCTTTGAGGAAACACAAGAGCAGGGCAGACAGTCAGCAGAACCTCTAAGGAAACACAAGAGCAGGGTAGAAAGTCAGCAAAGGCTTTAAGGAAACACAAGAGCACGGCAGACAGTCAGCAGAACCTCTAAGGAAACACAAGAGTAGGGCAGTTAGTCAGAAAAGGCTCTAAGGAAACACAAGAGCACAGCAGACAGTCAGCAGAACCTCTAAGGAAACACAAGAGCAGGGCAGACACTCAGCAAAGGCTCTAAGGAAACACAAGAGCAGGGCAGACAGTCAGCAGAACCTCTGAGGAAACACAAGAGCAGGGCAGACAGTCAGCAAAGGCTCTAAGGAAACACAAGAGCATGGCAGACAGTCGGCAGAACCTCTGATGAAAACAAGAGCAGGGCAGACAGTCAGCAAAGGCTCTAAGGAAACACAAGAGCACGGCAGACAGTCAGCGAAGGCTCTGAGGAAACACAAGAGCACGGCAGACAGTCGGCAGAGCCTCTGATGAAACACAAGAGCAGGGCAGACAGTCAGCGAAGGCTCTGAGGAAACACAAGAGCAGGGCAGGCAGTCAGCAAAGGCTCTAAGGAAACACAAGAGCATGGCAGACAGTCGGCAGAGCCTCTGATGAAACACAAGAGCAGGGCAGACAGTCAGCGAAGGCTCTGAGGAAACACAAGAGCAGGGCAGACAGTCAGCAAAAGCTCTAAGGAAACACAAGAGCATGGCAGACAGTCGGAAGAGCCTCTGATGAAACACAAGAGCACGGCAGACAGTCAGCAAAGGCTCTAAAGAAACACAAGAGCATGGCAGACAGTCAGCAGAACCTTTGAGGAAACACACGAGCAGGGCAGACAGTCAGCAAAATCTCTAAGGAAACACAAGAGCAGGGCAGACAGTCAGCAGAACATCTGAGGAAACACAAGAGCAGGGCAGACAGTCAGCAAAGGCTCTAAGGAAACACAGGAGCAGGGCAGAAAATCCGCAAAGCCTCTAAGGAAACACAAGAGCATGGCAGACAATCAGCAAAGGCTCTAAAGAAAACACAAGAGCATGGCAGACAGTCAGCAGAACCTCTAAGGAAACACAGGAGCAGGGCAGACAGTCAGCAGAACCTCTAAGGAAACACAAGAGCTGGGCAGACAATCAGCAAAGGCTCTGAGGAAATACAAGAGCACCGCATACAGCCAGCAAGGCCTCTAAGGAAACATAAGAGCACGGCAGACAGTCAGCAGAACCTCTAAGGAAACACAAGAGCAGGGCAGACAGTCAGCAAAAGCTCTAAAGAAACACAAGAGCACGGCAGACAGTCAGCAAAGCCTCCAAGGAAACATAAGAGCATGGCAGACAGCCAGCAAAGCCTCTAAGGAAACACAAGAGCAGGGCAGACCGTCAGCAGAACCTCTGAGGAAACACAAGAGCAGGGCAGACAGTCAGCAAAGGCTCTAAGGAAACACAAGAGCACGGCAGACCGTCAGCAGAACCTCTGAGGAAACACAAGAGCAGGGCAGACAGTCAGCAAAGGCTCTAAGGAAACACAAGAGCATGGCAGACAGTCGGCAGAACCTCTGATGAAACACAAGAGCAGGGCAGACAGTCAGCAAAGGCTCTAAGGAAACACAAGAGCATGGCAGACAGTCAGCAAAGGCTCTGAGGAAACACAAGAGCAGGGCAGACAGTCAGCAAAGGCTCTAAGGAAACACAGGAGCACGGCAGACAGTCAGCAGAACCTCTAAGGAAACACAAGAGCAGGGCAGACAGTCAGCAAAGGCTCTAAGGAAACACAAGAGCACAGCTGACAGTCAGCAGAACCTCTAAGGAAACACAAGAGAAGGGCAGACACTCAGCAAAGGCTCTAAGGAAACACAAGAGCACGGCAGTCAGCAGAACATTTAAGGAAACACAAGAGCAGGGCAGACAGTCAGCAGAACCTTTAAGGAAACACAAGAGCAGGGCAGACAGTCAGCAGAACCTCTAAGGAAACACTAGAGCATGGCAGACAGTCAACAAAGGCTCTAGGGAAACGCAAGAGCATGGCAGACAGTCAGCAGAACCTTTGAGGAAACACAAGAGCAGGGCAGACAGTCAGCAGAACCTCTAAGGAAACACAAGAGCAGGGCAGACAGCCAGCAAAGGCTCTGAGGAAATACAAGAGCACCGCATACAGCCAGCAAGGCCTCTAAGGAAACATAAGAGCACGGCAGACAGTCAGCAGAACCTCTAAGGAAACACAAGAGCAGGGCAGACAGTCAGCAAAAGCTCTAAAGAAACACAAGAGCACGGCAGACAGTCAGCAAAGCCTCCAAGGAAACATAAGAGCATGGCAGACAGCCAGCAAAGCCTCTAAGGAAACACAAGAGCAGGGCAGACCGTCAGCAGAACCTCTGAGGAAACACAAGAGCAGGGCAGACAGTCAGCAAAGGCTCTAAGGAAACACAAGAGCATGGCAGACAGTCGGCAGAACCTCTGATGAAACACAAGAGCAGGGCAGACAGTCAGCAAAGGCTCTAAGGAAACACAAGAGCATGGCAGACAGTCAGCAAAGGCTCTGAGGAAACACAAGAGCAGGGCAGACAGTCAGCAAAGGCTCTAAGGAAACACAGGAGCACGGCAGACAGTCAGCAGAACCTCTAAGGAAACACAAGAGCAGGGCAGACAGTCAGCAAAGGCTCTAAGGAAACACAAGAGCACAGCTGACAGTCAGCAGAACCTCTAAGGAAACACAAGAGAAGGGCAGACACTCAGCAAAGGCTCTAAGGAAACACAAGAGCACGGCAGTCAGCAGAACATTTAAGGAAACACAAGAGCAGGGCAGACAGTCAGCAGAACCTTTAAGGAAACACAAGAGCAGGGCCGACAGTCAGCAGAACCTCTAAGGAAACACTAGAGCATGGCAGACAGTCAACAAAGGCTCTAGGGAAACGCAAGAGCATGGCAGACAGTCAGCAGAACCTTTGAGGAAACACAAGAGCAGGGCAGACAGTCAGCAGAACCTCTAAGGAAACACAAGAGCAGGGCAGACAGTCAGCAAAGGCTCTAAGGAAACACAAGAGCACGGCAGACAGTCAGCAGAACCTCTAAGGAAATATAAGAGCAGGGCAGTTAGTCAGAAAAGGCTCTAAGGAAACACAAGAGCACGGCAGACCGTCAGCAGAACCTCTAAGGAAACACAAGAGCAGGGCAGACACTCAGCAAAGGCTCTAAGGAAACACAAGAGCATGTCAGACAGTCAGCAGAACCTTTAAGGAAACACAAGAGCAGGGCAGACAGTCAGCAGAACCTCCAAGGAAACCCAAGAGCAGGGCAGACAGTCAGCAAAGGATTTAAGGAAACACAAGAGCACGCAGACAGTCAGCAGAACCTCTAAGGAAACACAAGAGCAGGGCAGACACTCAGCAAAGGCTCTAAGGAAACACAAGAGCACGGCAGACAGTCAGCAGAACCTTTGAGGAAACACAAGAGCAGGGCAGACAGTCAGCAGAACCTGTAAGGAAACACAAGAGCAGGGCAGACCATCAGCAGAACCTCTGAGGAAACACAAGAGCAGGGCAGACAGTCAGCAAAAGCTCTAAGGAAACACAAGAGCACGGCAGAGAGTCAGCAGAACCTCTGATGAAACACAAGAGCATGGCAGACAGTCAGCAAAGGCTCTAAAGAAACACAGAACGGCAGACAGTCAGCAGAACCTCTACGGAAACAAAAGAGCAGGGCAGACAGTCAGCAAATGCTCTAAGGAAACACAGGAGCACGGCAGACAGTCAGCAGAATCTCTAAGGAAACACAAGAGCAGGGCAGTTGGTCAGCAAAGGCTCTAAGGAAACACAAGAGCACGGCAGACAGTCAGCAGAACCTCTAAGGAAACACAAGAGCAGGGCAGACACTCAGCAAACACTCTAAGGAAACACAAGAGCATGGCAGACAGTCAGCAGAACCTTTAAGGAAACACAAGAGCAGGGCAGACAGTCAGCAGAACCTCTAAGGAAACACAAGAGCAGGACAGTCAACAAAGGCTCCAAGGAAACACAAGAGCACGGCAGACAGTGAGAAAAGGCTCTAAGGAAACACAAGAGCATGGCAGACACTCAGCAAAGGCTTTATGGAAACACAAGTGCACGGCAGACAGTCGGCAGAACCTTTGAGGAAACACAAGAGCATGGCAGACAGTCAGCAGAACCTCCAAGGAAACACAAGAGCAGGGCAGACAGTCAGCAGAACCTCTGAGGAAACACAAGAGCAGGGCAGACAGTCAGCAAAGGCTCTAAGGAAACACAAGAGCAGGGCAGACAGTCAGCAAAACCTCTAAGGAAACACAAGAGCATGGCAGACAGTCAGCAAAGGCTCTAAGGAAACACAAGAGCATGGCAGACAGTCAGCAGAACCTCTAAGGAAACACAGGAGCATGGCAGAGAGTCAGCAAAACCCCTAAGGAAACACAAGAGCATGGCAGACAGTCAGCAAAGGCTCTAAGGAAACACAAGAGCATGGCAGACAGTCAGCAGAACCTCTAAGGAAACACAGGAGCAGGGCAGACAGTCAGCAGAACCTCTAAGGAAACACAAGAGCTGGGCAGAGAGTCAGCAAAGGCTCTGAGGAAATACAAGAGCACTGCATACAGCCAGCAAGGCCTCTAAGGAAACATAAGAGCACGGCAGACAGTCAGCAGAACCTCTAAAGAAACACAAGAGCAGTGCAGACAGTCAGCAAAAGCTCTAAGGAAACACAAGAGCACGGCAGACAGTCAGCAAAGCCTCCAAGGAAACATAAGAGCATGGCAGACAGCCAGCAAAGCCTCTAAGGAAACACAAGAGCAGGGCAGACAGTCAGCAAAGGCTCTAAGGAAACACAAGAGCACGGCAGACAGTCAGCGAAGGCTCTAAGGAAACACAAGAGCAGGGCAGACAGTCAGCAAAGGCTCTAAGGAAATACAAGAGCACCGCATACAGCCAGCAAAGCCTCTAAGGAAACACGATAGCAGGGCAGACAGTCTGCAGAACCTCTAAGGAAACACAAGAGCAGGGCAGACAGTCAGCAAAGGCTCTAAGGAAACACAAGAGCACAGCCGACAGTCAGCAGAACCTCTAAAGAAACACAAGAGAAGGGCAGACACTCAGCAAAGGCTCTAAGGAAACACAAGAGCACGGCAGTCAGCAGAACCTGTAAGGAAACACAAGAGCAGGGCAGACAGTCAGTAGAACCTCTAAGAAAACACAAGAGCAGGGCAGACACTCAGCAAAGGCTCTAAGGAAACACAAGAGCACGGCCGACAGTCAGCAGAACCTCTAAGGAAACACAAGAGCAGAGCAGACACTCAGCAAAGGCTCTAAGGAAACACAAGAGCACGGCAGACAGTCAGCAGAACCTTTAAGGAAACACAAGATCAGGGCAGACAGTCAGCAGAACCTCTAAGGAAACACTAGAGCAGGGCAGACAGTCAACCAAGGCTCTAGGGAAACACAAGAGCATGGCAGACAGTCAGCAGAACCTCTAAGGAAACACAAGAGCAGGGAAGACAGTCAGCAAAGGCTCTAAGGAAACACAAGAGCACAGCAGTCAGTCAGCAGAACCTCTAAGGAAACACAAGAGCAGGGCAGACACTCAGCAAAGGCTCTAAGGAAACACAAGAGCATGGCAGACAGTCAGCAGAACCTTTGAGGAAACACAAGAGCAGGGCAGACAGTCAGCAGAACCTCTAAGGAAACACAAGAGAAGGGCAGACAGTCAGCAAAGGCTCTAAGGAAACACAAGAGCACGGCAGACAGCCAGCAGAACCTCTAAGGAAGCACAAGAGCAGGGCAGACACTCAGCAAAGGCTCTTAGGAAACACAAGAGCATGTCAGACAGTCAGCAGAACCTTTAAGGAAACACAAGAGCAGGGCAGACAGTCAACGGAACCTCTAAGGAAACACAAGAGCAGGGCAGTCAGCAAAGGATTTAAGGAAACACAAGAGCATGCAGACAGTGAGCAGAACCTCTAAGGAAACACAAGAGCAGGGCAGACACTCAGCAAAGGATCTAAGGAAACACAAGAGCACGGCAGACAGTCAGCAGAACCTTTGAGGAAACAAGAGCAGGGCAGACAGTCAGCAGAACCTCTAAGGAAACACAACAGCAGGGCAGACCGTCAGCAGAACCTCTGAGGAAACACAAGAGCAGGGCAGACAGTCAGCAAAGGCTCTAAGGAAACACAAGAGCACGGCAGACAGTCAGCAGAACCTCTGAGGAAACACAAGAGCAGGGCAGACAGTCAGCAAAGGCTCTAAGGAAACACAGGAGCACGGCAGACAGTCAGCAGAATCTCTAAGGAAACACAAGAGCAGGGCAGTTGGTCAGCAAAGGCTCTAAGGAAACACAAGAGCACGGCAGACAGTCAGCAGAACCCCTAAGGAAACACAAGAGCAGGGCAGACACTCAGCAAAGACTCTAAGGAAACACAAGAGCATGGCAGACAGTCAGCAGAACCTTTAAGGAAACACAAGAGCAGGGCAGACAGTCAGCAGAACCTCTAATGAAACACAAGAGCAGGACAGACAGTCAACAAAGGCTCTAAGGAAACACAAGAGCACGGCAGACAGTGAGCAGAACCTCTAAGGAAACACAAGAGCAGGGCAGACAGTCAGCAAAGGCTCTAAGGAAACACAAGAGCATGGCAGACAGTCAGCAGAACCTCTAAGGAAACACAAGAGCAGAGCAGACACTCAGCAAAGGCTTTATGGAAACACAAGTGCACGGCAGACAGTCAGCAGAACCTTTAAGGAAACACAAGAGTAGAGCAGACAGTCAGCAGAACCTCTACGGAAACACAAGAGCAGGGAAGACAGTCAGCAAAGCCTCTAAGGAAACACAAGAGCACGGCAGACAGTCAGCAGAACCTCTAAGGAAACACAAGAGCACGGCAGACAGTCAGCAAAGCCTTTAAGGAAACACAAGAGCAGGGCAGACAGTCAGCAGAACCTCTAAGGAAACAAAAGAGCAGGGCAGACAGCCAGCAGAACCTCTAAGGAAAAACAAGAGCAGGGAAGACAGCCAGCAAAACCTCCAAGGAAACACAAGAGCAGGGCAGACAGTCGGCAGAACCTCCAACGAAACACAAGAGCACGGCAGACAGTCAGCAAAGCCTCCAAGGAAAGACAAGAGCACGGCAGACAGTCAGCAAGGCCTCCAGGGAAATACAAGAGCACGGCAGACAGTCAGCAGAACCTCTAAGGAAACACAAGAGCATGGCAGACCGGCAGACAGTCAGCAAAGCCTCCAAGGAAACACAAGAGCACAGCAGACAGTCAGCAAAGCGTCCAAGGAAACACAAGAGCAGGGAAGACAGTCAGCAAAGCCTCCAAGGAAACACAAGAGCACAGCAGACAGTCAGCAAAGCGTCCAAGGAAACACAAGAGCACAGCAGACAGTCAGCAAAGCCTCCAAGAAAACACAAGAGCATGGCAGACAGTCAGCAAAGGCTCTAAGGAAACACAAGAGCAGGGAAGGCAGTCAGCAAAGCCTCCAAGGAAATACAAGGGCACTGCAGACAGTCAGTAAAGTCTCCAAGGAAATACTAGCCTTTACGTGAGATAAGATTATCAGGGACATTATTCTGGTGCACTGCAAGAATATCTGATTACAAACAGCTATATAAACTAAGTTGAAAAGCCGAGTATCTACTTGCTTTCGGTGTGGAGGCTGCTTCCCAGCGATGCTCTGTTAGAGGAAGCCCAGGTCCCAAAGAGCAGACTGGGGAATCGTGCCTGCTGGTACCAGCAAAAGCACAAGTCTGTAATCCATGACATGTGGCTGGGATTGTACCACGGGACTGACACAAAACAGCTCTAATTTAGGAACGAATAAACAAAAAACAGACGAACTAGCCAGTAGGTGACTTGAATTTTATTCCATTTGCAGACGGTTGTGTTATTTCAAAATATGTATAGCCTGGGGGTAAAATGCCTGTTAATATTGTGTTCTTACATAGCGCTTCGTGGCAGACTACTCCAACCTCTAAATGCTGTAATAGCTGGTGTTGATAAGACCCTATATTGACTAGTTCTGAATTCCTCGGAAGGAGGAAAGACTAGGACAGGATGCTTTAGGCGGACCGTGTGGCTATTCACGCTGGCATGTGTCGAGTAAAGCATCAGTGAAATGACAGGGCGATTGCAATGAAAGAGACAGAGCTGCAGGAATAATCACGAGTCTTACGTGTATCTAAGCACTGTCATAACAACGCTGCACCGGTCACATCAAGATGAATATTGTCGCCTGTGTAACGAGTAATGAGAAGCGTGTATTTTAGTTAAATCATGAGACCACACGATTCTCTTCTCTTCTCTTAAATATCACATTTTATTTTATAGTTGAAGAATCAAAATGAATATCAAACAATATTCCTTGAATGCAGGAAGTCCATGCCATTACAATGTTATTCGCCCTGGCCGATACGTGTTTCGCCTTTGAAGGGCTACCTCAGGGAAAATGAGCATTATTCAGTGGTTGCTATACCTTAGTTATACATCTAATTCAGGTGATCAGAAGTTACTGAATAATATCCAGAGAGGGCTGTCTAGTTTGTTGTAGTGGATGGCCTTAGGTTTGGTATTCTGAGTATTACCGGACAAGTGACCTGTGGAGACTTGCATTTTTCAAAGAGTCCAAGTTAAACTCAATCTCTGCTTGGTAAATTGGTGTTGGTCTGGAAATTAAGCTAGTACTTTGCTTTTGCAATGCAATATGTGAGGGACTTGTGGTGCCTCTGAATTCTGTGTCATGATGCAAAAGCAGATCTCTTGGTACCCTGAGGTAACTGTAGACCGGGATCCTGTTCTGATAAGCGGGGAGCGTGTGCGCTACTATGTGCCGGCTGCCTGTGAGACCAATGACCTACCACTGTTTAGGTTTCTTCAGTAATTGAGCTCACTCTTATCTCCCTATTACCAATAAGGCAAAGAGAAGATGCATGGTGCAAACTGCAATTTAATAGGACCAATATTGAATATTGGGGAAGGAAGTGGGTAAGACTCTAGATTCAGAAGTGTGCAGGCATAATGAAAACACATAATCTATGCCTCAATATTGTGAATATATGAAAACTCCCACATTGGACAAACCTGGGAATGAGCGGTAGCCAAGATACCATGAGGAAAGGAGTATCAAGTATTGCTAGCCGAGATGCCATGAGGAACTAGGAGTGTCAAGTATCGGTAGCCAAGATGCCATGAGAAACTAGGAGTATAAAGTATCAGTAGCCAAGATGCCATGAGGAACTAGGAGTGTCAGGTATCGGTAGCCAAGATGCCATGAGAAACTAAGAGTATAAAGTATCAGTAGCCAAGATGCCATTAGGAACTAGGAGTGTCAAGTATTGGTAGCCGAGATGCCATGAGGAACTAGGAGTGTCAAGTATCGGTAGCCAAGATGCCATGAGGAACTAGGAGTGTCAGGTATCGGTAGCCAAGATGCCATGAGAAACTAGGAGTATAAAGTATCAGTAGCCAAGATGACATGAGGAACTAGGAGTGTCAAGTATCGGTAGCCAAGATGCCATGAGAAACTAGGAGTATAAAGTATCAGTAGCCAAGATGCCATGAGGAACTAGGAGTGTCAGGTATCGGTAGCCAAGATGCCATGAGAAACTAAGAGTATAAAGTATCAGTAGCCAAGATGCCATGAGGAACTAGGAGTATCAAGTATTGGTAGCCGAGATGCCATGAGGAACTAGGAGTATCAAGTATTGGTAGCCGAGATGCCATGAGGAACTAGGAGTGTCAAGTATCGGTAGCCAAGATGCCATGAGGAACTAGGAGTATCAAGTATTGGTAGCCGAGATGCCATGAGGAACTAGGAGTATCAAGTATCGGTAGCCAAGATGCCATGAGGAACTAGGAGTATCAAGTATTGGTAGCCAAGATGCCACGACGAACTAGGAGTGTCAAGTATCAGTAGCCAAGATACCATGAGGAACTAGGGAGTATTGCTTGAACTTTTTTCAAAGGAGGTCGAAAACACATATAATTTTGGATCCCGGATGTTATTTATTGTTCACATCAAATAAACTATTTATTTGTTCATTTAATTATTGTAACAGTAAGAAAGCAACACTCATTGTTGACAATACTTAACTGTCTACAAGGAAGTATGCATCTGTGCCTACTTGAGATAAATACACATTATTTAAATAATATCTTTGTAATCATGAATACATCATTCACAGTTGTTAAATGCAGACATTTCTACCCCAGCTACAAACAAATTAACATATATTTCTAAATACCTAAGACAATAAAGTATACAAACACGTAGCAGAAAAAAGAATAAATACATACGTACATTCATTCCACAAATTCACCTCTCCACAATCCTCAACAATTCATCTGTGTTGAATGATTTACTGAACAACAATTAATCTGTAATCGATCCTTCGATTACTCCCTCCGTCAATGTCGAGGGCTTCTTGATCAGTTCCAGATAGTTCATCTTTGACTCATGGTATTGGATCCTTTCCACAATCAGCTTTTTACAAAACACTTCCTTCTCACGAAATTACATAAAAAAATTGCACCAACTGGTTTCTGCGTCAGTGTGAGTGTAGAATGCTCAAAGCACAGCCCTGACCAGAGAAGAGCAAAGGGTTACTCGCCCTCCAGCAACAGGCCCCAGCGATCCAAGGCCCGCCAAGAGCAACCTCCAACTGCTAGCACTCTGCCGCACTCAGTCGCACTCCACCAGCGCCTTAAGATCCTGTACACGAATGGCGGCAGTGGGCCCCCTCCACCAACCTCCTCTCTGGGTACTCAAATTAGAACTTGGAAAGCTGTGCCAAGGACAACAGTACACTGGCGGTGGCGTTCTTCAGTAACTTACTTGTACTCTGCAAACTTCACAGTGAGCTGTCTATGCCTTGCTCTAGAGGGTGTTTAATGTGTGAGGCTTGGGCATAAGGCACATGGACGCTTAATGGTCCTGTGACTCTGTGGGTACCCGCCTGGGCAGTTTCAAGCACTTACCAGGAAGTACTGAAATTAGTGAGTGGTATAAACAGGAGAGTCTTGCTCTGGGAGTGCAAGTGCAGTGTGTGAGGAATGTAGTCAGGTACTCTGGAATGTAATGAGGTCATTGTGGAATGTGGTGTGAGTGACTGCTGGGGCACTCTGAAGGTGGCAGTTACATCTGGGCGCTGGAAGGCGTGGATGTGCCAGTGTTCACTGTCCAGGAACCTACCTACCTCTATGCCACTTACCTGATGTGTACCTGCGGACAATAAACGTACCTAAAGAAGCTTGGGTCCAGTGTCTTCTTGGCTAAGGAACCCAGAACAGAGTGGGTTATTCAGGGAGGTTTTTTAAGATTCCCCTGAAACTCTGAATCAAAGGTAGGAACGTTAACAGAAAGGGAAGCTTCGTCTCGGCTCCTCTTTTTCTCTTCCCTGGCTTTTAATGCCTCTCTTTTCAACAGTATGGGTGCTTACAGATACTCTGTGTTATTTCAATCATATATATATGTATATATTTTTATACATTTATATATCATTTACGTTTCAGCCTAAAACTTTTCCAGCTCTGCAGTCACACATTCACACTCTGTCACACTGCAGTTAGCCAGGATGTTCCTCTTTGAAAGCCGTAATGTAAAAAAGCGCTTCTCTGGACCATATGTTACACACGTGCACTCAGAGAAGCAGGACGGACTCCGTCCACCCCTTCAATATATACACCTATCCCGAAGACCAGATGTGCTGTCTTCTCCATCACGCGATTCTGCATTTTACAGCCCGAATTTCTGCTTCGCCACAAAATGTAAGTGGCGCAGACAGCGAGTTTGCCATAATTAACATAGAGAATGCCAGCAAAACAATTCCGAGTCCCATTTAACAGTTGTTCTTCGCCTCGACTGTGGGGTGCTTGACAGAACACTTTTCTAACGAGAAAAAGGCAAATCACCCTACTCGGTGCGAAGCATTTAAACAATGTTTTCTTTTGAAGAGACACATTTGCCATAAAAATGTGTTAAAAAAAGTAAGCCTTTTTCGTATCTGTGACAAGGTCAGTGCCCTCGCTGAGGGCCTAGGAACCCTTTTAGCCTGCGGTGGGAGGCCTATCAGAGCCAGTCCTAGCAATATAGAGGGCCCCTTTTCTTCTCCCCTCCCCAAGTACCTGTCGTTATATGTGCAGACCCATCTTGCATTACCCCATGTCTCTTAACAAAAGTGCGACCCAAGTTTTGTCTTTCTTTTCCAAGCATGCCAGAGAGAGAAACCACAACCACGAGAGGACAGCACCCAGAGGACAGCGGCCCATCAGCGTCTCGCGCACTCCAGTGCCTGGGAAAGAGAGCTGGAGCTTCTACGCGCCTACGTCAAGCCCTATGCGGTCAGCGTACCCACACTGCAGCGTGAGAGAGAGAGAACAAACGAACAAGGAGCCGAGCTCCTGTGCATCTGTTTCAGGCATGGCGCACCACACCAAACCGCAGCCTTGGCACGCACAGTAGCAACACCACTACACCCGCCCTAGACCACCAAGGGTGTAAAGAAGAGTTAAAACAGCTCAAAAGAACTGAACTTACCTTAAGGGGAATGGATCCAGGGTCCCACAACAGAAACTCGAACTCTTTGCAGCAGAGCGGTCCAACACAGAGCAAAGAGAGGGGCTTAACTTTCTGTAATTCCGATCCCTCCATCCCTCCCAGGTGGGGAAGGCAGGGTCAGATAGGCCGGGGCAAAGCCAACCAGAGGAGGAGGGGATAAGATAGCCTCTAGGAAACCGGAAGTTGTGTATTGTTCAGGTCAGGTCAGAAAAGGAGGAGGTGGCGGCAGAACAGTGGAGAAGAGCATGGAGGTGAATTGTAGAGCAGGAGAGGTATTGGTTAGTGAGTGCTGGTGGTACTATGTTGCAAGTGTGCATGAAAGACTAGTGAATTTGTGGAGTGCTTTCGTAGAGTGCTGTTCTGCTGGATTCTGCCAGAGTGTTCCCCTTTACTTGGATTCTAAATACAAGAACACGTTTATACCATCTCATCAGAACGTGGCATACGAAAGTATCTAATATAAGGAATCTGAACTCTCGAATATAACACTGTGGACTTTGAACGACTGATATAACAGTGTTTATTTCCTTTTTCTCATAGTGTTAATAGACACTCCCCCTGAGTAAAGGATGTGATTATTTAAACAGCGGCACGCGCGAATCGCGCGCGCATTTGTGGAGTGCTTTTGTAGAGTGCGGTTCAGCTGGAGTTCTGCCAGAGTGTACCCCTTTACTTGGACTCTAAACACAACAACAAGTTTGAACTATCTCATCAGAACGTGGCGGTATGAAACTATCCAAGGAATCTGAACTCTCGAATAGAACACTGTGGACCTTGAACGAGTAATATAACAGTGTTTATTTCCTTTTTCTCATAGTGTTAATAACCACTCCCCCTGAGTAAAGGACATGATAATTTAAACAGTGGGGCACGCGCAATCGCGCGCATTCGTGGAGTGCTTTCGTAGAGTGCTGTTCAGCTATTCCGCAGTATCGCGGTTCAGCAGAAAGCTCCACATTCGTCTTTCTCCTATTAGCTGTGTGTGAATATGGCGGCGTATACGCTCACCACACACATGCCAGACATGACGGGCTTGTCGATAATGCGTCCCCAGCCTACTCGTACTACCCAAGGCCGGTCCGCTGCGCAATTACAAGGAAAGAAAACGAAGTCACTTAATGAGGCTATCAGGTACTTCTATCATGCACGCAAAGACCAGTTATTATCTCCCACAAGGGTCTTAGTGTCAAAGCTGACCGGCAGGACCGGTGAGAAGCAAGCAGATCTAGCCTCCCATGATTAGTTACAACTTTACAAGCAACCTTCATTGACAAGGGAGAAACAGTTAATAGAAATAACAGATAAGACCCATCTCAACTGCTCCACACAAATAGTAGTTGTTGAAGGAGAAGGGAAGCAGAACAGATCGCCGATGAAAGGGTGGATTCAGTGGTGACTCCCAGGGAACTCTTGGTGCATGCACCAGAACATCTAACATGTACGCTATTATATTCCCAAGTCATTAGTCAACCAAGCCAGCCTCGTATATTACAAACTAAGTCCACTGTAGGATCACCAGTCACTCGAATGAGAGAAACACCAGAGAACCTTACTGGCAACGAAAGTGAATCTGGATGATACATAAGTAGTCCCCCTCATACTTCCTGTACATCAGTCAAACTCATGCCAAATGAGGGCCACCGCATAGAAATTCAAACCCGGCCCCTTCAATTGACGGAATTGAAGAACCAACTAGAACCAAGGGAGAACAAGCAAAACACCTCCCTAGACCTATCAAAGTCCCCAATTCTTTATCCTGATTCAGACGACTCCTCGGAATCCCTGGGAGCCTCCTCTGTCTCATTTGCAAGGCCCACACCGATACCATTCTTTGGGTTCCTGCACCCTCAAAACTCCATAACAGAACGTGGTCTTACCACAATTAAAACAAGAATTTATAGCTTGCTTAAATTGTATTATACTAGTGAATGTGATTAGGAGAGGGAGTATAGGGAGTGAATGTGAAGGAATGTGAGGGGGAAAAGATGGGCCTATGAGAAGAAGGTGGGCTGGATGGTAGTAGTAGTGTGAAGGAGGAAATGGTATTGTGAAGGTGGGAGTGGTAGAGTGTAAGCAGTAATTGTCACATTGAAGGGTGGTGGCAGTGGTAGAATGAGTGAGAGGCATTGGAGGGACAGAGGAGGAAAGACACTCAGAGTAACAGAAGTGAAGGTGGGAGAAGTTGTAAGTAGGAGACTAGAGGGAGAGGGGAGAAGAGTATAGTGAGAGGGGCAGGAACAACAGGATGCGAGAGGAAGACAACCGAGTTGAACGAGTGAAGGCAAATCCCTGGACCTCTGGTAGTCACTAAACAACTGATGGTTTAGAGTGAGTCTAGGAAGTCTGGGATTGAGTATGGGCCTGCCACATGGTGGGTTGGCAGTCATGTGTTCTCCAGCAGCCACAGTGACATCCACGACTACAATATTCTGTACACGAATGACCATGTTTTGGAACATTAGGGTGCAGAGCGAAAAGTCACTACTCTGCATCAGTGTGTAGACAGAACACTAATGTTGCTCTTGTGTGTGATCCTTACAAGGAGATAAATAAAACAACAGAACCTTTGCCCACGAGGAACCATTTCCATGTGCTACATCCCATCAAGGAATGTCCCGCCGATGAGCTCTAACACCCAGTCGAGGTTGAAATGGAAGACCAGCACTTGATTTATAGGTCCCTGTAAAGAATATCATCAATGTGTATAAAATGGTGCAGGTAATTCTGTTTGGGAAACAGGAGTCTGCTAGTCAGACACCCCTTTCATAAAGCGCCATGAAACTACAAGAGAATTCCTGGCAGGAGAGTACACAAGGCAGTTGGAATATTCTTGTATTTACAAAATTGAAACATAAACGAAACATCTCACCCATGATTAAAATCAGAAAAAAATGAATTAATCACACATTGTTCCATACATCATTTTAAAGTTAGATCAAGTTCCCTCAGTACTTTCAAAATTTCACTTGACAAACAAGCTTTGTGTCCTGATATCCACCTCTCCCAAAAAGAAACTGAAGACAAGCAAGTGTCCTGGATTACGAAGCACGACAGATATTTAACTCTCAGATCCCATGTCACTGTGCTTACAAGCATTATATGTCTAAGAGTTTGAGTCCTTTGATCTGTACATAGGGGACACTGGCTGTTTTCATCGAGATCCTTAAACCTAATACATTGAATCTGTCTCGTTGGAAGGAGATTGAGACGGAATCTTAAAAATTCCAAACGCCATCTAGAGCTTGGAAAATGTCTTAAATAAATAAGCTGGTAGGAACCCCTGAGTTTATCGTATTCCGACAGTGGTTTTGCTAGCACTAAGTCACGCACAACAGAGAATGTATGTATTCAATAATTCTTTGATACTTAGTGGATTAAGGATTAGAACCTCCTCAGAGCGGTCACACATTTGAAGAATTTTCTGCGCCACTCTCCTAAATTCCAATAAAACAGATTACTTTCTGCACACACCTTTGGCCCATTATCTTCATACAAAGATTTCCCCTGGGGTACCAACAAAAGCCTATATAGGGAAATTACCCTTGAGTTCATGTGAGATCTGATAAATTGAAACCCCATCCTGTATCTTAGACTCGCAACGGGCAAGCTCTGTTTCAGATTTAATACACCCTTCCACGTTTTTCCTTCAAAACGAGACCAATCTATTAGGTTTACTAGGGATTAGCATCTAAGCCATATACTAAAATCTGGATAACTTTGCCCTTATAAAATGTAACCATAGGCAGAATGGAAAACTTACAATATGTATGCACTAACTTCTTACTTTTACTTCCAGGTCAAGAATGACATTGGATAATGCCGAAAAAGATCGCAATTTGAAGCCTACGTGTAGGACTTCCTTTGCAACTGGAATATCACATTCATTCATATCCCATCTGTAAGGAATTTATTTCTTCAATGGCCTCTTAAACGTAACATCTTTTAAGTTTACTAGGTTTATCTGTAAAACCAATTTGGACCGCAGAATCCCCCAAGAAACCCAGTAGTTGCTGCAGGCCCTTAGGAGTATAATCAAGAAGCACTATGTCATTGGATTAGGCTATCCAGTTCAATCTTTCCAATGCCAATCCTAGGGCTAGCCAGTGCTGCCTGATCTAATGACTCTGCCAGATCTGCAAGATAGAGATTAAAGAGACAGGGAGCCAGAATACATCCCTGCCTCACGCCTCTATCAACCACAACGGGAGATGACAGGTTGCCCTGCATGTCCAATCTGACCAACATTTGCGAGCAATCATGTACGTTTACAATTATTGACAGCATGAAATCCCCCATTTCAGCAATTTAGACCAAAGGCGGACCCTATCCACGGTATCAAACGCCTTAGTAAGATCCACCCATGCACAAAACAAAGATGAATGATCTGGTTGTCACTATAATCATAACTATGCCATTTAAAGAAGTAGACAGACCTCTTCAGAATCCAACCTGATGCCCAGACAGAATACTCCTTTTTTCAGCCCAGGACTCCAGCGCCCTCAAAACAGCAGTAGCAGAAATCTTGCTTTCAGTGTTCAGGAGGGTGTCCGGCCGCTAATTGGAAGGATCTGGCCGGTTGGCCTTCTTATAAACTGGAATTACAATTGCCAAACGCCAGGAATTGGGTAAATGTTTTTACTTTAAGATCTCTCTGAACAATATCAAAAGCAGTCTTGCCCATAGTTTAACATCCTAATCTGATTCGTCAAACTATTCGGGCTGGGCGCCCTTGAAGAAGAGGACTTTATGATCAGATCAACTAATAAATCCTCGGATAAATTTACTTGCCAAGGAGTATCCACCGGCTGATCAAACTCTGAACCAGAGGGCTTCCCATATAATGTCCAAAAAACATGTGTCCAAGAGGATTCTATCAGCCCTATAATCTGCATAGAGCTCCGAGGGGCCTGCAGATGACTAACAATTGACCAAAAGGATCGGGAGTTTGAACTGCTCACTGCCCTCAACATGAACTCCCCATCCTTTTGAAGGCAGAAGTATCTATTGGATTTAGACCAATTTTTATAATTGCTGCACAGAATTTTTGTTTGTATCAACTTATCAGAGTGACTCAACAAAGAACTCCGCAGAGCTGTTATAACACTTTTTTTCTGCAACCATGTTGCATCATCAAAGGTATGAGAATGATTAGTCTTCGATTTTACTGCCACTACGCTCAGAGGACTTGAATTCCAAAGAAAATCCACAAAATTCAAGGGGTTGCAGAGAGATCTCAGATCAGACACAGAAGAGAAGAAAACCGAGGTGTGGAGAGAATAATTTAATATTTGACTGCCCCCTCCACCCGTCCGCAACCTCACAGCTCTGTTCCTACCATTATTGGCAAAGATAGGCTCAATTTGACATTTTGTTAGATTTAAATCAGATAGTGCAAAAGATCTAATCACCATGTTGTGATCACTCACATCTGAAACGCTAATATGAAAATTCAAACAAAAATCAAACCACTCTCTGGGCAAAAACAGATAATCGATTGTCGAACCCTGAAAAACTCTCTTCCTTGTAAAAACTGGGGGAACGTTTCCCTCTATATATTCGATTTACCATCATTAACTCCCACTGTGATAAAAACGAGTACCATTGGCTCCCAGTTACTGAAGGCTCTTTGATATAGGAGCACGCCCCGCTACAAGAACGGATATATTGGTAGTTCAGATCACCCATTAGGATTATACCCACAGGGCTAGAATAATCATCCTCATTAACTGATTGGACAGAGCAGATAGGATTATTGACAAAATGGTGCTTGAGGGATTCCAATAGATATTTATAGCCACTGTAGGCTTCAAGGCAGCTCCAGCCGATAGATATAATTTTACGGCTAAGATGACCTGAGATTCACAGTCAACTCGTTCAATGTCAACTGGGAAGGCATTTCTCACTATCAAAAGCCCTCCAATCGGGCGACCTTCCCCACGTTTGGTTACAATTTGTTCAACGCCTGAAAACCTGTCCATCTTAAATGGGATGGTTAACCAGGTCTCCTGGAACATCACCATATCAACATTTCCAAAGATTATATCCCTGATCATCACATTTTTTAAAAAGCTGGAGCCCCTTGTATTCCAGACAATAATTTTAAAGTCAGTTCTGACTAAAGGAAGTCCTCAGCTTCCCTCAATTTTTCAAAGATCTGTCTTAGAATGTCAGGCAGAAGACTCCACAGTTTAGACTTAGTAACAGCCTGAAGCTCTCCTGACTGACCCCTATAACACCCCCACCCTGCTTTTTTATGTACGGTTACCGTTAACATCTCGATAGAGCTACCTCTCCCACTATGCAAGTTTATACCGTTAAGTTCTTGCTCAAAAGCACTTAGGAGTTTGCTTGAAACCTCGTAACCCAGAGCCAATAGATCACAACCCGCAGCCATAACAGCATTAGCTACAAGAAATACTAAAAGGACAGTGTTTGCGAAACAAAAGAGACACTTAGGTTAACGAAAGACTGTTGCAGAACTTGTTTCCTAACAGGAACATTGTGAATCCCAGAGAGACACAAAAGGAACTGTTGGTAAAAGAGACATTGCCATCCTATTTCAACTCCAGGGGAAGGGAACCACCCATCTCTCACCTTGGGGAATGTTTTTGTTAAAGCTATTCTAATTTTCAGTTATGAACACTTTTTGCCAATATCAGGTTGAAGACATTTCCTTGCACCGCTTTTTTGTTTTGTTTTTAGTGTGTCAGTGTAGAACGTTTTGAACACAAGTACGGCTTTTCAGTTACTGACATCCTGACACAGACAGATCCTTAGCTTTTAATTTTTAGGTAGGGAAACTCCTCTTTACAATAGAGTCAGAGAGGCAATTTCCCAACCCATTTTCATTTAAATAACAGTCTTTAATCAAAGACATGACAACTCTGTGTCCGGCTTTCATTTCTGACCCCTCACAGTAACTCCCTTCCCCTAGGTTCTCTTTTTATTCCTAGAGTTTTATTAACAATAGTTCTAATAGTTTCTTGGGCCTTATTTAGGCCTACTAGCACACTTGCCCACAAAAAACCAGCTCTTCTGTTCCCATGGTGGTTCTTCGATTGCAGCTTCTTTCTCCATCTGCAAGCCGCTCAGCTTTTCCACGCCGGTTCCGGCTCTTTGGTTCCCTGCTCCTCGCAGCGAGGTTCAGCTGTCGCTCGCCAGTCGCCACTGCAGCTGTCAATGTCTCTAGGTTTGCGCTGCTTAAATTTCCCGGGCATAGGTATGTGCTGGAAAACACCAGAACGCTTGTTGAGCTTGTGAAGTCTTTTGCTCTATTCTCTCTTCTTTGTCCCAGTACTTAGAGGATTCTCAGAACCGTAATCCATTAGTGACAATTGATTTATGGACTTTGAATAAACATAAGCATAAAAAGGTTTTGATGGAAAAGTGGAGTTGCGAAAGGTGATTCCATCAGGTTGGCAAAGTTGGTTTATAGATTTTATATGAGAGGTTTCCTTGTTCTTTGTAGGAAAAGGAGCAGATGCATGACAATAGGCCATGAGGGTTTCAGACATGGGGAGGTTATGTTCAAGGGAAAATAGCGGATACCATGTCGCACCCGATGGAGCCATGCTAATCACCCGGAGGCTGTCTCCTTCCATGTGGTCCTCCTTCAAATAGCCACCCATATGGTCAGGATCAGGTAGGGGCTGCTGTCTGCAGGCTCTCTCTCCTGGACACTCTGTCACCATTGGAACTCTTTACCGGCCCCCTGGGCAAATTAATTTTCTCTCCAAATGGGCAGACCTCGACCTCTTCCCTCCTGGCCTCAAACACTCAACTCCTCCTTCTTGATGATCTTAACATCCATCTGGATTCTCCCTGTTCTTCATCTGCACTCTTTAACGACCTCTGAAACTCACTTTCCCTCTCTATCCTCCCCTCTGACCCGACTCACTCTGCTGGTCACACACTTGATGTCTTGATCTGCTAGGATTAAGGGCTGGAGCAAGAAAGGTGTGTGTAGAAACATGTAGAAAATGGAAAACTGGAGTAAAACTACAACTCCCAGCAGCACCTGGGAAGGGTGTAGGGTGGAACAGCTGTGAACAATTAGCACATAGCAATAAAGGAGCACGCAGCATACGGCAGTTGTGGCTTATTTTGTATCGGCAACAGGAGACGGACGTGTGAGGCGGCGGCTGCAACACGCTCTATGAGAGAGCTCGGACGATTTGCAGCAGCGGCGAGTGAATGGTGAAAGCATTATCTGTTGCGTCCGGGACGGCTCACAGGTCTCCCGGACATGAGATAAGTGGGGGGGGCGGCGGGCGGTTTTGTTTTCCTTGCCTGCCAGGTCCAGCCGAAGTACTGTGGTGTCCGGGACGACCTGCGGGTCTCCCGGACTGAAGATAAGTGCACACAAGTTCTTTTGGAATTCGTTTCTCTTTTGAACAGCATGCTGAATATTCTGCACTGCATTTATTGTATTCAAGTCTAGGGCCCGATTTTGCATATGTTCCATGTCAAGTGCGGATTGGGGTTTAACCCGTTCATAACACAACAGGACTCTGCTGGATGTGTAGGGAAGTCTCGGCATTCTGAAAAGGGATATGGTGCCGTCATTATGTTTTGAAAGTCCACTTTGCATGTCATGTTTTATGTTCATTGCTTATACGTGTCTGATGGCCATGTGTTTGTGTTTATCATTGTGATCCATGTGAGTCCAACCAGTTTGGTGAATGGCAATCTATTTACATGTTTTTAGGAGACGAGTGCTATCAAGCTAGCACCCCATGAACCAGATATACAGAATCAGGTGTATGTAGTATTATGTTGTTAGCACCCTGGGGTTGACACGTATTAAGAGTTGTCAAGCCTTATGCAGAGATATGTATGACTTGGTATGAATGCTACAGGTACAGTGTGTTACAAGTAGAGAAGCAGGTAGGGTTTTTTCCCTGTGGTTTCCCCTCGTCCTATCCACCTTAGGTTTTCCCTCAACCTCTTTCTGGTGTTCCTATACTCCCCTACCCATCCACAACCTCTCCCTAACTCCTCTTCCCCCCATTGACTGCCACGTGGTGTCCTGTTTTCTATTATCAGGCACCTGTGCCAACCACGGGTGGAGGGTCGACTTTCATTCGGCTTCTATGGTTCAGGAGAGAGTGTCGAATACTCTCCCTTGGCATTGACATAATAAGCCACCCCCATATTGGGATACTTATAACCACCCAAGCCAAATGGAAGCGACACCTCCGCCTTTAGCCGATGTGCTAAAGGCACTACAGGATATTCAGATAGAGTTGGCACACGCTCGACAAGAGTCGGATAATATAAAGACACAAGTTCAGAGTTTGGTAGCCCAGAGAACTCCATTAGAGAGTAATCGGGCAACAGGAGCTTCTACCAGTCAAAACCCCACGGTAATTGTTCAACCTACAAGTAGTGTTCCACTGGCAGCACCAGAGCGTTTTGCGGGAGATCCGCGAAAATATATGATGTTCCTCACTCAATGTAGATTGCATTTTTTGTGTAAACCTACATCCTTTGAGTCAATACAGGCAAGAACCGCTTTTATAATCTCCTATTTAACTGGGGACGCTGCTGCGTGGGCTCTGCCATTGGTACAAAAGGAGGATCCATTGTTATATAACTGGGATGGTTTTTTAGCAGAATTTGGCAGACTATTTGACAGACGGGAGGTGTCGTTAGCTCAAGATAAGGAACTGTTGGGATTAAAACAAGGAACTAGGGACTTGGTCACCTATGTAACTCAGTTTAACAGGCTAGTAATTGAAACGGAGTGGCCGATGGCCAAGCAAACTGTTTTGTTTTATCCGGGGTTAGGCGAGGAGCTTAAGGATGCAATTGCCCAAGTTGAGCCGCAACCCAGTACGTGTACGGCAATGATCGATTTGGCCTTACGTTTGGATCATAGGATTAATGAGAGAAAAGGGGACAAGAAAAGGCCAGAGGTAGTTCCCTTTGCACGATTGGATCGTGGGCGGGGAAGCAGGATGAATGAAGTAGAGCCCATGCAGATTGGAAGTATAAGAGGGCCATTATCAGCGAGTGAAAAGGAGCAACGTAAAATGAACAAATTATGTCTTTATTGTGGGCAGGCGGAACATTTTATACAAACCTGTCCCAATACTCCGCAGAAGAAGGTGGGAGGCAAAAAAAGCACCAAGGAAGTGGGAAAAGAGATGGGCCGACCTTAGGGGGAACACAGGTGTCAGGCCCAAAAGATATTTGGTTCCCCAGATGGGTGGCAAATACAGTGGGGGGTAAAACTTCTCATTATTACATTTTGGTAACATTATGTTTTGCATGCACTACACAAGAGGTTATGGCCATGGTTGACTCTGGGGCTACAGGTAATTTTGTACATATTTCTTTTGCTAAACAGTTAGGATTGCCAGTAGTGGAGAAACTAAAGATAGAAGGAGTACAATCTGTGGATGGTTCACTATTAGTGTCAGGTCCCATACGGAAACAGACTCAAAGTTTGGAGATGATCTGTGCATCAGGTCATAGGGAGGAAATCACATTTGACTTGATTGCAGCCCCACAGTTCAGATTGATTTTGGGCATGCCATGGTTGGTGTTGCATAATCCTAGAATAGATTGGAGAAGACAACTATTGTGGTTTGAGGAGGAACATTGTCAGGGACACACATTATCAGACGCAGGACCAGTCAGATTGTTGACGGAAAGGGGAGTGGACAATCAGATTGTGGGGGCGAGGAATGGAGAGATTCCTCCACAGTATCAAGAATTTGTTAAGGTGTTTGACAAGAGGGTAGCAGACCAATTACCTCGCCATAGATCTTATGATTGCGTTATCGAATTGGAAGAAGGAGCAAAATTGCCTTGCAGTAGGGTTTATGCTCTTACAGAAAAAGAAAACCAGTATTTACGTGAGTATTTGGATGAGATGTTGGCTAAGGGGTTTATACAGCATTCCACGTCCCCAGTCTCCTCACCATTGTTTTTTGTTCCTAAGAAGAAAGGAACTTTACGAACATGCATAGATTATCGTGCTTTAAATAAAGTAACAATTAAGAACAGATTTCCCTTGCCATTGCTTGCAGTTCTCCTGGACCAAGTGAGGACAGCCAAGATATATACTAAGTTGGATTTAAGAGGAGCATATCACCTGATACGGGTTAAAGAGGGCGATGAGTGGAAAACCGCTTTCAGGACAAAGCTTGGGTTGTTTGAGTACTTGGTTATGCCCTTTGGTTTATGTAATGCTCCGGCGGCTTTTCAGTTTTTTATGCAAGAGGTATTGCATGATTTCATTGATGTTTTTGTTTTTGTTTATATTGGTGATATTTTTATTTATTCAGACTCGTCAGAACAACATGTCCAACATGTACAAAAGGTATTGCAACGGTTGCAAGAGCATCAATTGTGTGTTAAATTGGAGAAAAGTGCCTTCCATGTGACTCAAGTAGAGTTTTTGGGTTTTATTTTAACTTCAACAGGAATTGTGATGGATCCAAAGAAAGTGCAGGCAGTTAGAGAGTGGCCATCACCACAATCCATAAAAGACATTTAGGGGCTGATTCATGGAATCTGTTTTCCTAAAAACGGGGATATGTGCGCCATTCTTCCCAGCACTCCCCATTTATTAAACAGGATTTGCGGGCAGAATGACGCACAAATCCCCGTTTTTCGACACACAAACTCCATGAATCAGCCCCTTACTCATTTCTGGGGTTTGCCAACTTTTATAGAAGATTCATTGGCAATTTCTCGGAAATTGTGACTCCCATTACACAATTGCTTAAGAAAGCAGTGCGTTTTACGTGGAGTGCTGAGGCAGAAAAAACCTTTCAGGAGTTAAAGGTAGAGTTTACTACTGCACCATTATTAAGACATCCAAACCCTGAAAGGGTTTTTCAGGTGGAGACAGATGCCAGTATCATGGCCATAGGAGCTATTCTGTCTCAAAAGGATGAAACAGGAGTATGGCATCCGGTGGCATTCTATTCTAGGAATCTGTCGGGGTGTGAACAAAATTATTCCATCACTGATAAAGAACTATTGGCTATCCGATCAGCATTTCTCGAGTAGAGACATTACTTACTGGGAGCACGGCATCAGGTGGTGGTGGAAACTGATCACAAAAATGTGCAGTACTTTAAGAGAGCTCAAACCTTAAGTCCGAGGCAATTAAGGTGGTCTCAGTATTTCAATGAATTTGATTTTGTGGTGACATTCAGACCAGGAAATAAGAATGGGAAGGCGGATGCCTTAACTCGGCAACAGAACTTAGACAATATTGTCAGTGAAAAGAAACCAATAATTACGCCTGACAAGATCATTGGGTCTATAACTAAGAAATTAATTGAGCAGGTGAAGAAGGCGTTACCAGCTAGACAATTGAAGGAGTGGCAGAATAGTCATCCGACAAGAACAGTACAGGAAGGATTACCATACCATCAGGGTAGATTGTATTTACCAACAAAAATGCTACAAGACAGGGCATTATTCTGGTGTCATAAATCACCCTTGGCGGGACATGCAGGTCAGAAAAAAATTAAGATGATGTTGGAAAAATATTTTTGGTGGCCCACATTAACACAAGATATAATGACTTACTTGGTGAAATGTGAAAATTGTTTACGAAATAAGGCAGATCATGTTAAAAAGAGGGGATTGTTACAGCCATTACCCACTCCTGAGAAGTCATGGACTCACATTTCCATGGATTTCATAACAGATTTGCCTCCTGACAATCAATTTGACACCATTTTGGTGGTAGTGGATTACTTGTCTAAACAGGCTCATTTTGTGCCTTGTGCTGGTATACCAGGAGCAGGTCAGTTGGCAGAGTTATTTCTGCAACATATAGTGAGATTAGATGGTCTCCCAAAGAGTATTGTTTCAGACAGGGGTTCTCAGTTCACTTCCAGGTTTTGGCATGCTTTTTGTCGACTTTTAGGAATCAACTGTGCTCTATCCACCAGCTATCACCCTGAAACAGATGGTCAGACAGAAAGGGTGAATCAAACTCTTGAGCAGTATTTGCGAGTGTATTTGGGAGATGGAAGAGAATCCTGGGTTCAAGCCTTATGGATGGCAGAATTCACATATAACAACACCTTTCATAGTTCACTGGGAATGGCTCCTAATAAGTGTTTGTATGGTCATGAGCAGAATAGGATACCTGAACATTTGCCAGAGGTAAACAGCATGCCCGCGTTACAGGAGCGAAAACAGTTGCTTCTGGAAGTCAGACAAAGAGCACGGGCCAATTTGGAGTATGCTAAAAGACAATACAAAGTACAAGCTGATAAACATAGGCAGGACAGTCCTAAATATCAAATGGGAACAGAGTGTGGTTATCGACTCAAAATGTATCTATGATAGGATCACGTAAATTCATGCCTAGATTCATTGGGCCCTATACCATTATTCAATGTGTTTCTGAAACTGCTATGAAATTACGTTTGCCTAAAAATTTGGCCATACATCCAGTGTTCCATGTATCTTTACTTAAACCTGCAGATTCCAGGATGACAACTAAACGGCCTCCAGCAATACTGAAAGAAGGACATGAAGAATATGAAGTAGAACAAATCTTGGATGTCAAGAAACGGGGCCAGAAGGTTTGGTATTTGGTTAAATGGAAAGGCTATGGACCGGAGGATTGTTCTTGGGAGCCGGCAGGAGCCGGCATGCTCCTCGGCTGGTCACACATTTTCATAAGCAACGTTTGGCAAAAACCGGCCTGACGAAGGGCCGTGGGAAAGGTGTGTGTAAAAACACGTAGAAAATGGAAAACTGGAGTAAAATTACAACTCCCAGCAGCACCTGGGAAGGGTGTAGGGTGGAACAGCTGTGAACAATTAGCACATAGCAATAAAGGAGCAGGCAGCATATGGCAGGTGTGGCTTATTTTGTATCGACAACAGGAGACAGACGTGTGAGGCGGCGGCTGCAACACGCTCTATGAGAGAGCTCGGACGATTTGCAGCGGCGGCGAGTGAATGGTGAAAGCATCATCTGTTGCGTCCGGGACAGCTCACAGGCCTCCCGGACATAAGATAAGTATGGGGCGGCGGCGGGCGTTTTTTTTTTTCCTTGCCTGCCAGGTCCAGGTGAAGTACTGTGGTGTCCGGGACGGCCTGCGGGTCTCCCGGACTGAAGATAAGTGCACACGAGTTCCTTTGGAATTCGTTTCTCTTTTGAACAGCATGCTAAATATTCTGCACGGCATTTCTTGTATTCAAGTCTAGCGCCCAATTTTGCATGTGTTCCGTCTCAAGTGCGGATTGGGGTTTAACCCGTTCATAACACGACAGGCTCTGCTGGATGTGTAGGGAAGTCACGGCATTCTGAAAAGGGATATGGTACCGTCATTATGTTTTGAAAGTCCACTTTGCATGTCATGTTTTATGTTCATTGCTTATACGTGCCTGATGGCCATGTGTTTGTGTTTATCATTGTGATCCATGTGAGTCCAACCAGTTTGGTGAATGGCAATCTATTTACATGTTGTTGGGAGACGAGTGCTATCAAGCTGGCACCCCATGAACCCGAAATACAGAATCAGGTGTATGCAGTCTTGGCAAGCTATTTACATGTTGTTAGAAGATGAGTGCTATCACGCTAGCACCCCATGAACCAGATATACAGAATCAGGTGTATGTAGTATTATGTTGTTAGCACCCTGGGGTTGACACGTATTAAGAGTTGTCAAGCCTTAGGGAGAGATATGTATGATTTGGTATGAATGCTACAGGTACAGTGTGTTACAAGTAGAGAAGCAGGTAGGGTTTTTTCCCTGTGATTTCCCCTCATCCTATCCACCTTAGTTTTTCCCTCAACCTCTTTCCGGTGTTCCTATACTCCCCTACCCATCCACAACCTCTCCCTAACTCCTCTTCCCCCCATTGGCTGCCACGTGGTGTCCTGTTTTCTATTATCAGGCACCTGTGCCAACCACGGGTGGACGGTCAACTTTCATTCGGCTTCTGTGGTTCGGGAGAGAGTGTCTAATACTCTCCCTTCGCATTGACATGATCTCCTCTGTCTCCCTCTGTCTACTCCCCTTACCACACCTCTATCCTGGGGTGATCATTGTCTCCTCTCCACCCATCTGTCTATCTCCTCCCCCAAGCCAAGGCTCCCCCAAGATTGCCATCTACCTTTCTCGGACATCTGGCCCATGAAGCGCGTGTCAATTGAGGCTTTCGCTGCCACCTTCTCCCCTCCACCCCCTCCCCAGGCTGACTCACACCCTGACACAGCCCTGTCCCTGCTCTACTCCTCTATCTCTTCTACTCTTGATGCTCTTGCCCTGTCATGAGGATCCATTTGAAGTCCAAAGCCAAGTGTAATTCCTAGTATGACTGTGACCTATCTACACTCAAATGCAAGTGTAGGGCGGCTGAGAAGAAATGGAGGGCTTCCTGCTCATCCTCTAACAAACTGGCCTGCCGCCTGCTCCAAAGGCAATATCGTCTCTCGGTCCGCTCCAAGAAGAGAGCTCACATTCAAGCCTGCATCTCTGCGACATTTAACAACTCGGCCGAACTCTTTAAAATCTGCAAGGAGCTGGCCAACTCTGCTGCAGTGTCCACCATCTTGCCTCCCAGGCTCTTTGCAATGCCCTTGTCTCTCACTTTCATTCCAAAACCGAAGACATCTTGTCCACACTCTCCTCCACCTCGCCTCCTCTCTCCCTCCCGGCTTGCTGACCATCCTTCAGCCACGCCGCTCCCTCTTTCTCCTCCTTTCCTCTTTTCTCCCCAGATGAGGTTGCTAGACAAGTCTGATCTATGAAAGCCTCATCAAAACAAGTCCACCCCTGTTCCGCTAAAACTATTAAGGACCTCATTGATGCCCTCTCTCTGACCCTTGCTGATTTCTGCAACCATTCTTTTGCCTCTGGATATTTCCCTTCCCCCCTCAAGCACTCCCTTGTGCAACATCCCCTCCCCATGAAACCCACAGCTGATCCCTCTTGTCAGGCTAACTGTCGCCCAATTTCTATTACTCCCTTTTTGGGAAAGCTCCTGGAAAAACTGGCCATCTCCCAGCTTAATCTTCTTTCTGACTCTGTTGGCTCTCTCCATGATCACCAATCTGGATTCAGAGATGCCAGAAGCACGGAAATTGCTCTCCTGAACATCTGTGAAAACCTGCTCTCTAACCTTGGCTCTAACATTCCCTCCGTCCTTATCCTTCTTGATCTCTCCTCTGCTTTCGACACGGTCAACCATACCATCCTGCTCAATCAACTCCATTACAACCTGCTCTGGCCTGGCTGACCTCTTTCCTTTCTGATCGACCCTCCCAGATAACACTTGGGTCCTTCCTGTCCACTATCGCCCTCTCTACCTGTGGTGTTCCCCAGGGGTCTAACCTCTCGCCCTGGCTTTTCAACCAATACCTGGTAACTCTCGCCTACTGCATTTCCATTTTCTGCTCAACTTCCAGTGCTATGCTGATGACACCCAACTCATTTTCAGGCTTCCTTTAGCCACCTCCTCACCTTCCCTCATCTCTGATTGCCTTTCCGCCATTCAAAATTGGTGTGCTGCCAACGATCTTTGTCTAAACGCCAACAAAACTGAGATCCTCCTCATTGGGACAACTTCACCATCCTTTGCCCTCACTCTCTGGCCGGCCTCCCTTGGCCCTCCTCCTACCCCTACTTGCGAGGCTAAGAACCTCAGGGTCATCTTTGACTCCACACTTTCCTTTTCCGCACACATCTCTGACGTCTCTAAAAAGTCAAACTTCTAACTGTACCTCCTCAAAGGTACTCTGCCTTTCCTCTCCTTCCCCCAGAAGCTCACAGTCTCCCACAGTCTTCGGCTGGGGCCTCCCTTTGGAACAGCCTCCCGGCCACCCTGAAACTTGAGGAGGACCATCTCCGGTTCCGGAAGAACCTCAAGACCTTCCTCTTCGCTTCGGCCTTTGCCTATCACTGATGACTCCACTGGATTCATCACAGACCTCTTAACGTGCAGTGTAATAAGTGAAGGATTTAAGAAATAATCTAATAGTCCTGAATGTGGGAAGAGGCTCCTACCAGTACTTGGCCACTTTATTGCTTTACAATTCTCTGGTGACAGCACGTCCAGGAGGATATCCTGTTTTAGGGCAGCTTTATGGTTTAACCAAATCAAACACCTTAGATAGGTTGGCATTAATGAGAAGTCCTGCGTTATAGGAGATAGCTGAGCTTCTAAATACAGTATCTCATTAGCTTTTGATGATCGAACCCCCAGCAGTGTTTGCAGGAACTGTTGCTCCACTGTACGATATGATGTGACAGGTTATTTATATCGCGCTTAATATCAAGAGGTTTCTAAGCGCACACCCAGGGATCGAACTTGTGGTACTCCATGATGTTTTGCTTCAAAGGCGATCATGTTGCCCCCGAGCTATCCTCCCGAGACAAGTGAGGAAAGTGAAGATAACGCCCACACACCACTTGCGTATCTGACAAGGCCTTAGCATTTTCCACCATACACCTTTAGAGCCTATGGCTCCTCCACCATGATGTCTTGTAAACTGCAATACTCTTCCCACCGCCTGTTCCATTTTGGTGCCCATTTTCTCAATATGATTACTCAAACTATTCTTACATGAGAATCTCACGCCCAAGTACACAAAGTGTTCACTATTTCCAGTATTTGGTTACCATTAAAAAAGGGGATCATCTTGGCCTTTCTATTGAAATAAACCGTGGACAAGAGCATGGAGGTGAATTGTAGAGCAGGAGAGGTATTGGTTAGTGAGTGCTGGTGGTACTATGTTGCAAGTGTGCATTAAAGACTAGTGAATTTGTCGAGTGCTTTCGTAGAGTGCTGTTCTGCTGGATTCTGCCAGAGTGTTCCCCTTTACTTGCAATCTAAACACACGAACAAGTTTATACCATCTCATCAGAATGTGGCATACGAAAGTATCTAATATAAGGAATCTGAACTCTCGAATATAACACTGTGGATTTTGAACGACTGATATAACAGTGTTTCTTTCCTTTTTCTCATAGTGTTAATAGACACTCCCCCTGAGTAAAGGATGTGATTATTTAAACAGCGGCACGCGCGAATCGCGCGCGCATTTGTGGAGTGCTTTTGTAGAGTGCGGTTCAGCTGGAGTTCTGCCAGAGTGTTCCCCTTTAGTTGGACTCTAAACACAACAACAAGTTTAAACTATCTCATCAGAACGTGGCGGTATGAAACTATCCAAGGAATCTGAACTCTCGAATAGAACACTGTGGACCTTGAACGACTAATATAACAGTGTTTATTTCCTTTTTCTCATAGTGTTAATGACCACCCCCCCTGAGTAAAGGACATGATAATTTAAACAGTGGGGCACGCGCAATCGCGCGCATTCGTGGAGTGCTTTCGTAGAGTGCTGTTCAGCTATTCCGCAGTATCGCGGTTCAGCAGAAAGCTCCACATTCGTCTTTCTCCTATTAGCTGTGTGTGAATATGGCGGCTTATACGCTCACTACACACATGCCAGACATGACTGGCTTGTCGATAATGCGTCCTCAGCCTGCTCGTACTACCCAAGCCCGGTCCGCTGCGCAATTACAAGGAAAGAAAACGAAGTCACTTAATGAGGCTATCAGGTACTTCTATCATGCACGCAAAGACCAGTTATTATCTCCCACAAGGGTCTTAGTGTCAAAGCTGACCGGCAGGACCGGTGAGAAGCAAGCAGATCTAGCCTCCCATGATTTGTTACAATTTAACAAGCAACCTTCATTGACAAGGGAGAAACAGTTAATAGAAATAATAGATAAGACCCATCTCAACTGCTCCACACAAATAGTAGTTGTTGAAGAAGAAGGGAAGCAGAACAGATCGCCGATGAAAGGGTGGATTCAGTGGTGACTCCCAGGGAACTCTTGGTGCATGCACCAGAACATCTAACATGTACGCTATTATATTCCCAAGTCATTAGTCAACCAAGCCAGCCTCGTATATTACAAACTAAGTCCACTGTAGGATCACCAGTCACTCGAATGAGAGAAACACCAGAGAACCTTACTGGCAACGAAAGTGAATCTGGGTGATACATAAGTAGTCCCCCTCATACTTCCTGTACATCAGTCAAACTCATGCCAAATGAGGGCCACCGCATAGAAATTCAAACCCGGCCCCTTCAATTGACGGAATTGAAGAACCAACTAGAACCAAGGGAGAACAAGCAAAACACCTCCCTGGACCTATCAAAGTCCCCAATTCTTTATCCTGATTCAGACGACTCCTCAGAATCCCTGGGAGCCTCCTCTTTCTCATTTGCAAGGCCCACACCGATACCATTCTTCGGGTTCCTGCACCCTCAAAACTCCATAACAGAACGTGGTCTTGCCACAATTAATACAAGAATTTATAGCTTGCTTAAATTGTATTATACTAGTGAATGTGATTAGGAGAGGGAGTATAGGGAGTGAATGTGAAGTGAATGTGAGGGGGAAAAGATGGGCCTATGAGAAGAAGGTGGCCTGGATGGTAGTAGTAGTGTGAAGGAGGAAATGGTATTGTGAAGGTGGGAGTGGTAGAGTGTAAGCAGTAATTGTCACATTGAAGGGTGGTGGCAGTGGTAGAATGAGTGAGAAGCATTGGAGGGACAGAGGAGGAAAGACACTCAGAGTAACAGAAGTGAAGGTGGGAGAAGTTGTAAGTAGGAGACTAGAGGGAGAGGGGAGAAGAGTATAGTGAGAGGGGCAGGAACAACAGGATGCGAGAGGAAGACAACCGAGTTGAACGAGTGAAGGCAAATCCCTGGACCTCTGGTAGTCACTAAACAACTGATGGTTTAGAGTGAGTCTAGGAAGTCTGGGATTGAGTATGGGCCTGCCACATGGTGGGTTGGCAGTCATGTGTTCTCCAGCAGCCACAGTGACATCCACGACTACAATATTCTGTACACGAATGACCATGTTTTGGAACATTAGGGTGCAGAGCTAAAAGTCACTACTCTGCATCAGTGTGTAGACAGAACACTAATGTTGCTCTTGTGTGTGATCCTTACAAGGAGATAAATAAAACAACAGAACCTTTGCCCACGAGGAACCATTTCCATGTGCTACATCCCATCAAGGAATGTCCCGCCGATGAGCTCTAACACCCAGTCGAGGTTGAAATGAAAGACCAGCACTTGATTTATAGGTCCCTGTAAAGAATATCATCAATGTGTATAAAATGGTGCAGGTAATTCTGTTTGGGAAACAGGAGTCTGCTAGTCAGACACCCCTTTCATAAAGCGCCATGAAACTACAAGAGAATTCCTGGCAGGAGAGTACACAAGGCAGTTGGAATATTCTTGTATTTACAAAATTGAAACATAAACGAAACATCTCACCCATGATTAAAATCAGAAAAAAATGAATTAATCACACATTGTTCCATACATTATTTTAAAGTTAGATCAAGTTCCCTCAGTACTTTCAAATTTCACTTGACAAACGAGCTTTGTGTCCTGATATCAACCTCTCCCAAAAAGAAACTGACGACAAGCAAGTGTCCTGGATTACGAAGCACGACAGATATTTAACTCTCAGATCCCATGTCACTGTGCTTACAAGCATTATATGTCTAAGAGTTTGAGTCCTTTGATCTGTACATAGGGGACACTGGCTGTATTCATCGAGATCCTTAAACCTAATACATTGAATCTGTCTCGTTGGAAGGAGATTGAGACGGAATCTTAAAAATTCCAAACGCCATCTAGAGCTTGGAAAATGTCTTAAATAAATAAGCTGGTAGGAACCCCTGAGTTTATCGTATTCCGACAGTGGTTTTGCTAGCACTAAGTCACACACAACAGAGAATGTATGTATTCAATGATTCTTTGATACTTAGTGGATTAGGGATTAGAACCTCCTCAGAGCGGTCACACATTTGAAGAATTTTCTGCGCCACTCTCCTAAATTCCAATAAAACAGATTACTTTCTGCACACACCTTTGGCCCATTATCTTCATAGAAAGATTTCCCCTGGGGTACCAACAAAAGCCTATATAGGGAAATTACCCTTGAGTTCATATGAGATCTGATAAATTGAAACCCCATCTTGTATCTTAGACTCGCAACGGGCAAGCTCTGTTTCAGATTTAATACACCCTTCCATGTTTTTCCTTCCAAACGAGACCAATCTATTAGGTTTACTAGGGATTAGCATCTAAGCCATATACTAAAATCTGGATAACTTTGCCCTTATAAAATGTAACCATAGGCAGAATGGAAAACTTACAATATGTATGCACTAACTTCTTACTTTTACTTCCAGGTCAAGAATGACATTGGATAATGCCGGAAAAGATCGCAATTTGAAGCCTACGTATAGGACTTCCTTTGCAACTGGAATATCACATTCATTCATATCCCATCTGAAAGGAATTTATTTCTTCAATGGCCTCTTAAACGTAACATTTTTTAAGTTTACTAGGTTTATCTGTAAAACCAATTTGGACCGCAGAATCCCCCAAGAAACCCAGTAGTCGCTGCAGGCCCTTAGGAGTATAATCAAGAAGCACTATGTCATCGGATTAGGCTATCCAGTTCAATCTTTCCAACGCCATTCCTAGGGCTAGCCAGCGCTGCCTGATCTAATGACTCTGCCAGATCTGCAAGATAGATATTAAAGAGACAGGGAGCCAGAATACATCCCTGCCTCATGCCTCTATCAACCACAACGGGAGATGACAGGTTGCCCTGCATGTCCAATCTGACCAACATTTGCGAGCAATCATGTACGTTTACAATTATTGACCCCATTTCAGCAATTTAGACCAAAGGCGGACCCCATCCACGGTATCAAACGCCTTAGTAAGATCCACCCATGCACAAAACAAAGATGAATGATCTGGTTGTCACTATACTCATAACTATGCCATTTAAAGAAGTAGACAGACCTCTTCAGAATCCAACCTGATGCCCATACAGAATACTCCTTTTTTCAGCCCGGGACTCCAGCGCCCTCAAAACAGCAGTAGCAGAAATCTTGCTTCCGGTGTTCAGGAGGGTGTCCGGCCGCTAATTGGAAGGATCTGGCCGGTTGCCCTTCTTATAAACTGGAATTACAATTGCCAAACGCCAAGAATTGGGTAACGTTTTTACTTTAAGATCTCTCTGAACAATATCAAAAGCAGTCTTGCCCATAGTTTAACATCCTAATCTGATTTGTCAAACCATTTGGGCTGGGCGCCCTTGAAGAAGAGGAATTTATGATTAGATCAACTAATAAATCCTCGGATAAATTTACTTGCCAAGGAGTATCCACCGGCTGATCAAACTCTGAACCAGAGGGCTTCCCATATAATGTCCAAAAAACATGTGTCCAAGAGGATTCTATCACCCCTATAATCTGCATAGAGCTCCGAGGGGCCTGCAGATGACTAACAATTGACCAAAAGGATCGGGAGTTTGAACTGCTCACTGCCCTCAACATGAACTCCCCATCCTTTTGAAGGCAGAAGTATCTATTGGATTTAGACCATTTTTTATAATTGCTGCACAGAATTTTTGTTTGTATCAACTTATCAGAGTGACTCAACAAAGAACTCTGCAGAGCTCTTATAACACTTTTTTCTGCAACCATGTTGCATCATCAAAGGTATGAGAATGATTAGTCTTCGATTTTACTGCCACTACGCTCAGAGGACTTGAATTCCAAAGAAAATCCACAAAATTCAAGGGGTTGCAGAGAGATTTCAGATCAGACACAGAAGAGGAGAAAACCGAGGTGTGGAGAGAATAATTTAATATTTGACTGCCCCCTCCACCCGTCCGCAACCTCACAGCTCTGTTCCTACCATTATTGGCAAAGATAGGCTCAATTTGACATTTTGTTAGATTTAAATTAGGTAGTTCAAAAGATCTAATCACCATGTTGTGATCACTCACATCTGAAACGCTAATATGAAAATTCAAACAAAAATCAAGCCACTCTCTGGGCAAAAACAGATAATCGATTGTCGAACCCTGAAAACCTCTCTTCCTTGTAAAAACTGGGGGAACGTTTCCCTCTATATATTCCATTTGCCATCATTAACTCCCACTGTGATAAAAACGAGTACCATTGGCTCTGAGTTACTGAAGGCTCTTTGATATAGGAGCACGCCCCGCTACAAGAACGGATATATTGGTAGTTCAGATCACCCATTAGGATTATACCCACAGGGCTAGAATAATAATCCTCATTAACTGATTGGACAGAGCAGAAAAGATTATTCCAATAGATATTTATAGCCACTGTAGGCTTCAAGGCAGCTCCAGCCGATAGATATAATTTTACGGCTAAGATGACCTGAGATTCACAGTCAACTCGTTCAATGTCAACTGGGAAGGCATTTCTCACTATCAAAAGCCCTCCAATCGGGCGACCTTCCCCACGTTTGGTTACAATTTGTTCAACACCTGAAAACCTGTCCATTTTAAATGGGATGGTTAACCAGGTCTCCTGGAACATCACCATATCAACATTTCCAAAGATTTTATCCCTGATCATCACATTTTTTAAAAAGCTGGAGCCCCTTGTATTCCAGCCAATAATTTTAAAGTCAGTTCTGACTAAAGGAAGTCCTCAGCTTCCCTCAATTTTTCAAAGATTTGTCTTAGAATGTCAGGCAGAAGACTCCACACTTTAGACTTCGTAACAGCCTGAAGCTCTCCTGACTGACCCCTATAACACCCCCACCCTGCTTTTTTATGTACGGTTACCGTTAACATCTCGATAGAGCTACCTCTCCCACTATGCAAGTTTATACCGTTAAGTTCTTGCTCAAAAGCACTTAGGAGTTTGCTTGAAACCTCGTAACCCAGAGACAATAGATCACAACCCGCAGCCATAACAGCATTACCTACAAGAAATACTAAAAGAACAGTGTTTGCGAAACAAAAGAGACACTTAGGTTAACGAAAGACTGTTGCAGAACTTGTTTCCTAACAGGAACATTGTGAATCCCGGAGAGACACAAAAGGAACTGTTGGTAAAAGAGACATTGCCATCCTATTTCAACTCCAGGGGAAGGGAACCACCCTCTGGGTCCAAGATCTCTCACCTTGGAGAATGTTTTTGTTAAAGCTATTCTAATTTTCAGTTATGAACACTTTTTGCCAATATCAGGTTGAAGACATTTCCTTGCACCGTTTTTTTGTTTTGTTTATAGTGTGTCAGTGTAGAACGTTTTGGACACAAGTACGGCTTTTCAGTTACTGACATCCTGACACAGACAGATCCTTAGCTTTTAATTTTCAGGTATGGAAACTCCTCTTTAGAATAGAGTCAGAGAGGCAATTTCCCAACCCATTTTCATTTAAATAACAGTCTTTAATCTGAGACATGACAACTCGGTGTCCGGCTTTCATTTCTGACCCCTCACAGTAACTCCCTTCCCCTAGGTTCCCTTTTTATTCCTAGTGTTTTATTAACAATAGTTCTAATAGTTTCTTGGGCCTTATTTAGGCCTACTAGCACAATTGCCCACAAAAAACCAGCTCTGCAGTTCCCATGGTGGTTCTTCGATTGCAGCTTCTTTCTCCATCTGCAAGCCGCTCAGCTTTTCCATGCCGGTTCCGGCTCTTTGGTTCCCTGCTCCTCGCAGCGAGGTTCAGCTGTCGCTCGCCAGTCACCACTGCAGCTGTCAATGTCTCTAGGTTTGCGCTGCTTAAATGTCCTGGGCATAGGTATGTGCCGGAAAACACCAGAACGCTTGTTGAGCTTGTGAAGTCTTTTGCTCCATTCTCTCTTCTTTGTCCCAGTATTTAGAGGATTCTCAGAACCGTAATCCATTAGTGACAATTGATTTATGGACTTTGAATAAACATAAGCATAAAAAGGTTTTGATTGAAAAGTGGAGTTGCGAAAGGTGATTCCATCAGGTTGGCAAAGTTGGTTTATAGATTTTATATGAGAGGTTTCCTTGTTCTTTGTAGGAAAAGGAGCAGATACATGACAATAGGCCATGAGGGTTTCAGACATGGGGAGGTTATGTTCAAGGGAAAATAGCGGATACCATGTCTCACCCGATGGAGCCATGCTATTCACCCGGAGGCTGTCTCCTTCCATGTGGTCCTCCTTCAAATAGCCACCCGTATGGTCAGGATCAGGTAGGGGCTGCTGTCTGCAGGCTCTCTCGCCTGGACACTCTGTCACCATTGGAACTCTCTACCGGCCCCCTGGGCAAATTACTTTTCTCTCCAAATGGGCAGACCTTGCCTCCTCCCTCCTGGCCTCAAACACTCAACTCCTCCTTCTTGATGATCTTAACATCCATCTGGATTCTCCCTGTTCTTCATCTGCACTCTTTCACGACCTCTGAAACTCACTTTCCCTCTCTATCCTCCCCTCTGACCCGACGCACTCTGCTGGTCACACACTTGATGTCTTGATCTGTTAGGATTAAGGGCTGGAGCAAGAAAGGTGTGTGTAAAAACACGTAGAAAATGGAAAACTGGAGTAAAACTACAACTCCCAGCAGCACCTGGGAAGGGTGTAGGGTGGAAAAGCTGTGAACAATTAGCACATAGCAATGAAGGAGCACGCAGCATACGGCAGGTGTGGCTTATTTTGTATCGGCAACAGGAGACGGACGTGTGAGGCAGCGGCTGCAACACGCTCTATGAGAGAGCTCGGACGATTTGCAGCGGCGGCGAGTGAATGGTGAAAGCATCATCTGTTGCGTCCGGGACGGCTCACAGGTCTCCCGGACATGAGATAAGTGGGGGGGGGGGGCGGCGGGCGGTTTTGTTTTCCTTGCCTGCCAGGTCCAGGCGAAGTACTGTGGTGTCCAGGACGACCTGCGGGTCTCCCGGACTGAAGATAAGTGCACACGAGTTCCTTTGGAATTCGTTTCTCTTTTGAACAGCATGCTGAATATTCTGCACGCATTTCTTGTATTCAAGTCTAGGGCCCAATTTTGCATGTGTTCCGTCTCAAGTGCGGATTGGGGTTTAACCCGTTCATAAAACGACAGGACTCTGCTGGATGTGTACGGAAGTCACGGCATTCTGAAAAGGGATATGGTGCCGTCATTATGTTTTGAAAGTCCACTTTGCATGTCATGTTTTATGTTCATTGCTTATACGTGCCTGATGGCCATGTGTTTTTGTTTATCATTGTGATCCATGTGAGTCCAACAAGTTTGGTGAATGGCAATCTATTTACATGTTGTTGGGAGACGAGTGCTATCAAGCTGGCACCCCATGAACCCGAAATACAGAATCAGGTGTATGCAGTCTTGGCAAGCTATTTACATGTTGTTAGAAGATGAGTGCTATCAAGCTAGCACCCCATGAACCAGATATACAGAATCAGGTGTATGTAGTATTATGTTGTTAGCACCCTGGGGTTCACACGTATTAAGAGTTGTCAAGCCTTAGGCAGAGATATGTATGACTTGGTATGAATGCTACAGGTACAGTGTGTTACAAGTGGAGAAGCAGGTAGGGTTTTTTCCCTGTGGTTTCCCCTCGTCCTATCCACCTTAGGTTTTCCCTCAACCTCTTTCCGGTGTTCCTATACTCCCCTACCCATCCACAACCTCTCCCTAACTCCTCTTCCCCCCATTGACTGCCACGTGGTGTCCTGTTTTCTATTATTAGGCACCTGTGCCAACCACGGGTGGAGGGTCGACTTTCATTCGGCTTCTATGGTTCAGGAAAGAGTGTCGGATACTCTCCCTTGGCATTGACATAATAAGCCACCCCCATATTGGGATACTTATAACCACCCAAGCCAAATGGAAGCGACACCTCCGCCTTTAGCCGATGTGCTAAAGGCACTACAGGATATTCAGATAGAGTTGGCACATGCTCGACAAGAGTCGGATAATCTAAAGACACAAGTTCAGAGTTTGGTAGCCCAGAGAACTCCATTAGAGAGTAATCGGGCAACAGGAGCTTCTACCAATCAAAACCCCACGGTAATTGTTCAACCTACAAGTAGTGTTCCACTGGCAGCACCAGAGCGTTCTGCGGGAGATCCGCGAAAATATATGATGTTCCTCACTCAATGTAGATTGCATTTTTTGTGTAAACCTACATCCTTTGAGTCAATACAGGCACGAACCGCTTTTATAATCTCCTATTTAACTGGGGACGCTGCTGCGTGGGCTCTGCCATTGGTACAAAAGGATGATCCATTGTTATATAACTGGGATGGTTTTTTAGCAGAATTTGGCAGACTATTTGACAGACGGGAGGTGTCGTTATCTCAAGATAAGGAACTGTTGGGATTAAAACAAGGAACTAGGGACTTGGTCACCTATGTAACTCAGTTTAACAGGCTAGTAATTGAAACGGAGTGGCCGATGGCCAAGCAAACTGTTTTGTTTTATCAGGGGTTACGCGAGGAGCTTAAGGATGCAATTGCCCAAGTTGAGCCGCAACCCAGTACGTGTACGGCAATGATCGATTTGGCCTTACGTTTGGATCATAGGATTAATGAGAGAAAAGGGGACAAGAAAAGGCCAGAGGTAGTTCCCTTTGCACGATTGGATCGTGGGCGGGGAAGCAGGCTGAATGAAGTAGAGCCTATGCAGATTGGAAGTATAAGAGGGCCATTATCAGCAAGAGAAAAGGAACAACGGAAAATGAACAAATTATGTCTTTATTGTGGGCAGGCGGAACATTTTATACAAACCTGTCCCAATACTCCGCAGAAGAAGGTGGGAGGCAAAAAAAGCACCAAGGAAGCGGGAAAAGTGATGGGCCGACCTTAGGGCGAACACAGGTGTCAGGCCCGAAAGATATTTGGTTCCCCAGATGGGTGGCAAATACAGTGGGGGGTAAAACCTCTCATTATTACATTTTGGTAACATTATGTTTTGCATGCACTACACAAGAGGTTATGGCCATGGTTGACTCTGGGGCTACAGGTAATTCTGTAGATATTTCTTTTGCTAAACAGTTAGGATTGCCAGTAGTGGAGAAACTAAAGATAGGAGTACAATCTGTGGATGGTTCACTATTAGTGTCAGGTCCCATACGGAAACAGACTCAAAGTTTGGAGATGATCTGTGCATCAGGTCATAGGGAGGAACTCACATTTGACTTGATTGCAGCCCCACAGTTCAGATTGATTTTGGGCATGCCATGGTTGGTGTTGCATAATCCTAGAATACATTGGAGAAGACAAATATTGTGGTTTGAGGAGTAACATTGTCAGGGACACACATTATCAGAAGCAGGACCAGTCAGATTGTTGACGGAAAGGGGAGTGGACAATCAGATTGTGGGGGCTATGAATGGAGAGATTCCTCCACAGTATCAAGAATTTGTTAAGATGTTTGACAAGAGGGTGGCAGACCAATTACCTCCCTATAGATCTTATATTTGCATTATCGAATTGGAAGAAGGGGAAAAATTGCCTTGCAGTAGGATTTATGCTCTTACAGAAAAAGAAAACCAGTATTTACTTGAATATTTGGATGAGATGTTGGCTAAGGGGTTTATACAGCATTCCACGTCCCCAGTCTCCTCAACATTGTTTTTTGTTCCTAAGAAGGAAGGAACTTTACGAACATGCATAGATTATCGTGCTTTAAATAAAGTAACAATTAAGAACAGATTTCCCTTGCCATTGCTTGCAGTTCTCTTGGACCAAGTGAGGACAGCCAAGATGTATACTAAGTTGGATTTAAGAGGAGCATATCACCTGATACGGGTTAAAGAGGGCGATGAGTGGAAAACCGCTTTCAGGACAAAGCTTGGGTTGTTTGAATATTTGGTTATGCCTTTTGGTTTATGTAATGCTCCGGCGGCTTTTCAGTTTTTTATGCAAGAGGTATTGCATGATTTCATTGATGTTTTTGTTTTTGTTTATATTGGTGATATTTTTATTTATTCAGACTCGTCAGAACAACATGTCCAACATGTACAAAAGGTATTGCAACGGTTGCATGAGCATCAATTGTGTGTTAAATTGGAGAAATGTGCCTTCCATGTGACTCAAGTAGAGTTTTTGGGTTTTATTTTAACTGCAACAGGAATTGTGATGGATCCAAAGAAAGTGCAGGCAGTAAGAGAGTGGCCATCACCACAATCCATAAAAGACATTAAGGGGCTGATTCATGGAATCTGTTTTCCTAAAAACGGGGATATGTGCGCCATTCTTCCCAGCACTCCCCATTTATTAAACAGGATTTGCGGGCAGAATGACGCACAAATCCCCGTTTTTCGGCACACAAACTCCATGAATCAGCCCCTTAGTCATTTCTGGGGTTTGCCAACTTTTATAGAAGATTCATTGGCAATTTCTCTGAAATTGTGACTCCCATTACACAATTGCTTAAGAAAGCAGTGCGTTTTACGTGGAGTGCTGAGGCAGAAAAAACCTTTCAGGAGTTAAAGGTAGCGTTTACTACTGCACCATTATTAAGACATCCAAACCCTGAAAGGGTTTTTCAGGTGGAGACAGATGCCAGTAACGTGGCCATAGGAGCTATTCTGTCTCAAAAGGATGAAACAGGAGTATGGCATCCGGTGGCATTCTATTCAAGGAATCTGTCGGGGTGTGAACAAAATTATTCCATCACTGATAAAGAACTATTGGCTATCCGATCAGCATTTCTCGAGTAGAGACATTACTTACTGGGAGCACGGCATCAGGTGGTGGTGGAAACTGATCACAAAAATGTGCAGTACTTTAAGAGAGCTCAAACCTTAAGTCCGAGGCAATTAAGGTGGTCTCAGTATTTCAATGAATTTGATTTTGTGGTGACATTCAGACCAGGAAATAAGAATGGGAAGGCGGATGCCTTAACTCGGCAACAGAACTTAGACAATATTGTCAGTGAAAAGAAACCAATAATTACGCCTGACAAGATCATTGGGTCTATAACTAAGAAATTAAATGAGCAGGTGAAGAAGGCGTTACCAGCTAGACAATTGAAGGAGTGGCAGAATAGTCATCCGACAAGAACAGTACAGGAAGGATTACCATACCATCAGGGTAGATTGTATTTACCAACAAAAATGCTACAAGACAGGGCATTATTCTAGTGTCATAAATCACCCTTGGCGGGACATGCAGGTCAGAAAAAAATGAAGATGATGTTGGAAAAATATTTTTGGTGGCCCACATTAACACAAGATATAATGACTTACTTGGTGAAATGTGAAAATTGTTTACGAAATAAGGCAGATCATGTTAAAAAGAGGGGATTGTTACAGCCATTACCCACTCCTGAGAAGTCATGGACTCACATTTCCATGGATTTCATAACAGATTTGCCTCCTGACAATCAATTTGACACCATTTTGGTGGTAGTGGATTACTTGTCTAAAAAGGCTCATTTTGTGCCTTGTGCTGGTATACCAGGAGCAGGTCAGTTGGCAGAGTTATTTCTGCAACATATAGTGAGATTAGATGGTCTCCCAAAGAGTATTGTTTCAGACAGGGGTTCTCAGTTCACTTCCAGGTTTTGGCATGCTTTTTGTCGACTTTTAGGAATCAACTGTGCTCTATCCACCAGCTATCACCCTGAAACAGATGGTCAGACAGAAAGGGTGAATCAAACCCTTGAGCAGTATTTGCGAGTGTATTTGGGAGATGGAAGAGAATCCTGGGTTCAAGCCTTATGGTTGGCAGAATTCACATATAACAACACCTTTCATAGTTCACTGGGAATGGCTCCTAATAAGTGTTTGTATGGTCATGAGCAGAATATGATACCTGAACATTTGCCAGAGGTAAACAGCAGGCCCGCGTTACAGGAGCGAAAACAGTTGCTTCTGGAAGTCAGACAAAGAGCACGGGCCAATTTGGAGTATGCTAAAAGACAATACAAAATACAAGCTGATAAACATAGGCAGGACAGTCCTAAATATCAAATGGGAACAGAGTGTGGTTATCGACTCAAAATGTATCTATGATAGGATCACGTAAATTCATGCCTAGATTCATTGGGCCCTATACCATTATTCAATGTGTTTCTGAAACTGCTATGAAATTACGTTTGCCTAAAAATTTGGCCATACATCCAGTGTTCCATGTATCTTTACTTAAACCTGCAGATTCCAGGATGACGACTAAACGGCCTCCAGCAATACTGAAAGAAGGACATGAAGAATATGAAGTAGAACAAATCTTGGATGTCAAGAAACGGGGCCAGAAGGTTTGGTATTTGGTTAAATGGAAAGGCTATGGACCGGAGGATTGTTCTTGGGAGCCGGCAGGAGCCGGCATGCTCCTCGGCTGGTCACACATTTTCATAAGCAACGTTTGGCAAAAACCGGCCTGAGGAAGGGCCGTGGGAGAGGAGGTAATGTTAGGATTAAGGGCGGGAGCAAGAAAGGTGTGTGTAAAAACACGTAGAAAATGGAAAACTGGAGTAAAATTACAACTCCCAGCAGCACCTGGGAAGGGTGTAGGGTGGAACAGCTGTGAACAATTAGCACATAGCAATAAAGGAGCAGGCAGCATACGGCAGGTCTGGCTTATTTTGTATCGACAACAGGAGACAGACGTGTGAGGCGGCGGCTGCAATACGCTCTATGAGAGAGCTCGGACGATTTGCAGCGGCGGCGAGTGAATGGTGAAAGCATCATCTGTTGCGTCCGGGACAGCTCACAGGCCTCCCGAACATGAGATAAGTATGGGGCGGCGGCGGGCGGTTTTGTTTTCCTTGCCTGCCAGGTCCAGGTGAAGTACTGTGGTGTCCGGGACGACCTGCGAGTCTCCCGGACTGAAGATAAGTGCACACGAGTTCCTTTGGAATTCGTTTCTCTTTTGAACAGCATGCTAAATATTCTGCACGGCATTTCTTGTATTCAAGTCTAGCGCCCAATTTTGCATGTGTTCCGTCTCAAGTGCGGATTGGGGTTTAATCCGTTCATAACACGACAGGCTCTGCTGGATGTGTAGGGAAGTCACGGCATTCTGAAAAGGGATATGGTGCCGTCATTATGTTTTGAAAGTCCACTTTGCATGTCATGTTTTATGTTCATTGCTTATACGTGCCTGATGGCCATGTGTTTGTGTTTATCATTGGAATCCATGTGAGTCCAACCAGTTTGGTGAATGGCAATCTATTTACATGTTGTTAGGAGACGAGTGCTATCAAGCTGGCACCCTATGAACCCGATATACAGAATCAGGTGTATGCAGTCTTGGCAAGCTATTTACATGTTGTTAGAAGACGAGTGCTATCAAGCTAGCACCCCATGAACCAGATATACAGAATCAGGTGTATGTAGTATTATGTTGTTAGCACCCTGGGGTTGACATGTATTAAGAGTTGTCAAGCCTTAGGGAGAGATATGTATGACTTGGTATGAATGCTACAGGTACAGTGTGTTACAAGTAGAGAAGCAGGTAGGGTTTTTTCCCTGTGGTTTCCCCTCATCCTATCCACCTTAGGTTTTCCCTCAACCTCTTTCCGGTGTTCCTATACTTCCCTACCCATCCACAACCTCTCCCTAACTCCTCTTCCCCCCATTGGCTGCCACGTGGTGTCCTGTTTTCTATTATCAGGCACCTGTGCCAACCACGGGTGGACGGTAGACTTTCATTCGGCTTCTGTGGTTCGGGAGAGAGTGTCTAATACTCTCCCTTCGCATTGACATGATCTCCTCTGGCCTCCTTCTCTCTACTCCCCTTAACATACCTCTATCCTGGGGTGATCATTGTCTCCTCTCCACCCATCTGTCTATCTCCTCCCCCCAAGCCAAGGCTCCCCCAAGATTGCCATTCTCCTTTCTCGGACATCTGGCCCATGAAGCGCGTGTCAATTGAGGCTTTCGCTGCCACCTTCACCCCTCCTCCCCCTCCCCAGGCTGACTCACACCCTGACACAGCCCTGTCCCTGCTCTACTCCTCTATCTCTTCTACTCTTGATGCTCTTGCCCCTGTCATGAGGATCCATTTGAAGTCCAAAGCCAAGTGTAATTCCTAGTATGACTGTGACCTATCTACACTCAAATGCAAGTGTAGGGCGGCTGAGAGGAAATGGATGTCTTCCTGCTCATCCTCTAACAAACTGGCCTGCCGCCTGCTCCAAAGGCAATATCGTCTCTCGGTCCGCTCCAAGAAGAGAGCTCACATTCAAGCCCGCATCTCTGCGACATTTAACAACTCGGCCGAACTCTTTAAAATCTGCAAGGAGCTGGCCAACTCTGCTGCAGTGTCCACCCCCTCTTGCCTCCCAGGCTCTTTGCAATGCCCTTGTCTCTCACTTTCATTCCAAAACCGAAGACATCTTGTCCACCCTCTCCTCCACCTCGCCTCCTCTCTCCCTCCCGGCTTGCAGACCATCCTTCAGCCACCCCCCTCCCTCTTTCTCCTCCTTTCCTCTTTTCTCCCCAGATGAGGTTGCTAGACAAGTCTGATCTATGAAAGCCTCATCAAAACAGGTCCACCCCTGTTCCGCTAAAACTATTAAGGACCTCATTGATGCCCTCTCTCTGACCCTTGCTGATTTCTGAAACCATTCTTTTGCCTCTGGATATTTCCCTTCCCCCCTCAAGCACTCCCTTGTGCAACATCCCCTCCCCATGAAACCCACAGCTGATCCCTCTTGTCAGGCTAACTGTCGCCCAATTTCTATTACTCCCTTTTTGGGAAAGCTCCTGGAAAAACTGGCCATCTCCCAGCTTAACCTTCTTTCTGACTCTGTTGGCACTCTCCATGATCACCAATCTGGATTCAGAGATGCCAGAAGCACGGAAATTGCTCTCCTGAACATCTGTGAAAACCTGCTCTCTAACCTTGGCTCTAACATTCCCTCCGTCCTTATCCTTCTTGATCTCTCCTCTGCTTTCGACACGGTCAACCATACCATCCTGCTCAATCAACTCCATTACAACCTGCTCTGGCCTGGCTGACCTCTTTCCTTTCTGATCGACCCTCCCAGATAACACTTGGGTCCTTCCTGTCCACTATCGCCCTCTCTACCTGTGGTGTTCCCCAGGGGTCTAACCTCTCGCCCTGGCTTTTCAACCAATACCTGGTAGCTCTCGCCTACTGCATTTCCATTTTCTGCTCAACTTCCAGTGCTATGCTGATGACACCCAACTCATTTTCAGGCTTCCTTTAGCCACCTCCTCACCTTCCCTCATCTCTGATTGCCTTTCCGCCATTCAAAATTGGTGTGCTGCCAACGATCTTTGTCTAAACGCCAACAAAACTGAGATCCTCCTCATTGGGACAACTTCACCATCCTTTGCCCTCACTCTCTGGCCTGCCTCCCTTGGCCCTCCTCCTACCCCTACTTGCGAGGCTAAGAACCTCAGGGTCATCTTTGACTCCACACTTTCCTTTTCCGCACACATCTCTGACGTCTCTAAAAAGTCAAACTTCTAACTGTACCTCCTCAAAGGTACTCTGCCTTTCCTCTCCTTCCCCCAGAAACTCACAGTCTCCCACAGTCTTCGGCTGGGGCCTCCCTTTGGAACAGCCTCCCGGCCACCCTGAAACTTGAGGAGGACCATCTCCGGTTCCGGAAGAACCTCAAGACCTTCCTCTTCGCTTCGGCCTTTGCCTATCACTGATGACTCCACTGGATTCATCACAGACCTCTTAACGTGCGGTGTAATAAGTGAAGGATTTAAGAAATAATCTAATAGTCCTGAATGTGGGAAGAGGCTCCTACCAGTACTTGGCCACTTTATTGCTTTACAATTCTCTGGTGACAGCACGTCCAGGAGGATATCCTGTTTTAGTGCAGCTTTGTGGTTTAACCAAATCAAACACCTTAGATAGGTTGGCATTAATGAGAAGTCCTGCGTTATAGGAGATAGCTGAGCTTCTAAATACAGTATCTCATTAGCTTTTGATGATCGAACCCCCAGCAGTGTTTGCAGGAACTGTTGCTCCACTGTACGATATGATGTGACAGGTTATTTATATCGCGCTTAATACCAAGAGGTTTCTAAGCGCGGACCCAGGGATCGAACTTGTGGTACTCCATGATGTTTTGCTTCAAAGGCGATCATGTTGCCCCCGAGCTATCCTCCCGAGACAAGTGAGGAAAGTGAAGATAACGCCCACACACCACTTGCGTATCTGACAAGGCCTTAGCATTTTCCACCATACACCTTTAGAGCCTATGGCTCCTCCACCATGATGTCTTGTAAACTGCAATACTCTTCCCACCGCCTGCTCCATTTTGGTGCCCATTTTCTCAATATGATTACTCAAACTATTCTTACATGAGAATCTCACGCCCAAGTACACAAAGTGTTCACTATTTCCAGTACTTGGTTACCATTAAAAAAGGGGATCATCTTGGCCTTTCTATTGAAATAAACCGTGGACAAGAGCATGGAGGTGAATTGTAGAGCAGGAGAGGTATTGGTTAGTGAGTGCTGGTGGTACTATGTTGCAAGTGTGCATGAAAGACTAGTGAATTTGTGGAGTGCTTTCGTAGAGTGCTGTTCTGCTGGATGCTGCCAGAGCGTTCCCCTTTACTTGCAATCTAAACACACAAACAAGTTTATACCATCTCATCAGAACGTGGCATACGAAACTATCTAATATAAGGAATCTGAACTCTCGAATATAACACTGTGGATTTTGAACGACTAATATAACAGTGTTTATTTCCTTTTTCTCATAGTGTTAATAGACACTCCCCCTGAGTAAAGGATGTGATTATTTAAACAGCGGCACGCGCGAATCGCGCGCGCATTTGTGGAGTGCTTTTGTAGAGTGCGGTTCAGCTGGAGTTCTGCCAGAGTGTACCCCTTTACTTGGACTCTAAACACAACAACAAGTTTGAACTATCTCATCAGAACGTGGCGGTATGAAACTATCCAAGGAATCTGAACTCTCGAATAGAACACTGTGGACCTTGAACGAGTAATATAACAGTGTTTATTTCCTTTTTCTCATAGTGTTAATGACCACCCCCCCTGAGTAAAGGACATGATAATTTAAACAGTGGGGCACGCGCAATCGCGCGCATTCGTGGAGTGCTTTCGTAGAGTGCTGTTCAGCTATTCCGCAGTATCGCGGTTCAGCAGAAAGCTCCACATTCGTCTTTCTCCTATTAGCTGTGTGTGAATATGGCGGCGTATACGCTCACCACACACATGCCAGACATAACGGGCTTGTCGATAATGCGTCCCCAGCCTACTCGTACTACCCAAGGCCGGTCCGCTGCGCAATTACAAGGAAAGAAAACGAAGTCACTTAATGAGGCTATCAGGTACGTCTATCATGCACGCAAAGACCAGTTATTATCTCCCACAAGGGTCTTAGTGTCAAAGCTGACCGGCAGGACCGGTGAGAAGCAAGCAGATCTAGCCTCCCATGATTTGTTACAATTTAACAAGCAACCTTCATTGACAAGGGAGAAACAGTTAATAGAAATAACAGATAAGACCCATCTCAACTGCTCCACACAAATACTAGTTGTTGAAGGAGAAGGGAAGCAGAACAGATCGCCGATGAAAGGGTGGATTCAGTGGTGACTCCCAGGGAACTCTTGGTGCATGCACCAGAACATCTAACATGTACGCTATTATATTCCCAAGTCATTAGTCAACCAAGCCAGCCTCGTATATTACAAACTAAGTCCACTGTAGGATCACCAGTCACTCGAATGAGAGAAACACCAGAGAACCTTACTGGCAACGAAAGTGAATCTGGATGATACATAAGTAGTCCCCCTCATACTTCCTGTACATCAGTCAAACTCATGCCAAATGAGGGCCACCGCATAGAAATTCAAACCCGGCCCCTTCAATTGACGGAATTGAAGAACCAACTAGAACCGAGGGAGAACAAGCAAAACACCTCCCTAGACCTATCAAAGTCCCCAATTCTTTATCCTGATTCAGACGACTCCTCGGAATCCCTGGGAGCCTCCTCTGTCTCATTTGCAAGGCCCACACCGATACCATTCTTTGGGTTCCTGCACCCTCAAAACTCCATAACAGAACGTGGTCTTACCACAATTAAAACAAGAATTTATAGCTTGCTTAAATTGTATTATACTAGTGAATGTGATTTGGAGAGGGAGTATAGGGAGTGAATGTGAAGGAATGTGAGGGGGAAAAGATGGGCCTATGAGAAGAAGGTGGGCTGGATGGTAGTAGTAGTGTGAAGGAGGAAATGGTATTGTGAAGGTGGGAGTGGTAGAGTGTAAGCAGTAATTGTCACATTGAAGGGTGGTGGCAGTGGTAGAATGAGTGAGAGGCATTGGAGGGACAGAGGAGGAAAGACACTCAGAGTAACAGAAGTGAAGGTGGGAGAAGTTGTAAGTAGGAGACTAGAGGGAGAGGGGAGAAGAGTATAGTGAGAGGGGCAGGAACAACAGGATGCGAGAGGAAGACAACCGAGTTGAACGAGTGAAGGCAAATCCCTGGACCTCTGGTAGTCACTAAACAACTGATGGTTTAGAGTGAGTCTAGGAAGTCTGGGATTGAGTATGGGCCTGCCACATGGTGGGTTGGCAGTCATGTGTTCTCCAGCAGCCACAGTGACGTCCACGACTACAATATTCTGTACACGAATGACAATTTTTTGGAACATTAGGGTGCAGAGCTAAAAGTCATTACTCTGCATCAGTGTGTAGACAGAACACTAATGTTGCTCTTGTGTGTGATCCTTACAAGGAGATAAATAAAACAACAGAACCTTTGCCCACGAGGAACCATTTCCATGTGCTACATCCCATCAAGGAATGTCCCGCCGATGAGCTCTAACACCCAGTCGAGGTTGAAATGGAAGACCAGCACTTGATTTATAGGTCCCTGTAAAGAATATCATCAATGTGTATAAAATGGTGCAGGTAATTCTGTTTGGGAAACAGGAGTCTGCTAGTCAGACACCCCTTTCATAAAGCGCCATGAAACTACAAGATAATTCCTGGCAGGAGAGTACACAAGGCAGTTGGAATATTCTTGTATTTACAAAATTGAAACATAAACGAAACATCTCACCCATGATTAAAATCAGAAAAAAATGAATTAATCACACATTGTTCCATACATTATTTTAAAGTTAGATCAAGTTCCCTCAGTACTTTCAAAATTTCACTTGACAAACAAGCTTTGTGTCCTGATATCCACCTCTCCCAAAAAGAAACTGAAGACAAGCAAGTGTCCTGGATTACGAAACACGACAGATATTTAACTCTCTGATCCCATGTCACTGTGCTTACAAGCATTATATGTCTAAGAGTTTGAGTCCTTTGATCTGTACATAGGGGACACTGGCTATTTTCATCGAGATCCTTAAACCTAATACATTGAATCTGTCTCGTTGGAAGGAGATTGAGACGGAATCTTAAAAATTCCAAACGCCATCTAGAGCTTGGAAAATGTCTTAAATAAATAAGCTGGTAGGAACCCCTGAGTTTATCGTATTCCGACAGTGGTTTTGCTAGCACTAAGTCACGCACAACAGAGAATGTATGTATTCAATAATTCTTTGATACTTAGTGGATTAAGGATTAGAACCTCCTCAGAGCGGTCACACATTTGAAGAATTTTCTGCACCACTCTCCTAAATTCCAATAAAACAGATTACTTTCTGCACACACCTTTGGCCCATTATCTTCATACAAAGATTTCCCCTGGGGTACCAACAAAAGCCTATATAGGGAAATTACCCTTGAGTTCATGTGAGATCTGATAAATTGAAACCCCATCCTGTATCTTAGACTCGCAACGGGCAAGCGCTGTTTCAGATTTAATACACCCTTCCACGTTTTTCCTTCAAAACGAGACCAATCTATTAGGTTTACTAGGGATTAGCATCTAAGCCATATACTAAAATCTGGATAACTTTGCCCTTATAAAATGTAACCATAGGCAGAATGGAAAACTTACAATATGTATGCACTAACTTCTTACTTTTACTTCCAGGTCAAGAATGACATTGGATAATGCCGAAAAAGATCGCAATTTGAAGCCTACGTGTAGGACTTCCTTTGCAACTGGAATATCACATTCATTCATATCCCATCTGTAAGGAATTTATTTCTTCAATGGCCTCTTAAACGTAACATCTTTTAAGTTTACTAGGTTTATCTGTAAAACCAATTTGGACCGCAGAATCCCCCAAGAAACCCAGTAGTCGCTGCAGGCCCTTAGGAGTATAATCAAGAAGCACTATGTCATTGGATTAGGCTATCCAGTTCAATCTTTCCAATGCCAATCCTAGGGCTAGCCAGTGCTGCCTGATCTAATGACTCTGCCAGATCTGCAAGATAGAGATTAAAGAGACAGGGAGCCAAAATACATCCCTGCCTCACGCCTCTATCAACCACAACGGGAGATGACAGGTTGCCCTGCATGTCCAATCTGACCAACATTTGCGAGCAATCATGTACGTTTACAATTATTGACAGCATGAAATCCCCCATTTCAGCAATTTAGACCAAAGGCGGACCCTATCCACGGTATCAAACGCCTTAGTAAGATCCACCCATGCACAAAACAAAGATGAATGATCTGGTTGTCACTATAATCATAACTATGCCATTTAAAGAAGTAGACAGACCTCTTCAGAATCCAACCTGATGCCCAGACAGAATACTCCTTTTTTCAGCCCAGGACTCCAGCGCCCTCAAAACAGCAGTAGCAGAAATCTTGCTTTCGGTGTTCAGGAGGGTGTCCGGCCGCTAATTGGAAGGATCTGGCCGGTTGGCCTTCTTATAAACTGGAATTACAATTGCCAAACGCCAGGAATTGGGTAAATGTTTTTACTTTAAGATCTCTCTGAACAATATCAAAAGCAGTCTTGCCCATAGTTTAACATCCTAATCTGATTCGTCAAACTATTCGGGCTGGGCGCCCTTGAAGAAGAGGACTTTATGATCAGATCAACTAATAAATCCTCGGATAAATTTACTTGCCAAGGAGTATCCACCGGCTGATCAAACTCTGAACCAGAGGGCTTCCCATATAATGTCCAAAAAACATGTGTCCAAGAGGATTCTATCAGCCCTATAATCTGCATAGAGCTCCGAGGGGCCTGCAGATGACTAACAATTGACCAAAAGGATCGGGAGTTTGAACTGCTCACTGCCCTCAACATGAACTCCCCATCCTTTTGAAGGCAGAAGTATCTATTGGATTTAGACCAATTTTTATAATTGCTGCACAGAATTTTTGTTTGTATCAACTTATCAGAGTGACTCAACAAAGAACTCCGCAGAGCTGTTATAACACTTTTTTTCTGCAACCATGTTGCATCATCAAAGGTATGAGAATGATTAGTCTTCGATTTTACTGCCACTACGCTCAGAGGACTTGAATTCCAAAGAAAATCCACAAAATTCAAGGGGTTGCAGAGAGATCTCAGATCAGACACAGAAGAGAAGAAAACCGAGGTGTGGAGAGAATAATTTAATATTTGACTGCCCCCTCCACCCGTCCGCAACCTCACAGCTCTGTTCCTACCATTATTGGCAAAGATAGGCTCAATTTGACATTTTGTTAGATTTAAATCAGATAGTGCAAAAGATCTAATCACCATGTTGTGATCACTCACATCTGAAACGCTAATATGAAAATTCAAACAAAAATCAAACCACTCTCTGGGCAAAAACAGATAATCGATTGTCGAACCCTGAAAAACTCTCTTCCTTGTAAAAACTGGGGGAACGTTTCCCTCTATATATTCGATTTACCATCATTAACTCCCACTGTGATAAAAACGAGTACCATTGGCTCCCAGTTACTGAAGGCTCTTTGATATAGGAGCACGCCCCGCTACAAGAACGGATATATTGGTAGTTCAGATCACCCATTAGGATTATACCCACAGGGCTAGAATAATCATCCTCATTAACTGATTGGACAGAGCAGATAGGATTATTGACAAAATGGTGCTTGAGGGATTCCAATAGATATTTATAGCCACTGTAGGCTTCAAGGCAGCTCCAGCCGATAGATATAATTTTACGGCTAAGATGACCTGAGATTCACAGTCAACTCGTTCAATGTCAACTGGGAAGGCATTTCTCACTATCAAAAGCCCTCCAATCGGGCGACCTTCCCCACGTTTGGTTACAATTTGTTCAACGCCTGAAAACCTGTCCATCTTAAATGGGATGGTTAACCAGGTCTCCTGGAACATCACCATATCAACATTTCCAAAGATTATATCCCTGATCATCACATTTTTTAAAAAGCTGGAGCCCCTTGTATTCCAGACAATAATTTTAAAGTCAGTTCTGACTAAAGGAAGTCCTCAGCTTCCCTCAATTTTTCAAAGATCTGTCTTAGAATGTCAGGCAGAAGACTCCACAGTTTAGACTTAGTAACAGCCTGAAGCTCTCCTGACTGACCCCTATAACACCCCCACCCTGCTTTTTTATGTACGGTTACCGTTAACATCTCGATAGAGCTACCTCTCCCACTATGCAAGTTTATACCGTTAAGTTCTTGCTCAAAAGCACTTAGGAGTTTGCTTGAAACCTCGTAACCCAGAGCCAATAGATCACAACCCGCAGCCATAACAGCATTAGCTACAAGAAATACTAAAAGGACAGTGTTTGCGAAACAAAAGAGACACTTAGGTTAACGAAAGACTGTTGCAGAACTTGTTTCCTAACAGGAACATTGTGAATCCCAGAGAGACACAAAAGGAACTGTTGGTAAAAGAGACATTGCCATCCTATTTCAACTCCAGGGGAAGGGAACCACCCTCTGGGTCCAAGATCTCTCACCTTGGGGAATGTTTTTGTTAAAGCTATTCTAATTTTCAGTTATGAACACTTTTTGCCAATATCAGGTTGAAGACATTTCCTTGCACCGCTTTTTTGTTTTGTTTTTAGTGTGTCAGTGTAGAACGTTTTGAACACAAGTACGGCTTTTCAGTTACTGACATCCTGACACAGACAGATCCTTAGCTTTTAATTTTTAGGTAGGGAAACTCCTCTTTACAATAGAGTCAGAGAGGCAATTTCCCAACCCATTTTCATTTAAATAACAGTCTTTAATCAAAGACATGACAACTCTGTGTCCGGCTTTCATTTCTGACCCCTCACAGTAACTCCCTTCCCCTAGGTTCTCTTTTTATTCCTAGAGTTTTATTAACAATAGTTCTAATAGTTTCTTGGGCCTTATTTAGGCCTACTAGCACACTTGCCCACAAAAAACCAGCTCTTCTGTTCCCATGGTGGTTCTTCGATTGCAGCTTCTTTCTCCATCTGCAAGCCGCTCAGCTTTTCCACGCCGGTTCCGGCTCTTTGGTTCCCTGCTCCTCGCAGCGAGGTTCAGCTGTCGCTCGCCAGTCGCCACTGCAGCTGTCAATGTCTCTAGGTTTGCGCTGCTTAAATTTCCCGGGCATAGGTATGTGCTGGAAAACACCAGAACGCTTGTTGAGCTTGTGAAGTCTTTTGCTCTATTCTCTCTTCTTTGTCCCAGTACTTAGAGGATTCTCAGAACCGTAATCCATTAGTGACAATTGATTTATGGACTTTGAATAAACATAAGCATAAAAAGGTTTTGATGGAAAAGTGGAGTTGCGAAAGGTGATTCCATCAGGTTGGCAAAGTTGGTTTATAGATTTTATATGAGAGGTTTCCTTGTTCTTTGTAGGAAAAGGAGCAGATGCATGACAATAGGCCATGAGGGTTTCAGACATGGGGAGGTTATGTTCAAGGGAAAATAGCGGATACCATGTCGCACCCGATGGAGCCATGCTAATCACCCGGAGGCTGTCTCCTTCCATGTGGTCCTCCTTCAAATAGCCACCCATATGGTCAGGATCAGGTAGGGGCTGCTGTCTGCAGGCTCTCTCTCCTGGACACTCTGTCACCATTGGAACTCTTTACCGGCCCCCTGGGCAAATTAATTTTCTCTCCAAATGGGCAGACCTCGACCTCTTCCCTCCTGGCCTCAAACACTCAACTCCTCCTTCTTGATGATCTTAACATCCATCTGGATTCTCCCTGTTCTTCATCTGCACTCTTTAACGACCTCTGAAACTCACTTTCCCTCTCTATCCTCCCCTCTGACCCGACTCACTCTGCTGGTCACACACTTGATGTCTTGATCTGCTAGGATTAAGGGCTGGAGCAAGAAAGGTGTGTGTAGAAACTTGTAGAAAATGGAAAACTGGAGTAAAACTACAACTCCCAGCAGCACCTGGGAAGGGTGTAGGGTGGAACAGCTGTGAACAATTAGCACATAGCAATAAAGGAGCACGCAGCATACGGCAGTTGTGGCTTATTTTGTATCGGCAACAGGAGACGGACGTGTGAGGCGGCGGCTGCAACACGCTCTATGAGAGAGCTCGGACGATTTGCAGCAGCGGCGAGTGAATGGTGAAAGCATTATCTGTTGCGTCCGGGACGGCTCACAGGTCTCCCGGACATGAGATAAGTGGGGGGGCGGCGGGCGGTTTTGTTTTCCTTGCCTGCCAGGTCCAGCCGAAGTACTGTGGTGTCCGGGACGACCTGCGGGTCTCCCGGACTGAAGATAAGTGCACACAAGTTCTTTTGGAATTCGTTTCTCTTTTGAACAGCATGCTGAATATTCTGCACTGCATTTATTGTATTCAAGTCTAGGGCCCGATTTTGCATGTGTTCCATGTCAAGTGCGGATTGGGGTTTAACCCGTTCATAACACAACAGGACTCTGCTGGATGTGTAGGGAAGTCTCGGCATTCTGAAAAGGGATATGGTGCCGTCATTATGTTTTGAAAGTCCACTTTGCATGTCATGTTTTATGTTCATTGCTTATACGTGTCTGATGGCCATGTGTTTGTGTTTATCATTGTGATCCATGTGAGTCCAACCAGTTTGGTGAATGGCAATCTATTTACATGTTTTTAGGAGACGAGTGCTATCAAGCTAGCACCCCATGAACCAGATATACAGAATCAGGTGTATGTAGTATTATGTTGTTAGCACCCTGGGGTTGACACGTATTAAGAGTTGTCAAGCCTTATGCAGAGATATGTATGACTTGGTATGAATGCTACAGGTACAGTGTGTTACAAGTAGAGAAGCAGGTAGGGTTTTTTCCCTGTGGTTTCCCCTCGTCCTATCCACCTTAGGTTTTCCCTCAACCTCTTTCTGGTGTTCCTATACTCCCCTACCCATCCACAACCTCTCCCTAACTCCTCTTCCCCCCATTGACTGCCACGTGGTGTCCTGTTTTCTATTATCAGGCACCTGTGCCAACCACGGGTGGAGGGTCGACTTTCATTCGGCTTCTATGGTTCAGGAGAGAGTGTCGAATACTCTCCCTTGGCATTGACATAATAAGCCACCCCCATATTGGGATACTTATAACCACCCAAGCCAAATGGAAGCGACACCTCCGCCTTTAGCCGATGTGCTAAAGGCACTACAGGATATTCAGATAGAGTTGGCACACGCTCGACAAGAGTCGGATAATATAAAGACACAAGTTCAGAGTTTGGTAGCCCAGAGAACTCCATTAGAGAGTAATCGGGCAACAGGAGCTTCTACCAGTCAAAACCCCACGGTAATTGTTCAACCTACAAGTAGTGTTCCACTGGCAGCACCAGAGCGTTTTGCGGGAGATCCGCGAAAATATATGATGTTCCTCACTCAATGTAGATTGCATTTTTTGTGTAAACCTACATCCTTTGAGTCAATACAGGCAAGAACCGCTTTTATAATCTCCTATTTAACTGGGGACGCTGCTGCGTGGGCTCTGCCATTGGTACAAAAGGAGGATCCATTGTTATATAACTGGGATGGTTTTTTAGCAGAATTTGGCAGACTATTTGACAGACGGGAGGTGTCGTTAGCTCAAGATAAGGAACTGTGGGATTAAAACAAGGAACTAGGGACTTGGTCACCTATGTAACTCAGTTTAACAGGCTAGTAATTGAAACGGAGTGGCCGATGGCCAAGCAAACTGTTTTGTTTTATCCGGGGTTAGGCGAGGAGCTTAAGGATGCAATTGCCCAAGTTGAGCCGCAACCCAGTACGTGTACGGCAATGATCGATTTGGCCTTACGTTTGGATCATAGGATTAATGAGAGAAAAGGGGACAAGAAAAGGCCAGAGGTAGTTCCCTTTGCACGATTGGATCGTGGGCGGGGAAGCAGGATGAATGAAGTAGAGCCCATGCAGATTGGAAGTATAAGAGGGCCATTATCAGCGAGTGAAAAGGAGCAACGTAAAATGAACAAATTATGTCTTTATTGTGGGCAGGCGGAACATTTTATACAAACCTGTCCCAATACTCCGCAGAAGAAGGTGGGAGGCAAAAAAAGCACCAAGGAAGTGGGAAAAGAGATGGGCCGACCTTAGGGGGAACACAGGTGTCAGGCCCAAAAGATATTTGGTTCCCCAGATGGGTGGCAAATACAGTGGGGGGTAAAACTTCTCATTATTACATTTTGGTAACATTATGTTTTGCATGCACTACACAAGAGGTTATGGCCATGGTTGACTCTGGGGCTACAGGTAATTTTGTACATATTTCTTTTGCTAAACAGTTAGGATTGCCAGTAGTGGAGAAACTAAAGATAGAAGGAGTACAATCTGTGGATGGTTCACTATTAGTGTCAGGTCCCATACGGAAACAGACTCAAAGTTTGGAGATGATCTGTGCATCAGGTCATAGGGAGGAAATCACATTTGACTTGATTGCAGCCCCACAGTTCAGATTGATTTTGGGCATGCCATGGTTGGTGTTGCATAATCCTAGAATAGATTGGAGAAGACAACTATTGTGGTTTGAGGAGGAACATTGTCAGGGACACACATTATCAGACGCAGGACCAGTCAGATTGTTGACGGAAAGGGGAGTGGACAATCAGATTGTGGGGGCTATGAATGGAGAGATTCCTCCACAGTATCAAGAATTTGTTAAGGTGTTTGACAAGAGGGTAGCAGACCAATTACCTCGCCATAGATCTTATGATTGCGTTATCGAATTGGAAGAAGGAGCAAAATTGCCTTGCAGTAGGGTTTATGCTCTTACAGAAAAAGAAAACCAGTATTTACGTGAGTATTTGGATGAGATGTTGGCTAAGGGGTTTATACAGCATTCCACGTCCCCAGTCTCCTCACCATTGTTTTTTGTTCCTAAGAAGAAAGGAACTTTACGAACATGCATAGATTATCGTGCTTTAAATAAAGTAACAATTAAGAACAGATTTCCCTTGCCATTGCTTGCAGTTCTCCTGGACCAAGTGAGGACAGCCAAGATATATACTAAGTTGGATTTAAGAGGAGCATATCACCTGATACGGGTTAAAGAGGGCGATGAGTGGAAAACCGCTTTCAGGACAAAGCTTGGGTTGTTTGAGTACTTGGTTATGCCCTTTGGTTTATGTAATGCTCCGGCGGCTTTTCAGTTTTTCATGCAAGAGGTATTGCATGATTCCATTGATGTTTTTGTTATTGTTTATATTGGTGATATTTTAATTTATTCAGACTCGTCAGAACAACATGGACAACATGTACAAAAGGTATTGCAACGGTTGCAAGAGCATCAATTGTGTGTTAAATTGGAGAAATGTGCCTTCCATGTGACTCAAGTAGAGTTTTTGGGTTTTATTTTAACTTCAACAGGAATTGTGATGGATCCAAAGAAAGTGCAGGCAGTTAGAGAGTGGCCATCACCACAATCCATAAAAGACATTTAGGGGCTGATTCATGGAATCTGTTTTCCTAAAAACGGGGATATGTGCGCCATTCTTCCCAGCACTCCCCATTTATTAAACAGGATTTGCGGGCAGAATGACGCACAAATCCCCGTTTTTCGACACACAAACTCCATGAATCAGCCCCTTACTCATTTCTGGGGTTTGCCAACTTTTATAGAAGATTCATTGGCAATTTCTCGGAAATTGTGACTCCCATTACACAATTGCTTAAGAAAGCAGTGCGTTTTACGTGGAGTGCTGAGGCAGAAAAAACCTTTCAGGAGTTAAAGGTAGAGTTTACTACTGCACCATTATTAAGACATCCAAACCCTGAAAGGGTTTTTCAGGTGGAGACAGATGCCAGTATCATGGCCCTAGGAGCTATTCTGTCTCAAAAGGATGAAACAGGAGTATGGCATCCGGTGGCATTCTATTCTAGGAATCTGTCGGGGTGTGAACAAAATGATTCCATCACTGATAAAGAACTATTGGCTATCCGATCAGCATTTCTCGAGTAGAGACATTACTTACTGGGAGCACGGCATCAGGTGGTGGTGGAAACTGATCACAAAAATGTACAGTACTTTAAGAGAGCTCAAACCTTAAGTCTGAGGCAATTAAGGTGGTCTCAGTATTTCAATGAATTTGATTTTGTGGTGACATTCAGACCAGGAAATAAGAATGGGAAGGCGGATGCCTTAACTCGGCAACAGAACTTAGACAATATTGTCAGTGAAAAGAAACCAATAATTACGCCTGACAAGATCATTGGGTCTATAACTAAGAAATTAATTGAGCAGGTGAAGAAGGCGTTACCAGCTAGACAATTGAAGGAGTGGCAGAATAGTCATCCGACAAGAACAGTACAGGAAGGATTACCATACCATCAGGGTAGATTGTATTTACCAACAAAAATGCTACAAGACAGGGCATTATTCTGGTGTCATAAATCACCCTTGGCGGGACATGCAGGTCAGAAAAAAATTAAGATGATGTTGGAAAAATATTTTTGGTGGCCCACATTAACACAAGATATAATGACTTACTTGGTGAAATGTGAAAATTGTTTACGAAATAAGGCAGATCATGTTAAAAAGAGGGGATTGTTACAGCCATTACCCACTCCTGAGAAGTCATGGACTCACATTTCCATGGATTTCATAACAGATTTGCCTCCTGACAATCAATTTGACACCATTTTGGTGGTAGTGGATTACTTGTCTAAACAGGCTCATTTTGTGCCTTGTGCTGGTATACCAGGAGCAGGTCAGTTGGCAGAGTTATTTCTGCAACATATAGTGAGATTAGATGGTCTCCCAAAGAGTATTGTTTCAGACAGGGGTTCTCAGTTCACTTCCAGGTTTTGGCATGCTTTTTGTCGACTTTTAGGAATCAACTGTGCTCTATCCACCAGCTATCACCCTGAAACAGATGGTCAGACAGAAAGGGTGAATCAAACTCTTGAGCAGTATTTGCGAGTGTATTTGGGAGATGGAAGAGAATCCTGGGTTCAAGCCTTATGGATGGCAGAATTCACATATAACAACACCTTTCATAGTTCACTGGGAATGGCTCCTAATAAGTGTTTGTATGGTCATGAGCAGAATAGGATACCTGAACATTTGCCAGAGGTAAACAGCATGCCCGCGTTACAGGAGCGAAAACAGTTGCTTCTGGAAGTCAGACAAAGAGCACGGGCCAATTTGGAGTATGCTAAAAGACAATACAAAGTACAAGCTGATAAACATAGGCAGGACAGTCCTAAATATCAAATGGGAACAGAGTGTGGTTATCGACTCAAAATGTATCTATGATAGGATCACGTAAATTCATGCCTAGATTCATTGGGCCCTATACCATTATTCAATGTGTTTCTGAAACTGCTATGAAATTACGTTTGCCTAAAAATTTGGCCATACATCCAGTGTTCCATGTATCTTTACTTAAACCTGCAGATTCCAGGATGACAACTAAACGGCCTCCAGCAATACTGAAAGAAGGACATGAAGAATATGAAGTAGAACAAATCTTGGATGTCAAGAAACGGGGCCAGAAGGTTTGGTATTTGGTTAAATGGAAAGGCTATGGACCGGAGGATTGTTCTTGGGAGCCGGCAGGAGCCGGCATGCTCCTCGGCTGGTCACACATTTTCATAAGCAACGTTTGGCAAAAACCGGCCTGACGAAGGGCCGTGGGAAAGGTGTGTGTAAAAACACGTAGAAAATGGAAAACTGGAGTAAAATTACAACTCCCAGCAGCACCTGGGAAGGGTGTAGGGTGGAACAGCTGTGAACAATTAGCACATAGCAATAAAGGAGCAGGCAGCATATGGCAGGTGTGGCTTATTTTGTATCGACAACAGGAGACAGACGTGTGAGGCGGCGGCTGCAACACGCTCTATGAGAGAGCTCGGACGATTTGCAGCGGCGGCGAGTGAATGGTGAAAGCATCATCTGTTGCGTCCGGGACAGCTCACAGGCCTCCCGGACATAAGATAAGTATGGGGCGGCGGCGGGCGTTTTTTTTTTTCCTTGCCTGCCAGGTCCAGGTGAAGTACTGTGGTGTCCGGGACGGCCTGCGGGTCTCCCGGACTGAAGATAAGTGCACACGAGTTCCTTTGGAATTCGTTTCTCTTTTGAACAGCATGCTAAATATTCTGCACGGCATTTCTTGTATTCAAGTCTAGCGCCCAATTTTGCATGTGTTCCGTCTCAAGTGCGGATTGGGGTTTAACCCGTTCATAACACGACAGGCTCTGCTGGATGTGTAGGGAAGTCACGGCATTCTGAAAAGGGATATGGTACCGTCATTATGTTTTGAAAGTCCACTTTGCATGTCATGTTTTATGTTCATTGCTTATACGTGCCTGATGGCCATGTGTTTGTGTTTATCATTGTGATCCATGTGAGTCCAACCAGTTTGGTGAATGGCAATCTATTTACATGTTGTTGGGAGACGAGTGCTATCAAGCTGGCACCCCATGAACCCGAAATACAGAATCAGGTGTATGCAGTCTTGGCAAGCTATTTACATGTTGTTAGAAGATGAGTGCTATCACGCTAGCACCCCATGAACCAGATATACAGAATCAGGTGTATGTAGTATTATGTTGTTAGCACCCTGGGGTTGACACGTATTAAGAGTTGTCAAGCCTTAGGGAGAGATATGTATGATTTGGTATGAATGCTACAGGTACAGTGTGTTACAAGTAGAGAAGCAGGTAGGGTTTTTTCCCTGTGATTTCCCCTCATCCTATCCACCTTAGTTTTTCCCTCAACCTCTTTCCGGTGTTCCTATACTCCCCTACCCATCCACAACCTCTCCCTAACTCCTCTTCCCCCCATTGGCTGCCACGTGGTGTCCTGTTTTCTATTATCAGGCACCTGTGCCAACCACGGGTGGACGGTCAACTTTCATTCGGCTTCTGTGGTTCGGGAGAGAGTGTCTAATACTCTCCCTTCGCATTGACATGATCTCCTCTGTCTCCCTCTGTCTACTCCCCTTACCACACCTCTATCCTGGGGTGATCATTGTCTCCTCTCCACCCATCTGTCTATCTCCTCCCCCAAGCCAAGGCTCCCCCAAGATTGCCATCTACCTTTCTCGGACATCTGGCCCATGAAGCGCGTGTCAATTGAGGCTTTCGCTGCCACCTTCTCCCCTCCACCCCCTCCCCAGGCTGACTCACACCCTGACACAGCCCTGTCCCTGCTCTACTCCTCTATCTCTTCTACTCTTGATGCTCTTGCCCTGTCATGAGGATCCATTTGAAGTCCAAAGCCAAGTGTAATTCCTAGTATGACTGTGACCTATCTACACTCAAATGCAAGTGTAGGGCGGCTGAGAAGAAATGGAGGGCTTCCTGCTCATCCTCTAACAAACTGGCCTGCCGCCTGCTCCAAAGGCAATATCGTCTCTCGGTCCGCTCCAAGAAGAGAGCTCACATTCAAGCCTGCATCTCTGCGACATTTAACAACTCGGCCGAACTCTTTAAAATCTGCAAGGAGCTGGCCAACTCTGCTGCAGTGTCCACCATCTTGCCTCCCAGGCTCTTTGCAATGCCCTTGTCTCTCACTTTCATTCCAAAACCGAAGACATCTTGTCCACACTCTCCTCCACCTCGCCTCCTCTCTCCCTCCCGGCTTGCTGACCATCCTTCAGCCACGCCGCTCCCTCTTTCTCCTCCTTTCCTCTTTTCTCCCCAGATGAGGTTGCTAGACAAGTCTGATCTATGAAAGCCTCATCAAAACAAGTCCACCCCTGTTCCGCTAAAACTATTAAGGACCTCATTGATGCCCTCTCTCTGACCCTTGCTGATTTCTGCAACCATTCTTTTGCCTCTGGATATTTCCCTTCCCCCCTCAAGCACTCCCTTGTGCAACATCCCCTCCCCATGAAACCCACAGCTGATCCCTCTTGTCAGGCTAACTGTCGCCCAATTTCTATTACTCCCTTTTTGGGAAAGCTCCTGGAAAAACTGGCCATCTCCCAGCTTAATCTTCTTTCTGACTCTGTTGGCTCTCTCCATGATCACCAATCTGGATTCAGAGATGCCAGAAGCACGGAAATTGCTCTCCTGAACATCTGTGAAAACCTGCTCTCTAACCTTGGCTCTAACATTCCCTCCGTCCTTATCCTTCTTGATCTCTCCTCTGCTTTCGACACGGTCAACCATACCATCCTGCTCAATCAACTCCATTACAACCTGCTCTGGCCTGGCTGACCTCTTTCCTTTCTGATCGACCCTCCCAGATAACACTTGGGTCCTTCCTGTCCACTATCGCCCTCTCTACCTGTGGTGTTCCCCAGGGGTCTAACCTCTCGCCCTGGCTTTTCAACCAATACCTGGTAACTCTCGCCTACTGCATTTCCATTTTCTGCTCAACTTCCAGTGCTATGCTGATGACACCCAACTCATTTTCAGGCTTCCTTTAGCCACCTCCTCACCTTCCCTCATCTCTGATTGCCTTTCCGCCATTCAAAATTGGTGTGCTGCCAACGATCTTTGTCTAAACGCCAACAAAACTGAGATCCTCCTCATTGGGACAACTTCACCATCCTTTGCCCTCACTCTCTGGCCGGCCTCCCTTGGCCCTCCTCCTACCCCTACTTGCGAGGCTAAGAACCTCAGGGTCATCTTTGACTCCACACTTTCCTTTTCCGCACACATCTCTGACGTCTCTAAAAAGTCAAACTTCTAACTGTACCTCCTCAAAGGTACTCTGCCTTTCCTCTCCTTCCCCCAGAAGCTCACAGTCTCCCACAGTCTTCGGCTGGGGCCTCCCTTTGGAACAGCCTCCCGGCCACCCTGAAACTTGAGGAGGACCATCTCCGGTTCCGGAAGAACCTCAAGACCTTCCTCTTCGCTTCGGCCTTTGCCTATCACTGATGACTCCACTGGATTCATCACAGACCTCTTAACGTGCAGTGTAATAAGTGAAGGATTTAAGAAATAATCTAATAGTCCTGAATGTGGGAAGAGGCTCCTACCAGTACTTGGCCACTTTATTGCTTTACAATTCTCTGGTGACAGCACGTCCAGGAGGATATCCTGTTTTAGGGCAGCTTTATGGTTTAACCAAATCAAACACCTTAGATAGGTTGGCATTAATGAGAAGTCCTGCGTTATAGGAGATAGCTGAGCTTCTAAATACAGTATCTCATTAGCTTTTGATGATCGAACCCCCAGCAGTGTTTGCAGGAACTGTTGCTCCACTGTACGATATGATGTGACAGGTTATTTATATCGCGCTTAATATCAAGAGGTTTCTAAGCGCACACCCAGGGATCGAACTTGTGGTACTCCATGATGTTTTGCTTCAAAGGCGATCATGTTGCCCCCGAGCTATCCTCCCGAGACAAGTGAGGAAAGTGAAGATAACGCCCACACACCACTTGCGTATCTGACAAGGCCTTAGCATTTTCCACCATACACCTTTAGAGCCTATGGCTCCTCCACCATGATGTCTTGTAAACTGCAATACTCTTCCCACCGCCTGTTCCATTTTGGTGCCCATTTTCTCAATATGATTACTCAAACTATTCTTACATGAGAATCTCACGCCCAAGTACACAAAGTGTTCACTATTTCCAGTATTTGGTTACCATTAAAAAAGGGGATCATCTTGGCCTTTCTATTGAAATAAACCGTGGACAAGAGCATGGAGGTGAATTGTAGAGCAGGAGAGGTATTGGTTAGTGAGTGCTGGTGGTACTATGTTGCAAGTGTGCATTAAAGACTAGTGAATTTGTCGAGTGCTTTCGTAGAGTGCTGTTCTGCTGGATTCTGCCAGAGCGTTCCCCTTTACTTGCAATCTAAACACACGAACAAGTTTATACCATCTCATCAGAATGTGGCATACGAAAGTATCTAATATAAGGAATCTGAACTCTCGAATATAACACTGTGGATTTTGAACGACTGATATAACAGTGTTTCTTTCCTTTTTCTCATAGTGTTAATAGACACTCCCCCTGAGTAAAGGATGTGATTATTTAAACAGCGGCACGCGCGAATCGCGCGCGCATTTGTGGAGTGCTTTTGTAGAGTGCGGTTCAGCTGGAGTTCTGCCAGAGTGTTCCCCTTTAGTTGGACTCTAAACACAACAACAAGTTTAAACTATCTCATCAGAACGTGGCGGTATGAAACTATCCAAGGAATCTGAACTCTCGAATAGAACACTGTGGACCTTGAACGACTAATATAACAGTGTTTATTTCCTTTTTCTCATAGTGTTAATGACCACCCCCCCTGAGTAAAGGACATGATAATTTAAACAGTGGGGCACGCGCAATCGCGCGCATTCGTGGAGTGCTTTCGTAGAGTGCTGTTCAGCTATTCCGCAGTATCGCGGTTCAGCAGAAAGCTCCACATTCGTCTTTCTCCTATTAGCTGTGTGTGAATATGGCGGCTTATACGCTCACTACACACATGCCAGACATGACTGGCTTGTCGATAATGCGTCCTCAGCCTGCTCGTACTACCCAAGCCCGGTCCGCTGCGCAATTACAAGGAAAGAAAACGAAGTCACTTAATGAGGCTATCAGGTACTTCTATCATGCACGCAAAGACCAGTTATTATCTCCCACAAGGGTCTTAGTGTCAAAGCTGACCGGCAGGACCGGTGAGAAGCAAGCAGATCTAGCCTCCCATGATTTGTTACAATTTAACAAGCAACCTTCATTGACAAGGGAGAAACAGTTAATAGAAATAATAGATAAGACCCATCTCAACTGCTCCACACAAATAGTAGTTGTTGAAGAAGAAGGGAAGCAGAACAGATCGCCGATGAAAGGGTGGATTCAGTGGTGACTCCCAGGGAACTCTTGGTGCATGCACCAGAACATCTAACATGTACGCTATTATATTCCCAAGTCATTAGTCAACCAAGCCAGCCTCGTATATTACAAACTAAGTCCACTGTAGGATCACCAGTCACTCGAATGAGAGAAACACCAGAGAACCTTACTGGCAACGAAAGTGAATCTGGGTGATACATAAGTAGTCCCCCTCATACTTCCTGTACATCAGTCAAACTCATGCCAAATGAGGGCCACCGCATAGAAATTCAAACCCGGCCCCTTCAATTGACGGAATTGAAGAACCAACTAGAACCAAGGGAGAACAAGCAAAACACCTCCCTGGACCTATCAAAGTCCCCAATTCTTTATCCTGATTCAGACGACTCCTCAGAATCCCTGGGAGCCTCCTCTGTCTCATTTGCAAGGCCCACACCGATACCATTCTTCGGGTTCCTGCACCCTCAAAACTCCATAACAGAACGTGGTCTTACCACAATTAATACAAGAATTTATAGCTTGCTTAAATTGTATTATACTAGTGAATGTGATTAGGAGAGGGAGTATAGGGAGTGAATGTGAAGTGAATGTGAGGGGGAAAAGATGGGCCTATGAGAAGAAGGTGGCCTGGATGGTAGTAGTAGTGTGAAGGAGGAAATGGTATTGTGAAGGTGGGAGTGGTAGAGTGTAAGCAGTAATTGTCACATTGAAGGGTGGTGGCAGTGGTAGAATGAGTGAGAAGCATTGGAGGGACAGAGGAGGAAAGACACTCAGAGTAACAGAAGTGAAGGTGGGAGAAGTTGTAAGTAGGAGACTAGAGGGAGAGGGGAGAAGAGTATAGTGAGAGGGGCAGGAACAACAGGATGCGAGAGGAAGACAACCGAGTTGAACGAGTGAAGGCAAATCCCTGGACCTCTGGTAGTCACTAAACAACTGATGGTTTAGAGTGAGTCTAGGAAGTCTGGGATTGAGTATGGGCCTGCCACATGGTGGGTTGGCAGTCATGTGTTCTCCAGCAGCCACAGTGACATCCACGACTACAATATTCTGTACACGAATGACCATGTTTTGGAACATTAGGGTGCAGAGCTAAAAGTCACTACTCTGCATCAGTGTGTAGACAGAACACTAATGTTGCTCTTGTGTGTGATCCTTACAAGGAGATAAATAAAACAACAGAACCTTTGCCCACGAGGAACCATTTCCATGTGCTACATCCCATTAAGGAATGTCCCGCCGATGAGCTCTAACACCCAGTCGAGGTTGAAATGAAAGACCAGCACTTGATTTATAGGTCCCTGTAAAGAATATCATCAATGTGTATAAAATGGTGCAGGTAATTCTGTTTGGGAAACAGGAGTCTGCTAGTCAGACACCCCTTTCATAAAGCGCCATGAAACTACAAGAGAATTCCTGGCAGGAGAGTACACAAGGCAGTTGGAATATTCTTGTATTTACAAAATTGAAACATAAACGAAACATCTCACCCATGATTAAAATCAGAAAAAAATGAATTAATCACACATTGTTCCATACATTATTTTAAAGTTAGATCAAGTTCCCTCAGTACTTTCAAATTTCACTTGACAAACGAGCTTTGTGTCCTGATATCAACCTCTCCCAAAAAGAAACTGACGACAAGCAAGTGTCCTGGATTACGAAGCACGACAGATATTTAACTCTCAGATCCCATGTCACTGTGCTTACAAGCATTATATGTCTAAGAGTTTGAGTCCTTTGATCTGTACATAGGGGACACTGGCTGTTTTCATCGAGATCCTTAAACCTAATACATTGAATCTGTCTCGTTGGAAGGAGATTGAGACGGAATCTTAAAAATTCCAAACGCCATCTAGAGCTTGGAAAATGTCTTAAATAAATAAGCTGGTAGGAACCCCTGAGTTTATCGTATTCCGACAGTGGTTTTGCTAGCACTAAGTCACACACAACAGAGAATGTATGTATTCAATGATTCTTTGATACTTAGTGGATTAGGGATTAGAACCTCCTCAGAGCGGTCACACATTTGAAGAATTTTCTGCGCCACTCTCCTAAATTCCAATAAAACAGATTACTTTCTGCACACACCTTTGGCCCATTATCTTCATAGAAAGATTTCCCCTGGGGTACCAACAAAAGCCTATATAGGGAAATTACCCTTGAGTTCATATGAGATCTGATAAATTGAAACCCCATCTTGTATCTTAGACTCGCAACGGGCAAGCTCTGTTTCAGATTTAATACACCCTTCCATTTTTTTCCTTCCAAACGAGACCAATCTATTAGGTTTACTAGGGATTAGCATCTAAGCCATATACTAAAATCTGGATAACTTTGCCCTTATAAAATGTAACCATAGGCAGAATGGAAAACTTACAATATGTATGCACTAACTTCTTACTTTTACTTCCAGGTCAAGAATGACATTGGATAATGCCGGAAAAGATCGCAATTTGAAGCCTACGTATAGGACTTCCTTTGCAACTGGAATATCACATTCATTCATATCCCATCTGTAAGGAATTTATTTCTTCAATGGCCTCTTAAACGTAACATTTTTTAAGTTTACTAGGTTTATCTGTAAAACCAATTTGGACCGCAGAATCCCCCAAGAAACCCAGTAGTCGCTGCAGGCCCTTAGGAGTATAATCAAGAAGCACTATGTCATCGGATTAGGCTATCCAGTTCAATCTTTCCAACGCCATTCCTAGGGCTAGCCAGCGCTGCCTGATCTAATGACTCTGCCAGATCTGCAAGATAGATATTAAAGAGACAGGGAGCCAGAATACATCCCTGCCTCATGCCTCTATCAACCACAACGGGAGATGACAGGTTGCCCTGCATGTCCAATCTGACCAACATTTGCGAGCAATCATGTACGTTTACAATTATTGACCCCATTTCAGCAATTTAGACCAAAGGCGGACCCCATCCACGGTATCAAACGCCTTAGTAAGATCCACCCATGCACAAAACAAAGATGAATGATCTGGTTGTCACTATACTCATAACTATGCCATTTAAAGAAGTAGACAGACCTCTTCAGAATCCAACCTGATGCCCATACAGAATACTCCTTTTTTCAGCCCGGGACTCCAGCGCCCTCAAAACAGCAGTAGCAGAAATCTTGCTTCCGGTGTTCAGGAGGGTGTCCGGCCGCTAATTGGAAGGATCTGGCCGGTTGCCCTTCTTATAAACTGGAATTACAATTGCCAAACGCCAAGAATTGGGTAACGTTTTTACTTTAAGGTCTCTCTGAACAATATCAAAAGCAGTCTTGCCCATAGTTTAACATCCTAATCTGATTTGTCAAACCATTTGGGCTGGGCGCCCTTGAAGAAGAGGAATTTATGATTAGATCAACTAATAAATCCTCGGATAAATTTACTTGCCAAGGAGTATCCACCGGCTGATCAAACTCTGGACCAGAGGCCTTCCCATATAATGTCCCCAAAACATGTGTCCAAGAGGATTCTATCACCCCTATAATCTGCATAGAGCTCCGAGGGGCCTGCAGATGACTAACAATTGACCAAAAGGATCGGGAGTTTGAACTGCTCACTGCCCTCAACATGAACTCCCCATCCTTTTGAAGGCAGAAGTATCTATTGGATTTAGACCATTTTTTATAATTGCTGCACAGAATTTTTGTTTGTATCAACTTATCAGAGTGACTCAACAAAGAACTCTGCAGAGCTCTTATAACACTTTTTTCTGCAACCATGTTGCATCATCAAAGGTATGAGAATGATTAGTCTTCGATTTTACTGCCACTACGCTCAGAGGACTTGAATTCCAAAGAAAATCCACAAAATTCAAGGGGTTGCAGAGAGATTTCAGATCAGACACAGAAGAGGAGAAAACCGAGGTGTGGAGAGAATAATTTAATATTTGACTGCCCCCTCCACCCGTCCGCAACCTCACAGCTCTGTTCCTACCATTATTGGCAAAGATAGGCTCAATTTGACATTTTGTTAGATTTAAATTAGGTAGTTCAAAAGATCTAATCACCATGTTGTGATCACTCACATCTGAAACGCTAATATGAAAATTCAAACAAAAATCAAGCCACTCTCTGGGCAAAAACAGATAATCGATTGTCGAACCCTGAAAACCTCTCTTCCTTGTAAAAACTGGGGGAACGTTTCCCTCTATATATTCCATTTGCCATCATTAACTCCCACTGTGATAAAAACGAGTACCATTGGCTCCCAGTTACTGAAGGCTCTTTGATATAGGAGCACGCCCCGCTACAAGAACGGATATATTGGTAGTTCAGATCACCCATTAGGATTATACCCACAGGGCTAGAATAATAATCCTCATTAACTGATTGGACAGAGCAGAAAAGATTATTCCAATAGATATTTATAGCCACTGTAGGCTTCAAGGCAGCTCCAGCCGATAGATATAATTTTACGGCTAAGATGACCTGAGATTCACAGTCAACTCGTTCAATGTCAACTGGGAAGGCATTTCTCACTATCAAAAGCCCTCCAATCGGGCGACCTTCCCCACGTTTGGTTACAATTTGTTCAACACCTGAAAACCTGTCCATTTTAAATGGGATGGTTAACCAGGTCTCCTGGAACATCACCATATCAACATTTCCAAAGATTTTATCCCTGATCATCACATTTTTTAAAAAGCTGGAGCCCCTTGTATTCCAGCCAATAATTTTAAAGTCAGTTCTGACTAAAGGAAGTCCTCAGCTTCCCTCAATTTTTCAAAGATTTGTCTTAGAATGTCAGGCAGAAGACTCCACACTTTAGACTTCGTAACAGCCTGAAGCTCTCCTGACTGACCCCTATAACACCCCCCACCCTGCTTTTTTATGTACGGTTACCGTTAACATCTCGATAGAGCTACCTCTCCCACTATGCAAGTTTATACCGTTAAGTTCTTGCTCAAAAGCACTTAGGAGTTTGCTTGAAACCTCATAACCCAGAGACAATAGATCACAACCCGCAGCCATAACAGCATTACCTACAAGAAATACTAAAAGAACAGTGTTTGCGAAACAAAAGAGACACTTAGGTTAACGAAAGACTGTTGCAGAACTTGTTTCCTAACAGGAACATTGTGAATCCCGGAGAGACACAAAAGGAACTGTTGGTAAAAGAGACATTGCCATCCTATTTCAACTCCAGGGGAAGGGAACCACCCTCTGGGTCCAAGATCTCTCACCTTGGAGAATGTTTTTGTTAAAGCTATTCTAATTTTCAGTTATGAACACTTTTTGCCAATATCAGGTTGAAGACATTTCCTTGCACCGCTTTTTTGTTTTGTTTATAGTGTGTCAGTGTAGAACGTTTTGGACACAAGTACGGCTTTTCAGTTACTGACATCCTGACACAGACAGATCCTTAGCTTTTAATTTTCAGGTATGGAAACTCCTCTTTAGAATAGAGTCAGAGAGGCAATTTCCCAACCCATTTTCATTTAAATAACAGTCTTTAATCTGAGACATGACAACTCGGTGTCCGGCTTTCATTTCTGACCCCTCACAGTAACTCCCTTCCCCTAGGTTCCCTTTTTATTCCTAGTGTTTTATTAACAATAGTTCTAATAGTTTCTTGGGCCTTATTTAGGCCTACTAGCACAATTGCCCACAAAAAACCAGCTCTGCAGTTCCCATGGTGGTTCTTCGATTGCAGCTTCTTTCTCCATCTGCAAGCCGCTCAGCTTTTCCATGCCGGTTCCGGCTCTTTGGTTCCCTGCTCCTCGCAGCGAGGTTCAGCTGTCGCTCGCCAGTCACCACTGCAGCTGTCAATGTCTCTAGGTTTGCGCTGCTTAAATGTCCTGGGCATAGGTATGTGCCGGAAAACACCAGAACGCTTGTTGAGCTTGTGAAGTCTTTTGCTCCATTCTCTCTTCTTTGTCCCAGTATTTAGAGGATTCTCAGAACCGTAATCCATTAGTGACAATTGATTTATGGACTTTGAATAAACATAAGCATAAAAAGGTTTTGATTGAAAAGTGGAGTTGCGAAAGGTGATTCCATCAGGTTGGCAAAGTTGGTTTATAGATTTTATATGAGAGGTTTCCTTGTTCTTTGTAGGAAAAGGAGCAGATACATGACAATAGGCCATGAGGGTTTCAGACATGGGGAGGTTATGTTCAAGGGAAAATAGCGGATACCATGTCTCACCCGATGGAGCCATGCTATTCACCCGGAGGCTGTCTCCTTCCATGTGGTCCTCCTTCAAATAGCCACCCGTATGGTCAGGATCAGGTAGGGGCTGCTGTCTGCAGGCTCTCTCGCCTGGACACTCTGTCACCATTGGAACTCTCTACCGGCCCCCTGGGCAAATTACTTTTCTCTCCAAATGGGCAGACCTTGCCTCCTCCCTCCTGGCCTCAAACACTCAACTCCTCCTTCTTGATGATCTTAACATCCATCTGGATTCTCCCTGTTCTTCATCTGCACTCTTTCACGACCTCTGAAACTCACTTTCCCTCTCTATCCTCCCCTCTGACCCGACGCACTCTGCTGGTCACACACTTGATGTCTTGATCTGTTAGGATTAAGGGCTGGAGCAAGAAAGGTGTGTGTAAAAACACGTAGAAAATGGAAAACTGGAGTAAAACTACAACTCCCAGCAGCACCTGGGAAGGGTGTAGGGTGGAAAAGCTGTGAACAATTAGCACATAGCAATGAAGGAGCACGCAGCATACGGCAGGTGTGGCTTATTTTGTATCGGCAACAGGAGACGGACGTGTGAGGCAGCGGCTGCAACACGCTCTATGAGAGAGCTCGGACGATTTGCAGCGGCGGCGAGTGAATGGTGAAAGCATCATCTGTTGCGTCCGGGACGGCTCACAGGTCTCCCGGACATGAGATAAGTGGGGGGGGGGGCGGCGGGCGGTTTTGTTTTCCTTGCCTGCCAGGTCCAGGCGAAGTACTGTGGTGTCCGGGACGACCTGCGGGTCTCCCGGACTGAAGATAAGTGCACACGAGTTCCTTTGGAATTCGTTTCTCTTTTGAACAGCATGCTGAATATTCTGCACGCATTTCTTGTATTCAAGTCTAGGGCCCAATTTTGCATGTGTTCCGTCTCAAGTGCGGATTGGGGTTTAACCCGTTCATAAAACGACAGGACTCTGCTGGATGTGTACGGAAGTCACGGCATTCTGAAAAGGGATATGGTGCCGTCATTATGTTTTGAAAGTCCACTTTGCATGTCATGTTTTATGTTCATTGCTTATACGTGCCTGATGGCCATGTGTTTGTGTTTATCATTGTGATCCATGTGAGTCCAACAAGTTTGGTGAATGGCAATCTATTTACATGTTGTTGGGAGACGAGTGCTATCAAGCTGGCACCCCATGAACCCGAAATACAGAATCAGGTGTATGCAGTCTTGGCAAGCTATTTACATGTTGTTAGAAGATGAGTGCTATCAAGCTAGCACCCCATGAACCAGATATACAGAATCAGGTGTATGTAGTATTATGTTGTTAGCACCCTGGGGTTCACACGTATTAAGAGTTGTCAAGCCTTAGGCAGAGATATGTATGACTTGGTATGAATGCTACAGGTACAGTGTGTTACAAGTGGAGAAGCAGGTAGGGTTTTTTCCCTGTGGTTTCCCCTCGTCCTATCCACCTTAGGTTTTCCCTCAACCTCTTTCCGGTGTTCCTATACTCCCCTACCCATCCACAACCTCTCCCTAACTCCTCTTCCCCCCATTGACTGCCACGTGGTGTCCTGTTTTCTATTATTAGGCACCTGTGCCAACCACGGGTGGAGGGTCGACTTTCATTCGGCTTCTATGGTTCAGGAAAGAGTGTCGGATACTCTCCCTTGGCATTGACATAATAAGCCACCCCCATATTGGGATACTTATAACCACCCAAGCCAAATGGAAGCGACACCTCCGCCTTTAGCCGATGTGCTAAAGGCACTACAGGATATTCAGATAGAGTTGGCACATGCTCGACAAGAGTCGGATAATCTAAAGACACAAGTTCAGAGTTTGGTAGCCCAGAGAACTCCATTAGAGAGTAATCGGGCAACAGGAGCTTCTACCAATCAAAACCCCACGGTAATTGTTCAACCTACAAGTAGTGTTCCACTGGCAGCACCAGAGCGTTCTGCGGGAGATCCGCGAAAATATATGATGTTCCTCACTCAATGTAGATTGCATTTTTTGTGTAAACCTACATCCTTTGAGTCAATACAGGCACAAACCGCTTTTATAATCTCCTATTTAACTGGGGACGCTGCTGCGTGGGCTCTGCCATTGGTACAAAAGGATGATCCATTGTTATATAACTGGGATGGTTTTTTAGCAGAATTTGGCAGACTATTTGACAGACGGGAGGTGTCGTTAGCTCAAGATAAGGAACTGTTGGGATTAAAACAAGGAACTAGGGACTTGGTCACCTATGTAACTCAGTTTAACAGGCTAGTAATTGAAACGGAGTGGCCGATGGCCAAGCAAACTGTTTTGTTTTATCAGGGGTTACGCGAGGAGCTTAAGGATGCAATTGCCCAAGTTGAGCCGCAACCCAGTACGTGTACGGCAATGATCGATTTGGCCTTACGTTTGGATCATAGGATTAATGAGAGAAAAGGGGACAAGAAAAGGCCAGAGGTAGTTCCCTTTGCACGATTGGATCGTGGGCGGGGAAGCAGGCTGAATGAAGTAGAGCCTATGCAGATTGGAAGTATAAGAGGGCCATTATCAGCAAGAGAAAAGGAACAACGGAAAATGAACAAATTATGTCTTTATTGTGGGCAGGCGGAACATTTTATACAAACCTGTCCCAATACTCCGCAGAAGAAGGTGGGAGGCAAAAAAAGCACCAAGGAAGCGGGAAAAGTGATGGGCCGACCTTAGGGCGAACACAGGTGTCAGGCCCGAAAGATATTTGGTTCCCCAGATGGGTGGCAAATACAGTGGGGGGTAAAACCTCTCATTATTACATTTTGGTAACATTATGTTTTGCATGCACTACACAAGAGGTTATGGCCATGGTTGACTCTGGGGCTACAGGTAATTTTGTAGATATTTCTTTTGCTAAACAGTTAGGATTGCCAGTAGTGGAGAAACTAAAGATAGGAGTACAATCTGTGGATGGTTCACTATTAGTGTCAGGTCCCATACGGAAACAGACTCAAAGTTTGGAGATGATCTGTGCATCAGGTCATAGGGAGGAACTCACATTTGACTTGATTGCAGCCCCACAGTTCAGATTGATTTTGGGCATGCCATGGTTGGTGTTGCATAATCCTAGAATACATTGGAGAAGACACATATTGTGGTTTGAGGAGGAACATTGTCAGGGACACACATTATCAGAAGCAGGACCAGTCAGATTGTTGACGGAAAGGGGAGTGGACAATCAGATTGTGGGGGCTATGAATGGAGAGATTCCTCCACAGTATCAAGAATTTGTTAAGATGTTTGACAAGAGGGTGGCAGACCAATTACCTCCCTATAGATCTTATATTTGCATTATCGAATTGGAAGAAGGGGAAAAATTGCCTTGCAGTAGGATTTATGCTCTTACAGAAAAAGAAAACCAGTATTTACTTGAATATTTGGATGAGATGTTGGCTAAGGGGTTTATACAGCATTCCACGTCCCCAGTCTCCTCAACATTGTTTTTTGTTCCTAAGAAGGAAGGAACTTTACGAACATGCATAGATTATCGTGCTTTAAATAAAGTAACAATTAAGAACAGATTTCCCTTGCCATTGCTTGCAGTTCTCTTGGACCAAGTGAGGACAGCCAAGATGTATACTAAGTTGGATTTAAGAGGAGCATATCACCTGATACGGGTTAAAGAGGGCGATGAGTGGAAAACCGCTTTCAGGACAAAGCTTGGGTTGTTTGAATATTTGGTTATGCCTTTTGGTTTATGTAATGCTCCGGCGGCTTTTCAGTTTTTTATGCAAGAGGTATTGCATGATTTCATTGATGTTTTTGTTTTTGTTTATATTGGTGATATTTTTATTTATTCAGACTCGTCAGAACAACATGTCCAACATGTACAAAAGGTATTGCAACGGTTGCATGAGCATCAATTGTGTGTTAAATTGGAGAAATGTGCCTTCCATGTGACTCAAGTAGAGTTTTTGGGTTTTATTTTAACTGCAACAGGAATTGTGATGGATCCAAAGAAAGTGCAGGCAGTAAGAGAGTGGCCATCACCACAATCCATAAAAGACATTAAGGGGCTGATTCATGGAATCTGTTTTCCTAAAAACGGGGATATGTGCGCCATTCTTCCCAGCACTCCCCATTTATTAAACAGGATTTGCGGGCAGAATGACGCACAAATCCCCGTTTTTCGGCACACAAACTCCATGAATCAGCCCCTTAGTCATTTCTGGGGTTTGCCAACTTTTATAGAAGATTCATTGGCAATTTCTCTGAAATTGTGACTCCCATTACACAATTGCTTAAGAAAGCAGTGCGTTTTACGTGGAGTGCTGAGGCAGAAAAAACCTTTCAGGAGTTAAAGGTAGCGTTTACTACTGCACCATTATTAAGACATCCAAACCCTGAAAGGGTTTTTCAGGTGGAGACAGATGCCAGTAACGTGGCCATAGGAGCTATTCTGTCTCAAAAGGATGAAACAGGAGTATGGCATCCGGTGGCATTCTATTCAAGGAATCTGTCGGGGTGTGAACAAAATTATTCCATCACTGATAAAGAACTATTGGCTATCCGATCAGCATTTCTCGAGTAGAGACATTACTTACTGGGAGCACGGCATCAGGTGGTGGTGGAAACTGATCACAAAAATGTGCAGTACTTTAAGAGAGCTCAAACCTTAAGTCCGAGGCAATTAAGGTGGTCTCAGTATTTCAATGAATTTGATTTTGTGGTGACATTTAGACCAGGAAATAAGAATGGGAAGGCGGATGCCTTAACTCGGCAACAGAACTTAGACAATATTGTCAGTGAAAAGAAACCAATAATTACGCCTGACAAGATCATTGGGTCTATAACTAAGAAATTAAATGAGCAGGTGAAGAAGGCGTTACCAGCTAGACAATTGAAGGAGTGGCAGAATAGTCATCCGACAAGAACAGTACAGGAAGGATTATCATACCATCAGGGTAGATTGTATTTACCAACAAAAATGCTACAAGACAGGGCATTATTCTAGTGTCATAAATCACCCTTGGCGGGACATGCAGGTCAGAAAAAAATGAAGATGATGTTGGAAAAATATTTTTGGTGGCCCACATTAACACAAGATATAATGACTTACTTGGTGAAATGTGAAAATTGTTTACGAAATAAGGCAGATCATGTTAAAAAGAGGGGATTGTTACAGCCATTACCCACTCCTGAGAAGTCATGGACTCACATTTCCATGGATTTCATAACAGATTTGCCTCCTGACAATCAATTTGACACCATTTTGGTGGTAGTGGATTACTTGTCTAAAAAGGCTCATTTTGTGCCTTGTGCTGGTATACCAGGAGCAGGTCAGTTGGCAGAGTTATTTCTGCAACATATAGTGAGATTAGATGGTCTCCCAAAGAGTATTGTTTCAGACAGGGGTTCTCAGTTCACTTCCAGGTTTTGGCATGCTTTTTGTCGACTTTTAGGAATCAACTGTGCTCTATCCACCAGCTATCACCCTGAAACAGATGGTCAGACAGAAAGGGTGAATCAAACCCTTGAGCAGTATTTGCGAGTGTATTTGGGAGATGGAAGAGAATCCTGGGTTCAAGCCTTATGGTTGGCAGAATTCACATATAACAACACCTTTCATAGTTCACTGGGAATGGCTCCTAATAAGTGTTTGTATGGTCATGAGCAGAATATGATACCTGAACATTTGCCAGAGGTAAACAGCAGGCCCGCGTTACAGGAGCGAAAACAGTTGCTTCTGGAAGTCAGACAAAGAGCACGGGCCAATTTGGAGTATGCTAAAAGACAATACAAAATACAAGCTGATAAACATAGGCAGGACAGTCCTAAATATCAAATGGGAACAGAGTGTGGTTATCGACTCAAAATGTATCTATGATAGGATCACGTAAATTCATGCCTAGATTCATTGGGCCCTATACCATTATTCAATGTGTTTCTGAAACTGCTATGAAATTACGTTTGCCTAAAAATTTGGCCATACATCCAGTGTTCCATGTATCTTTACTTAAACCTGCAGATTCCAGGATGACGACTAAACGGCCTCCAGCAATACTGAAAGAAGGACATGAAGAATATGAAGTAGAACAAATCTTGGATGTCAAGAAACGGGGCCAGAAGGTTTGGTATTTGGTTAAATGGAAAGGCTATGGACCGGAGGATTGTTCTTGGGAGCCGGCAGGAGCCGGCATGCTCCTCGGCTGGTCACACATTTTCATAAGCAACGTTTGGCAAAAACCGGCCTGAGGAAGGGCCGTGGGAGAGGAGGTAATGTTAGGATTAAGGGCGGGAGCAAGAAAGGTGTGTGTAAAAACACGTAGAAAATGGAAAACTGGAGTAAAATTACAACTCCCAGCAGCACCTCGGAAGGGTGTAGGGTGGAACAGCTGTGAACAATTAGCACATAGCAATAAAGGAGCAGGCAGCATACGGCAGGTCTGGCTTATTTTGTATCGACAACAGGAGACAGACGTGTGAGGCGGCGGCTGCAATACGCTCTATGAGAGAGCTCGGACGATTTGCAGCGGCGGCGAGTGAATGGTGAAAGCATCATCTGTTGCGTCCGGGACAGCTCACAGGCCTCCCGAACATGAAATAAGTATGGGGCGGCGGCGGGCGGTTTTGTTTTCCTTGCCTGCCAGGTCCAGGTGAAGTACTGTGGTGTCCGGGACGACCTGCGAGTCTCCCGGACTGAAGATAAGTGCACACGAGTTCCTTTGGAATTCGTTTCTCTTTTGAACAGCATGCTAAATATTCTGCACGGCATTTCTTGTATTCAAGTCTAGCGCCCAATTTTGCATGTGTTCCGTCTCAAGTGCGGATTGGGGTTTAATCCGTTCATAACACGACAGGCTCTGCTGGATGTGTAGGGAAGTCACGGCATTCTGAAAAGGGATATGGTGCCGTCATTATGTTTTGAAAGTCCACTTTGCATGTCATGTTTTATGTTCATTGCTTATACGTGCCTGATGGCCATGTGTTTGTGTTTATCATTGTGATCCATGTGAGTCCAACCAGTTTGGTGAATGGCAATCTATTTACATGTTGTTAGGAGACGAGTGCTATTAGCTGGCACCCCATGAACCCGATATACAGAATCAGGTGTATGCAGTCTTGGCAAGCTATTTACATGTTGTTAGAAGACGAGTGCTATCAAGCTAGCACCCCATGAACCAGATATACAGAATCAGGTGTATGTAGTATTATGTTGTTAGCACCCTGGGGTTGACATGTATTAAGAGTTGTCAAGCCTTAGGGAGAGATATGTATGACTTGGTATGAATGCTACAGGTACAGTGTGTTACAAGTAGAGAAGCAGGTAGGGTTTTTTCCCTGTGGTTTCCCCTCATCCTATCCACCTTAGGTTTTCCCTCAACCTCTTTCCGGTGTTCCTATACTTCCCTACCCATCCACAACCTCTCCCTAACTCCTCTTCCCCCCATTGGCTGCCACGTGGTGTCCTGTTTTCTATAATCAGGCACCTGTGCCAACCACGGGTGGACGGTAGACTTTCATTCGGCTTCTGTGGTTCGGGAGAGAGTGTCTAATACTCTCCCTTCGCATTGACATGATCTCCTCTGGCCTCCTTCTCTCTACTCCCCTTAACATACCTCTATCCTGGGGTGATCATTGTCTCCTCTCCACCCATCTGTCTATCTCCTCCCCCCAAGCCAAGGCTCCCCCAAGATTGCCATTCTCCTTTCTCGGACATCTGGCCCATGAAGCGCGTGTCAATTGAGGCTTTCGCTGCCACCTTCACCCCTCCTCCCCCTCCCCAGGCTGACTCACACCCTGACACAGCCCTGTCCCTGCTCTACTCCTCTATCTCTTCTACTCTTGATGCTCTTGCCCCTGTCATGAGGATCCATTTGAAGTCCAAAGCCAAGTGTAATTCCTAGTATGACTGTGACCTATCTACACTCAAATGCAAGTGTAGGGCGGCTGAGAGGAAATGGATGTCTTCCTGCTCATCCTCTAACAAACTGGCCTGCCGCCTGCTCCAAAGGCAATATCGTCTCTCGGTCCGCTCCAAGAAGAGAGCTCACATTCAAGCCCGCATCTCTGCGACATTTAACAACTCGGCCGAACTCTTTAAAATCTGCAAGGAGCTGGCCAACTCTGCTGCAGTGTCCACCCCCTCTTGCCTCCCAGGCTCTTTGCAATGCCCTTGTCTCTCACTTTCATTCCAAAACCGAAGACATCTTGTCCACCCTCTCCTCCACCTCGCCTCCTCTCTCCCTCCCGGCTTGCAGACCATCCTTCAGCCACCCCCCTCCCTCTTTCTCCTCCTTTCCTCTTTTCTCCCCAGATGAGGTTGCTAGACAAGTCTGATCTATGAAAGCCTCATCAAAACAGGTCCACCCCTGTTCCGCTAAAACTATTAAGGACCTCATTGATGCCCTCTCTCTGACCCTTGCTGATTTCTGAAACCATTCTTTTGCCTCTGGATATTTCCCTTCCCCCCTCAAGCACTCCCTTGTGCAACATCCCCTCCCCATGAAACCCACAGCTGATCCCTCTTGTCAGGCTAACTGTCGCCCAATTTCTATTACTCCCTTTTTGGGAAAGCTCCTGGAAAAACTGGCCATCTCCCAGCTTAACCTTCTTTCTGACTCTGTTGGCACTCTCCATGATCACCAATCTGGATTCAGAGATGCCAGAAGCACGGAAATTGCTCTCCTGAACATCTGTGAAAACCTGCTCTCTAACCTTGGCTCTAACATTCCCTCCGTCCTTATCCTTCTTGATCTCTCCTCTGCTTTCGACACGGTCAACCATACCATCCTGCTCAATCAACTCCATTACAACCTGCTCTGGCCTGGCTGACCTCTTTCCTTTCTGATCGACCCTCCCAGATAACACTTGGGTCCTTCCTGTCCACTATCGCCCTCTCTACCTGTGGTGTTCCCCAGGGGTCTAACCTCTCGCCCTGGCTTTTCAACCAATACCTGGTAGCTCTCGCCTACTGCATTTCCATTTTCTGCTCAACTTCCAGTGCTATGCTGATGACACCCAACTCATTTTCAGGCTTCCTTTAGCCACCTCCTCACCTTCCCTCATCTCTGATTGCCTTTCCGCCATTCAAAATTGGTGTGCTGCCAACGATCTTTGTCTAAACGCCAACAAAACTGAGATCCTCCTCATTGGGACAACTTCACCATCCTTTGCCCTCACTCTCTGGCCTGCCTCCCTTGGCCCTCCTCCTACCCCTACTTGCGAGGCTAAGAACCTCAGGGTCATCTTTGACTCCACACTTTCCTTTTCCGCACACATCTCTGACGTCTCTAAAAAGTCAAACTTCTAACTGTACCTCCTCAAAGGTACTCTGCCTTTCCTCTCCTTCCCCCAGAAACTCACAGTCTCCCACAGTCTTCGGCTGGGGCCTCCCTTTGGAACAGCCTCCCGGCCACCCTGAAACTTGAGGAGGACCATCTCCGGTTCCGTAAGAACCTCAAGACCTTCCTCTTCGCTTCGGCCTTTGCCTATCACTGATGACTCCACTGGATTCATCACAGACCTCTTAACGTGCGGTGTAATAAGTGAAGGATTTAAGAAATAATCTAATAGTCCTGAATGTGGGAAGAGGCTCCTACCAGTACTTGGCCACTTTATTGCTTTACAATTCTCTGGTGACAGCACGTCCAGGAGGATATCCTGTTTTAGTGCAGCTTTGTGGTTTAACCAAATCAAACACCTTAGATAGGTTGGCATTAATGAGAAGTCCTGCGTTATAGGAGATAGCTGAGCTTCTAAATACAGTATCTCATTAGCTTTTGATGATCGAACCCCCAGCAGTGTTTGCAGGAACTGTTGCTCCACTGTACGATATGATGTGACAGGTTATTTATATCGCGCTTAATACCAAGAGGTTTCTAAGCGCGGACCCAGGGATCGAACTTGTGGTACTCCATGATGTTTTGCTTCAAAGGCGATCATGTTGCCCCCGAGCTATCCTCCCGAGACAAGTGAGGAAAGTGAAGATAACGCCCACACACCACTTGCGTATCTGACAAGGCCTTAGCATTTTCCACCATACACCTTTAGAGCCTATGGCTCCTCCACCATGATGTCTTGTAAACTGCAATACTCTTCCCACCGCCTGCTCCATTTTGGTGCCCATTTTCTCAATATGATTACTCAAACTATTCTTACATGAGAATCTCACGCCCAAGTACACAAAGTGTTCACTATTTCCAGTACTTGGTTACCATTAAAAAAGGGGATCATCTTGGCCTTTCTATTGAAATAAACCGTGGACAAGAGCATGGAGGTGAATTGTAGAGCAGGAGAGGTATTGGTTAGTGAGTGCTGGTGGTACTATGTTGCAAGTGTGCATGAAAGACTAGTGAATTTGTGGAGTGCTTTCGTAGAGTGCTGTTCTGCTGGATGCTGCCAGAGCGTTCCCCTTTACTTGCAATCTAAACACACAAACAAGTTTATACCATCTCATCAGAACGTGGCATACGAAACTATCTAATATAAGGAATCTGAACTCTCGAATATAACACTGTGGATTTTGAACGACTAATATAACAGTGTTTATTTCCTTTTTCTCATAGTGTTAATAGACACTCCCCCTGAGTAAAGGATGTGATTATTTAAACAGCGGCACGCGCGAATCGCGCGCGCATTTGTGGAGTGCTTTTGTAGAGTGCGGTTCAGCTGGAGTTCTGCCAGAGTGTACCCCTTTACTTGGACTCTAAACACAACAAGTTTGAACTATCTCATCAGAACGTGGCGGTATGAAACTATCCAAGGAATCTGAACTCTCGAATAGAACACTGTGGACCTTGAACGAGTAATATAACAGTGTTTATTTCCTTTTTCTCATAGTGTTAATGACCACCCCCCCTGAGTAAAGGACATGATAATTTAAACAGTGGGGCACGCGCAATCGCGCGCATTCGTGGAGTGCTTTCGTAGAGTGCTGTTCAGCTATTCCGCAGTATCGCGGTTCAGCAGAAAGCTCCACATTCGTCTTTCTCCTATTAGCTGTGTGTGAATATGGCGGCGTATACGCTCACCACACACATGCCAGACATGACGGGCTTGTCGATAATGCGTCCTCAGCCTGCTCGTACTACCCAAGGCCGGTCCGCTGCGCAATTACAAGGAAAGAAAACGAAGTCACTTAATGAGGCTATCAGGTACGTCTATCATGCACGCAAAGACCAGTTATTATCTCCCACAAGGGTCTTAGTGTCAAAGCTGACCGGCAGGACCGGTGAGAAGCAAGCAGATCTAGCCTCCCATGATTTGTTACAATTTAACAAGCAACCTTCATTGACAAGGGAGAAACAGTTAATAGAAATAACAGATAAGACCCATCTCAACTGCTCCACACAAATAGTAGTTGTTGAAGGAGAAGGGAAGCAGAACAGATCGCCGATGAAAGGGTGGATTCAGTGGTGACTCCCAGGGAACTCTTGGTGCATGCACCAGAACATCTAACATGTACGCTATTATATTCCCAAGTCATTAGTCAACCAAGCCAGCCTCGTATATTACAAACTAAGTCCACTGTAGGATCACCAGTCACTCGAATGAGAGAAACACCAGAGAACCTTACTGGCAACGAAAGTGAATCTGGATGATACATAAGTAGTCCCCCTCATACTTCCTGTACATCAGTCAAACTCATGCCAAATGAGGGCCACCGCATAGAAATTCAAACCCGGCCCCTTCAATTGACGGAATTGAAGAACCAACTAGAACCGAGGGAGAACAAGCAAAACACCTCCCTAGACCTATCAAAGTCCCCAATTCTTTATCCTGATTCAGACGACTCCTCGGAATCCCTGGGAGCCTCCTCTGTCTCATTTGCAAGGCCCACACCGATACCATTCTTTGGGTTCCTGCACCCTCAAAACTCCATAACAGAACGTGGTCTTACCACAATTAAAACAAGAATTTATAGCTTGCTTAAATTGTATTATACTAGTGAATGTGATTAGGAGAGGGAGTATAGGGAGTGAATGTGAAGGAATGTGAGGGGGAAAAGATGGGCCTATGAGAAGAAGGTGGGCTGGATGGTAGTAGTAGTGTGAAGGAGGAAATGGTATTGTGAAGGTGGGAGTGGTAGAGTGTAAGCAGTAATTGTCACATTGAAGGGTGGTGGCAGTGGTAGAATGAGTGAGAGGCATTGGAGGGACAGAGGAGGAAAGACACTCAGAGTAACAGAAGTGAAGGTGGGAGAAGTTGTAAGTAGGAGACTAGAGGGAGAGGGGAGAAGAGTATAGTGAGAGGGGCAGGAACAACAGGATGCGAGAGGAAGACAACCGAGTTGAACGAGTGAAGGCAAATCCCTGGACCTCTGGTAGTCACTAAACAACTGATGGTTTAGAGTGAGTCTAGGAAGTCTGGGATTGAGTATGGGCCTGCCACATGGTGGGTTGGCAGTCATGTGTTCTCCAGCAGCCACAGTGACGTCCACGACTACAATATTCTGTACACGAATGACAATTTTTTGGAACATTAGGGTGCAGAGCTAAAAGTCATTACTCTGCATCAGTGTGTAGACAGAACACTAATGTTGCTCTTGTGTGTGATCCTTACAAGGAGATAAATAAAACAACAGAACCTTTGCCCACGAGGAACCATTTCCATGTGCTACATCCCATCAAGGAATGTCCCGCCGATGAGCTCTAACACCCAGTCGAGGTTGAAATGGAAGACCAGCACTTGATTTATAGGTCCCTGTAAAGAATATCATCAATGTGTATAAAATGGTGCAGGTAATTCTGTTTGGGAAACAGGAGTCTGCTAGTCAGACACCCCTTTCATAAAGCGCCATGAAACTACAAGAGAATTCCTGGCAGGAGAGTACACAAGGCAGTTGGAATATTCTTGTATTTACAAAATTGAAACATAAACGAAACATCTCACCCATGATTAAAATCAGAAAAAAATGAATTAATCACACATTGTTCCATACATTATTTTAAAGTTAGATCAAGTTCCCTCAGTACTTTCAAAATTTCACTTGACAAACAAGCTTTGTGTCCTGATATCCACCTCTCCCAAAAAGAAACTGAAGACAAGCAAGTGTCCTGGATTACGAAACACGACAGATATTTAACTCTCTGATCCCATGTCACTGTGCTTACAAGCATTATATGTCTAAGAGTTTGAGTCCTTTGATCTGTACATAGGGGACACTGGCTATTTTCATCGAGATCCTTAAACCTAATACATTGAATCTGTCTCGTTGGAAGGAGATTGAGACGGAATCTTAAAAATTCCAAACGCCATCTAGAGCTTGGAAAATGTCTTAAATAAATAAGCTGGTAGGAACCCCTGAGTTTATCGTATTCCGACAGTGGTTTTGCTAGCACTAAGTCACGCACAACAGAGAATGTATGTATTCAATAATTCTTTGATACTTAGTGGATTAAGGATTAGAACCTCCTCAGAGCGGTCACACATTTGAAGAATTTTCTGCACCACTCTCCTAAATTCCAATAAAACAGATTACTTTCTGCACACACCTTTGGCCCATTATCTTCATACAAAGATTTCCCCTGGGGTACCAACAAAAGCCTATATAGGGAAATTACCCTTGAGTTCATGTGAGATCTGATAAATTGAAACCCCATCCTGTATCTTAGACTCGCAACGGGCAAGCGCTGTTTCAGATTTAATACACCCTTCCACGTTTTTCCTTCAAAACGAGACCAATCTATTAGGTTTACTAGGGATTAGCATCTAAGCCATATACTAAAATCTGGATAACTTTGCCCTTATAAAATGTAACCATAGGCAGAATGGAAAACTTACAATATGTATGCACTAACTTCTTACTTTTACTTCCAGGTCAAGAATGACATTGGATAATGCCGAAAAAGATCGCAATTTGAAGCCTACGTGTAGGACTTCCTTTGCAACTGGAATATCACATTCATTCATATCCCATCTGTAAGGAATTTATTTCTTCAATGGCCTCTTAAACGTAACATCTTTTAAGTTTACTAGGTTTATCTGTAAAACCAATTTGGACCGCAGAATCCCCCAAGAAACCCAGTAGTCGCTGCAGGCCCTTAGGAGTATAATCAAGAAGCACTATGTCATTGGATTAGGCTATCCAGTTCAATCTTTCCAATGCCAATCCTAGGGCTAGCCAGTGCTGCCTGATCTAATGACTCTGCCAGATCTGCAAGATAGAGATTAAAGAGACAGGGAGCCAAAATACATCCCTGCCTCACGCCTCTATCAACCACAACGGGAGATGACAGGTTGCCCTGCATGTCCAATCTGACCAACATTTGCGAGCAATCATGTACGTTTACAATTATTGACAGCATGAAATCCCCCATTTCAGCAATTTAGACCAAAGGCGGACCCTATCCACGGTATCAAACGCCTTAGTAAGATCCACCCATGCACAAAACAAAGATGAATGATCTGGTTGTCACTATAATCATAACTATGCCATTTAAAGAAGTAGACAGACCTCTTCAGAATCCAACCTGATGCCCAGACAGAATACTCCTTTTTTCAGCCCAGGACTCCAGCGCCCTCAAAACAGCAGTAGCAGAAATCTTGCTTTCGGTGTTCAGGAGGGTGTCCGGCCGCTAATTGGAAGGATCTGGCCGGTTGGCCTTCTTATAAACTGGAATTACAATTGCCAAACGCCAGGAATTGGGTAAATGTTTTTACTTTAAGATCTCTCTGAACAATATCAAAAGCAGTCTTGCCCATAGTTTAACATCCTAATCTGATTCGTCAAACTATTCGGGCTGGGCGCCCTTGAAGAAGAGGACTTTATGATCAGATCAACTAATAAATCCTCGGATAAATTTACTTGCCAAGGAGTATCCACCGGCTGATCAAACTCTGAACCAGAGGGCTTCCCATATAATGTCCAAAAAACATGTGTCCAAGAGGATTCTATCAGCCCTATAATCTGCATAGAGCTCCGAGGGGCCTGCAGATGACTAACAATTGACCAAAAGGATCGGGAGTTTGAACTGCTCACTGCCCTCAACATGAACTCCCCATCCTTTTGAAGGCAGAAGTATCTATTGGATTTAGACCAATTTTTATAATTGCTGCACAGAATTTTTGTTTGTATCAACTTATCAGAGTGACTCAACAAAGAACTCCGCAGAGCTGTTATAACACTTTTTTTCTGCAACCATGTTGCATCATCAAAGGTATGAGAATGATTAGTCTTCGATTTTACTGCCACTACGCTCAGAGGACTTGAATTCCAAAGAAAATCCACAAAATTCAAGGGGTTGCAGAGAGATCTCAGATCAGACACAGAAGAGAAGAAAACCGAGGTGTGGAGAGAATAATTTAATATTTGACTGCCCCCTCCACCCGTCCGCAACCTCACAGCTCTGTTCCTACCATTATTGGCAAAGATAGGCTCAATTTGACATTTTGTTAGATTTAAATCAGATAGTGCAAAAGATCTAATCACCATGTTGTGATCACTCACATCTGAAACGCTAATATGAAAATTCAAACAAAAATCAAACCACTCTCTGGGCAAAAACAGATAATCGATTGTCGAACCCTGAAAAACTCTCTTCCTTGTAAAAACTGGGGGAACGTTTCCCTCTATATATTCGATTTACCATCATTAACTCCCACTGTGATAAAAACGAGTACCATTGGCTCCCAGTTACTGAAGGCTCTTTGATATAGGAGCACGCCCCGCTACAAGAACGGATATATTGGTAGTTCAGATCACCCATTAGGATTATACCCACAGGGCTAGAATAATCATCCTCATTAACTGATTGGACAGAGCAGATAGGATTATTGACAAAATGGTGCTTGAGGGATTCCAATAGATATTTATAGCCACTGTAGGCTTCAAGGCAGCTCCAGCCGATAGATATAATTTTACGGCTAAGATGACCTGAGATTCACAGTCAACTCGTTCAATGTCAACTGGGAAGGCATTTCTCACTATCAAAAGCCCTCCAATCGGGCGACCTTCCCCACGTTTGGTTACAATTTGTTCAACGCCTGAAAACCTGTCCATCTTAAATGGGATGGTTAACCAGGTCTCCTGGAACATCACCATATCAACATTTCCAAAGATTATATCCCTGATCATCACATTTTTTAAAAAGCTGGAGCCCCTTGTATTCCAGACAATAATTTTAAAGTCAGTTCTGACTAAAGGAAGTCCTCAGCTTCCCTCAATTTTTCAAAGATCTGTCTTAGAATGTCAGGCAGAAGACTCCACAGTTTAGACTTAGTAACAGCCTGAAGCTCTCCTGACTGACCCCTATAACACCCCCACCCTGCTTTTTTATGTACGGTTACCGTTAACATCTCGATAGAGCTACCTCTCCCACTATGCAAGTTTATACCGTTAAGTTCTTGCTCAAAAGCACTTAGGAGTTTGCTTGAAACCTCGTAACCCAGAGCCAATAGATCACAACCCGCAGCCATAACAGCATTAGCTACAAGAAATACTAAAAGGACAGTGTTTGCGAAACAAAAGAGACACTTAGGTTAACGAAAGACTGTTGCAGAACTTGTTTCCTAACAGGAACATTGTGAATCCCAGAGAGACACAAAAGGAACTGTTGGTAAAAGAGACATTGCCATCCTATTTCAACTCCAGGGGAAGGGAACCACCCTCTGGGTCCAAGATCTCTCACCTTGGGGAATGTTTTTGTTAAAGCTATTCTAATTTTCAGTTATGAACACTTTTTGCCAATATCAGGTTGAAGACATTTCCTTGCACCGCTTTTTTGTTTTGTTTTTAGTGTGTCAGTGTAGAACGTTTTGAACACAAGTACGGCTTTTCAGTTACTGACATCCTGACACAGACAGATCCTTAGCTTTTAATTTTTAGGTAGGGAAACTCCTCTTTACAATAGAGTCAGAGAGGCAATTTCCCAACCCATTTTCATTTAAATAACAGTCTTTAATCAAAGACATGACAACTCTGTGTCCGGCTTTCATTTCTGACCCCTCACAGTAACTCCCTTCCCCTAGGTTCTCTTTTTATTCCTAGAGTTTTATTAACAATAGTTCTAATAGTTTCTTGGGCCTTATTTAGGCCTACTAGCACACTTGCCCACAAAAAACCAGCTCTTCTGTTCCCATGGTGGTTCTTCGATTGCAGCTTCTTTCTCCATCTGCAAGCCGCTCAGCTTTTCCACGCCGGTTCCGGCTCTTTGGTTCCCTGCTCCTCGCAGCGAGGTTCAGCTGTCGCTCGCCAGTCGCCACTGCAGCTGTCAATGTCTCTAGGTTTGCGCTGCTTAAATTTCCCGGGCATAGGTATGTGCTGGAAAACACCAGAACGCTTGTTGAGCTTGTGAAGTCTTTTGCTCTATTCTCTCTTCTTTGTCCCAGTACTTAGAGGATTCTCAGAACCGTAATCCATTAGTGGCAATTGATTTATGGACTTTGAATAAACATAAGCATAAAAAGGTTTTGATGGAAAAGTGGAGTTGCGAAAGGTGATTCCATCAGGTTGGCAAAGTTGGTTTATAGATTTTATATGAGAGGTTTCCTTGTTCTTTGTAGGAAAAGGAGCAGATGCATGACAATAGGCCATGAGGGTTTCAGACATGGGGAGGTTATGTTCAAGGGAAAATAGCGGATACCATGTCGCACCCGATGGAGCCATGCTAATCACCCGGAGGCTGTCTCCTTCCATGTGGTCCTCCTTCAAATAGCCACCCATATGGTCAGGATCAGGTAGGGGCTGCTGTCTGCAGGCTCTCTCTCCTGGACACTCTGTCACCATTGGAACTCTTTACCGGCCCCCTGGGCAAATTACTTTTCTCTCCAAATGGGCAGACCTCGACCTCTTCCCTCCTGGCCTCAAACACTCAACTCCTCCTTCTTGATGATCTTAACATCCATCTGGATTCTCCCTGTTCTTCATCTGCACTCTTTAACGACCTCTGAAACTCACTTTCCCTCTCTATCCTCCCCTCTGACCCGACTCACTCTGCTGGTCACACACTTGATGTCTTGATCTGCTAGGATTAAGGGCTGGAGCAAGAAAGGTGTGTGTAAAAACTTGTAGAAAATGGAAAACTGGAGTAAAACTACAACTCCCAGCAGCACCTGGGAAGGGTGTAGGGTGGAACAGCTGTGAACAATTAGCACATAGCAATAAAGGAGCACGCAGCATACGGCAGTTGTGGCTTATTTTGTATCGGCAACAGGAGACGGACGTGTGAGGCGGCGGCTGCAACACGCTCTATGAGAGAGCTCGGACGATTTGCAGCAGCGGCGAGTGAATGGTGAAAGCATTATCTGTTGCGTCCGGGACGGCTCACAGGTCTCCCGGACATGAGATAAGTGGGGGGGGCGGCGGGCGGTTTTGTTTTCCTTGCCTGCCAGGTCCAGCCGAAGTACTGTGGTGTCCGGGACGACCTGCGGGTCTCCCGGACTGAAGATAAGTGCACACAAGTTCTTTTGGAATTCGTTTCTCTTTTGAACAGCATGCTGAATATTCTGCACTGCATTTATTGTATTCAAGTCTAGGGCCCGATTTTGCATGTGTTCCATGTCAAGTGCGGATTGGGGTTTAACCCGTTCATAACACGACAGGACTCTGCTGGATGTGTAGGGAAGTCTCGGCATTCTGAAAAGGGATATGGTGCCGTCATTATGTTTTGAAAGTCCACTTTGCATGTCATGTTTTATGTTCATTGCTTATACGTGTCTGATGGCCATGTGTTTGTGTTTATCATTGTGATCCATGTGAGTCCAACCAGTTTGGTGAATGGCAATCTATTTACATGTTTTTAGGAGACGAGTGCTATCAAGCTGGCACCCCATGAACCCGATATACAGAATCAGGTGTATGCAGTCTTGGCAAGCTATTTACATGTTGTTAGAAGACGAGTGCTATCAAGCTAGCACCCCATGAACCAGATATACAGAATCAGGTGTATGTAGTATTATGTTGTTAGCACCCTGGGGTTGACACGTATTAAGAGTTGTCAAGCCTTATGCAGAGATATGTATGACTTGGTATGAATGCTACAGGTACAGTGTGTTACAAGTAGAGAAGCAGGTAGGGTTTTTTCCCTGTGGTTTCCCCTCGTCCTATCCACCTTAGGTTTTCCCTCAACCTCTTTCTGGTGTTCCTATACTCCCCTACCCATCCACAACCTCTCCCTAACTCCTCTTCCCCCCATTGACTGCCACGTGGTGTCCTGTTTTCTATTATCAGGCACCTGTGCCAACCACGGGTGGAGGGTCGACTTTCATTCGGCTTCTATGGTTCAGGAGAGAGTGTCGAATACTCTCCCTTGGCATTGACATAATAAGCCACCCCCATATTGGGATACTTATAACCACCCAAGCCAAATGGAAGCGACACCTCCGCCTTTAGCCGATGTGCTAAAGGCACTACAGGATATTCAGATAGAGTTGGCACACGCTCGACAAGAGTCGGATAATCTAAAGACACAAGTTCAGAGTTTGGTAGCCCAGAGAACTCCATTAGAGAGTAATCGGGCAACAGGAGCTTCTACCAGTCAAAACCCCACGGTAATTGTTCAACCTACAAGTAGTGTTCCACTGGCAGCACCAGAGCGTTTTGCGGGAGATCCGCGAAAATATATGATGTTCCTCACTCAATGTAGATTGCATTTTTTGTGTAAACCTACATCCTTTGAGTCAATACAGGCAAGAACCGCTTTTATAATCTCCTATTTAACTGGGGACGCTGCTGCGTGGGCTCTGCCATTGGTACAAAAGGAGGATCCATTGTTATATAACTGGGATGGTTTTTTAGCAGAATTTGGCAGACTATTTGACAGACGGGAGGTGTTGTTAGCTCAAGATAAGGAACTGTTGGGATTAAAACAAGGAACTAGGGACTTGGTCACCTATGTAACTCAGTTTAACAGGCTAGTAATTGAAACGGAGTGGCCGATGGCCAAGCAAACTGTTTTGTTTTATCCGGGGTTAGGCGAGGAGCTTAAGGATGCAATTGCCCAAGTTGAGCCGCAACCCAGTACGTGTACGGCAATGATCGATTTGGCCTTACGTTTGGATCATAGGATTAATGAGAGAAAAGGGGACAAGAAAAGGCCAGAGGTAGTTCCCTTTGCACGATTGGATCGTGGGCGGGGAAGCAGGATGAATGAAGTAGAGCCCATGCAGATTGGAAGTATAAGAGGGCCATTATCAGCGAGTGAAAAGGAGCAACGTAAAATGAACAAATTATGTCTTTATTGTGGGCAGGCGGAACATTTTATACAAACCTGTCCCAATACTCCGCAGAAGAAGGTGGGAGGCAAAAAAAGCACCAAGGAAGTGGGAAAAGAGATGGGCCGACCTTAGGGGGAACACAGGTGTCAGGCCCAAAAGATATTTGGTTCCCCAGATGGGTGGCAAATACAGTGGGGGGTAAAACTTCTCATTATTACATTTTGGTAACATTATGTTTTGCATGCACTACACAAGAGGTTATGGCCATGGTTGACTCTGGGGCTACAGGTAATTTTGTACATATTTCTTTTGCTAAACAGTTAGGATTGCCAGTAGTGGAGAAACTAAAGATAGAAGGAGTACAATCTGTGGATGGTTCACTATTAGTGTCAGGTCCCATACGGAAACAGACTCAAAGTTTGGAGATGATCTGTGCATCAGGTCATAGGGAGGAAATCACATTTGACTTGATTGCAGCCCCACAGTTCAGATTGATTTTGGGCATGCCATGGTTGGTGTTGCATAATCCTAGAATAGATTGGAGAAGACAACTATTGTGGTTTGAGGAGGAACATTGTCAGGGACACACATTATCAGACGCAGGACCAGTCAGATTGTTGACGGAAAGGGGAGTGGACAATCAGATTGTGGGGGCTATGAATGGAGAGATTCCTCCACAGTATCAAGAATTTGTTAAGGTGTTTGACAAGAGGGTAGCAGACCAATTACCTCGCCATAGATCTTATGATTGCGTTATCGAATTGGAAGAAGGAGCAAAATTGCCTTGCAGTAGGGTTTATGCTCTTACAGAAAAAGAAAACCAGTATTTACGTGAGTATTTGGATGAGATGTTGGCTAAGGGGTTTATACAGCATTCCACGTCCCCAGTCTCCTCACCATTGTTTTTTGTTCCTAAGAAGAAAGGAACTTTACGAACATGCATAGATTATCGTGCTTTAAATAAAGTAACAATTAAGAACAGATTTCCCTTGCCATTGCTTGCAGTTCTCCTGGACCAAGTGAGGACAGCCAAGATATATACTAAGTTGGATTTAAGAGGAGCATATCACCTGATACGGGTTAAAGAGGGCGATGAGTGGAAAACCGCTTTCAGGACAAAGCTTGGGTTGTTTGAGTACTTGGTTATGCCCTTTGGTTTATGTAATGCTCCGGCGGCTTTTCAGTTTTTCATGCAAGAGGTATTGCATGATTCCATTGATGTTTTTGTTATTGTTTATATTGGTGATATTTTAATTTATTCAGACTCGTCAGAACAACATGGACAACATGTACAAAAGGTATTGCAACGGTTGCAAGAGCATCAATTGTGTGTTAAATTGGAGAAATGTGCCTTCCATGTGACTCAAGTAGAGTTTTTGGGTTTTATTTTAACTTCAACAGGAATTGTGATGGATCCAAAGAAAGTGCAGGCAGTTAGAGAGTGGCCATCACCACAATCCATAAAAGACATTTAGGGGCTGATTCATGGAATCTGTTTTCCTAAAAACGGGGATATGTGCGCCATTCTTCCCAGCACTCCCCATTTATTAAACAGAATTTGCGGGCAGAATGACGCACAAATCCCCGTTTTTCGACACACAAACTCCATGAATCAGCCCCTTACTCATTTCTGGGGTTTGCCAACTTTTATAGAAGATTCATTGGCAATTTCTCGGAAATTGTGACTCCCATTACACAATTGCTTAAGAAAGCAGTGCGTTTTACGTGGAGTGCTGAGGCAGAAAAAACCTTTCAGGAGTTAAAGGTAGAGTTTACTACTGCACCATTATTAAGACATCCAAACCCTGAAAGGGTTTTTCAGGTGGAGACAGATGCCAGTATCATGGCCCTAGGAGCTATTCTGTCTCAAAAGGATGAAACAGGAGTATGGCATCCGGTGGCATTCTATTCTAGGAATCTGTCGGGGTGTGAACAAAATGATTCCATCACTGATAAAGAACTATTGGCTATCCGATCAGCATTTCTCGAGTAGAGACATTACTTACTGGGAGCACGGCATCAGGTGGTGGTGGAAACTGATCACAAAAATGTGCAGTACTTTAAGAGAGCTCAAACCTTAAGTCCGAGGCAATTAAGGTGGTCTCAGTATTTCAATGAATTTGATTTTGTGGTGACATTCAGACCAGGAAATAAGAATGGGAAGGCGGATGCCTTAACTCGGCAACAGAACTTAGACAATATTGTCAGTGAAAAGAAACCAATAATTACGCCTGACAAGATCATTGGGTCTATAACTAAGAAATTAATTGAGCAGGTGAAGAAGGCGTTACCAGCTAGACAATTGAAGGAGTGGCAGAATAGTCATCCGACAAGAACAGTACAGGAAGGATTACCATACCATCAGGGTAGATTGTATTTACCAACAAAAATGCTACAAGACAGGGCATTATTCTGGTGTCATAAATCACCCTTGGCGGGACATGCAGGTCAGAAAAAAATTAAGATGATGTTGGAAAAATATTTTTGGTGGCCCACATTAACACAAGATATAATGACTTACTTGGTGAAATGTGAAAATTGTTTACGAAATAAGGCAGATCATGTTAAAAAGAGGGGATTGTTACAGCCATTACCCACTCCTGAGAAGTCATGGACTCACATTTCCATGGATTTCATAACAGATTTGCCTCCTGACAATCAATTTGACACCATTTTGGTGGTAGAGGATTACTTGTCTAAACAGGCTCATTTTGTGCCTTGTGCTGGTATACCAGGAGCAGGTCAGTTGGCAGAGTTATTTCTGCAACATATAGTGATATTAGATGGTCTCCCAAAGAGTATTGTTTCAGACAGGGGTTCTCAGTTCACTTCCAGGTTTTGGCATGCTTTTTGTCGACTTTTAGGAATCAACTGTGCTCTATCCACCAGCTATCACCCTGAAACAGATGGTCAGACAGAAAGGGTGAATCAAACCCTTGAGCAGTATTTGCGAGTGTATTTGGGAGATGGAAGAGAATCCTGGGTTCAAGCCTTATGGATGGCAGAATTCACATATAACAACACCTTTCATAGTTCACTGGGAATGGCTCCTAATAAGTGTTTGTATGGTCATGAGCAGAATAGGATACCTGAACATTTGCCAGAGGTAAACAGCATGCCCGCGTTACAGGAGCGAAAACAGTTGCTTCTGGAAGTCAGACAAAGAGCACGGGCCAATTTGGAGTATGCTAAAAGACAATACAAAGTACAAGCTGATAAACATAGGCAGGACAGTCCTAAATATCAAATGGGAACAGAGTGTGGTTATCGACTCAAAATGTATCTATGATAGGATCACGTAAATTCATGCCTAGATTCATTGGGCCCTATACCATTATTCAATGTGTTTCTGAAACTGCTATGAAATTACGTTTGCCTAAAAATTTGGCCATACATCCAGTGTTCCATGTATCTTTACTTAAACCTGCAGATTCCAGGATGACAACTAAACGGCCTCCAGCAATACTGAAAGAAGGACATGAAGAATATGAAGTAGAACAAATCTTGGATGTCAAGAAACGGGGCCAGAAGGTTTGGTATTTGGATAAATGGAAAGGCTATGGACCGGAGGATTGTTCTTGGAAGCCGGCAGGAGCCGGCATGCTCCTCGGCTGGTCACACATTTTCATAAGCAACGTTTGGCAAAAACCGGCCTGACGAAGGGCCGTGGGAAAGGTGTGTGTAAAAACACGTAGAAAATGGAAAACTGGAGTAAAATTACAACTCCCAGCAGCACCTGGGAAGGGTGTAGGGTGGAACAGCTGTGAACAATTAGCACATAGCAATAAAGGAGCAGGCAGCATATGGCAGGTGTGGCTTATTTTGTATCGACAACAGGAGACAGACGTGTGAGGCGGCGGCTGCAACACGCTCTATGAGAGAGCTCGGACGATTTGCAGCGGCGGCGAGTGAATGGTGAAAGCATCATCTGTTGCGTCCGGGACAGCTCACAGGCCTCCCGGACATAAGATAAGTATGGGGCGGCGGCGGGCGTTTTTTTTTTCCTTGCCTGCCAGGTCCAGGTGAAGTACTGTGGTGTCCGGGACGACCTGCGGGTCTCCCGGACTGAAGATAAGTGCACACGAGTTCCTTTGGAATTCGTTTCTCTTTTGAACAGCATGCTAAATATTCTGCACGGCATTTCTTGTATTCAAGTCTAGCGCCCAATTTTGCATGTGTTCCGTCTCAAGTGCGGATTGGGGTTTAACCCGTTCATAACACGACAGGCTCTGCTGGATGTGTAGGGAAGTCACGGCATTCTGAAAAGGGATATGGTACCGTCATTATGTTTTGAAAGTCCACTTTGCATGTCATGTTTTATGTTCATTGCTTATACGTGCCTGATGGCCATGTGTTTGTGTTTATCATTGTGATCCATGTGAGTCCAACCAGTTTGGTGAATGGCAATCTATTTACATGTTGTTGGGAGACGAGTGCTATCAAGCTGGCACCCCATGAACCCGAAATACAGAATCAGGTGTATGCAGTCTTGGCAAGCTATTTACATGTTGTTAGAAGATGAGTGCTATCAGGCTAGCACCCCATGAACCAGATATACAGAATCAGGTGTATGTAGTATTATGTTGTTAGCACCCTGGGGTTGACACGTATTAAGAGTTGTCAAGCCTTAGGGAGAGATATGTATGATTTGGTATGAATGCTACAGGTACAGTGTGTTACAAGTAGAGAAGCAGGTAGGGTTTTTTCCCTGTGATTTCCCCTCATCCTATCCACCTTAGTTTTTCCCTCAACCTCTTTCCGGTGTTCCTATACTCCCCTACCCATCCACAACCTCTCCCTAACTCCTCTTCCCCCCATTGGCTGCCACGTGGTGTCCTGTTTTCTATTATCAGGCACCTGTGCCAACCACGGGTGGACGGTCAACTTTCATTCGGCTTCTGTGGTTCGGGAGAGAGTGTCTAATACTCTCCCTTCGCATTGACATGATCTCCTCTGTCTCCCTCTGTCTACTCCCCTTACCACACCTCTATCCTGGGGTGAACATTGTCTCCTCTCCACCCATCTGTCTATCTCCTCCCCCAAGCCAAGGCTCCCCCAAGATTGCCATCTACCTTTCTCGGACATCTGGCCCATGAAGCGCGTGTCAATTGAGGCTTTCGCTGCCACCTTCTCCCCTCCACCCCCTCCCCAGGCTGACTCACACCCTGACACAGCCCTGTCCCTGCTCTACTCCTCTATCTCTTCTACTCTTGATGCTCTTGCCCTGTCATGAGGATCCATTTGAAGTCCAAAGCCAAGTGTAATTCCTAGTATGACTGTGACCTATCTACACTCAAATGCAAGTGTAGGGCGGCTGAGAAGAAATGGAGGGCTTCCTGCTCATCCTCTAACAAAATGGCCTGCCGCCTGCTCCAAAGGCAATATCGTCTCTCGGTCCGCTCCAAGAAGAGAGCTCACATTCAAGCCTGCATCTCTGCGACATTTAACAACTCGGCCGAACTCTTTAAAATCTGCAAGGAGCTGGCCAACTCTGCTGCAGTGTCCACCCTCTTGCCTCCCAGGCTCTTTGCAATGCCCTTGTCTCTCACTTTCATTCCAAAACCGAAGACATCTTGTCCACACTCTCCTCCACCTCGCCTCCTCTCTCCCTCCCGGCTTGCTGACCATCCTTCAGCCACGCCGCTCCCTCTTTCTCCTCCTTTCCTCTTTTCTCCCCAGATGAGGTTGCTAGACAAGTCTGATCTATGAAAGCCTAATCAAAACAAGTCCACCCCTGTTCCGCTAAAACTATTAAGGACCTCATTGATGCCCTCTCTCTGACCCTTGCTGATTTCTGCAACCATTCTTTTGCCTCTGGATATTTCCCTTCCCCCCTCAAGCACTCCCTTGTGCAACATCCCCTCCCCATGAAACCCACAGCTGATCCCTCTTGTCAGGCTAACTGTCGCCCAATTTCTATTACTCCCTTTTTGGGAAAGCTCCTGGAAAAACTGGCCATCTCCCAGCTTAATCTTCTTTCTGACTCTGTTGGCTCTCTCCATGATCACCAATCTGGATTCAGAGATGCCAGAAGCACGGAAATTGCTCTCCTGAACATCTGTGAAAACCTGCTCTCTAACCTTGGCTCTAACATTCCCTCCGTCCTTATCCTTCTTGATCTCTCCTCTGCTTTCGACACGGTCAACCATACCATCCTGCTCAATCAACTCCATTACAACCTGCTCTGGCCTGGCTGACCTCTTTCCTTTCTGATCGACCCTCCCAGATAACACTTGGGTCCTTCCTGTCCACTATCGCCCTCTCTACCTGTGGTGTTCCCCAGGGGTCTAACCTCTCGCCCTGGCTTTTCAACCAATACCTGGTAACTCTCGCCTACTGCATTTCCATTTTCTGCTCAACTTCCAGTGCTATGCTGATGACACCCAACTCATTTTCAGGCTTCCTTTAGCCACCTCCTCACCTTCCCTCATCTCTGATTGCCTTTCCGCCATTCAAAATTGGTGTGCTGCCAACGATCTTTGTCTAAACGCCAACAAAACTGAGATCCTCCTCATTGGGACAACTTCACCATCCTTTGCCCTCACTCTTTGGCCGGCCTCCCTTGGCCCTCCTCCTACCCCTACTTGCGAGGCTAAGAACCTCAGGGTCATCTTTGACTCCACACTTTCCTTTTCCGCACACATCTCTGACGTCTCTAAAAAGTCAAACTTCTAACTGTACCTCCTCAAAGGTACTCTGCCTTTCCTCTCCTTCCCCCAGAAGCTCACAGTCTCCCACAGTCTTCGGCTGGGGCCTCCCTTTGGAACAGCCTCCCGGCCACCCTGAAACTTGAGGAGGACCATCTCCGGTTCCGGAAGAACCTCAAGACCTTCCTCTTCACTTCGGCCTTTGCCTATCACTGATGACTCCACTGGATTCATCACAGACCTCTTAACGTGCAGTGTAATAAGTGAAGGATTTAAGAAATAATCTAATAGTCCTGAATGTGGGAAGAGGCTCCTACCAGTACTTGGCCACTTTATTGCTTTACAATTCTCTGGTGACAGCACGTCCAGGAGGATATCCTGTTTTAGGGCAGCTTTATGGTTTAACCAAATCAAACACCTTAGATAGGTTGGCATTAATGAGAAGTCCTGCGTTATAGGAGATAGCTGAGCTTCTAAATACAGTATCTCATTAGCTTTTGATGATCGAACCCCCAGCAGTGTTTGCAGGAACTGTTGCTCCACTGTACGATATGATGTGACAGGTTATTTATATCGCGCTTAATATCAAGAGGTTTCTAAGCGCACACCCAGGGATCGAACTTGTGGTACTCCATGATGTTTTGCTTCAAAGGCGATCATGTTGCCCCCGAGCTATCCTCCCGAGACAAGTGAGGAAAGTGAAGATAACGCCCACACACCACTTGCGTATCTGACAAGGCCTTAGCATTTTCCACCATACACCTTTAGAGCCTATGGCTCCTCCACCATGATGTCTTGTAAACTGCAATACTCTTCCCACCGCCTGTTCCATTTTGGTGCCCATTTTCTCAATATGATTACTCAAACTATTCTTACATGAGAATCTCACGCCCAAGTACACAAAGTGTTCACTATTTCCAGTATTTGGTTACCATTAAAAAAGGGGATCATCTTGGCCTTTCTATTGAAATAAACCGTGGACAAGAGCATGGAGGTGAATTGTAGAGCAGGAGAGGTATTGGTTAGTGAGTGCTGGTGGTACTATGTTGCAAGTGTGCATTAAAGACTAGTGAATTTGTCGAGTGCTTTCGTAGAGTGCTGTTCTGCTGGATTCTGCCAGAGCGTTCCCCTTTACTTGCAATCTAAACACACAAACAAGTTTATACCATCTCATCAGAATGTGGCATACGAAAGTATCTAATATAAGGAATCTGAACTCTCGAATATAACACTGTGGATTTTGAACGACTGATATAACAGTGTTTCTTTCCTTTTTCTCATAGTGTTAATAGACACTCCCCCTGAGTAAAGGATGTGATTATTTAAACAGCGGCACGCGCGAATCGCGCGCGCATTTGTGGAGTGCTTTTGTAGAGTGCGGTTCAGCTGGAGTTCTGCCAGAGTGTTCCCCTTTACTTGGACTCTAAACACAACAACAAGTTTAAACTATCTCATCAGAACGTGGCGGTATGAAACTATCCAAGGAATCTGAACTCTCGAATAGAACACTGTGGACCTTGAACGACTAATATAACAGTGTTTATTTCCTTTTTCTCATAGTGTTAATGACCACCCCCCCTGAGTAAAGGACATGATAATTTAAACAGTGGGGCACGCGCAATCGCGCGCATTCGTGGAGTGCTTTCGTAGAGTGCTGTTCAGCTATTCCGCAGTATCGCGGTTCAGCAGAAAGCTCCACATGCGTCTTTCTCCTATTAGCTGTGTGTGAATATGGCGGCTTATACGCTCACTACACACATGCCAGACATGACTGGCTTGTCGATAATGCGTCCTCAGCCTGCTCGTACTACCCAAGCCCGGTCCGCTGCGCAATTACAAGGAAAGAAAACGAAGTCACTTAATGAGGCTATCAGGTACTTCTATCATGCACGCAAAGACCAGTTATTATCTCCCACAAGGGTCTTAGTGTCAAAGCTGACCGGCAGGACCGGTGAGAAGCAAGCAGATCTAGCCTCCCATGATTTGTTACAATTTAACAAGCAACCTTCATTGACAAGGGAGAAACAGTTAATAGAAATAATAGATAAGACCCATCTCAACTGCTCCACACAAATAGTAGTTGTTGAAGAAGAAGGGAAGCAGAACAGATCGCCGATGAAAGGGTGGATTCAGTGGTGACTCCCAGGGAACTCTTGGTGCATGCACCAGAACATCTAACATGTACGCTATTATATTCCCAAGTCATTAGTCAACCAAGCCAGCCTCGAATATTACAAACTAAGTCCACTGTAGGATCACCAGTCACTCGAATGAGAGAAACACCAGAGAACCTTACTGGCAACGAAAGTGAATCTGGGTGATACATAAGTAGTCCCCCTCATACTTCCTGTACATCAGTCAAACTCATGCCAAATGAGGGCCACCGCATAGAAATTCAAACCCGGCCCCTTCAATTGACGGAATTGAAGAACCAACTAGAACCAAGGGAGAACAAGCAAAACACCTCCCTGGACCTATCAAAGTCCCCAATTCTTTATCCTGATTCAGACGACTCCTCAGAATCCCTGGGAGCCTCCTCTGTCTCATTTGCAAGGCCCACACCGATACCATTCTTCGGGTTCCTGCACCCTCAAAACTCCATAACAGAACGTGGTCTTACCACAATTAATACAAGAATTTATAGCTTGCTTAAATTGTATTATACTAGTGAATGTGATTAGGAGAGGGAGTATAGGGAGTGAATGTGAAGTGAATGTGAGGGGGAAAAGATGGGCCTATGAGAAGAAGGTGGCCTGGATGGTAGTAGTAGTGTGAAGGAGGAAATGGTATTGTGAAGGTGGGAGTGGTAGAGTGTAAGCAGTAATTGTCACATTGAAGGGTGGTGGCAGTGGTAGAATGAGTGAGAAGCATTGGAGGGACAGAGGAGGAAAGACACTCAGAGTAACAGAAGTGAAGGTGGGAGAAGTTGTAAGTAGGAGACTAGAGGGAGAGGGGAGAAGAGTATAGTGAGAGGGGCAGGAACAACAGGATGCGAGAGGAAGACAACCGAGTTGAACGAGTGAAGGCAAATCCCTGGACCTCTGGTAGTCACTAAACAACTGATGGTTTAGAGTGAGTCTAGGAAGTCTGGGATTGAGTATGGGCCTGCCACATGGTGGGTTGGCAGTCATGTGTTCTCCAGCAGCCACAGTGACATCCACGACTACAATATTCTGTACACGAATGACCATGTTTTGGAACATTAGGGTGCAGAGCGAAAAGTCACTACTCTGCATCAGTGTGTAGACAGAACACTAATGTTGCTCTTGTGTGTGATCCTTACAAGGAGATAAATAAAACAACAGAACCTTTGCCCACGAGGAACCATTTCCATGTGCTACATCCCATCAAGGAATGTCCCGCCGATGAGCTCTAACACCCAGTCGAGGTTGAAATGAAAGACCAGCACTTGATTTATAGGTCCCTGTAAAGAATATCATCAATGTGTATAAAATGGTGCAGGTAATTCTGTTTGGGAAACAGGAGTCTGCTAGTCAGACACCCCTTTCATAAAGCGCCATGAAACTACAAGAGAATTCCTGGCAGGAGAGTACACAAGGCAGTTGGAATATTCTTGTATGTACAAAATTGAAACATAAACGAAACATCTCACCCATGATTAAAATCAGAAAAAAATGAATTAATGACACATTGTTCCATACATTATTCTAAAGTTAGATCAAGTTCCCTCAGTACTTTCAAAATTTCACTTGACAAACGAGCTTTGTGTCCTGATATCCACCTCTCCCAAAAAGAAACTGAAGACAAGCAAGTGTCCTGGATTACGAAGCACGACAGATATTTAACTCTCAGATCCCATGTCACTGTGCTTACAAGCATTATATGTCTAAGAGTTTGAGTCCTTTGATCTGTACATAGGGGACACTGGCTGTTTTCATACAGATCCTTAAACCTAATACATTGAATCTGTCTCGTTGGAAGGAGATTGAGACAGAATCTTAAAAATTCCAAACGCCATCTAGAGCTTGGAAAATGTCTTAAATAAATAAGCTGGTAGGAACCCCTGAGTTTATCATATTCCGACAGTGGTTTTGCTAGCACTAAGTCACGCACAACAGAGAATGTATGTATTCAATGATTCTTTGATACTTAGTGGATTAGGGATTAGAACCTCCTCAGAGCGGTCACACATTTGAAGAATTTTCTGCGCCACTCTCCTAAATTCCAATAAAACAGATTACTTTCTGCACACACCTTTGGCCCATTATCTTCATAGAAAGATTTCCCCTGGGGTACCAACAAAAGCCTATATAGGGAAATTACCCTTGAGTTCATATGAGATCTGATAAATTGAAACCCCATCTTGTATCTTAGACTCGCAACGGGCAAGCTCTGTTTCAGATTTAATACACCCTTCCATGTTTTTCCTTCCAAACGAGACCAATCTATTAGGTTTACTAGGGATTAGCATCTAAGCCATATACTAAAATCTGGATAACTTTGCCCTTATAAAATGTAACCATAGGCAGAATGGAAAACTTACAATATGTATGCACTAACTTCTTACTTTTACTTCCAGGTCAAGAATGACATTGGATAATGCCGGAAAAGATCGCAATTTGAAGCCTACGTATAGGACTTCCTTTGCAACTGGAATATCACATTCATTCATATCCCATCTGTAAGGAATTTATTTCTTCAATGGCCTCTTAAACGTAACATTTTTTAAGTTTACTAGGTTTATCTGTAAAACCAATTTGGACCGCAGAATCCCCCAAGAAACCCAGTAGTCACTGCAGGCCCTTAGGAGTATAATCAAGAAGCACTATGTCATTGGATTAGGCTATCCAGTTCAATCTTTCCAACGCCAATCCTAGGGCCAGCCAGCGCTGCCTGATCTAATGACTCTGCCAGATCTGCAAGATAGATATTAAAGAGACAGGGAGCCAGAATACATCCCTGCCTCATGCGTCTATCAACCACAACGGGAGATGACAGGTTGCCCTGCATGTCCAATCTGACCAACATTTGCGAGCAATCATGTACGTTTACAATTATTGACAGCATGAAATCCCCCATTTCAGCAATTTAGACCAAAGGCGGACCCTATCCACGGTATCAAACGCCTTAGTAAGATCCACCCATGCACAAAACAAAGATGAATGATCTGGTTGTCACTATACTCATAACTATGCCATTTAAAGAAGTAGACAGACCTCTTCAGAATCCAACCTGATGCCCAGACAGAATACTCCTTTTTTCAGCCCAGGACTCCAGCGCCCTCAAAACAGCAGTAGCAGAAATCTTGCTTCCGGTGTTCAGGAGGGTGTCCGGCCGCTAATTGGAAGGATCTGGCCGGTTGCCCTTCTTATAAACTGGAAATACAATTGCCAAACGCCAGGAATTGGGTAACGTTTTTACTTTAAGATCTCTCTGAACAATATCAAAAGCAGTCTTGCCCATAGTTTAACATCCTAATCTGATTCGTCAAACCATTTGGGCTGGGCGCCCTTGAAGAAGAGGAATTTATGATCAGATCAACTAATAAATCCTCGGATAAAATTACTTGCCAAGGAGTATCCACCGGCTGATCAAACTCTGGACCAGAGGCCTTCCCATATAATGTCCCCAAAACATGTGTCCAAGAGGATTCTATCACCCCTATAATCTGCATAGAGCTCCGAGGGGCCTGCAGATGACTAACAATTGACCAAAAGGATCGGGAGTTTGAACTGCTCACTGCCCTCAACATGAACTCCCCATCCTTTTGAAGGCAGAAGTATCTATTGGATTTAGACCAATTTTTATAATTACTGCGCAGAATTTTTGTTTGTATCAACTTATCAGAGTGACTCAACAAAGAACTCTGCAGAGCTGTTATAACACTTTTTTTCTGCAACCATGTTGCATCATCAAAAGTATGAGAATGATTAGTCTTCGATTTTACTGCCACTACGCTCAGAGGACTTGAATTCCAAAGAAAATCCACAAAATTCAAGGGGTTGTAGAGAGATCTCAGATCAGACACAGAAGAAGAGAAAACCGAGGTGTGGAGAGAATGATTTAATATTTGACTGCCCCCTCCACCCGTCCGCAACCTCACAGCTCTGTTCCTACCATTATTGGCAAAGATAGGCTCAATTTGACATTTTGTTAGATTTAAATCAGGTAGTACAAAAGATCTAATCACCATGTTGTGATCACTCACATCTGAAACGCTAATATGAAAATTCAAACAAAAATCAAACCACTCTCTGGGCAAAAACAGATAATCGATTGTCGAACCCTGAAAACCTCTCTTCCTTGTAAAAACTGGGGGACCGATTCCCTCTATATATTCCATTTGCCATCATTAACTCCCACTGTGATAAAAACGAGTACCATTGGCTCCCAGTTACTGAAGGCTCTTTGATATAGGAGCACACCGCGCTACAAGAACGGATACATTGGTAGTTCAGATCACCCATTAGGATAATACCCACAGGGCTAGAATAATAATCCTCGTTAACTGATTGGACAGAGCAGATAGGATCATTGACAAAATGGTGCTTGAGGGATTCCAATAAATATTTATAGCCACTGTAGGCTTCAAGGCAGCTCCAGCCGATAGATATAATTTTACAGCTAAAATGACCTGAGATTCACAGTCAACTCGTTCAATGTCAACTGGGAAGGCATTTCTCACTATCAAAAGCCCTCCAATCAGGCAACCTTCCCCACGTTTGGTTACGATTTGTTCAACGCCTGAAAATCTGTCCATCTTAAATGGGATGGTTAACCAGGTCTCCTGGAACATCACCATATCAACATTTCCAAAGATTTTCTCCCTGATCATCACATTTTTTACAAAGCTGGAGCCCCTTGTATTCCAGCCAATAATTTTAAAGTCAATTCTGACTAAAGGAAGTCCTCAGCTTTCAAAGAACTGTCTTAGAATGTCAGGCAGAAGACTCCACACTTTAGACTTAGTAACAGCCTGAAGCTCTCCTGACTGACCCCTATAACACCCCCACACTGCTTTTTTATGTACGGTTACCGTTAACATCTCGATAGAGCTACCTCTCCCACTATGCAAGTTTATACTGTTAAGTTCTTGCTCAAAAGCACTTAGGCGTTTGCTTAAAACCTCGTAACCCAGAGCCAATAGATCACAACCCGCAGCCATAACAGCATTAGCTACAAGAAATACTAAAAGGACAGTGTTTGCGAAACAAAAGAGACTCTTGGGTTAACGAAAGACTGTTGCAGAACTTGTTTCCTAACAGGAACATTGTGAATCCCGGAGAGACACAAAAGGAACTGTTGGTAAAAGAGACATTGCCATCCTATTTCAACTCCAGGGGAAGGGAACCACCCTCTGGGTCCAAGATCTCTCACCTTGGAGAATGGTTTTGTTAAAGCTATTCTAATTTTCAGTTATGAACACTTTTTGCCAATATCAGGTTGAAGACATTTCCTTGCACCGCTTTTTTGTTTTGTTTATAGTGTGTCAGTGTAGAACGTTTTGGACACAAGTACGGCTTTTCAGTTACTGACATCCTGACACAGACAGATCCTTAGCTTTTAATTTTTAGGTAGGGAAACTCCTCTTTACAATACAGTCAGAGAGGCAATTTCCCAACCCATTTTCATTTAAATAACAGTCTTTAATCAAAGACATGACAACTCTGTGTCCGGCTTTCATTTCTGACCCCTCACAGTAACTCCCTTCCCCTAGGTTCTCTTTTTATTCCTAGAGTTTTATTAACACTAGTTCTAATAGTTTCTTGGGCCTTATTTAGGCCTACTAGCACACTTGCCCACAAAAAAACAGCTCTGCAGTTCCCATGGTGGTTCTTCGATTGCAGCTTCTTTCTCCATCTGCAAGCCGCTCAGCTTTTCCACGCCGGTTCAAGCTCTTTGGTTCCCTGCTCCTCGCAGCGAGGTTCAGCTGTCGCTCGCCAGTCGCCACTGCAGCTGTCAATGTCTCTAGGTTTGCGCTGCTTAAATTTCCCGGGCATAGGTATGTGCTGGAAAACACCAGAACACTTGTTGAGCTTGTGAAGTCTTTTGCTCCATTCTCTCTTCTTTGTCCCAGTACTTAGAGGATTCTCAGAACCGTAATCCATTAGTGACAATTGATTTATGGACTTTGAATAAACATAAGAATAAAAAGGTTTTGATGGAAAAGTGGAGTTGCGAAAGGTGATTCCATCATGTTGGCAAAGTTGGTTTATAGATTTTATATGAGAGGTTTCCTTGTTCTTTGTAGGAAAAGGAGCAGATGCATGACAATAGGCCATGAAGGTTTCAGACATGGGGAGGTTATGTTCAAGGGAAAATAGCGGATACCATGTCGCTCCCGATGGAGCCATGCTATTCCCCCGGAGGCTGTCTCCTTCCATGTGGACCTCCTTCAAATAGCCACCCGTATGGTCAGGATCAGGTAGGGGCTGCTGTCGGCAGGCTCTCTCTCCTGGACACTCTGTCACCATTGGAACTCTCTACCGGCCCCCTGGGCAAATTACTTTTCTCTCCAAATGGGCAGACCTCGACCTCTTCCCAACTGGCCTCAAACACTCAACTCCTCCTTCTTGGTGATGTTAATATCCATCTGGATTCTCCCTGTTCTTCATCTGCACTCTTTCACGACCTCTGAAACTCACTTTCCCTCTCTATCCTCCCCTCTGACCCGACTCACTCTGCTGGTCACACACTGTATGTCTTGATCTGTTAGGATTAAGGGCTGGAGCAAGAAAGGTGTGTGTAAAAACTTGTAGAAAATCGAAAACTGGAGTAAAACTACAACTCCCAGCAGCACCTGGGAAGGGTGTAGGGTGGAACAGCTGTGAACAATTAGCACATAGCAATAAAGGAGCATGCAGCATACGGCAGTTGTGGCTTATTTTGTATCGGCAACAGGAGACGGACGTGTGAGGCGGCGGCTGCAACACGCTCTATGAGAGAGCTCGGACGATTTGCAGCGGCGGCGAGTGAATGGTGAAAGCATCATCTGTTGCGTCCGGGACGGCTCACAGGCCTACCGGACATGAGATAAGTACGGGGCGGCGGCGGGCGGTTTTGTTTTCCTTGCCTGCCAGGTCCAGGCGAAGTACTGTGGTGTCCGGGACGACCTGCGGGTCTCCCGGACTGAAGATAAGTGCACACGAGTTCTTTTGGAATTCGTTTCTCTTTTGAACAGCATGCTGAATATTCTGCACGGCATTTATTGTATTCAAGTCTAGGGCCCGATTTTGCATGTGTTCCATGTCAAGTGCGGATTGGGGTTTAACCCGTTCATAACACGACAGGACTCTGCTGGATGTGTAGGGAAGTCTCGGCATTCTGAAAAGGGATATGGTGCCGTCATTATGTTTTGAAAGTCCACTTTGCATGTCATGTTTTATGTTCATTGCATATACGTGCCTGATGGCCATGTGTTTGTGTTTATCATTGTGATCCATGTGAGTCCAACCAGTTTGGTGAATGGCAATCTATTTACATGTTGTTAGGAGATGAGTGCTATCAAGCTGGCACCCCATGAACCCGATATACAGAATCAGGTGTATGCAGTCTTGGCAAGCTATTTATATGTTGTTAGAAGACAAGTGCTATCAAGCTAGCACCGCATGAACCACATATACAGTGGTGTCCTGTTTTCTATTATCAGGCGCCTGTGCCAACCACGGGTGGAGGGTCGACTTTCATTCGGCTTCTGTGGTTCGGGAGAGAGTGTCGAATACTCTCCCTTGGCATTGACATAATAAGCCACCCCCATATTGGGATACCTATAACCACCCAAGCCAAATGGAAGCAACACCTCCGCCTTTAGCCGATGTGCTAAAGGCACTACAGGATATTCAGATAGAGTTGGCACATGCTCGACAAGAGTCGGATAATCTAAAGACACAAGTTCAGAGTTTGGTAGCCCAGAGAACTCCATTAGAGAGTAATCGGGCAACAGGAGCTTCTACCAGTCAAAATCCCACGGTAATTGTTCAACCTCCAAGTAGTGTTCCACTGGCAGCACCAGAGCGTTTTGCGGGAGATCCGCGAAAATATATGATGTTCCTCACTCAATGTAAATTGCATTTTTTGTGTAAACCTACATCCTTTGAGTCAATACAGGCAAGAACCGCTTTTGTAATATCCTATTTAACTGGGGACGCTGCTGCGTGGGCTCTGCCATTGGTACAAAAGGAGGATCCATTGTTATATAACTGGGATGGTTTTTTAGCAGAATTTGGCAGACTATTTGACAGACGGGAGGTGTCGTTAGCTCAAGATAAGGAACTGTTGGGATTAAAACAAGGAACTAGGGACTTGGTCACCTATGTAACTCAGTTTAACAGGCTAGTAATTGAAAGGAGTGGCCGATGGCCAAGCAAACTGTTTTGTTTTATCAGGGGTTACGCGAGGAGCTTAAGGATGCAATTGCCCAAGTTGAGCTGCAACCCAGTACGTGTACGGCAATGATCGATTTGGCCTTACGTTTGGATCATAGGATTAATGAGAGAAAAGGGGACAAGAAAAGGCCAGAGGTAGTTCCCTTTGCACGATTGGATTGTGGGCGGGGAAGCAGGCTGAATGAAGTAGAGCCCATGCAGATTGGAAGTATAAGAGGGCCATTATCAGCAAGAGAAAAGGAACAACGGAAAATGAACAAATTATGTCTTTATTGTGGGCAGGCGGAACATTTTATACAAACCTGTCCCAATACTCCGCAGAAGAAGGTGGGAGGCAAAGAAAGCACCAAGGAAGCGGGAAAAGAGATGGGCCGACCTTAGGGGAACACAGGTGTCAGGCCGAAAGATATTTGGTTCCCCAGATGGGTGGCAAAAACAGTGGGGGGTAAAACCTCTCATTATTACATTTTGGTAACATTATGTTTTGCATGCACTACGCAAGAGGTTATGGCCATGGTTGACTCTGGGGCTACAGGTAATTTTGTAGATATTTTTTTGCTAAACAGTTAGGATTGCCAGTAGTGGAGAAACTAAAGATAGGAGTACAATCTGTGGATGGTTCACTATTAGTGTCAGGTCCCATACGGAAACAGACTCAAAGTTTGGAGATGACCTGTGCATCAGGTCATAGGGAGAAAATCACATTTGACTTGATTGCAGCCCCACAGTTCAGATTGATTTTGGGCATGCCATGGTTGGTGTTGCATAATCCTAGAATACATTGGAGAAGACAAATATTGTGGTTTGAGGAGGAACATTGTCAGGGACACACATTATCACAAGCAGGACCAGTCAGATTGTTGACGGAAAGGGGAGTGGACAATCAGATTGTGGGGGCTATGAATGGAGAGATTCCTCCACAATATCAAGAATTTGTTAAGGTGTTTGACAAGAGGGTGGCAGACCAATTACCTCCCCATAGATCTTATGATTGCGTTATCGAATTGGAAGAAGGGCAAAAATTGCCTTGCAGTAGGATTTATGCTCTTACAGAAAAAGAAAACCAGTATTTACTTGAATATTTGGATGAGATGTTGGCTAAGGGGTTTATACAGCATTCCACGTCCCCAGTCTCCTCAACATTGTTTTTTGTTCCTAAGAAGGAAGGAACTTTACGAACATGCATAGATTATCGTGCTTTAAATAAAGTAACAATTAAGAACAGATTTCCCTTGCCATTGATTGCAGTTCTCTTGGACCAAGTGAGGACAGCCAAGATGTATACTAAGTTGGATTTAAGAGGAGCATATCACCTGATACGGGTTAAAGAGGGCGATGAGTGGAAAACAGCTTTCATGGACAAAGCTTGGGTTGTTTAAGTACTTGGTTATGCCCTTTGGTTTATGAAATACTCCGGCGGCTTTTCAGTTTTTCATGCAAGAGGTATTGGATGATTCCATTGATGTTTTTGTTATTGTTTATATTGGTGATATTTATATTTATTCAGACTCGTCAGAACAACATGTCCAACATGTACAAAAGGTATTGCAACGGTTGCATGAGCATCAATTGTGTGTTAAATTGGAGAAATGTGCCTTCCATGTGACTAAAGTAGAGTTTTTGGGTTTTATTTTAACTGCAACAGGAATTGTGATGGATCCAAAGAAAGTGCAGGCAGTAAGAGAGTGGCCATCACCACAATCCATAAAAGACATTTAGGGGCTGATTCATGGAATCTGTTTTCCTAAAAACGGGGATATGTGCGCCATTCTTCCTAGCACTCCCCATTTATTGAACAGGATTTGCGGGCAGAATGACGCACAAATCCCCGTTTTTCGGCACACAAACTCCATGAATCAGCCCCTTAGTCATTTCTGGGGTTTGCCAACTTTTATAGAAGATTCATTGGCAATTTCTCGGAAATTGTGACTCCCATTACACAATTGCTTAAGAAAGCAGTGCGTTTTACGTGGAGTGCTGAGGCAGAAAAAACCTTTCAGGAGATAAAGGTAGCGTTTACTACTGCACCATTATTAAGACATCCAAACCCTGAAAGGGTTTTTCAGGTGGAGACAGATGCCAGTAATGTGGCCATAGGAGCTATTCTGTCTCAAAAAGATGAAACAGGAGTATGGCATCCGGTGGCATTCTATTCTAGGAATCTGTCGGGGTGTGAACAAAATTATTCCATCACTGATAAAGAACTATTGGCTATCCGATCAGCATTTCTCGAGTAGAGACATTACTTTCTGGGAGCACGGCATCAGGTGGTGGTGGAAACTGATCACAAAAATGTGCAGTACTTTAAGAGAGCTCAAACCTTAAGTCCGAGGCAATTAAGGTGGTCTCAGTATTTCAATGAATTTGATTTTGTGGTGACATTCAGACCAGGAAATAAGAATGGGAAGGTGGATGCCTTAACTCGGCAACAGAACTTAGTCAATATTGTCAGTGAAAAGAAACCAATAATTACGCCTGACAAGATCATTGGGTCTATAACTAAGAAATTAATTGAGCAGGTGAAGAAGGCGTTACCAGCTAGACAATTGAAGGAGTGGTAGAATAGTCATCCGACAAGAACAGTACAGGAAGGATTACCATACCATCAGGGTAGATTGTATTTACCAACAAAAATGCTACAAGACAGGGCATTATTCTGGTGTCATAAATCACCCTTGGCGGGACATGCAGGTCAGAAAAAAATGAAGATGATGTTGGAAAAATATTTTTGGTGCCCACATTTCACAAGATATAATGACTTACTTGATGAAATGTGAAAATTGTTTACAAAATAAGGCAGATCATGTTAAAAAGAGGGGATTGCTACAGCCATTACCCACTCCTGAGAAGTCATGGACTCACATTTCCATGGATTTCATAACAGATTTGCCTCCTGACAATCAATTTGACACCATTTTGGTGGTAGTGGATTACTTGTCTAAACAGGCTCATTTTGTGCCTTGTGCTGTTATACCAGGAGCAGGTCAGTTGGCAGAGTTATTTCTGCAACATATAGTGAGATTAGATGGTCTCCCAAAGAGTATTGTTTCAGACAGGGGTTCTCAGTTCACTTCCAGGTTTTGGCATGCTTTTTGTCGACTTTTAGGAATCAACTGTGCTCTATCCACCAGCATTCACCCTGAAACAGATGGTCAGACAGAAAGGGTGAATCAAACCCTTGAGCAGTATTTGCGAGTGTATTTGGGAGATGGAAGAGAATCCTGGGTTCAAGCCTTATGGTTGGCAGAATTCACATATAACAACACCTTTCATAGTTCACTGGGAATGGCTCCTAAAAAGTGTTTGTATGGTCATGAGCAGAATATGATACCTGAACATTTGCCAGAGGTAAACAGCATGCCCGCTTTACAGGAGCGAAAACAGTTGCTTCTGGAAGTCAGACAAAGAGCACGGGCCAATTTGGAGTATGCTAAAAGACAATACAAAATACAAGCTGATAAACATAGGCAGGACAGTCCTAAATCTCAAATGGGAACAGAGTGTGGTTATCGACTCGAAATGTATCTATGATAGGATCACGTAAATTCATGCCTATATTCATTGGGCCATATACCATTATTCAATGTGTTTCTGAAACTGCTATGAAATTACGTTTGCCTAAAAATATGGCCATACATCTAGTGTTCCATGTATCTTTACTTAAACCTGCAGATTCCAGGATGACGACTAAACGGCCTCCAGCAATACTGAAAGAAGGACATGAAGAATATGAAGTAGAACAAATCTTGAATGTCAAGAAACAGGACCAGAAGGTTTGGTATTTGGTTAAATGGAAAGGCTATGGACTGGAGGATTGTTCTTGGGAGCCGGCAGGAGCCGGCATGCTCCTCGGCTGGTCACACATTTTCATAAGCAACGTTTGGCAAAAACTGGCCTGAGGAAGGGCCATGGGAGAGGAGGTAATGTTAGGGTTAAGGGCGGGAGCAAGAAAGGTGTGTGTAAAAACTTGTAGAAAATGGAAAACTGGAGTAAAACTACAACTCCCAGCAGCACCTGGGAAGGGTGTAGGGTGGAACAGCTGTGAACAATTAGCACATAGCAATAAAGGAGCATGCAGCATACGGCAGTTGTGGCTTATTTTGTATCGGCAACAGGAGACGGACGTGTGAGGCGGCGGCTGCAACACGCTCTATGAGAGAGCTCGGACGATTTGCAGCGGCGGCGAGTGAATGGTGAAAGCATCATCTGTTGCGTCCGGGACGGCTCACAGGCCTACCGGACATGAGATAAGTACGGGGCGGCGGCGGGCGGTTTTGTTTTCCTTGCCTGCCAGGTCCAGGCGAAGTACTGTGGTGTCGGGACGACCTGCGGGTCTCCCGGATTGAAGATAAGTGCACACAAGTTCTTTTGGAATTCGTTTCTCTTTTGAACAGCATGCTGAATATTCTGCAGAGCATTTATTGTATTAAAGTCTAGGGCCCAATTTTGCATGTGTTCCATGTCAAGTGCGGATTGGGGTTTAACCCGTTCATAACACGACAGGACTCTGCTGGATGTGTAGGGAAGTCTCGGCATTCTGAAAAGGGATATGGTGCCGTCATTATGTTTTGAAAGTCCACTTTGCATGTCATGTTTTATGTTCATTGCTTATACATGTCTGATGGCCATGTGTTTGTGTTTCTCATTGTGATCCATGTGAGTCCAACCAGTTTGGTGAATGGCAATCTATTTACATGTTGTTAGGAGACGAGTGCTATCAAGCTGGCACCCCATGAACCCGATATACAGAATCAGGTGTATGCAGTCTTGGCAAGCTATTTACATGTTGTTAGAAGACGAGTGCTATCAAGCTAGCACCCCATGAACCAGATATACAGAATCAGGTGTATGTAGTATTATGTTGTTAGCACCCTGGGGTTGACACGTATTAAGAGTTGTCAAGCCTTAGGGAGAGATATGTATGACTTGGTATAAATGCTACAGGTACAGTGTGTTACAAGTAGAGAAGCAGGTAGGGTTTTTTCCCTGTGGTTTCCCCTCGTCCTATCCACCTTAGGTTTTCCCTCAACCTCTTTCCGGTGTTCCTGTACTCCCCTACCCATCCACAACCTCTCCCTAACTCCTCTTCCCCCCATTGACTGCCACGTGGTGTCCTGTTTTCTATTATCAGGCACCTGTGCCAACCACGGGTGGAGGGTCGACTTTCATTCGGCTTCTATGGTTCAGGAGAGAGTGTTGAATACTCTCCCTTGGCATTGACATAATAAGCCACCCCCATATTGGGATACTTATAACCACCCAAGCCAAATGGAAGCGACACCTCCGCCTTTAGCCGATGTGCTAAAGGCACTACAGGATATTCAGATAGAGTTGGCACATGCTCGACAAGAGTCGGATAATCTAAAGACACAAGTTCAGAGTTTGGTAGCCCAGAGAACTCCATTAGAGAGTAATCGGGCAACAGGAGCTTCTACCAGTCAAAACCCCACAGTAATTGTTCAACCTACAAGTAGAGTTCCACTGGCAGCACCAGAGCGTTTTGCGGGAGATCCGCGAAAATATATGATGTTCCTCACTCAATGTAGATTGCATTTTTTGTGTAAACCTACATCCTTTGAGTCAATACAGGCAAGAACCGCTTTTATAATCTCCTATTTAACTGGGGACGCTGCTGCGTGGGCTCTGCCATTGGTACAAAAGGAGGATCCATTGTTATATAACTGGGATGGTTTTTTAGCAGAATTTGGCAGACTATTTGACAGACGGGAGGTGTCGTTAGCTCAAGGTAAGGAACTGTTGGGATTAAAACAAGGAACTAGGGACTTGGTCACCTATGTAACTCAGTTTAACAGGCTAGTAATTGAAACGGAGTGGCCGATGGCCAAGCAAACTGTTTTGTTTTATCAGGGGTTACGCGAGGAGCTTAAGGATGCAATTGCCCAAGTTGAGCCGCAACCCAGTATGTGTACGGCAATGATTGATTTGGCCTTACGTTTGGATCATAGTATTAATGAGAGGAAAGGGGACAAGAAAAGGCCAGAGGTAGTTCCCTTTGCACGATTGGATCGTGGGCGGGGAAGCAGGATGAATGAAGTAGAGCCCATGCAGATTGGAAGTATAAGAGGGCCATTATCAGCAAGTGAAAAGGAGCAACGTAAAATGAACAAATTATGTCTTTATTGTGGGCAGGCGGAACATTTTATACGAACCTGTCCCAATACTCTGCAGAAGAAGGTGGGAGGCAAAAAAAGCACCAAGGAAGTGGGAAAAGAGATGGGCCAACCTTAGGGGGAACACAGGTGTCAGGCCCGAAAGATATTTGGTTCCCCAGATGGGTGGCAAATACAGTGGGGGGTAAAACTTCTCATTATTACATTTTGGTAACATTATGTTTTGCATGCACTACACAAGAGGTTATGGCCATGGTTGACTCTGAGGCTACAGGTAATTTTGTACATATTTCTTTTGCTAAACAGTTAGGATTGCCAGTAGTGGAGAAACTAAAGATAGAAGGAGTACAATCTGTGGATGGTTCACTATTAGTGTCAGGTCCCATACGGAAACAGACTCAAATTTTGGAGATGATCTGTGCATCAGGTCATAGGGAGGAAATCACATTTGACTTGATTGCAGCCCCACAGTTCAGATTGATTTTGGACATGCCATGGTTGGTGTTACATAATCCTAGAATAGATTGGAGAAGACAACTATTGTGGTTTGAGGAGGAACATTGTCAGGGACACACATTATCAGAAGCAGGACCAGTCAGATTGTTGACGGAAAGGGGAGTGGACAATCAGATTGTGGGGGCTATGAATGGAGAGATTCCTCCACAGTATCAAGAATTTGTTAAGGTTTTTGACAAGAGGGTAGCAGACCAATTACCTCGCCATAGATCTTATGATTGCGTTATCGAATTGGAAGAAGGAGCAAAATTGCCTTGCAGTAGGATTTATGCTCTTACAGAAAAAGAAAACCAGTATTTACGTGAGTATTTGGATGACATGTTGGCTAAGGGGTTTATACAGCATTCCACGTCCCCAGTCTCCTCACCATTATTTTTTGTTCCTAAGAAGAAAGGAACTTTACGAACATGCATAGATTATCATGCTTTAAATAAAGTAACAATTAAGAACAGATTTCCCTGGCCATTGATTGCAGTTCTCCTGGACCAAGTGAGGACAGCCAAGATGTATACTAAGTTGGATTTAAGAGGAGCATATCACCTGATACGGGTTAAAGAGGGCGATGAGTGGAAAACCGCTTTCAGGACAAAGCTTGGGTTGTTTGAGTACTTGGTTATGCCCTTTGGTTTATGTAATGCTCCGGCGGCTTTTCAGTTTTTCATGCAAGAGGTATTGCATGATTCCATTGATGTTTTTGTTATTGTTTATATTGGTGATATTTTAATTTATTCAGATTCGTCAGAACAATATGTCCAACATGTACAAAAGGTATTGCAACGGTTGCAAGAGCATCAATTGTGTGTTAAATTGGAGAAATGTGCCTTCCATGTGACTCAAGTAGAGTTTTTGGGTTTTATTTTAACTGCAACAGGAATTGTGATGGATCCAAAGAAAGTGCAGGCAGTAAGAGAGTGGCCATCACTACAATCCATAAAAGACATTTAGTCATTTCTGGGGTTTGCCAACTTTTATAGAAGATTCATTGGCAATTTCTCAGAAATTGTGACTCCCATACACAATTGCTTAAGAAAGCAGTGCGTTTTACGTGGAGTGCTGAGGCAGAAAAAGCCTTTCAGGAGTTAAAGGTAGCGTTTACTACTGCACTAGTATTAAGACATCCAAACCCTGAAAGGGTTTTTCAGGTGGAGACAGATGCCAGTAACGTGGCCATAGGAGCTATTCTGTCTCAAAAGGATGAAACAGGAGTATGGCAACCGGTGGCATTCTATTCTAGGAATCTGTCCGGGTGTGAACAAAATTATTCCATCACTGATAAAGAACTGTTGGCTATCCGATCAGCATTTCTCGAGTGGAGACATTTCTTACTGGGAGCACGGCATCAGGTGGTGGTGGTAACTGATCACAAAAATGTGCAGTACTTTAAGAGAGCTCAAACCTTAAGTCTGAGGCAATTAAGGTGGTCTCAGTATTTCAATGAATTTGATTTTGTGGTGACATTCAGACCAGGAAATAAGAATGGGAAGGCGGATGCCTTAACTCGGCAACAGAACTGTTAAGACGGATTTCTGAACTCTGTCCTGGCGGCGCAGAAGTTCAGAAGGCCATCCTAATTACTTGGAACAGGGTAACCTCTGGACAAGCCAGACCAATCAGGGAAGCGATCGCGGCGGTCAAGACTAGGTCTCAAGAGGGGTGAGGGTGACTGAAAGCCCGCAATGAGCACACAAAGCAAGGACACTTACAAACTACTCCAAACAGGAGTTATATTAAAAATATATACACATTTATTCCAAGGCCTTTAAAACAATGACCGTAGCGAGAAATCACAATACAACTCTAGTAAACCAACACATACCATACCAATACAATATATATACAAATACAAACAAGTCTATAGCGTTAGATGCACGAAATGTGTAGACCACCTAAAAGGGAAGGAAAACAGGCAGTGCGAAATAATGCTTAGACCCAGTCCGCCTTCAGAGGCACCTAACTAAAAGGAAGTCCGAGCCCTACGAAGAATGGAGCCTTGTGCTCAAAAGTACCTGCACACGCTGGTGCCAACGGGCAAAAAGGGGAGTCTCTTCGAGGGAATCAGGCTGTTCAGTTTAGTGCACAAATGAAGAAGAGCAGAGTTCCGCGACTCAAGCGCAGCCTCCACTGTGGGCAGAAGCAGAGCGCGAGTACGGAAAGGCGTGCTGTTTTGACACAGCGGGGAAAAGCTATGGGCTCCTGCAGGAGGACGACCAGTTCCTAGCTATGCTACTCACCGGTCCCCGATGCAAGCAGACCCAGGCTTCTCCACGTCAGTTTCAGTCGCTGGCAGGTTCAGGAGAGCAGGGGACGTCTCGTCGTCGTGTAGATTCTGCAGCAGCAGAGTTGAGTTAAAGATGTCCCAAACAAAGTGAACCCGCACAGTTTGTTACCACAGCAGGGCAATGGAGATGCCATGTGTATCTCAGCCAAATGTACACTACTTACTTCAGACCTGGGAACGCCAAGTGTACGAATCGTGTGAGAGTGACAAGGACTAGAAATACAACACAACCTGGCGGCGGTTACAGAGCAAGACTCCTGTGTGGGCTGGTCAGTCTGCTGGATGGCCCAGAGACACTTCCGAAGGCTTACGAGCAGGAGATGGTGAAGATGCCGAGAATAGCTGTCCCCGCTATTCCAAGGGTCGAAGTACCAGTACAGGCCTTCTGGTTCGATCAGAGGTAAAAAGGGTTTCACAAGGCGACAGCAGTACAGAGGAGCAGTCCTTCAGCGGGTCACCAGTGATTCCTCGGTTCAGCCTCTTGGTTGCAGGATACTTGGCTCCTGTATTCCTTCGTTCGTGAGAACTCAGGAGATTGACATGGTAGTGGCGTTTCCAGCCCCCTCTTATCCACGGTTCCCTTTGCGCCAAAACGGAGGGGACCCAATGGGAGATCCGCTCATCAACACTCACACCATACGTGGACCTATCACGGACCACGGTGGTCCCAGGCATTCACACCACCCTAGACTCTCTGGCGCCCAGGATGTGTATTGGGACCAGACATCCCAGCCCACATCCTGGAGGCACACACAAGGCCTGTAGAAGCCCGCGAAAGCATCCGTGTTTCGCGGGAAAGTACATGCCCAAATAAGGAAGGCCCCAGGTCGGCTCGACCTGGGGAAGGTGAAGGGAGCAAGACGGTCAGCGGACAGGACAAAGGAGCCTCGTGGTCTGGCCATTTTGGGGAGCCAGGCCACCATTTTGGGCTAAGCGCGGGAAACGCGCTTAAAACGCCAAAAGGAGCTCAAAACACAAGAAACGATCGCTGCCACCATTCCCGTCCGTGATTCACTTGCACCGATCAGTTACAATCCAAAAAGAGTATCTAGGGCCTGTAGAAGGCTATAGACCCAAGAGAGCAGTAACTTAGCTTACAGTGCCCTCTTGTGTCATGTTGCACGAAAGCCACAACATGATAAAAGAAACTACGTAAAACAGCGTTTCCCGGTACTGACTGTCTTAAGGGCATGTCAGTTTCCCCGTAAGAATGGAGCGAAAGCCCAGAGGAGTGCGGCAGAAGGCTGCACTTCTCTGGCAAAGTCGATATCAAGGTGAAAACAACAGCAACAAGTTTAGGGGTTGCCACATGGAAGGAAAATGACCCACAATTACGAAATCTTTCCTAACACTCGCCCCTCCCAGACTATGGACAGGGAGAACTAATCCACCCCTGGATGAGTCTCTTGTTCAGGTCGGTTAAACATTCTGGACAACCCATCAGCATTGCTATGTTGGACACCTGGCCTATGCTCAATAGTGAAGTCAAAGCCTTGTAGACTTATGGACCACCTAAGCAACTTTGGATTCTCCCCCTTCATGTTCATTAGCCACTTTAAGGGCTTATGGTCAGTTTGCACAGTGAAGTGGGTCCCATAGAGGTAGGGCCTCAGCTTCCGTAGGGCCCACACAACAGAGAAACATTCTTTCTCCACTGTGGACCATCTGAGCTCTCTGTCCTTAAGCTGGCGACTAATAAAACCAATAGGGTGTTCCTTACCCTTCTCATCTACTTGCGATAGTACAGCTCCTATCCCAGTGTCAGAGGTGTCTGTCTGCACGCTAAAAGGTCTTTGATAATCAGGGGCCCTGAGGACAGGGGCCTGGCACAAGAAGTCTTTTAAGCCATTGAAGGCCTTCTCACACTCGTCGGTCCAAGTTAACTTCTTGGGTTTTTTCGGAGTGGTGAGGGCAGTCAGAGGGGCAGCTATGGTGCCATAGTCTGCCACAAAGTTGCGGTAATACCCCGTGAGTCCTAAGAAGGCTCTCACTTGGGTCTGTGTAGTGGGGGTAGGCCAGTCTTGTACTGCTTGTACTTTACTGGGAAGAGGCTGTATCCTCCCTCCACCTACTTCATGTCCAAGGTAAACCACTGAGCCTTGTCCAATCTGGCATTTACTAGCCTTTATGGTCAAGTGTGCTTTCTGAAGAGCCTGGAGCACAATCCAGAGGTGTTTCACATGGTCTTCTCAGGTGGCACTGAAAACTGCTATATCGTCCAGATATGCAAGACAGAATTCGTCCAACCCATTCAAAACATAATTCACAAGCCTCTGGAAAGTGGCAGGTGCATTCTTCAACCCGAACGGCATTACCCGGAATTGGTAAAGGCCGTCTGGAGTAGAAAATGCTGTCTTCTCCTTGGCATGTTCTGCTAAAGCTATTTGCCAATAGCCAGCAGTGAGGTCAAACGTGCTGAGGTACTTGGAGGCACCCAAAGTATCCACCAGCTCATCTGTTCGAGGCAAGGGGTGTGCATCTGTCTTGGTGACAGCATTCAGAGCCCTGTAATCCACGCAGAACCTCAATTCAGAAGTGCCTGCCTTTGGAACCAAAACCACAGGGCTGGACCAAGGACTACTAGAGGGTTCAATCACCCCAAGGTCTAACATCTTGTTGACCTCGGTCTTAATATAAGATCGTACTTTGTTTGACATCCTGTATCCCCTACTTTTGGTAGGTACACTGTCTCCTGTGTCTATGTTATGTTTGCACCAAGGTGTCAAACCAGGCGACTGTGAAAACAGGGGGGAAAACTGCCTAAGCAAACTTTTCACCTCAGCCTGCTGATCAGAAGTCAGGTGAGGGGCCACTCGGACACCCTCAAAGGAGCTATCTGAAGGACTGCTTTGGAACAGGTCGGGGAGAGGTTCAGACTCCTCTTCCTCAACATCTGAAGCCAGTAGCAGTGCTGCGATTTCGACTCTTGGGACGAAAACCTTCAGCCTATTTACGTGAAACACTTTTGGAGCCTGTCCAGGCCTTCCAAGGTCCACTAAATAGTTAACCTCACCCAGGGGCTCCACCACTGTGTAAGGGCTTGGCCACTTGTCCTGTAAAGCTCGAGGCCTTATAGGATTCATGATCAGGACTTGCTGACCAGGTGTAAAGTTGATGAGGGAAGCTTTCTGGTCGTACCAATGTTTCACCAGCGCTTGACCTGCCTTCAATTTATCACTAGCCAAGCCCATCAGATGTACCATCCGTTTTCTGAGCCCCAGCACATAATCTTCTACGTTGGTAGTAACAGGGGGAGTGGGCATCTCCCATCCCTCTTTGACTATGGCTAAGCGTCCCCGTACAGGATGACCGAACAGAAGTTCGAAGGGGCTGAAGCCAACACCCTCCTGTGGTACCTCTCGGTAGGCAAACAGTAAGCATGGTAAAAGAAGATCCCATTTTCTTCTCTGAGGTTCTTCCAGAGCCCCAATCATGCTCTTTAACGTTCTGTTGAAACGTTCCACCCGACCATTGGTCTGGGGGTGGTATGCAGAAGAGAACTTGTAGGTGACCCCACATTCTTTCCACATAGCCTGCATATACTTCGACATAAAGTTGCTGCCACGATCCGACACAACTTCTTTAGGTAAGCCAACCCTAGTAAATATGCCAAGTAACGCTTTTGCAACTAACTTGGCAGTTACAGTTCTCAATGGGATGGCCTCAGGATATCTGGTTGCATGGTCGAGCAGCACCAGGATAAACCTATTGCCTGAGGATGTTTGCGGGTCAAGGGGACCAACAATGTCAATCCATACCCTTTCGAATGGTATTCCCACAACTGGGAGTGGTACCAATGGAGCTTGGATTGTCGTGCCAACCTTACCAGATAACTGGCAGGAGACACAACTCCTGCAGTGACTTTCTACTTGCACCCCCATCTTGGGCCAGTAGAAGTGCATGGATAACCTTTGCTTGGTCCTCTTAATACCAAGGTGACCAGCAAGGGGCACTTCATGCGCCAACTGCAGGAGGAAGGGCCTAACAGCAAGGGGAACCACCAACCTCCTATGGTCTCCTTCTGTAGACTCTGTGGGCTCACTATACAGGAGTCCACCTTCCCAATAAATCTGATGCGTCCCAGGAGGTTCACCCTCAAGCTGGGAGCAGGCCTATCTCCTTAGGCCTTCCAGAGATGGGCACTCACGTTGGCCTTTACAGAATTTGTGCCTATCAGGACCACCTTCTACTAACAAGTCTTTTAGTTCAGGATGGTCGTTGGGGTCAAATTCTTCAGGCATCGCCACCTCCTCGTCAGGCCCGGGCAATTGATCAACTTCCTCCACCGCAGTGGTAGGCGAGCTCGGGGGAATATTCTCTTTCCCTCGACTTGACTTGTTTACTCCTTTCGCCTTGGGTTTCCCCTTCGGCTGGGGCGGCGTATTGGTCTTGGCCAATGCTGCCCGTGCTTGAGACCGTGTGTAGGGTCTTTCGGCAGTGTCTCCTACGAGCCCTAAAGCTCTGAGATCATTACCTAACAAGACCTTTCCTGGGACGTTTCTCTGAATGCTCACTGGAATCCTGACTGCTGTACCATTTAAAGTAAGATTTACAGGTATTACTGGGAACATATGGAGTGGGCCGTCAGCCAACTTAGTGGGCATCAGAGTAGCTCTGGCAACTTCCTCTGAGTCTACCAATGTAGAATCCACTACAGTTCGACTGCACCCACTATCCCTAAGAGCTGGAGTATCTACTCCATTGATCAGCACACTGTCTTTAAAGTAGTGCTTGGTATTATCTGGAATCCTAGCATAAGCCTCTGCGACTTTAGGCTCCCAGGAACCCAGGGAAACTAAAACTACCTCAGCTTCTATCCCGCTGGGAAATGAGTCTGAGGAGAAGGATGCTCCTGTAATCTCTTCTTCCTCGTAGGAGGAGAAGGCCAGATTAGCGGAGTGGACCCCCAAAGGTCTAACCTTACACCGGGGATCCCCTTTCACGTGGTCAGTTGCTCCACAAGCAAAACAAGATCCATTGGGTCTGTTTACATAGGGAGGCTTATTGTAACTAGAGTTCTGTTTCGGAGGTTGACCTCCACTACCCTGTGAGTTCTCTTGTGTCTTACCCTTATTTTTCTTTTTGTGGCCCTTATGAGAAGAAGATTTATCAGATTCTCCACCCTCCATATCTTTGGACTTTTTCCCTTCCTCCTGCTTACCAGGATGAGTTTTGTCCTTATGGGACACTCGATGTGACACCCATAAGTCTGCTGCAATGGCCAGCTTCTTAGGATCTATCTCTTTCGAATCGGCCAAATGCTGCTTAAGCTCCGGTGAAGAAGAAGCAAAAATGTGTTCCAGCATGACAAGATTTATCATGCCTTCAAAGGTAGAAACCTTATAACCCTCGACCCAGCCAGTTAAGTTTTTTAAGGATTCAGTTACATAAGATACCCAAGTACCACCTTCTTTTTTCTTATACCCTCTGAATCGTTTCAAATATTGGGCCGGAGTCTTTCCAAACTTTAAAATGAGAGTTTGCTTTAACATTGCAAAATCAGCTCGCTCAGCCTTCGACATTTCCATAATGGCACTACAGCCAGAATGGGGCAGTCTGCTGAGTAACCAGGCAATCTTATCAGCATTGTCAACTTGTTGAACTTCGCATGCATACTCAAACGCATTCAGCCAGTCCATAATGTCATTCCTTTCCTCATACACACTGAGCAGATCTTTCGGAAACCATGGATGAGAGGAGGTCCCAGACCCATGTCCAGGACCCTTGGACCCATTTGCAACCTGAAGCTTGGCCAGTTCCTACTGGTGATCCCTGTCTTTCTGTTTTTCTGCCTGTTCGATTTTTAGTTTGGCTATGCTGAATTCAAGCTCCTTCTGCCTAAAATGCAGCTCTTGCTTCTTGAATTCAAGCATAGCCTCCCCATCAGCACTGGCAGAGGAAACATTAGACATCTCATCCTCCCTGTCCTTGTGGTCGCGGTGGATCAGTGCAGCGGCAGAACCGTCGGTTCTACCAGTGAGAGCAGCCCCACCTCCTTCCACACTGTCCTCAGAAGTTATAGCATCAAGCTGCGCTTCTTGCCACGCCACGATTCTTTGGATCATATCCAATTTCGTGCCTTGAGAGGAAACACCTCTCTCCACACACATCTTTTTCAATGTTTCTGATTTGGAAGCATGTAAAGTTAACAAGGTATTTGTTTCCATACTGTTAGATAGGACTATGGCCTTTTTAAAGTTAAACTATAACAATTCACTACGTGTCCTGGTAGGAATAACTTGAAATGCCTTAGTTCGTGTGCAACACTGGATACCTTCAGTCGTATCCCACCTCTGTACACCAATTTGTTAAGACAGATTTCTGAACTCTGTCCTGGCGGCGCAGAAGTTCAGAAGGCCAACCTAATTACTTGGAACAGGGTAACCTCTGGACAAGCCAGACCAAGCAGGGTAGCGATCGCGGCGGTCAAGACTAGGTCTCAAGAGGGGTGAGGGTGACTGAAAGCCTGCAATGAGCACACAAAGCAAGGACACTTACAAACTACTCCAAACAGGTGTTATATTAAAAATATATACACATTTATTCCAAGGCCTTTAAAACAATGACCGTAGCGAGAAATCACAATACAACTCTAGTAAACCAACACATACCATACCAATACAATATATATACAAATACAAACAAGTCTATAGCGTTAGATGCACGAAATGTGTAGACCACCTAAAAGCGAAGGAAAACAGGCAGTGCGAAATAATGCTTAGACCCAGTCCGCCTTCAGAGGCACCTAACTAAAAGGAAGTCCGAGCCCTACGAAGAGTGGAGCCTTGTGCTCAAAAGTACCTGCACACGCTGGTGCCAACGGGCAAAAAGGGGAGTCTCTTCGAGGGAATCAGGCAGTTCAGTTTAGTGCACAAATGAAGAAGAACAGAGTTCCGCGACTCAAGCGCAGCCTCCACTGTGGGCAGAAGCAGAGCGCGAGTACGGAAAGGCGTGCTGTTTTGACACAGCGGGGAAAAGCTATGGGCTCCTGCAGGAGGGCGACCAGTTCCTAGCTATGCTACTTACCGGTCCCCGATGCAAGCAGACCCAGGCTTCTCCGCGTCAGTTTCAGTCGCTGGCAGGTCCAGGAGAGCAGGGGACGTCTCGTCGGCGTGTAGATTCTGCAGCAGCAGAGTTGAGTTAAAGATGTCCCAAACAAAGTGAACCCGCACAGTTTGTTACCATAGCAGGGCAACGGAGCGGCCGTGTGTATCTCAGCCAAATGTACACTACTCACTTCAGACCTGGGAACGCGACCGTGTGAGAGTGACAAGGACTAGAAATACAACACAACCTGGCGGCGGTTACAGAGCAAGACTCCTGTGTAGGCTGGTCAGTCTGCTGGATGGCCCAGAGATACTTCCGAAGGCTTACGAGCAGGAGATGGTGAAGATGCCGAGAATAGCTGTCCCCGCTATTCCAAGGGTCGAAGTACCAGTACAGGCCTTCTGGTTCGATCAGAGGTAAAAAGGGTTTCACAAGGCGACAGCAGTACAGAGGAGCGGGTCACCAGCGATTCCTCGGTTCAGCCTCTTGGTTGCAGGATACTTGGCTCCTGTATTCCTTCGTTCGTGAGAACTCAGGAGATCGACATGGTAGTGGCGTTTCCAGCCCCCTCTTATCCACGGTTCCCTTTGCGCCAAAACAAGGGGACCCAATGGGAGATCCGCTCAGCAACACTCACACCATACGTGGACCTATCACGGACCACGGTGGTCCCATGCATTCACACCACCCTAGACTCTCTGGCACCCAGGATGTGTATTAGGACCAGACATCCCAGCTCACATCCTGGAGGCACACACAAGGCCTGTAGAAGCCCGCGAAAGCATCCGTGTTTTGAGGGAAAGTACATGCCCAAATAAGGAAGGCACCGGGTCGGCTCGACCTGGGGAAGGTGAAGGGAGCAAGACGGTCAGCGGACAGGACAAAGGAGCCTTGTGGTCTGGCCATTTTGGGGAGCCAGGCCACCGTTTTGGGCTAAGCGCGAGAAACGCGCTTAAAACGCCAAAAGGAGCTCAAAACACAAGAAACGATCGCTGCCACCATTCCCGTCCGTGATTCACTTGCACCGATCAGTTACAATCCAAAAAGAGTATCTAGGGCCTGTAGAAGGCTAGAGACCCAAGAGAGCAGTAACTTAGCTTACAGTGCCCTCTTGTATCATGTTGCACGAAAGCCACAACATGATAAAAGAAACTACGGAAAACAGCGTTTCCCGGTACTGACTGTCTTAAGGGCATGTCAGTTTCCCTGTAAGAATGGAGCGAAAGCCCAGAGGAGTGTGGCAGAAGGCTGCACTTCTCTGGCAAAGTCGAGATCAAGGTGAAAACAACAGCAAAAAGTTTAGGGGTTGCCACATGGAAGGAAAATTACCCACAATTAAGAAATCTTTCCTAACAAGAACTTAGACAATATTGTCTGTGAAAAGAAAGCAATAATTGCGCCTGACAAGATCATTGGGTCTATAACTAAGCAATTAATTGAGCAGGTGAAGAAGGCGTTACCAGCTAGACAATTGAAGGAGTGGCTGAATAGTCATCCGACAAGAACAGTACAGGAAGGATTACCATACCATCAGGGTAGATTGTATTTACCAACAAAAATGCTACAAGACAGGGCATTATTCTGGTGTCATAAATCACCCTTGGCGGGACATGCAGGTCAGAAAAAAATGAAGATGATGTTGGAAAAATATTTTTGGTGGCCCACATTAACACAAGATATAATGACTTACTTGGTGAAATGTGAAAATTGTTTACGAAATAAGGCAGATCATGTTAAAAAGAGGGGATTGTTACAGCCATTACCCACTCCTGAGAAGTCATGGACTCACATTTCCATGGATTTCATAACAGATTTGCCTCCTGACAATCAATTTGACACCATTTTGGTGGTAGTGGATTACTTGTCTAAACAGGCTCATTTTGTGCCTTGTGCTGGTATACCAGGAGCAGGTCAGTTGGCGGAGTTATTTCTGCAACATATAGTGATATTAGATGGTCGGTCTCCCAAAGAGTATTGTTTCAGACAGGGGTTCTCAGTTCACTTCCAGGTTTTGGCATGCTTTTTGTCGACTTTTAGGAATCAACTGTGCTTTATCCACCAGCTATCACCCTGAAACAGATGGTCAGACAGAAAGGGCGAATCAAACCCTTGAGCAGTATTTGTGAGTGTATTTGGGAGATGGAAGAGAATCCTGGGTTCAAGCCTTATGGTTGGCAGAATTCACATATAACAACACCTTTCATAGTTCACTGGGAATGGCTCCTAATAAGTGTTTGTATGGTCATGAGCAGAATATGATACCTGAACATTTGCCAGAGGTAAACAGCATGCCCGCGTTACAGGAGCGAAAACAGTTGCTTCTGGAAGTCAGACAAAGAGCACGGGCCAATGTGAAGTATGCTAAAAGACAATACAAAATACAAGCTGATAAACATAGGCAGGACAGTCCTAAATATCAAATGGGGAACAGAGTGTGGTTATCGACTCAAAATTTATCTATGATAGGATCACGTAAATTCATGCCTAGATTCATTGGGCCCTATACCATTATTCAATGTGTTTCTGAAACTGCTATGAAATGACGTTTGCCTAAAAATGTGGCCATACACCCAGTGTTCCATGTATCTTTACTTAAGCCCGCAGTTTCCAGGATGATGACTAAACGGCCTCCAGCAATACTGAAAGAAGGACATGAAGAATATGAAGTAGAACGAATCTTGGATGTCAAGAAACGGGGCCAGAAGGTTTGGTATTTGGTTAAATGGAAATCGGTACAAAAATGGATGCACCGTGTCCTGCTCAGTGTTCCCACCTACGCGAATGTCAACCAAAGTTAACATCACATAAGGGCAAGGGGCGAACCCACTACTGGAGGCACTTGGTCTGAGTTTCTACTGAGAAGTAAAGGATGAGAGGGGCCTGATGGCCCCTCGCTCCCACACACTTGCCTGCATGCCCACCGGCCCATTCATCCCACCCCCCTCTATCAAAGGTGGTTCGCACCCAGGGATGGGCGCTGGCATGGGGGACTGTCACCGGCACAAATGGCCAAAGTGCCAAACAGCATGTACACTTCAAAAGGTATCCCACGCCCAGGGGCCATCGCTCACATTGCCTCCTCAGACCCTGTGTCTCCAGGCAGGCCTCCCCTGAGGCAGCCCACCCCCCTGCAATCCACATAAGTGTGTCTCCATTCAGCAGTCTTCCTGTGCCTTATCTGCATGCCCACCGGCCCATCCATCCCTTCCCCCTCTATCAAAGGTGGTTCGCACCCGGAATGAGTGCTGGCATGTGGGGGCTGTCACAGGCACAAACGGCCAAGGTGCCAAACAGCATGTACACTTCAAAAGGTATCCCACGCCCAGGGGCCATCGCTCACATGGCCTCCTCAGACCCTGTGTCTCCAGGCAGGCCTCCCCTGAAGCAGGCCGCCCCCCTGTAATCCACATAAGTGTGTCTCCATTCAGCAGTCTTCCTGTGCCTTATCTGCATGCCCACCGGCCCATCCATCCCACCCTCCTCTATCAAAGGCGGTTTGCACCCGGGGTTGAACGTTGGCATGGGGATCTGTCACGGGCGCAAACGGCCAAGGTGCCAAACAGCATGTACACTTCAAAAGGTATCCCACGCCCAGGGTCAGAATGGCAGTAAGTTTACACTGGTGAGGGTGCGTGGGCAAGGACACGTTTGTGGAGATGAACGCACTGTGTGCTTAGTTGAGGCTGCTTCACATGCAGGACAGTGATCTCAGAGGAAGAGTGATGTGTTACATTTATTAGCTGTTGAAAATACCTCTGGAGTTTTCCAGTCAGATTGGGAACGAGGGTGGGGGCCATGTGCTCTGCGCAGTGAGGCCTGGTCACCAAGATGGAGTGGAAAGGGGGTACAAAAATGGATGCCCCGTGTCCTGCTCAGGGGTCTCATCTACGCGAATGTCAACCAAAGTTAACATCACATAAGGGCAAGGGGCGAACCCACTACTGGAGGCACTTGGTCCGAGTTTCTACTGAGAAGTAAAGGATGAGAGGGGCCTGATGGCCCCTCGCTCCCACACACTTGCCTGCATGCCCACCGGCCCATTCATCCCTCCCCCCTCTATCAAAGGTGGTTCGCACCCGGGGATGAGCGCTGGCATGGGGGGCTGTCACGGGCACAAACGGCCAAGGTGCCAAACAGCATGTACACTTCAAAAGGTATCCCACACCCAGGGGCCATCGCTCACATTGCCTCCTCAGACCCTGTGTCTCCGGGCAGGCCTCCCCTGAGGCAGGCCGCCCCCCTGCAATCCACAGAAGTGTGTCTCCATTCAGCAGTCTTCCTGTGCCTTATCTGCATGCCCACCGGCCCATCCATCCCACCCCCCTCTATCAAAGGCGGTTCGCACCCGGGAATGAGTGCTGGCATGGGGGGGCTGTCACGGGACAAAGGCCAAGGTGCCAAACAGCATGTACACTTCAAAAGGTATCCCACGCCCAGGGGCCATCGCTCACATGGCCTCCTTAGACCCCGTGTCTCCAGGCAGGCCTCCCCTGAGGCAGGCGGCCCCCCTGCAATCCACATAAGTGTGTCTTCATTCAGCAGTCTTCCTGTGCCTTATCTGCATGCCCACCGGCCCATCCATCCCACCCCCCTCTATCAAAGGCGGTTCGCACCTGGGGATGAGCGCTGGCATGGGGGGCTGTCACAGGCGCAAACGGCCAAGGTGCCAAACAGCATGTACACTTCAAAAGGTATCCCATGCCCAGGGGCCATCGCTCACATGGCCTCCTCAGACCCCGTGTCTCCAGGCATGCCTCCCCTGAGGCAGGCCGCCCCCCTGCAAACCACATAATACCACGACATACACATGTCATTCATCCACAAACACACCCCTGTTTCTAATACTTTATAAACCACTTGATATGTCTCATGAGAACATCTGTGTGCTTTGTAAGTCAACTCCTGAGAAGCACTGAGATCTATGCTAATCTGCTCGTCGTCGTACTATCTGTGACCGCTTCGAGCAAACTCGTCATTGTGCTACCTGTGGCCATCTACCTGTTCCCCTGCAACATACTGCTCGGCCTGCTGAATCCAACTGTTTGTTGGTCAAGGTAAGGCCATGTATCCGAGTCATATTTCGGTCATTTTTACATTTCTATCTATTTGCGATTACACTACCCAATAGTGCTATGGTCATTGGTCTCATGGCTATTGACTTGAGTTTCAATTGTTATGCTATCAATAGATCTATTTATTTTCATCTGTGTCAATTGTCATCGAATTGCATCCTTTGGGGGTCCAGTCTATAATGTAAGCATGTTTCCTTTTCGTGCAAGACAGAACATCCAAGGGACGAGTCACATGTTCAGAGTTTAGTCACATCATTTAAAAAATGTCTGTAACTTATGCAAATACTAAGCCGCACATGATAAACTGGTATAGTTCCGGCGACCAAAACAAACCTTGCCTTGAACATGGTATGGTTCATTTACTTTTTAATGACATTTTTATTCATCAAGGTTTTATAATAATCTTGATATTTACTTTTCAGAATTTTCAACAATGCCTGCCTGTTCGATTAGCGGTTGCCCTTCGAAGACCCATGCTAAATCTGAAGGCACTACAATGCATGTATTCCCGAAAACTGTTGATCGAATAAGAGAATGGGTCAGTCATTGCGGATATCCACTGGATGAGCTGGAAAGTAGAGTCCAACAAGTCTTAGAGGACAAGAGGGGTGATCAATACCGCATCTGCAGCCGGCACTTTTCCTCGAACATGTACGCCACATCTTGGGTAACAAAGAAGAATAAACGGCGAACAACACGAAAATTGCTCGCAAACGCTATTCCAACTCTTTTCGTCCACATTCCGCCACTGGTGAGTCAAGTGTCCGGATTTAGCTTTAGGCCTTGCGGTAATGTGTAGGTAGCCGAATGGATTAATTGATATTTTAGGTGCTGTGTCCCTTGTAATACTCCCTTGTAATACTTTCGATATTGATATGAGTGTATAGCTTTTTGAATAATGACATTTATCAATACATTATTTTTTGATTTTATAACCCCCAAAGGAAATCTGTTTATGGGCACAGGGAACTATACTATATTGCGCATTTTCAATAGCATTATTCTCAAGTATTCTGTCGGTTTACATGGCAATTTTCTAATATTTGCATTTCATTATCAAACAATAATTTATCTTTACAACTGCTTGCCTATCCACTGAATCTGAAGCAAGAACATTCTACTTCCGTCACGTGCTCGCAGTTATCAACCACTTCTAGCACGTATCAGGTAATCATACTTGGCTATTCCGCTACAGACTTGTTTTATGCATGTCAAGTAATAGTTTTATTCTATCGTGTAATTATTTTGCCGAATGTTTGGTTAGTGCTTTCCAATTGATCTACACCTTAGTTATCGTCCACTGGTGTTTGTTTTCAGTTATAATTAGTGTTATCCATACTAATGCAAGTACTGTCTTTCAGGGAGATGCTGAAGCGTCCACCACATTGACAACAGCCCTAGATGTTCTTCAGCAGCACGAGGTATGGATACTGACATCTCCATCAACCGTGATCATCAGGTCTGGAACACTTGTCGTTTGATTGTTCTACACCATGTTTCATTTGTGGTTAGCCATTGATATGTACCTGTGCGGTCGACCCTAAGTGTGTGTTGTGTTTTCAATATTGTAATCCTTACTAATGCAAATACTATGTTTCAGGCAGTTGTTGAAGAGTCAACCCACGCACTTGATGCGGAGCCTGACATTCAAGTAATTCCGGTGGAAGCGGCACCATGCGGATACGAATCAGTGCAACAACTTTCGGAAGTGTGCACTACATTTACAATATCCATAGATATTCTTCAGCAGCACGAGGTATGGATACTGACAGCTCCATCGAGCGTGATCATATAACGTGATTCCATTTGCTATACTTTCTTCCCTATTAACGCAAGTACTGTGTTTCAGAGAGACGATGGAGCTTCCACTACAATCACAAGATCCCATTTAGATGATGCAGATGTAAAGAAATCGGAGAAATAAGTCGATTAAATCTGATCATATTTAAATATTCCTTGATTCTTTTAGACAATGCCACATTTGTGGTTATCTCTTTATATGTACCTGTGCCGTCGACCCCAAGTGTGTGTTATGTTTGCAATATTGAAAACCATACTAACGCAAGTACTGTGTTTCAGGGAGTTGCTGATGCATCCTCACCAAAACAGTCATTCGTGGCAGTCCATGCAGAGCCAGAGGTATGGATACTGACAGTTCCATGGAAGTAGGTCATCAGAGCTCAGATACTTGTCGTTTGATTGTTCTACACAATGTTTAATTTGTGTTGAGCTATTGAGATTTACCTGTGTGTTCGTCCTCACGTGTGTTTTATGTTATCAATTTTGTGATACATAGTAATGAAAGTACTATGTTTCAGGGAGTCGATGGAGCCTCATTCCGTGCTGTCTATGCGGATACAGAAAATATAGTCGTTGCAGCGCAAGAGGAAGGGAAGAGATGCGGAAACGAATCGGAGCTACAGCGTGCAGATGTTGAAGGTCTAGTCAAGAAAGTTGCAAAGAAAAGAAACACAAATAAGGTTAGTTACAAACAGTTCATAACTTTAGAATTTCTTTGTGCGGGGACTATTTTATGTTGTTTCCAGTCAATTGTACTATACTTTATCTTGTGTTTAAACTGAACATCCCTTTTCCAATCTGTCATCTAGTTACCCGTGGGTGTACGAACTACAAATGCACAGACAGTGAAGCGAATGAGAGATGTTGCTTGCCAGACCATTTACAGTATGGAGGAACTATTCATTCAGATGCCGCGTTTCGAGACTAGAGATGCTCATGTCCAATGGCCAGAACATGAAATGAATGTGTCCGGAGAATCCAGTAAAGTTGTAATGGACCATTGCTACAGTGCGACTGCACCACCACAAGAAGATGATACTGAATGTATTGAGGATAGCTCGGAAGTAGTCGCAGATCAATTCACATAATCTACACCCGCCAAAAAATTGCCACCAAAAAAGCTGTCGACAATGTTGTGTTCTCCCATCACTGTTGAAGTAACAGATGTTGAAATGACAGAGGAAGAACCAGCAGCAGCATTCACCGACGCATCAGAACCTGATATCGGCGATATTTCTTTTAGTTGTGGTGAAATGTCCTCAACGATGCAGTCCGAAACAAGTGTGACACCGGATGACAGTCTAATGAAAGAGGGCAAATACATAGTATTCAACAGTTGTTTGATGGATATTATAAGTATGCTGAAATGTGGGCATTCCGTCAGAGGGAAAGTATGTGGGAAGCCATTGATTCATGTGACTCGTCAAAAACAAGGCAGTAACGTCACAATACATGCCACCTGTAGATTACATCATACGTTCTCATGGTCTGCACAACTGATGCTGGGAAACTGCCAGCAGGCAATCTACTGTGTGCAGCTGCATCACTTTTTAGTGGGTCCAGTTTTAGAAAGTTAGAGTCTTTCTTTCAGTTTGTGGGACTTAATTTCATTTCTAAAACGCAGTACTATAAATACCAACATGATTATCTGTTTCCGGCCATTAGTGATGCTTGGAAAATTGAACAATTGTCTCTTGCAAGTACATTAGAAGGCAAACGATTCAGGCTAGCCGGCGATGGACAGTGTGACAGCCCTGGATTTTCTGCCAAGTACTGCACCTACCACTTTCAGGACATGGATAGTAAGAAAATTGTGAGTTCGGTGGTCGTGCAGGTAACACAATGTACATCCTCATTGGCCATGGAGAAACTGGGATTTATAAAATCAGTGGAATATCTACAATCGTGGGGAAAGCTCATCGACCTCATAGCCACGGACAGACATGTTTCAATTGCCAAGACAATGAGAGAGCAGTTCCCACATATTAAACATCAATTTGATGTATGGCATCTTGCTAAATCAATCAATAAGAAAATCTTGGTTGCAGGGAAAAAAGTATTTCACAGTGGTCCCAGTCTATCACCAACCATCTTTGGTGGAGCTCCAAAACTTGTGAAGGGTCAGTGGAAATACTACTTGAAAAATGGCAGTCACTGATGCACCACTGTACCAAGGTTCACCACTGGTCAGAAAACCTACATTTCCACCAATGTGAACATGGCCCTTTGTCCCCAGAGGAGGCAAGGAAGAAGAAGTCGTTGAATCCATCTTCACAGACACACAAAGCCATTGAGAAGATTGTTTTTGATAAAACTCTATCAAGAGATTTGAGGGGACTGACAGAATTCTGTCACACAGGAGGTTTGGAGGTGTTCCACAATATGTGCCTAAAGTACAGGCCAAAGCGCTTGCATTTCAGCATGCAGGGCATGAAATATAGGTCTTGGCCCATAACGAGAATCTCAGCCATGAACAATCTAGGACTACGGGTAATGTAAGGATGCCTCGCTACACTAAGGTGTTTTCTAAAAGAAGTAAGCAATGGGTCATCAAACCAGTCTATGAGGACATGGAGTTCGACTTTCTAAAAAGCCTTATTGTTGCTGTACTCGAGAAGCACAATGTGGGAATTTTGAACATTTCTGTGCAGGGCACTGATGCATTGCCACCGAACATTGCCACTGTGCCATTTCCACCCAAAGAAGAGATGGTTGTGAAGTACAAATCCCGGTTTAAATAATTGTAATATGATTGTCTTTTTGTAAATAAATGTTACTGTACAGTGTACATACAAAGTATGCTAACCCTAACCCCTACCTTCACCATCCTGGGTGGCGAACAACCTGGGTGTCATGTTTGACTTCTCTCTCTGTTCACCTCATATCGCTGACCTTGTCAATATGTGTATGTATATATTTTTGTTGCTGTAACTAAGTTTCGCAAGGCTTGCGTATTGCAAATAATAAAACAAACAATAAATCTCACTTTCAACTCAACTCCTCTGGTACGTTATACTTTCCCTGACCTTCCCTCAAAAAGTCAATGTCTCCATAGTTATGGTTCTCTAGGGCTGCAAAGATCACGGACAACGAGGACAAAATTGGGGGCCTCAGAACGCGCCAAGCGAGCCGTTGCAGATGGGAGAGAAGCCAGTTCACATTTGCACATTGAGGCCTAGTACATAGATGGATTCGAAAATTCAAGTTCTCACAGATGGCTTTACTACGGGATGTTGCAAAGTAAGAATGTATGCTCCTTTAGAGTGAAGGTCAGCGGCTTTGATTTTCAGATGGCGGCCTGAAGAGGCCGACAACTCGCACTGGCGGTATAAGGTTCTATTGTTTTTTTACCTTGAGAGACAGGGACCATGCCGAAAGGACTTCATTTGAAGGAGGGGTGCAATAACGTAAAAGACGATAAGACAGAAAATTCTGAAACTAGACCGAGTTTCATGTTAGTTCAGTATATGAAAAATCGTTGTCAAGAGCACAGTGGGATTTACGGACTGCATTACGCAGAGACACAATGGAAATTGCAAATATAATGTAAGTAACTCTTTAGACGCTTTTATACCGGAATGAAGAATTAATGAATGGATGAATGAATGAATGAATGAAGAGCAAGTAAAACGTTTGTGGGATCGTCTTTGTACCGGGCACATGGGCATGCAGGTCCACATTCCACACGCATGTAGACAAACAGTCGTTTCTCATTGTGTGTTAACCTCGATTTATTTCGTTAGTTTTCGCATTGATTTTAGAGCCGAACATACTCCATTGCACTATCCTTGAAAGCAAATAGTTTCAGATCGGCCGTAATAAATAAAATGAATAATATTAATAAAGATCGGCTGGCGAGACTGATTATAATTTTTATGTTTTCAAAACAGATATATCCTACCCTACTGCTACTGCCACCAGTTTCAGACCCCGGCAGATGGTTTCCTCAACTGCCAGCTGCAGTTTATCGTAAACAACTGCACCACTTTGACAATCTTATGGGTCGATCGCCAAGGGTCCATATTCCCTTGCGCGGTACTAGCGGCTAGAAGCAACATATCAACCTTTACGCTGGCCTAGCGCCTAGTTGATGGAACAGCCTTGCGGTTCACCATGCGACCAAAGTGCTTCTTTTAACGAAAACCAACACCCTGTGTACCATAAAGTAACAGCGCGTGACTCACGATAAAAGGGAACAGGATTTGCGGTTAGAGAGAAAAGAAAAAAAAATGACATTCCGATTTAGTATGCCAATTGCTGAATATTCTATAAACATTTAATGTTAAATAAATGTACTTTACCAAATGTACTGTGTTGCTGTTTGATTTGAAAGTACAGTTTCATATTCCGAATTGTGGCGCGCTGTGTTATGAGTTGATCTGTGTTGGTTTCTGGGTTCTGTGTGAAGTCGTGTAGAAGACGACTGGGCGCGTTTGCCTACGCAGCACAGTAACGTTACGAAGAGAGGCACGGAATATGAATGTTTTGACAATGTCAGGCTCAGGGGCGGGGGATATGATTTAGTGCCGCAAAAGCAGGTCAGCCAGGGCGATGCGGCAAGTGATAGTATTATCACAAAATGGCGGCGCCCTACTGCCTGTTTTCGCGTGCGTTTAATGGACGAAAACTCGGCTAAGGTCCATAGGAAATTTTTCTAAAATTGAGGCTTAAAAACACATGGCCGACCCGTAGGGACAATAAAACATTTCAGCCGAACCATTCCTTTAAATAAAGGCCCCCATGAAGGCCATAGTGACCCCACTAAACTGCCAGGGATTTGTATATGTTAATATAGGCCCCAGGAAGGCTTTAAAGAGAAATCCTTCCTGGAGACTAGTACATGGTCCATCTTGAAAAATGAGTGGGGCTTACAAGCCCTTTCAACCCTCACCAAGCACTCTCCTGACACACCATCTCAAGGAAGGTAAGTGATTTGCTAAGGTAAGTTGACCAATCCTGGCATGGGGTGGGGCATGTAAGGAGGTGTGTGCAAGTGTGGGTTAGTAGGGTGAGGACAGGAGGTGGTGAAGGCGGTTTCCGAGAGACCAGAGGAGGCGGGAGCAATTGGAGTTCAAAGGCTATTGTTAAGATGGGGTCTGTGGAGTGTTTGAGTGTGAGAGCAGATAGTGTGAGGAGTAGAGGTAGAGTAGGAGTAGCAGAGTGTTAGTGGTAGTATTGGCCGAGGTAGTAGTAGTGGGGAGTGGAAATATTAATAGTGGGAGTAGCAGAATAGCGAGAGAGGGAGTGAGTCGTAGTGGGGGTAAAGGACAAGATTGGAAGTCGAGTGGGTAGTAGAGAGTATTGGTGAGTACAAGAAGCAGTAGAGCGGTGGTTTGTAGTAAAGGGTGATAGTGACGGTTAAGTACGGAGTAGAAATAGTAGGGAGAGACAGTGAGCGGGACAATATGAGTAACTATCAGCGCAGAGTGAGGCAGAGATTACAACAAGATAATAGCGGGAGACGAGGAGGTGGCAGTAGGTAGTGATAACAGTAAGTGAAAAAGTTAAGAGGTAAGGTTTAAGGGTGGAGTTCGAAAGGCGCATTGAGAGACTAGAGGGACAACAGTACGGTGGAAAGAGAACTTCTCTGCAAATCAGTGTAGTGAAGGGTTAGGTAAGAACGCATGGGGAATAAGAAAGAGTGATAAAGGGTAAAAGAAGGCCCCTTCCCTAACCCCCTATAGTACTAAGCAGGATAGGTTAGGGAAAATATAGAAAATCACAATTGAGTTTGTCAGCCGTTGTCTTAGGGAAGTCAGCCTTAGCTTCAGAAAGAGAGAAGATTATAGGTGGCACTGATCTATAGCAACAATTATCTCTGCTAAGGGGGCCCGAGCAAGGGAGGGGATAACCTGGCAGGCGACAGATAGAGAGGGTTGACCCCTAACCTCGCAAGCGACAGATAGAGAGGGACGTCCCTAGCACCAACGTCCCTAAAGAACCTGGTAGGCCTGAAAGATCTAATTCTGAAACCGACAGTCCCTTGGTCTCTTATAAAGTCAATAAACACCCTTGTACTGTCTGACAGCGTACGCGTGGTTATTTGTGGTGGGCGCCCCGTTGCAGTTGTTTCTGAAGCACTGTTCCCAGGAGAGCTCCTGGGTTTAGTTTCTATGCATCTGTGCATTAGTGTAGACACTAATAAACATCAGTCCCGTCCTGAATAAGCCCTTTTCACAGAGTTGACACTGATGTGATATCAAATTGATGTGGCCTCATAACTGCTATTTATTAGTCACCATACCGTATATATATAGACTTATCTGCCACTAGACCGATTAAGGTAGCATTGATAATCAAGGCTGGGAAAGCCGATGAGGTTATGGGAGCCTGATAAACCCGGGAGCCTGATAAACCCAAGCAGAGAATAAACAAGTGTGATGAACCCTATGGATCCCTCACTGAATCCCTACCTAAAGTCTCATCCCAGGTGGCCAGGGAAAGGCAGATGCTTCCCGATCCTGGCCTTGGGGGCGGTGCTCTGGGGGAGGGTCACCTGGGAGGAGAAAAGGCTCAGGCGGGTGAAGAGATCCCGTGGAATGAGACACAGTATTTACCTTCCTCTCAGGAAGATATATTACAACTAGCAAAATACACAATCGCTTGTTGCCACAATAATCTAACTATTCCACCTCCTGAATTGTGGCTGAAATCAGCCACAACTCTTGCGGCATAAAACTGAATAAAACCCAGTCTCAAGCCCATGGAGCTAAATGCTTCCCTAACTCAAAAGGGGGAAATGGAAAGAAGTCTGTGAATACTAATCGCTGAAATCCTAGAAACCCTATTCTTCTTTTCAAACCAAACTGAGAACTGATTTCTATGATATTCCTTCAATGAATGCTGTAGAAAATAGAAGGCAAATCAGTAAAACAGAAAGAGTTAGACAAACTAACTTTGTAGCCAGGGACTTCAAGTCCCATAATTCCCTCTGTAATGGGACGAAGAAGAGGGATGCAGAGGAGCACTGCTGTGGGAGTGGTCTCCTCACTGGCGTAATGGAGGCCCAGGCAGCCCCTGCAGAGCAGGGGCACAGCACATGTCAAGGGAGGGGGCCCTTCTGACTAAAAAAAAAATGTACAAAATTTAAAAACAGAAAAAAAGAAATTGTTTCTTTTTAAAGTCACTCTGCCTTCATAAAGAAATAATTTCTGTTACAGCATAACAGAAATCATTTTTTTATGAAGGCAGAGTGTCTAGAATAAGATACCATATATGAGGTTTGAGGGCTCTCCCACCCCATGACATGGTAGCCTGCAGGCAGGAAGGCCTCCATGTCATGGGGCGGGGGGATCCTTAGGACTTCAAAAAGAAATAGTTTCTGTTGGAAGTCACTCTGTCTTCATAAAGATATTATTATATTTAATGATATTGAAAGTGAACATTTTTTGGTTGCGCTGTCTCTCTGGGAGGAGCAATTATCTGATTATTGCCATTACTCAGATATGGAAAGTGGCTAAAGAACGCTTATGTAAATTTGAAGAAGAGGTCAAACTACTTATGAGTCTTGAGAATATTGATGCCCAGGCTCCTGTGTCTGGAATCTCTGTATTTACAATATGCTTACATTTTTATTGTATATAGTATTTTATGATTGAATTTTACGTTTATATCTAACTTGTAACTGTTGCTGAATTTACTATTTATGTTCATTATGCTGTTCTGTAATTATGTTTCTATTATGTTTTATTTTGTGAAAAGTTCTTTGTCTTTGAACTATAACACAATAAAAACATTTTTTAAAAAATATTATATTATTTCTGTTGCAGTTCGGTCCTTTAACGGAAATAATTTCTTTATGAAGTCAGAGTGACTTAAAAAAAGAAACCATTTCTTTTTGAAGTAATGGGGCTCCCCTCCACCCCAGGACACGGCGGCCTCCAGATCCTCTGCAGGTTACAGGAACAACCATTTGTTCCCTAGACCAACGGATTAAAGGTAAGAAAATGTATTTTCTTTAAATGTGTGTGCATGTGCGTGCATGCAAATATTGGGAGAGGTGCTAACTTCACGGCGGTGGGGGAGCGGCTAACATTTGTGTGGGGGCATCTAACTTCTTTACGCATTCTGAGACTAGTCTAGTACAGCTTCAATGTTACAAGCAGTTAACTCTCCCCTTTAAGTCTCAAAGCACTGACTTATGGACTGCTGTGAGGGTGGTTTCATGTCATTCCATCGCCTGTTTTTATTTCGCGGCATATTTTTTGCTGCAAAAACTCATCGAATTTTTTTATTTTTTTGGGGGGGGTTAACCCACCAAACCCCCTTTCCACCTATTTAGAATCTAGCCCCGAAACACCCAGAAACCTTCTATCCCTCTACCCACCCCCCAATATTTTTTGATGTTTTTTTCGATAAAACATCTGCTGCAAAAAATGGTGCGAAAAGAAAAACAGCGATGAAAGGATGTCGTACCGTGAGAATGAGTGGTCTCCTGTCCCCTCTCTACCCTTCCAATCACTCCCCTGCCATGCAAGTACTAAACCCACATCACGATTTCAACTGCCTAAAAACGAACAGGGAAATGCTGTACGTTAGTAATTGCCGGACATTTGTTAATGGCGAAACACAGGCAGTGTTTAACATCTGTTTCTTGTTCTGTTCGGCAACGGCTTTGTAGGTCAGCCAGGTTCAGTCAACATAGCGCAAAATTTCAGGGTGCGCGGGAGAGGACTGAAGCCCAGTCAGATCAATGGTGTTGTTCCAGTGCTTGTGTTTAATGCCATGATTATTTATTGGTGATCTTCATTACTCGTAGCCCCATTCTTCCTTGTCCCAGTACATGTGTATGAGGCACTTTGCCTCATACACAAGTACTGGGATGAGGTAGAGGGACATGGAGGTAATGCCTGGCTTCGATACCTGTAATCTTCATTACTCCTAACCCCACTCTTCCTCATCCTAGTACTTACCCATGAGGCAAGGTGCCTCATACGTCAGTGCTGGGACAAGGAAGAAGGAGGCGGCAGTAATGCTGGGCCAATGTGCTGTTTTTGGGGGTTGGATGAGGGGCTTGGAGGGAGAGGGGATGTGTGAGGGTGTGGGGATTGTGCAATACATCGTAATGTAATCAATCTCCAGACTAAGCAGGCATTATATGTGGTATTGGTGGCTATAGAGGCATTTTGGTGCAGCCAGTCTAGTCATTTCTTAGTTTGGCTTGACTTTTTTTAACTGGGCATCTGTGATAAAGCAGTCCTGATAAGTGTAATTATCTGGCTAGACTGGCATTTGGGTACTGCCAGTCTAGCCGTTTCCTACTGTGGCATTGTATATTTTTCTGGCCATCTGTGATAAAACAACCATGATAAGGGTTATTGCTTCGACTGGCATTTTGGTGCAACCAGTCTAGGTATGTCTAAATGTGGCCTGTATGTGTCTAGACTGGGTCCATAGTGTGCAGCCAGTTAGACATGTTTTCATTGCGGCATTGCATTTTTAATAGCAAAGCATTACATTAATTAAAGCATTAATGTTCCTGTGCACTGTTGGTGACTTGCGTCTATTGGATTTTTGACTGGTATTACCTTACAAAACTATTGCAAACGCTCTGGCTTTTTAGCCAATTTTTTTCTCAGAAAGTGTGCTGTATAATGCATTAAAACATAAACACACACATATATTACATGGCCAAGGTAGTGGCCATGTAGTTATGGTTAAGTTGGTGTTTCCATAGGAAGAGCACTTTTTGGGTGGCTTATAAATTCGCTCTCCCTGGACGAATCCTCACCAAACTTTGCAAAAAAAAAAAGTATTTGGGTCACTCTGAATTTTTTTGCAAAGTTTGGTGAGGATTCGTCCAGGGGGGACAAAGTTATAGGGGGGGTCCCAAAACTTTTTTTTTCCCCATAGACTGAATGGGAAATAAATGTTGCTCGCGTCTACAGCCCAAACCGCTGTTCGGATTTTCACCAAATTTGGACCAGGAGAAGCGGCTTGGTCCCGAAAGCGTGCTTTTGCAAATTTGGTGAAAATCCGTCCAGTAGTTTTTTTTAAAATGACCAAGAAGTAGGTAAAAAAAAATTAGTGATATCTGTGTTCGGTCCGCGGACACACTTCCCTGTTCGCTCCGCGGACAGTGTCCTGATTGGCCAATCGGCTTGCGTGATGTTCGCAGACATGCAACGTGTTCACTGATTGGATGGCGTGGAGCGTGAAGCGCGTCAGATTTTCGGTAGCGCCCACCATCTTGGATTTGCGGTCGTCCGCGGACAGCGCGGTGGAACTTTGTTCAAAATGTGTATTTAGTAGAGTGTGTTGGTAAGTAGGAGTGTTTGGGGAGGGTGGGAGTGTATGAGATAGGATGAAAGTTGTGTTTTTCTATGTGTTAGACGTTCTTTTTGTGTTCGATTTGTCTGCGGACATCACGGGTGTTCTGAAATGTTCTAAATAAACTGAATGAGGGGTGTTCTGAGGACTCAATATGTGTCTGTTTTGTTCGCAAGCAAACTGAAACTGTTCTAAGAACACTCGTAGTGTGCTGAAATGTTCGCAAATAAACAAAATGGGGGTGTCCTGAGGACGCTGTCCGTATTGTTAGTTGTCAAGTTGAATATGTTCTAAGAACACTTGCGGTGTCCTGAAATGTTCGCAAATACACAAAATGGGGGTGTTCTGAAGACGTTGTCGAACACTCGCTGTGTCCTGAAATGTTCGCAAATATGAATGGGGGTTGTGGCTGACAAGTTGAATGTGTTCTAAGAACAATCGCGGTGTCCTGAAATGTTCGCAAATAAACAAGATGGTGGTGTTCTGAAGACGCTTCTAAGAACACTCGTGGTGTCCGGGGAATGTTCGTAGTGGGTGTCCTGAGGACGCTGTCCGTATTGTTCTCTGTCAAGTTGAATGTGTTCTAAGAACACTTGCGGTGTCCTGAAATGTTCGCAAATAAACAAAATGGGGGTGTTCTGAGGACACTGTTCGTATTGTTCGTTGTCAAGTTGAATGTGTTCTAAGAACACTCGCGGTGTCCTGAAATGTTCGCAAATAAACAAGATGGTGGTGTTCTGAAGACGCTTCTAAGAACACTCGTGGTGTCCGGGGAATGTTCGTAGTGGGTGTCCTGAGGACGCTGTCCGTATTGTTCTCTGTCAAGTTGAATGTGTTCTAAGAACACTTGCAGTGTCCTGAAATGTTCGCAAATAAACAAAATGGGGGTGTCCTGAGGACACTGTCCGTATTGTTCGTTGTCAAGTTGAAAGTGTTCTAAGAACTATCGCGTTGTTCTGAAATGTTCGTAGGGGGTGTCCTGAAAACTCTGTCCGTATTGTTCGCTGGCAAGTTGAAAGTGTTCTAAGAACACTCATAATGTCCGCGGACATTAAAAGTTTCCATAGACCATAGTTGAAATGTTTGACTCTATGGATGTGATATGCTGCGGTGGTTGTTGCCAGGGCATAGAGTCTTGGGTGCATGGCCATTTGGCCATATTTGCTTATAACTTTGGGTGAAAAACAAATGTATAAGGAACAAAGTTATTAGATACTATGGATGTGATATGCTGCTATGGTTCTCCTTATTATTGTATACTTACTGTTTGGTCTAGTAACCGGAGTACATGTATTTCTTGTTAATTTCTGTGATAAAAGAAAATAGCATGTTAGTATTAGTATTTTGTAATGACTTATTACATTGTATAATCAATATACTTTTTTTTTTTGGACCCTCATATTTAGTAGATTACAAATCAGAGTACTGTGCAATTTGCTCAGTTTCTGTATTTGTTGCTAAAATCATTGGGTCTGTGGGAGAAAAAAAAATCCATGTTGGATTAAAAAAAAAAACTTTTTCTGTTATGCTACAGTTTATTTGTTTGTTTGTTTTCAGTGTTCACTTGTTGTTTCTGGGTAATGCTTTATACTTTGGCTTGTTGTATTTTTTTGGAGCAGTAACATATTATTTATTTGTTTTGATATTATAAAATTTTGGAGCAGTTAGATACCAATTGGTGTATTCTAACTGTGTATTTTTTGGTCTAATTTAGTGGTATTCATTTATCTGATTAGTTGTTGTAGAATCTTTGAGCAGTTAGATAGCTGTTGGAGTATTCTAACAGTTTATATTTTTTTAACACAAGATTACTTAGGGTTTAAATACAGTTTAGTTATCAAATTTTGGTTTTAAGAACATCAAATAAGCGTTTGTAAGATTTCCTAGTAATCTCTGCTTTAGAGTAATGGTACTATCATTACATTCAAACCATCCACATTTCTTTTTTATGTATGCAGTGTAGTGCCCTGAATTGGTTGTGGCTCCTGCGTGGTAGATTATACCTATTGTTGTGAAGGTTTTCTTACCAAGTGATATTTGACCATGTGTGAATCCAGTCAGTTTGCAGTTGTTTTTGGTACCATCTGCATTGTAACGTAGAAGCATTAGTATTATGTATTTACTATGTGTTTGTATTACTAACGTGGAGCGATTATCTGAATTGCAGGTAGAGCATAATCTACCATGGTTTGCATTTTGTACAAGTCGCTGAAATGGAATGGATTCACAATTTGGTGTTGATATATATATGAAGCGTTCATTGGGGATTTCTTCTTGTCTCACATTGTTGCAGAGAGTGCATGTATGTTTCCACATGTATGAAATCTGAAAGATTTCATTTATAGGTATGTTTTTGTTTTCCAGTACTTGTAGTAAGTACATTAGACATTCTTGTGGATCTTCCTGTGAGTTTATAGTGAATTTCACCATTCCATCACAGTAGTCCAATTCTTGTCTTATTCCGTGAACACTATACATGTTGTCAGGATTGTTTGTTGCATTTCTATGGAGGACTAACATTTGCAAACACAATTGGTCTGTACTGTGTAAGTAAATGTTGTCAACAATTGGTGGTAATAGAAATAGAATATTCATTGCTACATTTGCGTTGCAACTTACACCAACTATATTTGAGAATTTAAATGGTCCAGGTAGTTCTGTATCTAACTGCTTTTTTTGGAGTTTGTCTTCCTTCTTTGAAGAAGTACCTGGTTTACTTTCCCTAATTGATTCTTTTTTGCTTGTGGTACTTGATGAAGAATTAGTTTCTTTTACTCTCTTTGGAGGATTTGCAGGGACATCCTGTTGTATTTCTGTTTGATTTATTTTTCTTTTATAACGTTTTACTTTTTGTGGAACAGAATAGGTGTTTAGGTGGGGGTGTATAGTGAGCGAAGTCTATTGTATTCTAAAATGCAAGGAATATCAGTGTTTATTTTACTTGCATCAAAGTTGAAATAGACCGTCAAGTGTACGTAAGCGTGATAGTGCTACATAGCTCATGCCTTCTTTAAAGACTGTGTTACCATTATCTATCATTGCTTTGTCTAGGGTAAGACCTTGTGATTTATGAATCGTGACTGCGTATGCAAGAGTTAGAGAAAATTGTTCTCTGCGTACATACATATCTTTGAAGAGAAGGAACATAGCTGTTGAGCGTCCCATCCTTTTTACTTCTGAAAGTTTGTCAAAGAGTATATTGACAAACTGAATTTTGTTGTCACGTGGGTATGTTTGAAAGCCAACAACTGTACCCAGTGCTCCATTAACTAGTCCTTGGTCCACGTCAAGGTTACGTTTAAGCATTACTCTGCAATTTAAGGATAATTTTAATATCTTTTCTAAGCCTGCTGTGTTTGAGATTGATTGTTCTAAACTATTTAGTCTTGTTGTGGCTTGGTCACACATGGGTAGTGTCATACCATGTACATCTAGTTTGTCTGTGGCGCTAATTTCCATGATTGGTTGCATTTCTTTACTTAGCATGATTTCCTTGAATTTGAAACAGCTTGCAAGATATGGCATTAAGGCCATACAATTGACATTTTTGTGGGCTAATTGTTCCATAACATCTGTAGCACATGCTTATCGCCATAAAGTGCATTAATGTGCCGGGTTTTCAATATTGCTTCTGCTTATTTAGAAAGTATACCAACTCTGATACTTTTAAAAATGTTGGCATAAGTGAGATCTGCAGATTGCCGCATGTTTTCTGTTAATTCTCTGTATTGGAAATGTTGCCAAAGGTTGACATTTCCAATGCTGCCAACAGTTTTACGGCAGAGTTTGTGTCCTAATGTTTTAAAAATAGGCTCACCTTTTACTGGTGTTAATTGAAGCAGATCTCCAAAAACAATAATGTGTTTTCCTGCAAAGAGCTCTTCATAGTCTGTTTTGAGTACTTATTGTAATCTGAGGTGAATCAAAGCTAACATCAGGTTGGAGACCATGCTCACTTCATCTATTAGTAGCATTTTCATTTGTTTCAATACTCTGCGTAATTCCATTGCAGCTTCTGCAGAAAGTTTGTAATAGTCTAATTTGGTCTGGTGTTCTACTGGTAATAGTAGTAATCGGTGTAATGTAACACCACCTATGTTGTAGGCAGCTAAACCTGTGGGGCAGTGACAACAGCTGACAGTTTGTTGTTTGTCAATTGTTGAAGGAACTTACTAATGATTTTGATTAGGAATGTTTTGCCAGAACCAGCTTCACCACTGACTTACAGTAGGATAGGTTTATAATTATGGCAGGAACATTCTTTATTTTCATGTTTTACACCATGTGCAATTTGTTTTGTTACTTCTTGAAAAATGCTACTTTGCTCATTGTTTAGTTTTGATTGTAGTATAGTTAAGTCTTCTTTATCTTCATACTGACACATGGGGCCTCATTACACGGACGGCGGTAAGGGTTAACGGTCACCGTTAATGGCAACGGTGACCGTTAACCCTTACCGCCGTACTACGAGGTCCCTTTGCGGGTTGGAGGATTTAACGCCTGCTTCTTGCAGGCGTTAAAATCCAACCCGCTAAGGGACCTCGGAGCTAATTACGGCACCGCAAAATTGCGGTGCCGTAATTAGCGCCTTCCCCATTTCCATTGAGCCCTATGGGGCAGAAATGGGAATGGGGAAGGGCAATGGCGGAAAGGGGATTTACCGCCCCTCCAACCTTGGAATGGGGCGGTAAATCCCCTTTCCGCCAAGGCGGTGCCGGTATTTTACCGGCATGAGCCATGGCGCTAATAGCGCCATGGCTCACCGCCTACCGTGTAATGAGGCCCCATGGTGTTTTCTACTTCTATCATAGCTAATTCTGCCTCATTTATTATTAGTGGTTCTCCCAGTGGTTCTTGGCTTCCTGTTACAGAAGGTTGACTACTGTCAGGAGTGTCCTTATCTAGTTGGGCTTGGAGTTCTTCTTCGTATTGCTGTTCATTGTGCAACATTGTTTTGTACTGTGTAAAGTTTACATCAGTTATAGTGCTTTCATTTGCTTTGAAAGCATCCTCATATGAGTCATAGTTATCTAGTAATTGTTCTTCTTTTCTCCATGGTTTGAAGAGTTGTAGCAGGGACATGTAATATACTTCTTTATGTTGAGGAGTCTTTAATGACAATTTGATATGATTAATTAAATTTGGTTTAGTGAGTTTAACTAAGCTGCCTTCACAGTTTGTCACTCTATATTTACCTTTTTTTTCATCAGGTTTCATATTATTTTTGTATGTGTAGTTTTGGGCTTTGTGGTATAGACACATGTTTTCCAAAGTATTACTTCTGTTTGGGTAGTATGTGTCCAATAAATTGTTTTTTAAAATGTCTTGGCTGTTGGGATCATGTTTGGCTATTGTTTCTATATCTTCATATGATTTTAGAACTCTTTTTCTAGATTTAGCTGGACCAAGACTTAGCCATACTATATTTTCAGATTTACCATACAATGCAGTACCAGTTAAACGATCAGCTGCTTCATATGATCCACATTCTCTATGGGTGAGCATTTTTATGCCCAAGCTGTATAATTTCTGAGATACTGTTTTATCTGATGAATAGGTCTTCCAGAGGTCATTCCAGAGGTCTTGGAGCTCCTTCTTTTCTGCTTTAGTTAAGTATGCTGTGACATATCGTGCAACTGCAGTAGAATTGTCTGCAATGTACTGCACATCTATGTTTGCATTCCATAAGTGGGCAACGATTGCATTGTAATCATTGATATATTTTTCTTCTTCTTTTCTTTTTATGTAATATGTATTTTTAGGTGACTTACCTTTAACACTATGTCTAACTGAAGACATGAGGTTGTTCACTTGACCTGTATTTGTAACTGGTCTAGGGAAACCAAATCGGCATTTGGTGTAGTATTTCCCTTTGTTTTTGTATTTGCAACGACAATATTTTCCACATTTGTGTCTTTGAAATTGTAAAATTTGTGCATGAAGATCACTATTTGTGGCTTCTGATGGAATTTCAAAAGTGACATATTTTTCAATAAACTGTAAAACAGTGGCATCACTGTCTTGACCAAATTTAGGAGCATCGTTAATCCATAAAAGCATGTGGATATGTGGTGCTCCTCTGGCTTGGTATTCTTTTCTCCAAAAGAAGTGTTGCACTTCTCCAAGGGGAGGACCAGTTTTATTACAAATAAAATGAAGCATAGCAATGAAGCGATGGTGAAAATATCTTGAAACATTAACAGGATCCAAAGAACAAAGTTCTCCAGGTGTTAGTATATCTATGTTTGTTTTGTTTTTATTTGATATGCGTAGGAAATCATGTAAATCTTCCCATGCATATTCTGCACAACTTAATGTAACAAACCAAGTGGGTGGGCCAAGGTTTCTGATCATACAACGTACATCTCCATGACGTCGAAACCAGTACTCTTTAGTACCACGCATATTTGCTAATAGATTTGTAATATTTGATTGTAAAACCTCATCCTTTTGTTGCACTTTTTCTAATAATTGTGTAGCTGTCATATTTTGAAAGTGTGATCCTGATTTTAATATGTGTGCAACTCCGTAACATAAAGTTGCTAGTTCACTTTCAAAGAGTAGGTGGAATATGTATTCCACATTTTGTCTAAATCTGGGATCTTCAGAATACATCCGTAATGAGCGGTATTCTGAAGCTGATATTTAAATAGGTCTATCATCATACCTTCCTCCTTTGCCAGTAGGAAAGAGTAGAGGAAAAGCATGTGCTTCTATACTTTTTTCCCATATGCTGATTGGCGATCCTTTTGTTTGACGCATTTGGTAAGTTTCCAGTACATCGTCTACGGTGTCATTACAGTGCAAAGGATGAATTGTATAATGGTCTAAAGTATTTGATATTGTAGCAGGATCTAGTAGCTCAAATTGACCAGCTTCTTGTGTTTCTTGAATTATTTCAGTTGTATCTTTCAAGTTTTCCTCAATATTAATTTCTTTGTAATATTCATTATTCTCTTTAAGATATTGGAAGGCTTGTCTAACTTTATATAAATCTACCAGCTGTTGTCATATTTTATTGTCTTTTGTAGGTACTCCATTTACTAAGATAATTAAAGATTGCTACATTGGACGTTGCACTCCTAGAGTATGCACATTTTCTTTTAGATTTAATGGTAAATAAACTACTTTTCCACAAATGCCTTTTACCAATTCAGAGGGAGGTAATTTTGCTGTATTTGGTTGAAGGCGTATTATTGCTTGAAATGGGTGTACTGTTTGAATTATGATGCTCTCATATAAATTAAGGTGTTGTAGGGGTTTTGGTACTGGGTATAATTCCAAATTATTTGTGATAGCACGTGAAGGAGTTTGGTTGTTGTTAAGTTTTGTAGTGCAGTAACTGCAAAGTATTAAGGGCTCAGTTATTTCGTATTTGTTATCTGCTACAAGGTAGAGAGCTAATTCAAACCATTTAGAATCTTCATTGTCTTCTATTTTGTATGATAGGTCTACAGTTTTTGTGTTACTTTTATAAAAAAGTTCTACGGCAACATACACATACATGGTTTGGTACTTCAGCTGATGTACTTTAAAATGTTAGTATTTCTTTTTTGTATGTGTTTAGCAAAAGGTTGCAACGTGTAGAATTGTTGCTTAATTGGTTTAAAGCTATTTCATTCTGTAAATGGCTTTCACTTCCAAAATATTTTTTCTGGATATAGTGAATTTCTTCAAGTAGGTCTTTTGCTGTACCATGTAGAACAATGTTATTTAACTTTGCTAGTGCTAAAGCAGGACTTTTAACATAGTACAGTTTATAGACTAGATGTTTTATAGTTGAATGATGTGTTGATATCCTTTTGATATCATGGAAAGTGGTTTTACAAGTAGGTCCTGTAATGCAGGCCAATGAATGTCCTTGTAGTCCTGTGTACTTGCGCACTGGACAGGTATCCATATTTTGCAGTAATTTAATTTTGATTTTGTCTTTGCTTTTTACATGTTTATTGAGGAATTGGCGTAAAGATTTGAAACATTGTTTGGGAATGTTACACATTGACGAGCATGGCCATTTGTACACTAGACGTTCTGATTCAGTTGAATGGAGGGGTAATTCTAAGTTTTCAGGGCATATTTTTGTAAGGAGTACTTCTTGTTCCATTATGGTACTATTCACTTTTTCATAACCTCGACCACTGCTATGTATGGCAATTGTATTTGTTTGCTTTTGTTTGTACGCTTCTTCATTAAAATATGGTTCTGTGCTCGTAGTGTGATTCCATTCACCTCCACAGATACTTAAGAAGTTCTTTCTGTTGACATTTTGCTTCTTGAGAAGTCGTTTTTGTAATTTAGTTATTAGTTTTGTTAGTGGTTTCATTTTGTTTAACAGTAAAATAAATAACTTTCTTTTGAGAAGAATTGCACTGTCCATCAACGCTTCTAAGATTAATTTCCTACGATAGGTTTTAAGCATTGAACCTGATTTCTCTCCTGTTTTAATAAGATGTTTAAGGACTTTGTGACGGTACATTTTGGCTAAAATACTAAAAACCTATGAAATTCAGTGAAAAAACTTTGTTAAAGGGACGTTATGGTTAAGTTGTGCTACTAAAAAGCTATGAAATTCAGTGAAAAACTTTGTTAAAGGGACATTATGGTTCCAAGTAAAACCGAAAAACCCTTGAAATTCGCCAGTTATGGTAAGCTAAGCAACCATAACTTGCGCCACCACCGTGCCCTGCTAAGACTAACACCCAGGATATCAAAGATGACATCACAAATGTCATTGATGACATCACTGATGACATCACATGTGTATGTACTTTTCATGAAATATGTGTACAAGGGATTCTTATTATAATGTTGTGAAACATGTGTCAAGGATCATTGCAATAAATATCATACCCTAATTAGTGCATTGAACGATGCATTGATATAAATAGCATTCTATTATGGGGTTCTATCTAGTATACTAAGCTACTCATACAGAAACATAACACTGAATTTCAAAGCTTTTTAGTAGCGCAACTTAACTATAACGTCCCTTTAACAAAGTTTTTTCACTGATATATATATATATATATATATGCTTATCCTAGTGCAGTGTGCAGCGTACCCCTGAAGCAGCACGTTTATGCGTTTTACGCATGTGTGGTGATCTAGGCTGGCCCAGAGTGTGGCATGACTCGTGATTTGTTGCTGAGCTGGGGGGGCCTCAACATGGCTCAAAGGGGGGCCCCACATTTTGTGTTACCCCACTGGGTCTCCTAATTAATATAGATGACCTACACCTGAAGCGGAGAGAGAGGCTTGAAAAGTCCCCTCTGGTGCAGGCATCGAGAGAAGGAGAAGAAGGAAACAAAGGAGTAGAGCAGCGAAAGAGGAAAAAGCAGCACGGGCCGTGGTTGCAGCTGAGAGGGAGGCCTGAGGCAAGAGAAGACGGTGGGACCACTGAAATGCCTGAAGCAGTGGCGGGTCCAGAGAAATTCTTTGCCTTGAACTCTCCCTGATGCATAGGTCGCACAGCGGGAAGCATAAGGAAGATGCGCTTGCCCAATATAAGTACATTTAGCAGAGTTTGAGCAGTGGGAAGCTGCAGTAGTGAGGTAAGTGTGCCCTTTTTGGAGGTTGCAGGTGGCTGAGTTGCACCTGGCCCAATCCGGAGCAGAAGAAGCTCCATTCCTCAGTGGTGAGAGCGGAGGAGGACAAGAGGAGGTTGTCCACCTGACCGCGAGGAGCCACAAGTAACGAACACCTGCGGACACCGCACGGAGCGTAATCGAGCAACTTACATTGTGAGTTCACAGCTTGCAAGTGACTCCGGAGCGCTCCAACGCTGTCCGCATGTTCATGGCAGGCAGCTTCACTCGCATGTGAGTGAAAGCACCAATAACTGTGTTTTTGAATACTGAACTATAGGAAAACAACAAAAGTTAAACCTGTTGAAACAAAGTGAATATGTAAATAAGCACATGAAATCGGGGCAAGCCCGAAAACTCTGTGGGGAAGCTGTAGAAGGTCCAAAAGCTTACAAGCAATACCCAAGACAAAAGTGTATTAACAACCAGCCATCTCAATATAACTAACAGTGCTCAAGACAATAGGGGAATACTGAGAGGCGTAATGGTTGTAAGACTTGCTGCTTATCTGCTATGAAACACAGATCATCAGGTGATTGAAACCTACATTGCAAAAGCCAAGAGAGAAGAAAAGTGAGACTATTTTTTGGTCATTGTTTTGTTGTTGGTGCCGAGGGGAAAGAAAGGTGGCAAACAGGCTGCCCTTCTGAAGAAGACTATCCAGAGGGAGAGGGGCATAGTTGCCAGGGAGTCTTAAAGAGCACTAATGTTATGTTATTTTGCATTTATATAGCGCCTTATACACCATTGCTATGGTCTGAAGGCGCTGGTAGGATGAACGCCCTTGGGAACCGAAGTTCGGGTCAGTAGAGAGAGTAGAGAGTCCAAAGGTGCGTGTGCTCAGGTCAGGTGTTTTGTGTGGGCCCTGACCAGGTGAGTGTGTGCCAGTGTGTGCATGGTGCCCCCATTTTTTAAAATAAACTAAGGCAATCCACATTGCCAGAGCCCCCTGATTCACTCCCCTCCCCTTCCTGCTCCCTCTTCCTGCTTCCTCGAGCCCTCCCGCCTCCCAGCCCGCCCCGTGCTTTCATTGGCTGCACAGCCACGACGCTCCGGGTCTAGCAACCCGTCCTAGTTTAGGCCATGTGTTTTGTGTGGGCCCTGACCAGGTGAGTGTGTGCCAGTGTGTGCGTGGTGCCCCCATTTTTTTGTAAAACTAAGGCAATCCACCTTGCCAGAGCCCCCTGATTCATTCTCCTTCCCTCCCCGCTCCCTCTTCCTGCTTCCTCGAGCCCTGCCGCCTCGCAGCCTGCCCCCGTGCTTTCCTTGGCTGCACAGCCACAACTCTCCGGGTCTAGCAACCCGTCCTAGTTTGGGCCGTGTGTTTTGTGTGGGCCCTGATCAGGTGAGTGTGTGCCAGTGTGTGAGTGGTTCCCCCATTCTTTTGTAAAACTAAGGCAATCCACCTTGCCAGAGCCCCCTGATTCACTCCCCTTCCCTCCCCGCTCCCTCTTCCTGCTTCCTCGAGCCCTCCTGCCTCGCAGCCTGCCCCCGTGCTTTCATTGGCTGCACAGCCACGACGCTCCGGGTCTAGCAACCCGTCCTAGTTTGAGCCGTGTGTTTTGTGTGGGCCCTGATCAGGTGAGTGTGTGCCAGTGTGTGCGTGGTGCCCCCATTTGTTTTGTAAAACTAAGGCAATCCACGTTGCCAGAGCCCCCTGATTTACTCCCCTTCCCTCTTCCTGCTTCCTTGAGCCTTCCCGCCTCCCAGCCCGCCCCCGTGCTTTCATTGGCTGCACAGCCACAATGCTCCGGGTCTAGCACTAATGTGGTTTCTTGTTTCCCTGCAGCTTGTTTAAAGTTTGATGCTAACAAAGTTTAATGAAGTTGTTGTTATTCTACGTTGGAAGTTACCACTGAAGGACTTTTCTGTTGCATTTGGTGAAGAAGTAGGCGGGCAGGAGAGGATACTCGCATGGCAAGACATTGTTGCCTAGAAGGGCCTCGTAAAGGAATAAACCAGGTAGTGGTAGATGCAAGTGTTGGACTGTGGTTCTAGCAGAAAGGACTCATGTTAATTTGCAAAATTCGAAGAAGAAATGTGAAGGCTTGTCAAGGAAAATTTAAAATACTTTTTTAAACCAAAGTTGTGGTAAACAGTCCTGACAAAGGCATTTGTTGTTATTCATCTAAACGAATGAAAAGGTGAAACCTGGTCTTACTCCACTGGGAGTTGGAATAGACTATTTCTTTCTGCGACCAAAAGTTGTGACAAATTATCCTGACCAAGACTATTGCTGTTGTTTACATGGAGAAGACAAAATGTGAGACAGTTCTTACTCCATGAGGGGTTGGAACTTACTGTTACTTTCGATACCTTACTGAAGCAATGGAACTTTATGTGATCAAGTACAAATCCTTAGGAACTCTATCAGAACTTTGTGTCAAATCGGAGTTCCTTTTTTTCTTTTGAACTGTTGAGATAACCCTTGCTCAGATCTGTGGAAGGGAAACTCACCCAGGTTATGAGGGAAGACATTAATCCTATTGTGAATCCAATCGTATGTTATATATTATTTTTGAGTTGAATTGCCATATATTTACTTATTGCTTTATTGGTTGTACAAGCGTGAGGGACAGATATCCTTTTGCTAGAGTGTTTCCTTTTGTTTATTTCAGACAAGAAAATCCTCATCAGAGTAGGGCTAGTGAGGCGTTTAGCTAACCTTTTTATTTAATAAAATGGCTAAAGTTGAAAACTCTTTACAACGTTGCCACCTCACATTTCTGTCCCCTCACAAAAGGTCCAGAAGACTTTGGAGAGTCCTGGGAAAATGAGAGACTTTCAAGGCAGGGGAAGTCGACAAGGTTACGGGAGCCTGAGAAAACTGAGTGGGCAGACACGCTATTTAAATCAAGTTGCACCAAGGCTATTAGAATGCCAGAGCACTTTGGGGAGTCCCGAAGAACAAACAGACTGTAACATTCGAGGCCGGGAGAGCCACCACGGTTGCGGGAACTGAGAAAACCCGAACGGTCTGAGTCCCCACAGAGACCGAAAGAAGGTAAGCCTATCAGAAGACCAGAGGACTTTGGAGAGTACGAGAAGCATGACATTTAATAAAGAGAACTGCAGAGAAAGAGAAACGGGCAGGTTTCAAGCCTCTAGTCGAATTTGGAAAAATTGTATGAAAAAACCCTATTATTCCTGAAGAAGTGGAAACCGTATGGAAGCTTTTAACGTTTGACCAGTAGAACCTGCAGAGAAGTTGCAAGCTGTGTTTTGAGACATTGACAAACTTTGTAAACCTATGGAAAGGAGATGCTTGTGAACTATGTCCCAGTTCTTCCTCCCCTTATCTAGCAGCTATGACAACAACTCCCAGAACTTAAACAAAATATACTCCACCATCAAAGCCTGGATGGCCATGAACCACCTATGCCTTGACGACGAGAAGATAGAGATCCTGCTGGTGGGCTCACCTATGACACTGAGGAAGCTAACCCCCAAATTCACTGCCTTCACAATTTGACGGGATCACGATCCCTGTCTCTGCCTCAGTGGAAACGCTGGGCTTCCATTTGGATGAATCACTATCTATGACTAAACAAGGAAACTCTATCACCTCCGCAGCCACTTACACAACCAAACTCATCAATGCAGCCAGACGGTTCCTCACCCCCACCAGCTGCCTTACCATCGCCCGAGTGGTCACCGGTGCTAGCCTCGACTACTACAATGCCCACTTTGTGGGGACCTCCAAACAGAAAATCAACAAGTTGCAGATAATCCAAAAGAATGCACTTCATTCAACAATTATCATCTCGAAGCGGGACCACATCACAGCAGCAACGAAATTCAAAAGAGCCAGAGGAGGGGGCGCCTGCTTCTCCACAGTGACGGCGATCCTCTGGAACTCCCTCCCGCCTGAACTTAGAGCTATTGAATCGTACTGGTCCTTCCGCGAGGCCCTAAAAACGTGGCTTTTCGCATAAACTATCGTTTGCTCCTTGCTCCCTTGTCCCACTGGCCAGCAGTGGTTAGAAAATGCCTGTATTCCCTTTAATACTGTAATGCATTACTGTAAGCTCCTAGCCTACGTGTAACTTGTCTTCGCAACAGCACCCTGATGCCCTCGGGTTTAGGCATTTTATTAATACAAAAATGAATAAATAAACAGTGTTTTGAGACATTGACAAACTTTGTAAAGAGAACCAAGTGATTGGGCAGGCAGAAGACAGGCTATTTCTACGGCCTCCTTCTTATTGTTGTTTTTCTTCTAGGTGGTAGGGCCAGTTAGCTTCTAGGATTTGGACTCAGGATTATAAATTTTCAGACTTTGACGAGCACCCTTAGTTTTAATTTGTTAGATAAGAAACTTCCCTCATAGCAGGAAAGCCTTTTCTTTTTAATTTAAATAAAAACCATGAACATGGCAGAAAATAGTCTGAGTCCTTCTTATCATTCGCTACAGTAGAGAATTATTAGAATTTAGGGCAGTCGTGTAGACAGTTAAAATACTCCTTCTGCCTGCATTGACTCTTTCACAACCGCTATCAGGGATGTGCAGGTGACCTTTAAACCTGCTCTGTGCCACAGCAGAGCTGGTACTGTCATGTCAGTAGACTGGTTACAGCAAGGCACGTGTGTGCACTATCATTTTGTCATGGAGTATTTTAAAAGGAGGATCTGATTAGCAGACCACCCTTTATGAAACCAAGTTACCCAGATCATTGTATGAATAAAAATCAAAAGAAGCTAGGGCCTTCCCACACTTATAGAGGGCATTCTGTCACACTCCTCCTCTTCCCCATCTCCTTTCACTACTAAACTCCTTCACATGTTTCTCTCCCCACAACACCTCGAAACAATCTAAGGTGATATCAACCACTAAGCAAGAAACCAATCAACATACCTGATAGATGTATGTCTGGTGTAAGGCTCTGGGATAAAGGAAGCCACTCTAGATCTACACTCTCTACCCCACGTGACTTGACAACCTAGCACTAGTGTACATTGTTGTGTACAGGGCATATTCCTGGTAACAGTTTTCGACTGCTATTGCCCATCCCACATGACACAAAAGCAACCAAGTACCAAAGGCCAGTGTCAAATTATGCAGCACCACTCTTTTCCAAACCCTGCTCCTCCTCACCTGATTCTTCGGAGGAGGACTTCTTCCTGCATCCTTTCTTCTTCTGTGCCTTTTTTTTGTGAAGAGGAATGGTCTGTCCCGTATGAAAGCTACTCTGTCTCCCTAGTGGGACAGGGATTCAGGCGACCTCCTTCCGGAAGGACCATAGAGAGGAAAAAAGTGTGAGCTTAAAACAACCTCTCTTGACACAGTTTCAGGCTGGTGTGGATGTATGGTTGGAAAATAAGTTATCACTGGACTGGTGAAGTTGTTCCAGAAGGTCCGGTATCCAAAAGAAGAGATTCTGGCTTAATTCCGGGCTATAGCAGAATATGGACTCTTGGAAAAGGAGGAGAACTAAGAACAGGGGCAGAATGGGAGGAAAGAGGGATATAATTAAAGAGCAGAAACAGGGAGCCGGATGTGGAGCCACCAAGAATAGGAAAATAACCACAAGCGGCGGGGAGCCGAAAAACAGAAGACGGGAGGAGGAATAATCAGGAGGAGAAGGAAGAAGAGGCAGAGAATGCCCCAGGAAACAAAGGGGAGAAGGAACGGAAAAGGAGCGGGTTGAGACCCGCAAGCTGGCAAAGCGGGTTTGTGTCCCATGAAGCAGAAGCCGGAAGGGACCCGTGAGCTGGCAAGCAGGGATGCGATCCACGAAAGAGGAGCGGGAAGAGACCTGCGAGAAGGAAGCGGGCGCGAGACCCGTGAGGAAACACAGGAGCGGAAAAGCCCGCAAGCAAAAACCAGAGAGCGTAAAGGAAGCAAAACCGGCAGAGCGACAGCACCCGGAGCGAAAGCGAAGGGTTTCAACGCGCCGGGAGAAAGTAGGGGCGGGGTTTAAAGGCAGGAAGCAGACGAGAACACAAAAGACTAGACCGTTAAGCCAGGAACAGGGAGGAACAAATCAATGTCGGATCAGCCGCCACCGCTGCCAGAAGCGCCAGTAAGGAAAACGAGCAAGGCGCGTGACAGTATGCCCCCTCCTGAGGGAGCACCCTCCCGGTTTTCCGGGATGAGCCCGGTGGAACCTTTGCACTAATTTGGGAGCATGAATATGAGAAACAGGTTCCCAGGAGTCATCTGTAGAAGGGTAACCTTTCCAGTGTATCATGTACTCCAACCTTCCTTTTCTCTATCTGGAGTCTCTTATCTTAGCCACCTCAAACTCTTCAGGTGTCTCATCCGTTAATGTGGGTGATCTAGGCAGGCCACGTCGGTAGGGATCCTCGAGGTATTCCTTTAACTGGGAGGAATGGAATACAGGATGAATCCGCTGCATGTTTTTTGGCAATTGAAGACGGTAAGAAACTGGATTGAGACGATCAAGAATTACATAAGGGCCAAGATACCTTGGGGCGAGCTTTGAAGGATGCAACCAACGAGGCAAATATCTAGTGGACAACCATACTTTGGTACCTCTGCTCCACTTAGATGATGGCAGGCAATGAGGATTATTCTGATGGCTATGACGTACCTGAGTTGCTTGTAGACATGCCTCCGAAATGGAGGAAAGCAAGCATCAACTGAGGGTATGTTGGAGACTGGTAGATGTATATCAGGAATGAAACTGGGATGAAAGCCATAGGTGCAATAAAAAGGACTACATTTCGTAGCACTATGTTTTGCATTGTTATAGGCAAACTCTGCCGTGGGTAGGAAGGATACCCAATTGTTTTGTTGAGTGTTCACGAAACACCGTAGGTACTGTTCTAAGGAGGCGCTAGTCCTTTCAGTCTGCCCGTTAGTTTGTGGGTGGAAGCCGGAAGACATCGCCCTTTCTACCCCCAGTCGTTCGCATAAGGATTTCCAAAATCGAGAGGCATATTATGATCCCCGGTCAGAGATAATCTTCTTGAGCAGACCATGCAAATGAAAGATATCCCTGGTAAAGACAGAAGCCATCTCTGCAGCAGAAGAAAGACCAGGTAGGGGTGAAAAATGGGCCATCTTGGAAAAACAATCGACTGTCACCATTATGCAGGAGCACACGTTGGAAGGGGGTAGCTATACAATGAAGTCTATAGAAATGACACTCCACGGTCTGTCTGATGGGGATTCTTGTTGAAGAGATCCCAAAGGCTTTCGTGTGTCGTATTTGGCCCTGTTACAAACAGGACAGGCCGAGACGTAGGCCAGTGCTTTTTGCTTCAGTTCAGGCCACCAAAAATGTCTCCTAAGAAGCTTGATGGTATTGTAAACACCCCTATGTCCTGCGGCTGCGTCATCGTGACACCATCGTAGGGCTTTTAAACGGTTCTCTTGATCAGGCAGAAACAGACGGTGGTCCCTAAAGTAGAGTCCGTCGGACTTGTGAAGACCACAAGAGGGATTTGCAGATGACGATGGTGGTAATAACCGGGAACTCCTACGTACTCCCTCTAGAAAGGATGAAACTGTGCCAACAAGCTTCTTTTGAGCCAAGATGAAATTCGGCCACTCCTTGTGGATGACACCAGGAAGGGGTCTTCTGGACAGAGTGTCAGCCAATATGTTCTTGGTACCAGGTAAGTAGGTTAGAGTGAAGTCAAATTGAGAGACAAAATGGGCCAATCGGGTTTGTCTAGAATTTATACATTCCATACATCGGATAACCTTTAAATTCTTATGATCGGTTCTCATTTCGAATGGAAAAGATGCCCCTTGTAATAGGTGACGCCATTCCTCACAGGCAGCCTTCATGGCTAATAATTCTTTTTCAATAACAGAATAATGTAGTTGGCTTGTGTTAAGAGTTTTTGATAGGTAGGCTACTGGGCATTCTGTGCCTTTGTGATCCTGAAGTAAAGCCGCCCCTTTTGCCTCAGCAGAGGCATCTGTCTCGACAATAAATGATCAACCCTGGTCAGGCTGACGTAAAACAGGAGCTGAGCAAAAGGCTGTCTTCAGATGTTGTAAGGCCCGATTGGCCTCGTCCGACCAACAAAAAAGGTGTGGAAGACTTCTTCAAAAGTCTGGTGATGGGCAGGACCACTTCAGAGAAGCCTGAAATGAATCTACGGTAAAAACTAGCCAGACCCAAAAATCTCTGGACATCCTTGATCGATGCAGGAATGGGCCAGTGTAGAATACCTTCCACCTTACGGGGATCCATTCTTATGCCCTCCTCGGACAAAATAAATCCCAGGTAAGGTACACTGGAGACTTGAAAAACACACTTTTCAGGGTTCACTAGCAGGTGATTTTCTTCAAGTCTTTGCAGGACTCTATGGAGATCCTCAATGTGTTGCTGTCTAGAGGTCGAGTAAACCAATATATCGTCCAGGTAAACGATGGTACAGTGAAATTAGAGGTCAGAAAAAATGCGATCCACAAATCGTTGGAATATGGAAGGGGCGTTGACCAGCCCAAAGGGCATTACCCGGTATTCAAAATGTCCGTAAGGAGTCCTAAACACGGTCTTCCATTCATCTCCCGAGCATATGCGCAAGAGATGATAAGCTCGTCGTAGATCGAGCTTAGAGAAAATCACGGCTCCTTGGACAGCCTCCAGGACATCCCTAATAAGGAGCATGGGGTACCGGTCCCTTATGGTTATTTGATTGAGGCCTCTATAATCAATACACAGTCGTAATCCGCTAGTGTCTTTCTTAGGGACAAAAAATAGAGAGGCCCCAGCAGGAGAGCGAGAGGGTTGGATAAGACCATTCTGGAGATTGGCATCAAGATAATCCTTCAGCACTTCTTTCTCTTTAAGATACAAGGAAAAAATACACCCAAATGGAACAATGGCATCAGGGATGATGTCAATGGCGCAATCCTCTGGACGATGTGGTGGGAGTTCTTGAGGTATCTTGTCCACAAAAACGTCCTTGTATTGGTGAAGCTCAGTGGGTAAAAAATGTATTCCCGCAGGATGTGAAGATAGGTCCTTAACGGCCTGTACGTTTGTGAAATGGGAATCAGACATACAAGCTCTAAGGCAGAACGAAGAGGAGAAAGCTATCTGATTCTTTTCCCAGTCTATGGAAGGGTTGTGTCTGCGAAGCCAAGAGATTCCCAGGATGAGGGGAAAATAAGCTGCTCTAATGATATCAAATTGGATGGTCTCAGTGTGTTGGAGAATCTTCATCTCTAGAGGAGGGGAGGCATGCGTTATGATGCCGGAACTGAGCGGCTTACCATCAACTCCTTTCACCTTCTGGTCGACTTCTTTCTCTTGGCGCTCGATTCCAGATCTATTAGCCCAAATAGTGTCCATGAAGCACCCAGCGGCCCCACAGTCAATTAAGGCAAGAACGTCTATAGGCTCTTGACGGAGAGTAAGCTGTACAGCGACCACCATGAGCCCGGTGTTTTCCTAAGGGGTTACTGATGCTATCGACATTGAAAAATAGGGACCAGGTCTTTCTCCTCGGCAACTAGTCCCTAATAGTTCTGAGGGCGAGCGTTTCCCGACCGCCTTGGTGGGACTTCAGGGCAGTCTCTTAGCAAGTGTTGATTGGACCCGCAGTACAAACAGAGATTGTTGTCCTTCCTCCTCTTTCTCTCTTCGCTTGTGAGAGGACTCCTCGTAGTACCAATCTGCCTGGGTTCTTCCTTGGAATGTGAAGGTGAGGAAGAGGACGGGGTAGGGAAGTCCTGAAAAATGGGAGGGTTACGACCCTTCCGCCGTTCTGAACGTCTTTCCGCAATGCGGAAATCCAACTGTAGCACGCTGGACCAAAGATCAGGTGGAGTAGCTGGTCGAGGTAGGGGGGCAAGTTCATCCTTAAATTCCTCTCTCAAACCACACCGAAAGATAGTGTACTGTGCGGTTTCTGGCCAACCAGTCTCTGCTGCTATTCTTTTGAATGTTGAGATGTAGGACAGCAAGTCAATACTTCCTTGACGGATGTCAAGTAACTGTTCACTCGCCACTTGGACGGTCTCTTCTCGTTCAAAGGCTTCTTTAAATTGGGCAGTGAAACCGTTGTAGTCCTGCAATAATGGACTCGCACTGGTGACCAAGGGAGTAGCCCAGGCCAAAGCATTGCCTGTGAGGTTTGATATCAGAAGCCCTGTGCAAGCCTTATCAGTAGAGGTCGTCCGTGGTCTGAAAGTGAAATGAATTATGCAGGCTTCCATAAATGTATGTGGTGAGCCATCATATTTTGCTGAGGTAAGCAGCAGGGGGGGGGGGTAATTCAGTCTGGATTCTCTCTTGATTATCCACCCTTTGCCTGAGGGCGGCATTCTCTGCTTTGAGATTCTGGAGTTCCTGCGAAAGGCCTTGCAGAGCCGTAAAGAGTTCTTGGACTTGTTCACCTGATGCCATGTTAAAGGTGTCTGGGCGTTGCAATCTGTCAAATTCAGCAGCACCACTCTTTTACAAACCCCGCTCCTCCTCACCTGATTCTTCGGAGGAGGACTTCTTCCTGTGTCCTTTCTTCTTCTGTGCCTTTTTTTTGTGAAGAGGAATGGTCTGTCCCGTATGGAAGCCACTCTGTCTCCCTAGTGGGACAGGGATTCAGGCGACCTCCTTCCGGAAGGACAGGAGAGAGGAAAAAAGCGTGAGCTTAAAACAACCTCTCTTGACACAGTTTCAGGCTGGTGTGGATGTATGGTTGGAAAATAAGTTATCACTGGACTGGTGAAGTTGTTCCAGAAGGTCCAGGATCCAAAAGAAGAGATTCTGGCTTAATTCCGGGCTATAGCAGAATATGGACTTGTGGAAAAGTAGGAGAACTAAGAACAGGGGCAGAATGGAAGGAAAGAGGGATATAATTAAAGAGCAGAAACAGGGAGCCGGATGTGGAGCCACCAAGAATATGAAAATAACCACAAACGGCGGGGAGCCGAAAAACAGAAGACGGGAGGAGGAATAATCAGGAGGAGAGGAAGAAGAGGCAGAGAATGCCCCAGGAAACAAAGGGGAGAAGGAACGGAAAAGGAGCTGGTTGAGACCCGCGAGCTGGCGAAGCGGGTTTGTGTCCCGTGAAGCAGAAGCGGGAAGGGACCCGTTCATACGGGGTGAGACCCATGAGCTGGCAAGCAGGGATGCAATCCATGAAAGAGGAGCGGGAAGAGATCCGCGAGAAGGAAGCGGGCCCAAGACCCGTGAGGAAACACAGGAGCGGGAAAGCCTGCAAGCAAAAACCAGAGAGCGTAAAGGAAGCAAAACCGGCAGAGCGACAGCACCCGGAGTGAAGCAAAGGGTTGCAACGCGCAGGGAGAAAGTAGGGGCAGGGTTTAAAGGCAGGAAGTAGACGAGAACACGAAAGATTAGACGGTTAAGCCAGGAACTCGGAGGAACAAATCAATGTCAGACCAGCTGCCACCGCTGCCACAAGCGCCAGTAAGGAAAACGAGCAAGGCGCGTGACAGCCAGATCCGCACTGCACAGATCACTGCACACAATATTCAACTTCCAGTCTTCCTCAGAACAATCTAGCTGTAGGGAAAAGCTTGCTGCACAGGTTTAGAGCACCCCATTGATCCCACATTACAGGGCTAGTCACAAAACACAGCCAATATACATCCATGCCACTGTTACCCAGACAACATACTCCAATATGTTGGTTAGTGGACATGTGCAGTGCCTGCACTTTTGAGCAAGGATACAGTGTGTCACAGTCATATCAATAACAACTGCGTGATATACAACACAACTATTACATCAACATTGGTGTATGGGTCTACAAGTTTGTCATTTAAGACATTATGGTGATAAAGGGTGTCCCTTTGGTGTAAGGCTTCGACACTATACATATCTCATCTGCCTAGGCTCTGGGATAAAACGAGTCTTTCAGGTGTAAGGGTCTGGGATTATAAGGCTCTGGGTTAAAGCAAGTCTCTCAGGTGTAAGGCTCTGGGATAAAACGAGTCTCTCAGGTGTAAGGCTCTGGGATAAAGAAAGTCTCTCAGGTGTAAGGCTCTGGGATAAGGCAAGTCTCTAAAGTGGAAGGCTCTGGGATAAAACGAGTCTCTCAGGTGTAAGGCTCTGGGATAAAGCAAGTCTCTCAGGTGTAAGGCTCTAGGATAAAGAGAGTCCCTCAGGTGTAAGGCTCTGGGATAAAGAGAGTCTCTCAGGTGTAAGGCTCTGGGATAAAGCGAGTCTCTCAGGTGTAAGGCTCTGGGATAAAGCGAGTCTCTCAGGTGTAAGGCTCTGGGATAAAGCGACTCTCTCAGGTGTAAGGCTCTGGGATAAAGAGAGTCTCTCAGGTGTAAGGCTCTGGGATAAAGCAAGTCTCTCTGGTGTAAGGCTCTGGGATAAAGAGAGTCTCTCAGGTGTAAGGCTCTGTGATAAAGCAAGACTCTCAGGTGTAAGGCTCTGGGATGAAGAGAGTCCCTCAGGTGTAAGGCTCTGGGATAAAGCGAGTCTCTCAGGTGTAAGGCTCTGGGATAAAGCAAGTCTCTCAAGTGCAAGGCTCTGGGATAAAACGAGTCTCTCAGGTGTAAGGCTCTGGGATAAAGCGAGTCTCTCAGGTGTAAGGCTCTGGGATAAAGAGAGTTTCTCAGGTGTAAGGCTCTGGGATAAAGCGAGTCTCTCAGGTGTAAGGCTCTGGGATAAAGTAAGTCTCTTAGGTGTAAGGCTCTGGGATAAAGCGAGTCTCTCAGGTGTAAGACTCTGGGATAAAGCGAGTCTCTCAAGTGTGAGGCTCTGGGATAAAGCCAGTCTCTCAGGTGTAAGGCTCTGGGATAAAGAGAGTCTCTCAGGTGTAAGGCTCTGGGATAAAGAGAGTATCTCAGGTGTGAGACTTTGGGATAAAGAGAGTCTCTTAGGTGTAAGGCTCTGGGATAAAGCAAGTCTCTCTGGTGTAAGGCTCTGGGATAAAGAGAGTCTCTCAGGTGTAAGGCTCTGTGATAAAGCAAGACTCTCAAGTGTAAGGCTCTGGGATAAAACGAGTCTCTCAGGTGTAAGGCTCTGGGCTAAAGCAAGTCTCTCAGGTGTAAGGCTCTGGGATGAAGAGAGTCCCTCAGGTGTAAGGCTCTGGGATAAAGCGAGTCTCTCAGGTGTAAGGCTCTGGGATAAAGCAAGTCTCTCAAGTGCAAGGCTCTGGGATAAAGCAAGTCTCTCAAGTGCAAGGCTCTGGGATAAAACGAGTCTCTCAGGTGTAAGGCTCTGGGATAAAGCGAGTCTCTCAGGTGTAAGGCTCTGGGATAAAGAGAGTCTCTCAGGTGTAAGGCTCTGGGATAAAGCAAGTCTCTCAGGTGTAAGGCTCTGGGATAAAGTAAGTCTCTCAGGTGTAAGGCTCTGGGATAAAGCGAGTCTCTCAGGTGTAAGACTCTGGTATAAAGCGAGTCTCTCAAGTGTGAGGCTCTGGGATAAAGCCAGTCTCTCAGGTGTAAGGCTCTGGGATAAAGAGAGTCTCTCAGGTGTAAGGCTCTGGGATAAAGAGAGTATCTCAGGTGTGAGACTTTGGGATAAAGAGAGTCTCTTAGGTGTAAGGCTCTGGGATAAAGCAAGTCTCTCAGGTGTAAGGCTCTGGGATAAAGCGAGTCTCTCAGGTGTAAGGCTCTGGGATAATGTCACGACCCACACTCTGAAGACCCCCTGGCCAACCTATGGGCCAGGGAGAGTCTTGATTCCAGTCGCCACTAAACCCAAGAAATTGCAGCCTAGGCCTTCTTGGGGCCAGTCCTGGCGCCTTTGGCGCCAGGCTCCTGTTTGGATATGGACTTGTGCTTGGGAACTACTTTTCATTAATACCAGTCATGTGGAGGCATCCTCATAACCTGGCTCCTTGAAACCAGGCTTGCAGTGTAGTGTTTTTGGGTGTGGTACCATGGGGACTATTTTACCTGGACTTCTTTCTTGAAGCTATTTAAACCACACCCGAATAGACTGACACGCTTCGCGTTAGTTTGCATTACTGCAACGTAACGCTCACAGTGTCCAGCTTCAGCCACGAACCTCATAAGAACAGCACCTGCAAAGGAAAGGAGAAGACATTGTGAGAAAAAGGCAGCAGCTTACCTGAACTCCATTGCCAGCGGTCCGCAACTCTTCCGACCATCATCCTGGAACCAGCGCTCCTTCGGATCGACGGACCTGTAAAAGAGAAGAAAAAAGGCATTAGACATTGTACAATTAACAAACTGTGCCGAAAGGCTTACCTCGCCAGCCGCTCCTCAATCAGCATCACTATGGAAATTCCATACTCCGGCCGAGTATCGCGACCTGTGGAGAGGAAAAGATAACAGGTTAGCAAAGGCAAGGCATCTTAAGCGCAGCGCATACTCGCCGCATCAAGGTGCTCCAAAAACGCCCATACTTACCGGCGAAACACAGGTTCCGCCTTGCCACATATTGGACTTCCGCGTATCTAGGAAGAAAAAGACATTGTTTAAAAGGCATGCAAGAACAGCAATATTCACAGCAATAAGACCTACCTAAAAGACTCAAGACGGGCCGGCATCAGTGAAGCAACTCGATCGCCATTGCCCACCAAGCTCAACGCGCCCCTGCCAAGACAGCAGGACGGAGAACCCGCCAACATCTAAAACAAGGTGAGGAGAAGTCCAGAAGGGTCGCAGACCTACAGGGAGGTGGGAGGCTGTTTACCCCGGATGCCCAGTCTCGAACATAGCTTGCCTGTATTCCAGGCAGAACTCTCCCGCTGGTTGCATCTGGGCATCGCAAGGAGGGACATCTGAACCCCAACTGCTGGGTGGCGCCCCCGTGGAACCAGGTGAGCGTACCAGATAAAGCGAGTCTCTTAGGTGTAAGGCTCTGGGATAAAGCTAGTCTCTCAGGTGTAAGGCTCTGGGATAAAGCGAGTCTCCCAGGTGTAAGGCTCTGGGATAAAGCGAGTCTCTCAGGTGTAAGGCTCTGGGATAAAGCGAATCTCTCAGGTGTAAGGCTTTGGGATAAAGCGAGTCTCTCAGGTGTAAGGCTCTGGGATAAAGCAAGTCTCTCAGGTGTAAGGCTCTAGGATAAAGCAAGTCTCTCAGGTGTAAGGCTCTGGGATAACGCAAGTCTCTCAGGTGTAAGGCTCTGGGATAAAGCGAGTCTCTCAGTGTAAGGCTCTGGGATAAAGCGAATCTCTCAGGTGTAAGGCTCTGGGATAAAGCGAGTCTCTCAGGTGTAAGGCTCTGGGATAAAGCAAGTCTCTCAGGTGTAAGGCTCTGGGATAAAGAGGGTCTCTCAGGTGTAAGGCTCTGGGTTAAAGCAAGCCTCTCAGGTGTAAAGCTCTGGGATAAAGAGAGTCTCTCAGGTGTAAGGCTCTGGGATAAAGCAAGTCTCTCAGGTGTAAGGCTCTGGGATAAAGCAGGTCTCTCAGGTTTAAGGCTCTGGGATAAAGAGAGTCTCTCAGGTGTAAGGCTCTGGGATAAAGCGAGTCTCTCAGGTGTAAGGCTCTGGGATAAAGTAAGTCTCTCAGGAGTAAGGCTCTGGGATAAAGCGAGTCTCTCAGGTGTAAGGCTCTGGGTTAAAGCATAAAGAGAGTCTAGTTCCCATGTGGGAAATCATGTCAATAAGAAACAGTGAGGAATTCCCGACCGATATGTGTAATAAATGTGAGGATAAAGAAAGTCAGTCTCTTTACCATCTACTTTCAAATTGCCCAGGTACGTGGGCACTGAATCCCTCGCTGAACCCCTTCCTAAGTCTCCCCCCAGGTGGGCAGGAGAAGGCAGACGCTTTCTGATACCAACCCTGGGGGTGTGGTACTGCGGCAGGATCACCTTGGAGGAGATAGGGCCCAGGGTAGTGAGGAGAGTCCGTGGGATGAGACACAGTATTTTTCCTCCTGCAGGAAGATTCTTCCCAATGTACCTAAAGAGGTTATGGCCTATTGCCATTTTAATATCTCTCAACCTCATATTAAATCTCAGGTTGTGAACTCTAAGGCCATAAAATCAAAGCGCACTAAACCAACCAAAAGAAATATCCTTTTTGGTATCTTAAACAAAATACCCTCCTCAATCCCAATGGTGCAATTCAAATGATTATGGAAATGTCTTCTCTAAACCATTTTCCTCTGTAAAAGCTAAATTGCACAGCTTGGCTGCTAAAAACCTCAAGGGAATTAAATCTACCCTTAAAAGTAATTCAGAAGAAGACAAACCTAACTTTGCTAATAAAAGAAGTACATGTCCCAGAATCCTAGAGGTATTGAGACAAGGAAGAGGGGTGAAGAGGCATGTAGATGTCGTAGTCAGGCAATTAAGCCCAGTAACCATTGCAGCAATCAAGCATTTAAGGCTAACAGCCTACACCTGAAGCCTGTTGCTAAACCCGTGAGGCATAAAAGGCCCCAGTATGAGTAGAAGGAGCTGGAACGGGAGTTGGAAGACTGGCAGTAGTCGTAGCAGAGGAGAAGCACAAGGCTGGCAAATCACAAGAAAGTGTCAGGATAGAAGGGATAGCGGAGCGAAGAGACAGCAGATTTCACCTGTAAGCTCTGACCGAGTCCTTTGCTGTGAAACTCTCAATTTCATAGGCTGCGCAGCGGAAGGCATGCTGGAAGTTGCCTTTTAACCATGTTGCCGAGTTGCTGTGATTGCACAACCGTGACCGTGCTGGAGACTAAGTCCAGAAGCAGAAGGTAAGCTAGGGGTCTCGGGAGGAAAAAGAATGCCTAATTGAAGTGGCTGAACCAGAGACATCTATGTTGGAAAAGGGTGAGACAGAAGTAGTAGCAGTGGTCGGGGAAGTCGATGAAGCACAGCAACCTGCAAATGTAGTGTCATTGAAGCCGGTGAGTGAAGCACGGCGTTCAGATACACTTCCCGAGTCTTGCTGGTAACTGTAACCACCTCCTAAGTAACGTGTGTACTGTTTAAAGCAAGTAAAAGTTGATCAACACACTTGAAGTTTGGTTTACAATGGAATTGTAGCACTAGCGATTATTCTAAAAGTTGTAACAATCACGTGAGAAGTGAAAGGCAATGAAATCCATCTTTTCTGGCTAACGGAGTGTTCATGTGTCCTTAACTGAAAAGAAGGAACGCTTGCTAGACCATTTCCAAATACCTAACAGTGACGTTATACAGGTTACAAGTAACCTTGAGTGAAAACTACATCAAAGGAAGGCCACGTGTGCCCAATTGTGTTTCCAGAAAGAAGCCAGAGTTGCATCCTTTAACATTAGACGTGAATACCATTCTATTGAAAACTTTAAACTTGAAAATCTACCTTAATAAGTGGTTGTGTGTGCCCAATTGTGTTTTCACTTAAAAGACTTAATCCTATACTATATCCAGAAATGGCATTCTTTCTCATTCCAAGAAGAATCTAAAATACTGAAGAGAACACGCATTACCCAAGCCAAGAGTCAATCCCTTTTCATAGTGAAACCAGTCTTGTTAAGACCTAAAGAGCTATTCACCTACACTGTGAAGCTGTCAACAGTCAAGTGGCCTAAGATATAAGTGTGGCATTGTTACCAGAAGATGAAAGATTGGCACTATGGCTTCTGGGTAATTACTTGGGCTGAAAAGGTGTGAGTAATTCTGGGGAACGGGAGTTAAAAGCTTGTGAAGAATATTCAGAAGTAAATTACAACCGGTGGAGGTAAACACTACTGAAGATAGAGAGAGCTAAGTCTTGTGGACAGAAGCAGGTAGTCCTGGTGGCAGTCAGACAAACAGAAGAGGCAAAGAGGCTTCCCCTTTTTAGAAAGTCATTAAAAGGAAGAGTGCCTTGCCTACCTGAAGAGGTCAAAGTGCCTTGTCAGATTTTGCCTAATAACTAAACATTACATATCAGTGGTAGTAGTACTTGAACTGTGGTGGTATACTAAGTTGTCAGTGGATATCACATTTTAGTGGTTTGAAGTAGCAAAGTACTGTGGGACAAAGGTGGCTGTTCTCATAGAAATATGCACTCAGCAGCACCGTGGTAGGCGATTGGCTGCCCAAATGAACAAATCAACAAGCCCAGCCAAGCCGAGAGGCAAAGCCAGGCAGAGGCCAAAGGCCCGGGTCTAAGGCCCCTGTCATCCTTGTCTGCCTCTGGCTGCCTTCCCTACTGCGCCACACAGGATCTAGGTTATGCCGCCAAACACTGCAAAGATCATCTGCCCCTCTCCAATCCAGAAAATGACCCGGTTCCTGCCTCGGCTCTCAAGTAAGAGGCACCCATCACATACTGTTGCCAGGTTGCCTACTGAATCTCCCGCCCACAATAAGGTCTGTGTGGAATTCAAACATCTCCCCTCATCACCCGTTTCTCCAGGAATGCGAACGGCCAAACATCCTTGTTATCCTATGCTCCAGCCCAGCACTACGGTTGCCCCCCCTACCACCACCTACTAGCTTCCAGCCACCCCCTGCTGATGAATGTTACACACCATTGCACCTTGAAACACTTGTGTATAGGCGCGTTATAAATGTCATATCATATCATCATGCTACCCATACACTCTCCCACCTCATGGAGCCCCTGCAGCAGGCCCCATCTGGTCCGCAGAGCACCCGCCACCCGGGTGATGCTATTCACAGCTTTTTCTTGCACCACACCTGGGCTCACGGTGCTGCAGCATGATCGCCTGCCTCTCTTACCCTTGGACTGAATTAAACAACATGCCATGAACCCCTATCCCACAGCACCCACTTCCCAACCAAAATTGATGATGCCTGCAATATCCTACACCTAGCCCCCCTGGCCCACAATGAACTGCACTGTACTACAACTAGTAGAAGTAATGGGATTCTAATGCCTACATCAGGCTGCCAGCTGCCCCTCGCACTAGCTCTGCCTATTGTGCTAAAGTTACTTACTCTATATATAATGTTTCTAGTACCTGTAACAAGCTGCCTGTGGCCCCCCTGACCCGCGCTGACCCCCTAGACACTGCAGACATTGGGCCTCATTACGACCCAGGCGGTAAGTTACCGCCTGGGTCGTACCTTTACCACCATGTCTACCCTGGAGTGGATTGGCACACCGGTACATCAGGTTAGCCCAGCAGCTGCACCCATTCATCATCTAGCTCCCACCAAACCCTCTATCAACTACCCAAACCAGTCACCCAACCACAAGAAAACAGCCATGCACCTCGTTTTGCTACTCCACCACCCCTACCTCATAATCAGTTATACTCTTGATACCCTGCCTGGGCATCACTTGTCTACTCAGACTCTGCTCTAGATTGGCTGACTTCTCCAACCCCCTGAAACACACTGACACTGGTGTCACCAGTCTTTGCCCACCCCCCCCCCTGAAAACACACCTTCTTGCCTGCGCAGGCATCACTAGACTGCAGCGCCTCCGTTTCCAAACAATGGTACCCAAACCTTCACCTCATGCTGAAGTCAAAAGACCACCATTAACAACCATGCACACCTCCGGCTGCGCCATACACCCTGCAAAGACCACCCCAAACCACCTGCCTCATATCTGACCACATCTCCCAGGCCTGAACACCTCCCCTGTGCCCCCATTAATAGTCGCCCCATCTGCGCCCATGCTCCTGACATTCATGACCTCTTTCTTGACAACAATCTTGACCTGCTTGCCATAACAGAAACTTGGCTGCACGAGGCAGCTGGCCTCTCATTATCTCTTCCCCTACCGACCGGCTACTCTATTCTCAGAACTGACAGAATCGGTAACCAAGGCGGAGGAGTTGCCATTATCTCCAAAACATCCCTTTCCATTAGAGCCTCCCCCCTCTCTCCCATGCCAGGCTACATACTCCTGTTAGCTAAAATTGAACCTCACCCTCAAACCACTGTCAATATCCTTCTCCTCTACAGACAACCAAATAACCTTGGCTCCCCAGACGCCGACATACCCCTTCTGATAAATCCGATCTTGAAACCCAACACCAAATTTGTGCTCTTGGGTGTCTTCAACCTAGCGTTCAAAGACCCCACAGAGCAGAAGTCGAACGCCCTCACCACAGCTCTCTATGAGATGAATTTTGCCCAAGCGGTTTCTGCACCTACCCATTCCATAGGCCGGATCCTTGACTGAATCCTATTTGCCAACATTCCTACCCAAGTCACCACCATTGACCCTGTACCCTGGACAGACCATACCGTGATCCGCATTTACTATCTCCCTCTCGCCCGCTGCCACCAAAAAGACTGGTGACTGCACACCCATCACTGCGAGACACACTCGCAAACTAAGCAAGGAACTACTGCAGCCCTCCATTCTTGCCGCCCTTGAGTCATGGCTCAACAGTAGTGACCCCGTAGACATTCTAAATGCCTACAACTTCTCAGCACTCTTGACCAGCATGCCCCCATCAAAACCACATTCCACGAAAACCCAACCACCATAACTGGTTTACAGACGAATTAACCACCCTCTGCAAACTCAAATGGGCCAAAGAACCTCTTTGGAGAAAAAAACCTGACTCCCACCAATAAAGAGGTCTTCACCACCTCGGTAACCTCCTACGAAAAAGCGATCATCACCACCAAAGTGACCCTCAAGGAGCTTGAAGCCCCAGCTCCCACTTTCACTTGTTTCCTTAAAGACAAAGGACCTCATCACGAGTCTGGCGGTAACCCTTAAATGCGGCGGTGGCGCTATTACCGCCGCATTTAAGGGTCCGCCAGATCATGGCTTTGGCGGATTTCCCCCCAGCTCTGAGCTGGGAGGAAATCTGCGGCAAAATTGCCACTTTGCGGTGCAATTACCGGCGGTAATAGTGCAAATTCTCCCCATTGGGCCCAATGGGGAATGAGGAATTCCTGAATGGGCCCAATGGGGAATGTGCAATAACCCTTCTGCCAAACCCATGATCTGGCACTAATAGCGCCGGGGGGGTTTGGCGGTAGGGCTATTAGCGCCGGCGTTACCGCCCAACTCGTGATGAGGCCGAAAGCCTGGTGCTCCCTTGTACAATTAGCCCTAGCGAACAAAATCCTCAACCTCAGAGAAAAAAACATCCGCAAGAAATCCCTGCTCCCCACCTCCACAGCAGAGACCCCCATAGCCATTGCCTCCCTAGTCCCCATGACCCCCTTGCATTTCTCCCGTCTCCTCAACTGACGTGAGTAGAATACGTTCTGGATGGAGACCCATGGTAGCAGAAGGGGGGTATATGAGCCTGCACTTAACTTAAGCGAGTTGCAGCTGCACGGCTCGACCTGTGCTAATGGTGGAGTACTGAGTGGTGGGTGGAAATCACCTCACCCAACCAGAGTTAGAGTAATAATAAAGGTAGACGTCAATGCAGTGCAATGCGTGCTTGAAATTGAACTGGAAAAGTATTGTGTGAAGGCGCACATAATAGTAGGAAAGTTTAGGTCAGTTAACAGAGCCTACATGAATGAGGTGTGCACTCCACACCAGTGAAGCAGGTGCTGTGCCGTGTGGGCGTGTCCAGAGTGGACCTGCAAAGGCCGGTGCGAGACACACATGGTATCAAGAGAGACACTGTCTCAAGTGTAATAGTTTGAAAACCTTGATTTACTACAATCCTGGGGTTGGTGTAATACCTAACTGACCCTTACTCTAAAGGTTTGTTCCCTCGACTGATGTTTCTAAGGGCTGTTGATGTCTGAAAGTCCAAAACCAAAATCTGTCTTTGTCTAAACCTGTACTTGCCCTAACTCTCTGATAAAATGTGGTAGGAAGTCTCTTTAAAGGAAAAATTGGGATTAAAAAGGAATGTATACCAAGGCTGGTTTCAGATGGGCTGGTTAGTATCATCAAAGTTCAGCACAATCAAAAATAAGTTGTTCATTGGCTCATCTCCGCAAAGTTCTTACACTCAGTTCAACAATTCCCAATGTCTTTAGTCCCTGGGGATCCCCTTCCCCAAGCTTCAATCCTTCCAATGTTCAGATCAAACAAAAATATAACATTATTTTTTCCAGGCTTCTTGGGGTTCCCTTCCCCAAGCTCATGCCTCCTTGTTTCACCAAATAAAGGTTCACCTTTGTTAGGCCTACTAGGTTTCCCTTCCCCAATCTTAGACCCCTTCTGTTTCAAATACAAAAGGCAACTTGTCAAGAAGTGCCTTTCTCTTATTTACAGATCCTTTCACGCACAACCTTAACATGAGGTAATATCAGAGACTTTAGAAAACGCTAGGTTCTTGGCTCCTAAGCGCGACCACTCTGATCTTTGGCTCCTCTCTGTATTTCCTGCACCTTCTATCCATTCCTCTTCCAGGTGCCACATTTGTTATCTTCCACTTTGCTGTGCACACTTGCACCTTCTTTGTCTTTCTTTTCTCTCGGCTTACTGTGACCCTGGCACCTTTTATTTATTTATTTTATTGGGCATTTGTAAGGCGCTTATACATCAAGAAAATTGTGTTTCAAAGTGCCCAGAGGGCAAGGGAAGGGAATAGGGAAACATCAAGACAATGGAATATGCAAAAATACAAAAAAGCGGTCCTACTAGGCCTTGTGAACATTTGGAACGTGCAAGTGCACAGAGAGAGAGAGAGACAGGGGAAAGGGGAAGGGGTAAGTGCTAGAGGATCCACAGAGGGGAGAAGTGCCAGGGAAACAGCTGCAAGGCAACAGGTAAGTGCAAGAGCCGGTTGCAAGACAACAGGTAGTGCCAGGCTGTGACCACTTGTCACGGTCATGAAGTCAGGGGTACAGGCATGCAGGGGTTGCATGCACAGGAGACCTGGGTGGACACTGTCCTGGCGCCTTTGTCGCCAGGCTCATGAACAAAAGTAAGCAAGAACATCCATTTAACACCAAAAAGCTTTTATTATGGACATCGCACTTCAGATGCATTAATCTTTAACATTCCATCCATTAAGCAGGATGCATTAACCTTGAACATTCCATCCATTAAGCAGCCCCAAGTGTATTCTTGGGTGTGGCTGCTAATGGATTGCCTTTGCACATGCTCATTCTCCAGGAGTGGCAGGGTGTGGCTGGTAAGCCGGCCCTAATGGGCGTGCCCACGATCTCAGCTATATAAGCTGCCCCGATCCTCAAGACAGACGCTTCGCGTTATTCTGCACTTGCAAGCAGCGTAATGCTCACTGTCGCCTGAGATCAGACTTACCTTTGAAGATCCTACTAACTGGACATCCTGCTTCCTGCCAGCATACTTACCAATTGGGGGAAGCTGTTCTTACCTGTACATCTCTTCGGCGAACCAAGTATTCATCTTTACACTTTCCGGAACGCCCGAGATCTTCATCTTGGCACCGTAGCATGACACGCTCCATCGTCGACAGCAGCGCCTCCAAGGAAAAACAGAAGACAATGTTAGACATAGAAAAACCAGTCCGTTTAAGGTTGCGCTTCGCCATACTTCGCACTTTCCTTAAACCATCACTTACCTGCTGTCGAACATTGCAATAGCATCCATCTTCCATCGGGCCGCGTCTCGCGTCTCACAGCTGCATTGAGGCCGCATTTCCATCTAAGGGTAGAAAACAGAAGACAGACATTATTGCGGGCATAAATAGGAAAAACATATAAAGACATTAAACAGAACGAACAGCATCACAAGAGCTCAAGAAAGACTTACCAATCATAAGGAGAAGCATAGCCGCAGGTGGACTGGACTAATCCTTATCAGGGATAAGTGAAGGAACTAAATCCCATTCAACACGCCCCTGCCAGAAGTAGCAGGATGGATAGCTTATCTTCCATAATTCACAGGTGAGCTTTATGGGCCGGCGTATGCTCACAGAAACCGTACTTTGGGGTGAAGGGTTCGAGAGGTACAACAATCGCAGATTGATGCACTCACACACTCTTATCTCCACGGAGGAGCAGTAATACCAAGTACCACCGCTCACAGCTTTTCTACTCTGGGAAAGGCCTGAAGGGGGTGCTTCAAGTTCAGGGAGGGCTGCAACCGTGCCCCAATGCCTCCGCAGAGACCGGGTAAGCATAACAGAACGCGAAGCCTCTAATACTCTCTGCCTGGGCATTATGGAAACTTCAGAAACAGATCAGTTAGCCCTCTTACTAGGGGAATTACGGGCTGAAGTAAATGCTTCAAGACAGGAAACCAATGCATAACGAAGGGATCCTATTGTAACTCGAGAAAGAACGGACACATTGGCTAGACAAATGCTACAAGCACAAGCAGGACAGGTTCCACTGCCTGGAGTGACCCATTCTTCTCATTCTTCCACACCACAACAATCAACACCGGTTCAGGTGGTTCTTTCAGGAGCAGTGCCTCTAGCCCCTCCCGAACGCTTCATCAGCGACCCAAACAAGTTCGCTGTATTTATGAACCAATGTCACCTTCCTTTCTTGTGCAGACCAGGAGCCTTTCCTAATGACCAAGCCAAAGTGGCGTTGGTACTCTCACATTTAGAAGGTAGTGCAGCGGACTGGTCTATACCTTTGGTAAATCAAGATGACCCTTTACTGCGGAACTTTGGGAATTTCCAACATGAGATGTTGAAATTGTTTGCCCGTCATACTCAAGGACAAACTCTGGACAATCACTCAGACAAGGGAGTCAAGATCTATTAACCTATATTGCAACCTTCAATCATCTCATATCACAGACCAAATGCCCAGAAGAGGACTACACTCTTTTACCGAGGGTTACGTGGAAAACTTAAGCATGTGTTGGCGCAAGTGGTGAATCCCCCTGAGAGGTGTGCGGACTACATAGACCTGACGGTGCAACTCGATCATAAGTTGCAGAATCGGAAAATGGATCGAGCTAGATCAGAGGGATGGTCAGTTTACGTACGACCTCGTGAGAATCAGACTAAACCACATGAACAGTCTGAGCCAATGCAAATTGGTGGATTACGAAGTCCCCTTACCAAAGCAGAAAGGGAAAAAAGAAGACAACAACAGCTTTGTTTATATTGTGGACAAGCAGGTCACTTCCTCTGTGACTGCCCGGTAAAACCACCCAAGAAAACGGTTGGGGCAACAGACAAAACTGATGAAGAAGAATAGAACCCAGGAAACACCAATGCCTGGCAAGTGTAGGGGTCTGCTTGTCGAACATGAAAAAGGAATCCGTACAGACCTCACATCTAGTCCTTGCAGTGCTTTTGGTGAATCACAAGCAACCCTCAAAAATACATGCCTTGGAAGCATATATTGATTGTGGAGCTGGGGGTAACTACATTGACCAAGATTTGGCTCTCCGAATAGGCCTTCCTCTCTGACAGAAGCACAAATCGGAAAACGTCACTGCTGTGGATGGTTCTCAGCTATCATCCAGCCCGGTGACACAATACACTGAGAAAGTCAAGCTTCTGTGTCAGGACGGGCATCAAGAGGACATTACTTTCAATCTCATTGGTGCTCCTCAGTTCCAGATGATATTGGTAATGCCCTGGCTGGAGACCCACAATCCTAGGATCGACTGGCAAAAACGAGTTCTGACATTTCCTCATGATTGTGCCGACACATGTTACAAAAAATATGACACTAATCTGAAACTGAAGAAAGGAATCGTGTTGGGCCTCATCAGCTCCTTACCGCTTGAATACCAAGATTAGCAGGATGTCTTCAAAAAAGAGCAAGCCAACATTCTGCCCCCGCACAGACCCTACAATTGTCAAATAGATCTTGTACCCGGAGCCCAAATCCCTTGCAGCCGAATTTACGCTCTGACAGAACAGGAAAATCAGCATCTTAGAACTTACCTGGATCAGTACCTGCCGAACGGTTTCATTCACCCATCCAAGTCACCTGCCTCCTCGCCATTATTCTTCGTGCCTAAAAAGGAGGGGGACTTAAGAACTTGCATCGACTATAGAGTCATCAGTCAGATCACAGTGAGAAATCGATATCCTTTACCACATATACCAGAGCTCCTGGACCAAGTGAAACATGCTCAAATCAACACAAAACTGGATTTAGGAAGAGCATACCATCTTATAAGATTTAAAGAGGGAGATGAGTGGAAAACAGCCTTCTGCACGAAGTACAGCCTATTTGAATACCAGGTCATGCCCTTCGGGCTATGCGATGCCCCAGCGGCGATCCAATTCTTTATGAATGATGTACTCCGTGAACTACTGGACGTTTGTGCTCTTGTTTACATTGACGACATTCTTATCTACTCAAATTCCATGGAAGAACATTTAGGCCATGTCCCGGCAGTCTTAGAGAAGCTTCGACAACACCAATTCTATGCCAAGTTGGAAAGATGTTTTTTCCCTGTAACCGAGGTCGAGTTTCTCGGTTTCATGCTCACACCACAAGGCGTACATATGGATACACGAAAGGTGGATTCAATCCTCCAATGGCCCTCATCAACATGCACGAAAGGAGTGCAAAGCGTGCTTGGATTTGCCAACTTTTACCATCGGTTTATACCTGGGTATTTACAAACTGTACATCCGCCTTATAAAGAAAAATCAAAAGTTCCATTGGTCGACAGAAGCTGAAGAAGCCTTCCGGAAGTTGAAACTAGCATTGAATACAGCACCAGTCCTTCGACTCCCACGACCAGACCTACATTACATAGTTGAGACAGATGCTTCAAAAATAGCCATGGGAGCAGTATTGTCACAATGAAACCCTGAAACAGGACAACTACACCTGTCGCATTCTGGTCCCACAAATATTCAACCCCCGAGTTGAACTACGCAATCACAGATAAGGAATTACTGGCGATTAAAGCAGCCTTCAAGGCCTGGAGACATTACCTTCTTGGGGGCGAGACATACGGTCACTGTCATCACGGACCACCATAACTTGCAATACTTGAAAACCGCCAAAGCACAATCCTCGCGTCAACTTCGTTGGGCTCTCTTTTTCGTGGAATATGATTTTATTATCACTTATAGACCTGGAGTGCGCAATGGGAAAGCAGACGCTCTATCACACATGAGTAAAGAAAAAGATGCTTTTACAGCATCCGATCCCGTGGCCATAATTCCTGAGGAAAGGATTCAAACCAGAATAGCTGCCACCACGTGTGTGGATGACCAAATAACCAGTTTGCAATCCCAGATGGATCAATCAACACAACAGGAATGGCTGTTAAAAAGTGACCAGTACACCATCGAAGACAATCTACTGTATTTCCAAGGACGATTATATGTCCAAGACCAAGAACTGCAAAAGCAAATCATCACAAATTACCATGATTCATTAGTGGAAGGACACCCAGGAATAGCCAAAACTCAGGCTAAGGTAAAACAAAACTACTGGTGGCCAATGTGGAGAAAAGACATCACCCAATTTATTGAAACCTGCAGTGTCTGTGCACAACACAAGTCTCAGAAACAGAACCCCGCTGGCTTACTACATCCCCTAACAGTACCACCAGCACCTTGGCATACCCTGTCGATGGACTTCATCACAGATCTTCCACCCTGCAATGGATACAACACCATATTAGTCTTTGTGGATTTATTCTCCAAAATGGCCCATTTCATCCCTCTGAAGGGACTCAAAACTGCGTAAACTCTCGCTTCTGTGTTCCTAGAGCAAATTGTTCGATTGGATGGATTTCCATCAACATTAGTATCTGATCGCGGAACGCAGTTTGTCCACAAGCCATCACCCTCAAACTGATGAGAAAACTGAATGAACCAACCAAACTTTAGAGCAATATCTCAGGTGTATGTTGCAACAGTCCAAGGATTCTTGGAAAAATATACTCTGGATAGCTGAGTATGCATACAATAACAAAGTTCACACAAGCACAGGCCAAACTCCATTCTACATTGTGCACGGAAGACATCCAAGGACATCAGTATTTGATCCACTCGATACCCTGGAAATGGCAACCATACAAAACTTGCATAAAACCATCACTCAGGTTCTTAAGGAGGTGACAGAGCATCTAACCAAAGCTAAGGAAAGACAAAATCTGTTTGCTGATCGACATGGGCAGGAAGCTCCCGCCTAGCAGATTGGAGAAAAGGTGTGGTTAGCATCCAAATATATTCCTCTGAAGGGGTCAAGAGCTTTCCGCACAAGCTACCTAGGCCCATATACTATAAAGTCCATAATCAATCCTGTCACCATGAAATTGGAGTTACCATCTCACATGGAAATTCACCCCTTATTTCATGTCTCTCTCCTTAAACCAATGAAGTCCAATACACGGCTTAGTTCCCCGCCAGAGTCCGAAGTAATAAATGGAGAACCAGAATATGAAGTCAAATCCATCCTGGACTCCAAGGTGGTTCGATCAAAATTGTATTACCTAATTGACTGGAAAGGTTACGGACCTCAAGACTGAACTTGGGAACCCAGTGAACACGTCCATGCTCTGCGTTTAATCAGACAGTTCCATCGCAATAATCCCACCAAACCAGGACTGGGAGGAGAACCACCCTTGAGAGGGGCCTTGAGGGGGAGTGCTGTTATGGTAATGAAGTCAGGGGCACAGGCATGCAGGGGTCGCATGCACAGGAGACCTGGGTGGACACTGTCCTGATGCCTTTGGCACCAGGCTCATGAACAAAGTAAACAAGAACATCCATTTAACACCAAAAAGAGTTTATTATGGACAGAGCACTTCAGATGCATTAACCTTGAAGGTTCCATCCAATAGGCAGGATGCATTAACCTTGAACATTCCATCCATTAAGAGGCCCCAAGTGCATTCTTGGGTGTGACTGCTAATGGATTGCCTTTGCGCGTGCTCGTTCTCGAGGAGTGGCAGGGTGTGGCTGGTAAGCCGGCCCTAATGGGCGTGCCCACGATCTCAGCTATATAAGCTGCCCCGATCCTCAAGACAGACGCTTCGTGTTATTATGCACTTGCAAGCAGTGTAACGCTCACCGTCGCCTGTGGTCAGACTTACCTTTGAGGATCCTGCTTCCTGGACATCCTGCTTCCTGCCAGCATACTTACCAACTGGGGGAAGCAGTTCTTTCCTGTACATCTCTTCGGCGAACCAAGTATTCATCTTTACACTTTCCGGAACGCTGAAATCTTCATCTTGGCACCAAAGCACGACACGCTCCATCGTCGACAGCAGCGCCTGCAAGGAAAAACAGAAGACAAGGTTAGATATTGAAAAAACTGTCAGTTTAAGGTTGCGCTTCCCATACTTTGCGGTTTCCTGCTGTCGAACATTGTGGTAGCATCCATCTTCCAATCGGCCGTGTCTCGCGTCTCACAGCTGCATTGAGGCCGCATTTCCATCTTAGGGAAGAAAACAGAAGAGAGACATTATTGCGGGCATAAATAGGAGCAACATATAAAGACATTAAACAGAACGAACAGCATCACAAGAGCTCAAGAAAGACTTACCAATCATAAGGAGAAGCATAGTCGCAGCTGGACTGGACTAATCCTTATCAGGGATCAGTGAAGGAACTAGATCCCATTCAACGCACCCCTGCCAGAAGTAGCAGGACAGAGAGCTTATCTTCCATAATTCACAGATGAGCTTTATGGGCCTATAACAAGGGGGCTGTCCTACCCTCTATGAATCTAAGAAATACACACAAAAAATCAAGTGCACACTGGTTTTTAGACCCTGGTGGGTACCCATACTATCTGGGGAACCGTTGTTGGGAACAACATGCTTGCTGTTAACAAACACATATCTCACGATCATGTAAAAAAGTTACAGCTTTTAATTATTCATTAGCTGGTGCTTTTTTTCATTTGCAAAGGATTTAAGTTTTAGTATACACATGACAATACATGATGTACATTGTGGTAAACAAACATATAGTTAGAAATTCACTATAGAATGATTACAAATGACATAGGGTGTGGATCATTCACTTGTACATTTAATGGGCAATTTGCTTGTACGAGGAATGTCTCATGTCAATAGGTGTAGAAAACACAGGATAACATTACAGTGCCTGGCTAGAGTCTGACCTCATATTAGGTCTACGTCCGAGTATGATGTTAGGAGTGTAATAGCAGCACTGAATAATGCCCATAGGAGGTCTGGGTCAATGTGCTGCTGACGTTTCGGCAGAATAGATGATAGCCTTCTTCTGGGGCCAAAAAAAGTCAGGAGACTCTGTGTTTGGGAAAACAAGAAAAGGGTAGAGAAGATTTAGGAGAGCAGTGTTAAAACAGCAGCAGGTTGCTGGAGCGGGTCAGTAAGATGTAATTTAATACATAAAAGCATGTTCTGAAGGGTTCCAGGGACAGACCCCACTCACCATGGGTCATGCTTCGGATGGGAGCCGATGAACACAGGAGGTTTCATCATTGGTAAGATGGAGAAATCAAGGTGGTCTGTGTTAGTGTGAATTGTTAAGGGGGCAGCCGGGAAGGAGGCAGGCGGCCTTTGGGGGACCAGAGATGGAACCCAGGTCCTGAATGCGAGGTCCGGTGGGGGTCTGGGTTGGACAGACCTGGGATGCACAGAGGAAGAGGGAGAAAAGCAAGGAGGAGGAGGTCAAAACTGGTGGCTGAGGGGGCAGAATAAAGCAGAGTCATTGAGAAGATTCAGTCACCAGAGTGGAAATAAATGGAAAAGTACCTGTGGCTAGCTGGTGAATGGGGCCCAATCCTGGAGGAGGGTTGTGGCAAAATGAGCCAAGAGAGAAATCATCAAGGTTCTGTGGCTCAGGAATACATTCCGTCTTGTTCGTCCTATAAGTTAAATAACAAAACATGGAGAAAGGGTTCATGAATCGGGAGCCTGGCATCCCTGAGCGAGCGTTTAAAGATGCGTGGGCTGATAGAGAGCTGTTCAGCATAGACAGGAGGGAGAGTGGCATACCTGCAATGAGTCAGGGCGTGCTGGAGCAGAGCCAGCGTCTTGGAATAGCACCTGTGCTTGCTCTGACAGACGAGCTGTGTATATGCGCTGTTGTACGGGGCCGTGGTGCGCATGCGTGCGTGAGTAGTGTCTCACTTTTGTCACGGCAGCAGTGCGCAGGCCCGGATGGGTAGTGTCGCGTTGGGACGGGACCTCCGTGAGGATGTACATTGGGATCTTGGGAGCAGCAGGAAGTGGGCGGCCTGTGGGGTATGGCCGGTGCGTATAGCGCACGTAGGGGTAACCAGGGTCTGCGCATCCGGCACAGAGGAGGCTACGGAAGGAAAATCCCTGTGGGGGGGGGGTAAGCCGTGAGTGCGTATAGTGCTGGAGTGAGATGTTTGTGCACCAGAAGGATCTGTATTGTCGTGAGTAAAAAATGAGTGTAGGCGGTACAGGAAAAAATTGTAGTTGAGGCATATATACAAGGCGGGCAATGTCATACGTAAGGAACAGAAAATACAGCAAAATGAAAACAGAGGTAGAATATGAGTTTTAAAAAGTGATGATGGTAATAAACATGCAGAAGTTAGGCAACAGGTGTAAATTACACAACGAACATGTACGGGCGACCCAAAGTCTGTTGGTTGTCAGTGCCTATTGGGTGCAAAAGTTTAGGTTATGGCACAAAAAATGATGGCACAAGCAATGACACAAAGGAATGAACAGGAACTATTACAGCAAGTTGGTAGAGAGCTCTGGTGGTTAAATGAGCTCAAAAGAGGGGAGGAAAAAGCACTCTGTAATACCGAGGCTGGAAAGGTTTAGATGTTGAAAGGTCCCGGTAGGGCCTCATTGAGGCCGGTGGTGGTGGATTTGATTTTATGCACCCACCAGGCTTCTTTGAAATTCAGGGCGTTGGCAATGTTAGTTTTGTTCTGGACTTTATCCACCACCCACCAGGAAAAGGAGTCAGGATCATGGTGTAGTTCAATGAAATGGTGAACCAGAGGAGCAGTGAGGGTTTTACAGCGTATCCTAGATCTGTGTTCGCTGATGCGTTTGTGCACAGGTCTAGAAGTCTGGCCTACGTACCGTAGGCCGCAAGGGCATTGGATAACGTAGATGACATTGGTAGATTTACAATTGGAAAAGTGTCTGATTTTCCACTCTTTACCCTCAATCATAAAAGAGTTGAGTTTCTTGGTTTGTCTACACTCTGTGCATTGACCGCACGGGTGATGTCCAGTGATCTCTCTCATGTCCCAGAGTGTGGAGCGAGCCGGGATTTTGTAGAATTTTGCACTGGTGAGGAATTCTTTAAGGTTTTTGGACCTCCTGAGTGCCATACGTGGTTTGGGTTCATCTGGAAGATTGAGTTGAACAAGAGGCCAGAATTTTTTGATGAGAGATTTAAGTTTGGAAGTAGTGGGACAGAAGGTGGTGACACAAATCAGAATGCTCTCGGGGGTAACAGTGTGATCTTTGGGTGTCAAAAGGGTCTCTCTCGGTGTGTACCTTGCTCTTTTCTGGGTGTTTTTTATAAGTTTCTTGGGGTATCCTCTTGTCATCAATTTCTGCTGAAGGTCAGTGGAATGTTTTTGAAAATCATCCATTCTGGTGCAGTTGCGGTGTATCCTCAAAAACTGCCCATATGGGAGATTATCTCGTAGGCTCTTGGGGTGGTGGCTACTGTAGTGCAGGACCGTATTGCGGTCCGTGGTTTTTTTGAAAATTGAGCATTCAAGTCTGTTATTCTTGGGTGTGATTGTAAGGTCCAGGAAGTTCAAATTCTGGTTGCTCTTGTTTATGGTGAATTGAATTTCTGTAGTATGAAGGTTCAGCCATTGGAAAAAGTCCATCAAGGTATTGTCTTCCCCTTTCCAGAGGAAGATAATATCATCAATGTACCGGAACCACAAAGTGACAGAGTCAAGGTACGGGTTGGTCATGTTAAGGACATGCGTCAGTTCAAATTCGGACATAAAAATGAAGGCCATGCTGGGGGCGAATACTGCGCCCATGGCGGTCCCGCAAGTTTGAAGGTAGAAGGTATTGTTGTACTCAAAGAAGTTACTGGTGAGTGCTATTTCCAGAAGTTTGATAATAAAATTGATGGGCACCCGTCTCTGTGCCATGTGCTGTGTCAAATGCTGTCTGATGCATTCCAAAGCTTGTTGTTGCAGAATAGAGGTGTAAAGGCTTTTGATGTCTAATGATACAAGGAGATCTTCTGATGGGTGGAATGGTTGGTTTTCAAACTTGGTAATAGTGTCCATAGTGTCTCAAGTAGGTTGGAGTCTGTTGGGTTAGGGGCTTGAGAAAGTAATCGATAAATGTTCCAATGTGTTCAAGAATGGAGCCGCATCCTGATACGATAGGTCTGCCAGGGGGTGTAAGGCTATCCTTATGGATTTTGGGAAGGGCGTACAGGACAGGGGTTCTCCCTTCTGATGTATTGAGAAATGCCTCTTCCTTCTCGGTGATCCAATTGTGTTCTCGTGCGTATCCTGTTGCTTCTTGGATTTTGTTTTTTATTTCTAATGTGGGATCCTTCTTCAATTTCTTGTAGTTGCCTTCCTCGTTGAGAAGGGACATCACCATAGTATTGTATTGGATGTTGTTTTGTATGACAATGCCCCCTCCCTTGTCAGCTGGTTTGATTATAAGTGTTTTATTGGCACCTAGAGTAGTGAGGGCTTTTCTTTCTCCTGAAGTCAGGTTCTGCCTGTGATGGTCCGTGGAGGACGACAATTTCCCAATTTCGTGCCGGATACATTTCTCAAATGTTAGAATGGAAGCAGGTATCTCAGAGTCTCTTGGCTGGAAGTCTGATTTAGGTCTTAAGCTGGTGTCCTCGTGTCCCGTTGGGGTGCCTTTGTCGATAAAGAAGACCCTTCTCCTGATGCTGCGAAAAAAATTGGTTAGTTTAAGGTCCAATTTAACCTTTGTGGGCCGGCGTATGCTGACAGAAACCTTACTTTGGGGTGAAGGGTTTGAGAGGTACAACAATCACAGATTGGCGCACTCACGCACTCTTATCTCCATGCAGGAGCAGTATCACCATGTACCACCGCTCACAGCTTTTCTACTGAGGGAGAGGCCTGAAAGGGGTGATTCAAGTTCAGGGAGGGCTGCAACCATGCCCCAACGCCTCCGCATAGACCAGGTGAGCGTAACACCACTAGATGGAAGAGGGGTCACCAGCCCATACAATAAGTGCAGGCCTGTGTGGCAGCTCAGGCCAAGTGGTGCCCAAAGGCAAGTGTAGGGGGAGGGTGGATGCTGTGGGCGATCGGACCGAAGGTCAGGACCTCGAAGGACACATAAGGCTACTGTGGGGGTTTGGCATGGGAGGGAGCGAGGGAAGGAGGAGGAGAAGAGGAAAGTCTTGAGGTGTTTGCGGAATTTGAGGAGATCCGGCTCAAGACGGAGATGAAGGGGGAGGATGTTCCAGCAGAGGAGCCAGTTGAGGAGAGGGAATGGCTGCCCGCTCTCTGCTTAGAAAAGCACTTGACAAGCAGAGAGTTGGAGCCGGAGGATCTGAGGTATCTGGAAGGAGAGTATTTGGAGAGAGCAAGTTGCAGATAGCGTGGTCCCTGGTCACAGATATCCTTATGGCTGATTGTAGTGCATGTGCGAAAATGAGCTAAATAGCATGGTGCCGGTGCGTGGCCATTTTGGACATTCACTTCCAAACCGTGATAAAGGTCCACATTTTTGCGAGCTCAGTTAGAAGGCCAACATGATTACTGCAATGGTTGCAATATTTTAGTATAAAGCAGATGAGCTCACAGTGGAGGATAGTTTTTGCATTGTTCGCTCAAGGACGAGCTGAGAAGGGAGGCAGGGATGTGCAGGTGCGTTGATAAGGGGTGCTAGGAACGAGAGTGCGTGAGACGATCTGGGTTTTTTCACTGTCTGGATTTTTCCACTTTTGCCTCCCATGCTTGCTGTCTGTCCTTCGACCGGGAGCAGTCTGAAACCTATGAGGGGTGGGGATTTGTCCCCCTTAAGGAGGATAAGGTCCCAATGAGGTGACAGAGAATGGAACCCCGGGTGTTGCAGTCTCGCTGAGAGGGAGGATGCTCCGCTCCAGACCCCGTTAGTTGATGCGTGATCTCTCTGCCTTCCTACCTTGGGACCGGGTAGTGTTGTCATGTCTGAGATGAAGCTGTGTCCTACAACTGCCCCTATGGTGATGCATATTTGCTATTTTCGTTCTTGTTCATGTATTCATGTGTAATCAGTTGTATTTATTCCCTAGTTATATGTGTGTTTATTAAGTGTGAATAAAGGGCCTGTTAAGAGCCAATTATTTTCTAACTAATGGTCTAAGTGTATATTATTGCCTTTATGAGTCCAAGAACGTTTAGTCTGTGTAATAGTGCGAGTAATTCTGAGGTCATAACACAAGAAGGAGTGTCCCAACAGGAACAGGGAGAGGATATGATAGTCAACTCAATTGGCTATATCCTATCTCACTTAGCAAAGGCCCTTTAAATGGACACTACAACGTGGATATGTAGCTTAAGATATAATCCTTTTCTCTAAGAATGGGGCCCCATGGCAGCCATTTGTGAAGCAGAGGGCCAATGTGTTATATGAAACAATCTCACACTCTGTACCGCATTAGAGGCGGTATATGCTTAGATAAAAATGCAAAAAAATAGAACATGCACAGCGTGATATTGTTAAAATATATATATCAAAATTTATTGAAAGTAAATTTCAAAATCAAATGGCAAACATTAGACAATAAAGGGACCCTGTAGGTCTATAGCAAAAAAGGAAGAATGAGAAAAGTAAGGAAAATAGATTAGAGAATACTTAAATATGGAAAAATAATATTTTTGAAACCAACATTATTTCCAATCTATAACAGAAACAGATCAAAATCGTAATATGAAACAATATAACATACAGCAATTTGCTTCATTTACTAAGCTGTTTGTGAATTGTTCATAGCTGGTCCATAATCTGATACCAGACTTGTGAGCCCAGTGGTTGTGCTGGCCCCAAAGGGGTAAAGCTTAATGCTATCAACATAAAGTGGCTCAAAGTTGAGCTCAATTTTCAAAGAATCTACTCAGGGTCTACATGGAGTCACTGTGATGTCACAAACAGTCACATGAAGCCTGCATGTATTGGATGTTTAAAAGGCAGGTGTATCCTACGTTTCGGCATAGAGAGATGAAACAAATGCCTTCTTCAGGACAGGAGTCAGATATGAAGGTAAGAGTGACCCCCGAGGGGAAAAAAACATAAAACTACGGATGTGATAAGTTAAAAAGCAAAAAATAGAGCTATCAGCTAGTTGTAAGCCCAAAGGGTACTGTGCAAAGCGTGCTGGATTCTAAGAGCTCTACGTTAAAAAGGAAGACTAACGCTGTGTCATGCATGTGAAAGGGAAAGAATGCAGAAAGGGTAAATGCTAAATTCATATAAAGAAGGTTGAGAGTGCTACCCAGTGTCTAGATCCAGCCATCATGGTCGGCTGTAAACAGAGGGATATGGACAGTGCTAAAGGTTAGGCAGAACAAAAAGAGTACCCAACGGTTTGTTTCCCATGTGATGACAGATGCACACCCCCTGCCTCGAACAGATGAGCTGGTGGATACTTTGGGGGCCTCCAAATACCTCAGCACGTTTCACCTCACTGCAGGCTATTGGCAAATAGCCCTTGCAGAACATGCCAAGGAGAAGACAGCATTCTCAACTCCAGAGGGCCTTCACCAGTTCAGGGTAATGCCTTTTGGGTTGAAGAATGCCCCTGCCACTTTCCAGAGGCTTGTGAATCATGTGTTGAATGGGTTGGATGAATTAGAATTCTGTCTAGCATAGCTGGATGATATAGCAGTTTTCAGTGCCACCTGGGAGGATCATGTGGAACAGCTTCGAATTGTGTTGCAGGCTCTTAAGAAAGCCCACTTGGCCATAAAGGCCAGTAAGTGCCAGATTGGTCAAGGTTCAGTGACCTACCTTGGGCATGAAGTAGGTGGAGGGAGGATACAGCCTCTACCCAGCAAAGTACAAGCAGTACAAGACTGGCCTACCCCCACTACGCAAACCCAAGTGAGAGCCTTTTTAGGACTCACAGGGCATTACCGCAATTTTGTGGCAGACTATGGCACCATAGCTGCTCCTCTGACTGCCCTCACAACTCCGAAGAAACCCAAGAAGGTAACTTGGACCGACGAGTGTGAGAAGGCCTTCAATGGCTTAAAAGACTCCTTGTGCCAGGCCCCTGTCCTCAGGGCTCCTGATTGCCAAAGACCTTTTATCGTGCAGACGGATGCCTCTGACACTGGGATAGGAGCTGTACTATCACAAGTAGATGAGAAGGGTAAGGAACACCCTATTGGCTTCATTAGTCGCCAGCTTAAGGACAGAGAGCTCAGATGGTCCACAGTTGAGAAAGAGTGTTTCTCTGTGGTGTAGGCCCTAAGGAAGCTGAGGCCCTACCTCTATGGGGCCCACTTCACTGTGCAAACTGACCATAAACCCTTAAAGTGGCTGATGAACATGAAGGGAGAGAATCCAAAGTTGCTTAGGTGGTCCATAAGTCTGCAAGGCTTTGACTTCACTATTGAGCATAGGCCAGGTGTCCAACATAGCAATGCTGATGGGTTGTCCAGAATGTTTAACCGACCTGAACAAGAGACTCATCCAGGGGTGGATTAGTTCCCCCTGTCCATAGTCTGGGAGGGGCCAGTGTTAGGAAGGTTTCCCAATTATGTGTAATTTTCCCTCCAGTTGTGTACCGCCCAACCTTTTGCTGCTGTTTAAACACCATAGTCTGACTTTTGCCTGTGAAGCACAGCCTTCAGCTACACTCCTCTGGGCTTTCCCTCACTTTATTATGGGGAAACTGACATTTCCTTAAGACAGTCAGTACTGGGAGACTTTGTTTCCCTTAGTCCTTTCCGATGTTGCAACTTTTCTGCAACATGTTACCAGTGCACAGTACAGTGCACTTGGGTCTTCCTTTCGTTTCCAAAGGCTCTAGACTCCCTCAAAGGATTTTTTAGATGTGCAGATGTGCCTTGGACAGGGCTGGTGGTAGCTTATCTTTTCGCTTTTTTTTAACCTTTTCTTGCCATGCAAACCGCGTTAACCGCAGTTGGTGCAGGAAGGTAGCATGACTTCAAAATGACCATGCCACGAGGTTCTTTGTCCTGTCTGTTGGCCATCTTGTCCCTTTAACTTCCCCAGTTCGAGCCGACCCGGGTCAGTCCTTATTTGGGCATGCATTCTCCCACGAAACGTCAAGCGCTTTCGCTGGCTTCTGCATGCCTTGTGCGTGTGCCTCCAGGATGTGGGCTCCACTGTCTTGTTCCAATACACATCCTGGATACCAGAGAGTCTGGTGTGCTGGGAATGACTAGGACCACCATGGTCCGTGATTGGTCCACGCCTGGTGTGCCTGTATGTGAGCAGATCTCCCATTCGGTCCTCTTCATTTTGGTGCAAAAAAATATTCTGGATAAGAGAAGGCTCCAAACACCCTCCCCAGGTCGATCTCTTGAGTTCTCACTGAACCTAGGATAGGATCCAAGTATTCAGAAACTAAGATGCCGAGTTGAGGAACCGCTGGTGACCCGCTGGAAAGTTTGGCATCCTGAGCCCGCTGTTGCCCCGCTGGACCCCTCTGAATCTGATTGAACCAGAAGGTCTGCAAATGTGCTTCGACCTATTTGAATAGAGGGATCAACTATTCACGGCACCTTCATCTAAACCTGCAAGTAAGCCTCTTCGGAAATGTTCCTGGGCCAACCAGTGAACTGACCAGCTTGCGCGATATCATTGCTCTGAAACTGCTGCTGTTTTCGAGTTGACACTTGAAACTTGGTAGATCGCAAGCTCTGTGTTCTCGGCACTCCCACACCGAATTTCGTACACTTGGTATTCCCAGGTCTGGAATAAAGAGAGAGCACCCGAACCGGAGTACACGTGGCTACCGTGTCACCCTGCCATGGTGATGAACTACGCAAGTGCTTTGCTGCTGTGCCCCTCTATGCCCTGAAGCCTGCTACAGAGAAATTCGCCTGATCCCTTAACCAGGAGCGGAGAAATCACCACAGTCCTGCCAGGGAATCATCGCTGTAACTATGCAGCTGAAAGCTGCAGAGCCGCACAACTGCCGCATTTGAACCTGCAACGAAGTGGACTCGACTGCCGAAGTATGGTCCGGAGTGCGCCGGGGATCGATGAGTACTTGCAACCCTTACCGGTGGCCCCTAGCGCACCCATCCACTTTTACGCACCAGTGTCCCCTGAGGGCCACTCACCTTTCCACAGGTAGACTGTGCTACCGTCCCTTTCCCAACTCCTGGAACCTGTTCTGCCCTTTTGGGGAGACCCTCCACAAATAGTGGGAACTTGTTCTTCATAGCCTCACCCACCTTCTTCAGCTGCTACAGCCCCTACAAGAGACCCCATTTTCACCCTTCTGCATATGAGAGCACCAGGCTCCACTCTTCGTAGAGACTGGACTGCCTCTCAGTTAGGAATTGATTGATGAAGAAATGCCTAAAGTCTATTTGCACTCCTTGCTCCCTTTCCTTTTAGGTTGTGGACCCATTGTGTGCTTTAACCCTTTGGGCCACTTGGAATTGTATGTATGTGTTATAGTAGTTTTGTATTGGTTTGAAGTTTGTTTAATATTTAATATGTATATTACGCACCCCACGCTGAGGTATATGGGTGCACTGTTGATAAATTGCTTTGTGTTTGCGTTCAAAGGCCTTGAATACATGTACATGTATTTTATATGTATATATATATATATATATATACACACACACCTTACTAGGAGTGATTTGTAGTGTCCTTTGCTGTGTGTGCTCATTGAGGTATTTCAGTCACCCTCACCCCTCCTCAGACCTGGTCTTGACTGCCGCCAATGCTACCTTGATTGGTCTGGGTTGTCCAGATGGTTAACCTGTTCCAAAAAACTAGGCTGGCCTTCTGAACCTCTGCCCACCAGGTCAGACTTCAGAAATCCATCTTAACACCATGCAGTGAGGGCGTTGTCCTATTATTATTCTCTATAATGAGGGTCTCTGCAGGGAATGTCCTTGCAATGAGGTGTCCTGCTATTATTATTCTCTATAGTGAGTGCCAATGCAGTGAGGGACCTTGTAGTGGGGTGTCCTGCAATTAGTATTCTCTCTAGTGGGCTTCTCGGGAGTGAATGTTCTTGCAGTGAGGGCTCCATGTTCCTGCAGTGAAGGGTGCTGTAATTAGTATTCTCTATGCTGAGGGTCTCTGCAGTGAATGTCCTTGCAGTCAGGGGTCCATGTTCCTGCAGTGAAGGGTCCTGCAATTAGTATTCTCTATGCTGATGGTCTCTGCAGTGAATGTCCTTGCAGTGAGGGGTCCATTTTCCTGCAGTGAGGGGTCCTGCTTTTAGTATTCTCTATAGTGAGCATCTCTGCAGTGAAGAGTCCTGCAATTAGTATTCTCTATAGTGAGGGTCTCTGCAGTGAATGTCCTTGCAGTGAGGGTTCCTGCAATTAGTATTATATACAGAGAAGGACCTTGGAGTGGCTGCTCCTGTGGTTAGTAGTGCAGTGTGGGTGCCTGCTCTGCACTGGAGGGAGGGGGTCTGCAGTGGAGGGAGAGGGGCTGCAGTCAGTGTGTTGGGGAGGCCTGCCCTGCTCTGGTGCTCCTTGGGGGTCACTGTTGTGCTGGCACCGCGGTAGAGGCGGGGAGGGGTCTGCACTGGAGGGAGGGGCTCTGCACTGGAGGGAGAGGGTCTGCACTGGAGGGAGAGGGGCTGCAGTGGAGGGAGGGGGTCTGCAGTCAGTGTGTTGGGGAGGCCTGCCCTGCTGCTAGATCGGGGTCATTGTTGTGCTGGCACCGGCGGGCGGGGGAGGGGTCTGCCCTGCACTGAGTGCGGCTGCAGCACTGCAGCACTGCAGGCAGGCAGTGGGCGGCGGGCGGGCGGTAGGACCCCGCGGCCGGGGAGGGAGGGAGCCGGCGGGCCGGGCTGGCAGTCACTCTCTCCTCGGCGTCTGGAGGGAAGGGGAGCCGCGCTGCAGCCGCCCACACCGGGGAGCAGGAGCAGGCAGGCAGGCCAGGCCGGAGAGCAAGGAGCCAGCCGCGCAGCCCCGCTCCAGGCCGCCGCCACCGCTGCACGGCATGCCATGGGCTGAAGGCGCGCAGCAGCAGCAGGACCCCCGCCGCCCCCCCCGCCCCCCGGCAGAGCAGCAGCAGCAGGCCCTGCACCGGAGGAGAGCCCGCAGTGCGGCCGCGCTGCCCCCCGCACCCAGTGTAAGTGGCAGGGCCGCCGAGGCCGCACCCCACCCCCGCCTGCATGCCTGCATGCCTGCATGCATCCCCCGCCCCGAGAAATGCACCCACCCCGAGCTCCGATCCCCCACCCTGAGCCCCGAGAAATGCGTCCCCCATGAGGTCTGCTCCCCACCCTGAGCCCTGCAGCCACCCAGAGGGCTGACCCACAACATCTGCAACCACACAGAGGCCTGAGTGACCGACCACACCGAATACTGCACCAACTCGGCTCTCTACTCCCCACCACAAGGTTTCCAACTACACCCTGAGATCCGATCTATCCAGACATCAGACCGACCCCTCCCATGAATTCTGCATCCACCTTTACGTCTCCAAATGCACCCCCAGGTATCATCGCCACCCTGAATTCTGCAACTTCCCACAAAGAGGTTTGCCACCCTACCTAGAAGTCTGACCGACCGCACCCTGAAACCTGATTTCCCCACTAGAGCTGCATCTTCACTCTGTCTGTTCCCACCCTCAGGTCTCCACCACAAGCTTTGCAAAGCCCCCCTGAGATCTGATCCCTGACTAAGGGTCTGCAACCGCAACCTGAGGCGTGATCCCTAACAACTAAGTCTGCAGCCCAACACAGGTGTGACAGACCCTCCCCCTGAGGTCTGATCCCGCCCTGAGATGTACACCTACCCTGAGGATAGCAAACCCCACCATGATTTCTGCAGCCCCACCCACCTTGGGCTCTGCACCCACCATTAGGTCTGACCCCCCTGCCCACTGACTTTCGTAGGGTAGCCCCCATCCTGAGGTCTTCCCGCAGTGGTAGGCTCCATCCCCTAGGGTTCTCCGCTTCCTGTTATCTCTCACCTCCAGCCTGGCAACTTTACCTGGAGGTCTGTCCACACCCTGACATCTGCACTCTTCCCGAGAACCCTGGTGTGTGCCAGCTATATGAGGAATGGTCACAAAACGGTATCCGGTAATAAAATTGCGGTTGACCCGGTAAAGGTGTACCCCGTTAAACCATTTAAGGGGAGCAGGGATTGCAGAGGGGTGTCCCCCGCTCCTCTTAAATGGAATAATGGGTCCAGGGGTTGCGGGGGTATCCCCCGCATCCGTTACATGATTGTGACAGCAAAACCACAGCATTTTTGCCACAATATTTTGTATACACAGTCATTTTTGCTGCGATTTTAAGACATGGAACCCACAAAACACTAAGGTCTGCTACTCCCCATGAAATCGGCACCCATCAGGCAGTCTACGGCCCACTTGATCCTGCCTCCACCATTCTGACACCTGCACCACCCACCCCGTACCCTGCGACTTGAGCCGACCCAGATATTTTCACCCACAAGGAGGAATGAGGCTGATCCGACATTTTTCACCCATTGGTCCTCACTTTTCCCCTTCCCTCTTCACCTGTACTTGCGCGATCTCAATGTCACAAGGCCTAGTAAGATCATTTTCTCTGTCTTCTCTCTGTTCCCCCTCCTGTGCCTCGTTGCGCCTTGAAACACTTGTGTATAGGCGCGTTATAAATGCCATATCATATCATTGAGGTCTACACCGTTACCCCTAAAATCAGCAGCCACAATGAGGAATGATGGAGCACCGAAGCAGACATCGGTGGTTGGGTTGGGTCGGACCCCCAATTGGTCCGCCCTCAACGTGAGTTCTGTTTCTCCACTCGTGATGTGAACCCTTAAGCACCAGCTGCAACTCCCAGGCGTAGACAGGGTAGGGCCCGAGCAGTGAAGGCCCACCCAAAATCTGTAAATGCCCACTCAGGTGGTACTGTCACTGCAGTGGGCCCAACTCAATTAGCTTCAGGCCCGACTTGTTAGACAATCCTGGCTACGCCTCTTGACCCCCACTCCTGAGAGTACCCACACGCCAGGCATTGTGTGTTGGAAGTCTGACCCTCCATTGCATAGTATGTAAAACCAAACCACTCCAGAGATCGTCCCACCACCCAGCATCCTGGATATCCACACCCCTTCTCTTTAGATCTGCCTCTGCTGGGGCGTGCCCCCCACACTTCACCACCCAACATCCTGGATATCTGCACCCCTTCTCTTTAGATCTGCCTCTGCTGGGGCTTGCCCCCCACACTGTCACCACCCAGCATCCTGGATATCCACACCCCTTCTCTTTAGATCTGCCTCTGCTGGGGCGTGCCCCCCACACTTCACCACCCAACATCCTGGATATCCACACCCCTTCTCTTTAGATCTGCCTCTGCTGGGGCGTGCCCCCCACACTGTCACCACCCAACTTAGATCTGCCTCTGCTGGGGCGTGCCCCCCACACTTCACCACCCAACATCCTGGATATCCACACCCTTTCTCTTTAGATCTGCCTCTGCTGGGGCGTGCCCCCCACACTGTCACCACCCAACTTAGATCTGCCTCTGCTGGGGCGTGCCCCCCACACTTCACCACCCAACATCCTGGATATCCGCACCCCTTCTCTTTAGATCTGCCTCTGCTGGGGCGTGCCCCCCACACTGTCACCACCCAACATCCTGGATATCCGCACCCCTTCTCTTTAGATCTGCCTCTGCTGGGGCGTGCCCCCCACACTTCACCACCCAACATCCTGGATATCTGCACCCCTTCTCTTTAGATCTGCCTCTGCTGGGGCGTGCCCCCCACACTTCACCACCCAACATCCTGGATATCCGCACCCCTTCTCTTTAGATCTGCTTCTGCTGGGGCTTGCCCCCCACACTGTCACCACCCAACATCCTGGATATCCGCACCCCTTCTCTTTAGATCTGCCTCTGCTGGGGCTTGCCCCCCACACTGTCACCACCCAACATCCTGGATATCCGCACCCCTTCTCTTTAGATCTGCCTCTGCTGGGGCTTGCCCCCCACACTGTCACCACCCAGCATCCTGGATATCCGCACCCCTTCTCTCTAGATCTGCCTCTGCTGGGGCGTGCCCCCTACACTGTCACCACCCAACATCCTGGATATCCGCACCCCTTCTCTTTAGATCTGCCTCTGCTGGGGCGTGCCCCCCACACTGTCACCACCCAACATCCTGGATATCCGCACCCCTTCTCTTTTAGATCTGCTTCTGCTGGGGCGTGCCCCCCACACTGTCACCACCCAACATCCTGGATATCCGCACCCCTTCTCTTTAGATCTGCCTCTGCTGGGGCTTGCCCCCCACACTGTCACCACCCAACATCCTGGATATCCACACCCCTTCTCTTTAGATCTGCCTCTGCTGGGGCTTGCCCCCCACACTGTCACCACCCAGCATCCTGGATATCCGCACCCCTTCTCTCTAGATCTGCCTCTGCTGGGGCGTGCCCCCTACACTGTCACCACCCAACATCCTGGATATCCGCACCCCTTCTCTTTAGATCTGCCTCTGCTGGGGCGTGCCCCCCACACTGTCACCACCCAACATCCTGGATATCCGCACCCCTTCTCTTTTAGATCTGCTTCTGCTGGGGCTTGCCCCCCACATTGTCACCACCCAACATCCTGGATATCCGCACCCCTTCTCTTTAGATCTGCCTCTGCTGGGGCTTGCCCCCCACACTGTCACCACCCAACATCCTGGATATCCACACCCCTTCTCTTTAGATCTGCCTCTGCTGGGGCTTGCCCGCCACACTGTCACCACCCAACATCCTAGATATCTGCACCCCTTCTCTTTTGATCTGACCACACTGTCACCACCCAGCATCCTGGATATCTGCACCCCTTCTCTTTAGATCTGCTTCTGTTGGGGCTTGCCCCCCACACTGTCACCACCCAGCATCCTGGATATCTGCACCCCTTCTCTTTTAGATCTGCTTCTGCTGGGGCTTGCCCCCCACTCTGTCACCACCCAGCATCCTGGATATCTGCACCCCTTCTCTTTAGATCTGCTTCTGCTGGGGCGTGCCCCCCACACTGTCACCACCCAACATCCTAGATATCCGCACCCCTTCTCTTTAGATCTGCTTCTGCTGGGGCTTGCCCCCCACACTGTCACCACCCAGCATCCTGGATATCTGCACCCCTTCTCTTTTAGATCTGCTTCTGCTGGGGCGTGCCCCCACACTGTCACCACCCAGCATCCTGGATATCTGCACCCCTTCTCTTTAGATCTGCTTCTGCTGGGGCGTGCCCCCACACTGTCACCACCCAGCATCCTGGATATCTGCACCCCTTCTCTTTAGATCTGCTTCTGCTGGGGCTTGCCCCCCACACTGTCACCACCCAACATCCTGGATATCCGCACCCCTTCTCTTTAGATCTGCTTCTGCTGGGGCGTGCCCCCACACTGTCACCACCCAGCATCCTGGATATCTGCACCCCTTCTCTTTTAGATCTGCTTCTGCTGGGGCGTGCCCCCCACACTGTCACCACCCAGCATCCTGGATGCTTCTGCTGGGGCTTGCCCCCCAGACTGTATGGTTGGAAGGGGGGTGGGGGAGAAGGCGGGCAAGTAAAAAGTTTGTTCTCACGAGTAACTGTGCTGTCCTGTCCACGTGTACAGGGATTCTGCCCGGGCCTCCCCCTTACGGAAAAAACCTCCCCGGGAAAAGCACACACGCTGCTTGTGTACACGCGTGGGTGGGGCTGTTGTGTAGAGGAACGGTCTGGGGGGCCCTCCCCCAGCCGCTTTGTGGGCCCGGACACTGCAGCCATGAGCTCACCCCACAGCTATGCTCCTCTCAGACCTGGGCTTAATCTGCCGGGGAAGGCTCCGGCCTGGGCCCCTCCGCATTGTCGTGTCCTTTGTGGAGGAGGGAGGTCGTCAGCTTCCTGTTAGCTCCCCCCTCCCACACCCTGTGCACGATTCGTCAGCACCCTTCAATAAGGGGGGCGGGGGGAGTGCCCCCACAGCCCCACATGCTCGTATGTGTTGCAGCTTTCTCTGAAAGATGTGGGGGCCAAGTACACAGTGGCCACAACATTGCAACTGTTGCCTGCAGCGCTGCTGGTGTCAGGCAAAGGGTTGTGGGTGGATGGCGCACATGCATGCCTAGGTCGCCGAGGCTGCTGGGATCTACATCCAGCCCGTGTGCCTTTTCCTTTATAGCCATGCCGAGTGCCACGGGGTGTGGCACTGTGCACATTGCCAACTTTTCCAACTCTGCCCACGTTTGTAAAGGAGACGCTATTTCACAGTCTGTTCTAATATGGCCAGAGCGCCAAGACTGCACTTTCTGGAATAGATTAGGCGCCTACCTATAGTGACGACAACAACCAAACTACAAGAGCTAGCATGCAAAGTGCTGCAAACCCAAGAGTGGCGTCTCACGTGACCCGGGGCCTCCCGGCAGCTAGTGACTGACTGACTGTGTGTGTGTGAGCTGCGCTCGAGGAATGAGTTCCTGTTTACACTAGAGACTTGTGGACACACCCTGAAGTCCGGTGACGAGTCTGAGTGCTGTGCCCGCCCGCTTTGCCTCCCTGCCCTGGCCATGAAGGACACAAGGCTTGTGCTGCCACCCCACCTCCCGTATAACTCAAGTTTCAAATATGCATTTGTCGCCCAGCTGAATTAAAAACTGCACACTCGCTGGGCATTCTATGCACATTTAAAACAATAGGTAGTATGTGTGTGCTGCCTCCCATGCAGTTTTACAGTTTGCTTACCCCTGGGTCCAAAAGTGATCTCTGTAATTGTGTTTTCTCACTGTGGTGGCCAAATGGCTGCCTGTCACCAGGACACCACTGTTCTGCTCCAGGAAGGGATGTGACTCACTGTCTAGTTAGTTGAATTTAACCAAAACTGCAAACCCCCCCGCCCCCCACCGAAAAATTGGCTCCGAAGAGCAAATGTTAATGTTAACGTTAAAGGACATTTGTACCGCGCACTATCGCTCTGGCGGCTCTGAAAAGGGGAGGGTTAGTGGGAATAGGCTGGAAAAGTGCAAGAGAGCAATGATGTACTGTTGGCGGCCTCAGCCCGGTGGGTCCGTTGGCTGGGCCTTGGGTGTTTGCGGCCGTTAGTCGTCGTGTACTGTTGTGTAAGACTATGTGTGTTTTTTTTTGTTTTGTTGTTGCAATGTAGTGAAGTGTGTGCGGTTTGTTGTGCTGTAGGTTTTGGTTGTGTTTGGTTTGGAGTTTGAGAGGTGTATGCAGAAAGGGAAGTTGTCAGTAGGGTTGGTTAGTTTGCGTCTCAATCCTGAATTGAGGCGCTCGGCTTGCGTAGTCTCCCCTGGCCCCCACCTCTAACATGTTCTCTGACAGCTCCCCTTAACCTCCATTTAGACTCTAGTGGGCAGTGCATCTGCCAATGACATGCTAACATTCACAATTCCATCTAGATGCGCGACGCAGGCTAGTGTTCACAGTTCTATCTAAGTGTGGACATGCGAGTATTGACGGTTCTATCTAAGTGCAGACATGCTAACTTCACAAATCTATCCAGACGCGACACAGGCTAATGTTCGCAGTTCTATCTAAGTGTGGACATGCTAGTATTCACAGTTCTATCTAAGTGTGGACATGCTAACATTCACAATTCCATCTAGACGCGACACAGGCTAATGTTCACAATTCTACCTAAGTGTGGACATGCTAGTATTCACAGTTCTATCTAAGTGTGGACATGCTAGTATTCACAGTTCTATCTAAGTGTGGACATGTGAGTATTGACGGTTCTATCTAAGTGCAGACATGCTAACTTCACAAATCCGCGTCGTAGGCTAATGTTCGCAGTTCTATCTAAGTGTGGACATGCTAGTATTCACAATTCCATCTAGATGCGACGCACGCTAATGTTCCCAGTTCTGTCTAAGTGTGGACATGCTAACATTCACAGTTCTATCTAAGTGTGAAGATGCTATTTACAAATCTATCCAGACGCGACGTAGGCTTATGTTCCCGGTTCTATCTAAGTGTGGACATGCTAGTATTCACAGTTCTATCTAAGTGTGGACATGCTAGTATTCACAATTCCATCTAGATGCGACGCACGCTAATGTTCCCAGTTCTGTCTAAGTGTGGACATGCTGACATTCACAGTTCTATCTAAGTGTGAAGATGCTACTATTTACAAATCTATCCAGACGCGACGTAGGCTTATCTTCCCAGTTCTATCTAAGTGTGGACATGCTAGTATTCACAGTTCTATCTAAGTGTGGACATGCTAGTATTCACAATTCCCTCCAGATGCGACACAGGCTAATGTTCCCAGTTCTGTCTAAGTGTGGACATGCTAATATTATGGCACTCTATGTTATTGGGAAGTAAGATAGAGTGGCAGGGGTTTTCTGGAGTAGAGTGATTTCTCTACTCCGCACCCATGTCACACTCACGGTTTTTGTTGGTGTCTGTTGGCTGCTGGCTTCCTTGCCGTCCCCTGCGGACACCTGCAGACACATCTTGGGGTCGTCCTTTGCCGCAGGGCTGCCGGGCAGAGGGCTGCCCTGGGTGTCCTTGATGTGGGGTATGTGGACCAATTCGGGTGGAGTGGGCGTGTTGGGAGGCGGGCACAGGGAGACCAGGAAGCGGGTGGGTGGGGGGATAGGGACCACGCGCCGAGTGCGCTACAGTGTTTTTAAGCACCTTTAAAAATAATGTGGCATTTTTGGGGAGGTGGGGGTCGGGAGACTCCTTACCTTTGGCCTGGGCACGCTGGAAATTGTGGAGGGCGCCTACGGCAGGCCCTCACTACGGCCTCTGTTTCCATTGTTTTTTAAATATAAAAACGGACCAATCGGGACAAGGGGAGGCGATGTACGATCTGGTATAACCTGCAGATGGAAAACCTGCTGTTGGTAGCAGAATTGGCTGACTTTATTGCAGGCCACCTAGTGGCAAGTCATGAACTTTGGAGTGATCCAAGGGAGATCTCTGCCAATCGGATTGCAATGGAGTTTCTTCTTGAGTGCGCCGCCAAGTGCAAGCTTGGTGATGTCTGTATTTCCCACACTAGCGAGTTGGGTTGTAGGCAGCATTTGGACGAAATCTCGGCCCCCTTTGAAAGATCTTTTTTTTGTATATGCGTCTGCGATTGGTCATTTTTCCAGGCTTGCTGCCCCTCAGCATCTGATATCCGTCCTAAATGTCCAAGAGGAACCGGGCCACACTTCTTTCTGTTTTGTTAATATTAATGTTAAAGGATATTTGTAGCGCGCACTATCACCACCGGAGTGGTCCCCTGGTGCTCTGGCGGATCTGAAAAAGGGAATGGGGGGGTGAGTTGGTGGGAATAAGCTGGAAAAGTGCAAGAGAGCAGTGATGTGCCGTTGGCAGCCTCAGCCCGGTCAACACTGCTCGCTGAGCTTGGGGTGCTTTCTGGTCGGTAGCCGTCATGTGCTGTTGTGCGAGTCTGTGTGGTTTGTTTTGTTGTTGCGATGTAGTGAAGTTTGTGCGGTTTGTTGTGCTTTATGGTTGTGGTTGGGTTTGGTTAGAGATTGAGAGGTGAATGCGGAGGGGTGAAATTGTTAGTGGGTTGGTTATTGGCATTGCTGTCTGGAAGTGATGTGCTAAATTTCCACGTTCTTTCTAGATGTGGCGCGTGAATATCTCTGCATTTCTATCTAGATCCGGCACTGGCTAATATTCACAATCCATTCTATGTATGAAGCACGCCAATATTCAATAATTGTATCCAAATGTGGTACTTGTCCACCTTCGAAAATCCTGTCTATATGTGAAGCAAGGTAGTCACAATTCTATCTAAATCTGGCCGCGATAGCATTTCCGATGCAGTCTAGACGTGGACTGTCTGACAATCGCTATTCTATTTAGCTATGGCACTGGCCTACAGTCACAGTCCTATCTATTTGTGACGCAGGCTATTGTTCACAATCTTATCTAGGTGTGGCGCTTGCTAACATTCACTCTTCCATCTCAGTGTGGCACTTGCCAACCTTCACTCTTCCATCTCAGTGTGGCACTTGCTAACCTTCACTCTTCCATCTCAGTGTGGCACTTGCTAACCTTCACTCTTCCATCTTAGTGTGGTACTTGCTAACAACTCAGTGTGGCACTTGCTGACCTTCACTCTTCCATCTCAATGTGGCACTTGCTAACATTCACTCTTCCATCTCAGTGTGGCACTTGCCGACCTTCACTCTTCCATCTCAGTGTGGCACTTGCCGACCTTCACTCTTCCATCTCAGTGTGGCACTTGCTAACATTCACTCTTCCATCTCAGTGTGGCACTTGCCGACATTCACTCTTCCATCTCAGTGTGGCACTTGCCGACCTTCACTCTTCCATCTCAGTTTGGCACTTGCCGACCTTCACACTTGCCGACATTCACTCTTCCATCTCAGTGTGGCACTTGCTGACATTCACTCTTCCATCTCAGTGTGGCACTTGCTGACATTCACTCTTCCATCTCAGTGTGGCACTTGCTGACATTCACTCTTCCATCTCAGTGTGGCACTTGCTGACATTCACTCTTCCATCTCAGTGTGGCACTTGCTAACATTCACTCTTCCATCTCAGTGTGGCACTTGCTAACATTCAGAATAATAATGTCAAAGGTGGCTGACACGCCTGTTCTTAAAGCCGGTCCTTAGACACTCTGGAATTCACAGTTAATCAGGGGATGGTGTTTTTAACCTATTCTCTCTCTCCTACTGTGATATTTGCAACAGCTCGATACAGCCACAGGGTGTGGCTGTTGAGAAAGACATTTCAAGCCAGCAACTAGGACCATGGTGCCTTCACTCTTTTCCTTTGTATGTGCCAAGGCTGCGAGCATCGTCGTCCTTGTTTAAATAATTTGAGGAAGGCTCAGACCATTGCAGCGTATTGCTTTTAACTTGTTCTTTTTCTTTTTTTCTTTTATGAAATCTAAACGTTTGTTTTTATTGATTACGCATTTTTATAATGTTTTATGACACGTCGAAATTAACTATTATGGGTATGTGGACTGGGAGGAAAGATTGCACTTCATATCATGTTTGGTTAGTAAGGTTTGTCAATACTACCAGCTGCACAGTGAAGTAACTCTTCAAGTTGCCCCACTTTGGCCAAATAACTCAGACCTAGCATGCTGGGAGTTTATCAATTTCCTACAGGCCAGGCAAACCCTGACACTGTGCACATTATCCCTTCCAATCTTTTTATCCAAAATGTTCACTGATCAATCTTATTGATTAGAGAAGATCACAGAGTACTAAGCCATGCCCGCTGTGAGAATGGGTCAACGCAAGCGGGCATAACCTCACCCGACTGAATTCCTCTTGTTAGAAAGTAAGCAAAGACACTTGGCAAGATTGGGACCAGTTCCTTCCTGGATCAAGCGGACGACCAATGTTTTGATTCTCTCCTGATTGGTGCTTGCAGCTTGTGAAGAACTATGTGCTACTTTGAGAGTTTGGGGGGCGTTACTCAGGGAAACTAAATCATTAGTGAGGCATTGGGTTTCAATTTCACCCATGCCCATCCTTTCGGCGGCTCAGATCCCATGACTTCCCAAAGCTCGCAACCAGCCTGGCATAGTTCCCCCACCCAGGATAATCATGTTCCATGGGCAACAGTGCTTGCAGGATACACGGGCAAGCCCGGGGCACGCAAGAGCAGGCATCCAAGCACTTAACACTGCTAAAGTGCCCAGAAGGAATCACTGCCCGGGGCAGAGCAGTCAGATGGGACACTTCCCCAGTACATGCTCAGTGTGTAGTAATGACCTTAGCATTTAAGTGCTAAACTTTGTTATTTTTTTTAGGATTTCTTGTAATGCCCCTGGGACAGTTGCAAGATTGTTGAAGGGTGTGATGGTGCCCGATGAATAGGACAAGATAAAGTCAGGAAGGATGGGGGGGGTGTCCTCCTAGATGCCGAGGGTGATCGGGATCCAGTGCGCCCTCTGGCGTTGCTAGATAAGTCGATCTGGCTGGCTGTCGCTGGAATGAATCGGTAGAAGTTCAAGAAGGAGGTCCCTGGTGGCTTCTGCCACCAAATCTTTCAAGTCTCAGTTGGTGGCACCTGTATGCATTGGCATGTGGATCCCGCGCATCTGGTAGAATTGATACAGTGCTTCACTGGCAAACAGGGGAAGGGTTTCATTGTTGGTGAGATCTGGCCAGACTGCTTCGAACCAGGAAGAGGATGAGCAGTGAGTCCTGGGAAACACTAAGTGAGATTTTGGTGGGTAGGAAAGAGGCCATTTTCACCTTCTGGGGATCCTTGGCAAAGAAGCATTATGCCCAGCTGCCAGCAGTTGCTTGGATTCCCTTTTAGGTGGCAGCACTAGATGGCATTGTCTGCATAAAATACCGCCGCGAGGTCACAATGGATCAAAGCACCAGTCTTTCCCTAACTCTTGGCACTGAGTAGAGTTACCCGCATTTCCACAAGGCTGGTCTCGTGGCAACTTTGTGGGAGGAAGGCATTCAAGAGACTGTCCTTTGCAATAGAATATGATTGCTTTGAGGACACCATCCACGCCACTCCTCTCGCAACCCAAGAAGTGCCAGTGATAGATTTACAACTAGCCAGATTTCCAGGTCTGCACATTTTTTCCTCGATAATGGGGTGCTGATCACGTGCCTTGATTTGGACGGAGACTCATCCCGGCGTTCAGTCGTAGAAAGCCGTGGGTACATGACGCGTTTCATTAGTAGTAGAAGGTGAGATTGTTTTGGCAGTAGCTCTGTGGGACACTGTGTCTCTCCTTGTGGACAAATTCAATTAGATCATCACACAAATGGTGTGAAGGATTGGGAATGAGGCCTCCTTGGGAGTAAGATGCATTTTGCGGAAAACCGTGAATAGTTCCTACAACACATAGCAGACTTTCTTCGTCTTCAAGATGGCGGTCTTGTAGGGTTTGTGATGTATCCCGTACACTACAGGCTCTGATGAAGAGTTTGATTTTCTCCAGTGGTACTTTAGTGCACTCTTGTAGTGCACTCTTGCACTCTTTTTTTCGCGTAGATTATCGCCAAACCGTTATTAGCCAGGACTGGACAGTTTACTGTGCATTTAGGATCATCGATGTTGCGAATTTGCAGGGAAGGTATTGAATGAACCTTATGCCCATACATTATTCATTTTCCTACACTCCAAGGTGGAATGGCCTTTTAGTGGAAGAGGAGTGCAGTTAAATGTCAGGTGTGCCGAATAAAATGAAGAAGTGGACTGGAGAAGAGAAAAGCTGGCGGTCTGGGGCACTGGTATCTCACGTCGGTCTAGATGGCAGATCTAAGCTGTGGCCGGCCTCTTGTGTAGGCAACAGAACTAGTGAGTGAATCCTAGTCACTGCAGGCACGGCCAGGAAGAAGGTCCCCTGAGTGCAACTCTCAAAAAAAGCCCTTCCACTAGAAAGAAAATCCACACCTCCCATGCAGGGGGCAGGTGCGGCATGAGATCTTGTTGCGCAAAGCTGAATTTCAGGTCCATTTTCGACCATCCACTTAATTGGAAGCTTTTTAATGGATCGTCTGGTGACCTATTGAGCATGGGACTAGAAGCACAACATCAGTCAGTATATGCTTCTGTATGGGACTTAGTTATGAATGGCTGGAAGTAGTGCTACTTCTGAAGTTTACAATGATTCAGACCACCGGGAAAGGTGACTCGCGCTCAGGGTATCGTGTTACGAAAAGGCTGCGTTTTGATGCAGATTAGTATAGAATTAACAATTCTGTTGTAATGTAGGATTTATTCCATGTTGTGTACAGCCGACGCGTGTTTCAACCACCTAGTCGTTCTCAAGGCCTATTTCCGATGCATGAGGCTCATATCGGATACATATCGTATTGATTGAGCAATCTAGTTCAAATCAGGTTGCATGTACCATAAGGTCAATGTCTGCCTCATTTGAGGTCGAAATGATGTCTTTCAGCCACATTAAACAGTAAACATTTGAATCGCATATGATAGTGTCAGACGGTACCTCGAAACTCAATTGGCGCGCCAATACTCTTCGAGGGATTGATCCCTATAATCATTCTTTACCTATCACAGGTTTTATAGAATTTTATGGATACAACTTGGTATTGAGTTTCGAGTTACCGTCTGACACTATCGGCAGTACGCATAGGCAATTCTTATTAAAATACAGCCTCTTTGCTTTCCTAATCTGCAAAGCTTTGGGCAAAGGCTTTTCAGCACAAGATGTCCTCTTAGGTCCCATAATATGATCAAATGGATCGAGGCGGGTGCAGGATGCCCTCTGGGGTCCCATAAAATGATCAAATGGATCGAGGCGGGTGCAAGATGCCCTCTTGGGTCCAATAAAAAGATCAAATGGATCGAGGCGGGTGCAAGATGCCCTCTTGGGTCCCATAAAATGATCAAATGGATCGAGGCGGGTGCAAGATGCCCTCTTGGGTCCCATAAAAAGATCAAATGGATCGAGGCGGGTGCAAGATGTCCTCTTGGGTCCCATAAAATGATCAAATGGATCGAAGCGGTTGCAAGATGTCCTCTTGGGTCCCATAATATGATAACATGGATGGAGGTGGTTGCAAGATGTCCTCTTGGGTCCCATAAAATGATCAAATGGATCAAGGCGGGTGCAAGATGCCCTCTTGGGTCCCATAAAATTATCAAATGGATCGAAGCGGTTGCAAGATGTCCTCTTGGGTCCCATAATACGATAACATGGATGGAGGTGGTTGCAAGATGTCCTCTTGGGTCCCATAAAATGATCAAATGGATGGAGGCAGGTGCAAGATGCCCTCTTGGGTCCCATAAAATGATCAAATGGATCGAAGCGGTTGCAAGATGTCCTCTTGGGTCCCATAATATGATAACATGGATGGAGGTGGTTGCAAGATGTCCTCTTGGGTCCCATAAAATGATCAAATGGATGGAGGCAGGTGCAAGATGCCCTCTTGGGTCCCATAAAAAGATCAAATGGATCGAGGCGGGTGCAAGATGTCCTCTTGGGTCCCATAAAATGATCAAATGGATCGAGGCGGGTGCACGATGCCCTCTTGGGTCCCATAAAATGATCAAATGGATGAAGGCGGGTGCAAGATGCCCTCTTGGGGTCCCATAATATGATAACATGGATGGTGGCGGGTGCAAGATGTCCTCTTGGGTCCCATAATAAGATAACATGGATGGAGGCGGGTGTTCAGTCCCTGTCCCCAACATGCTAACTATACAGAGCAAAGAGATGCGAGTAGCAACCAGCTGCACTGTTTCCAGTCATCCCACTGAGTTCCTTGCCACTGCCTTGAGTGAGTTGCGACCCCCAGCTCAGAATTCCATCTGTGCAGGGTTCCTTTGCATCAATTAATGATAATAGTAGAAGACTCCAACATCTAATACGAACCATTAACTCATTTGTGAACACGATGGAATAATTTCCGAATTCCCCGGCGTTGAGACATGGACCCAACATTTTCGGAACAGGGACTGTTCTTTTTTTTCCACAGTTGATTACAGTAGTTATATAAAAAAAAAGAGGACGCATGTTCTCGTCGCCAAAGAAACATTGCCACAACCATAGACCTGCTCATCTTCCAGAATGTTTTAACCAATCATGTTTAACGGTGGCTTCCGCTGACAGGCCAAGGTAGACTTTTACTAAAAAGTGATCGTGTGCAGTCATTTTATTGGTGCTTTAAGCACTGTCGATAAGCCAACACTATTGTCATGGGAAGTAAAGATAGGGGGCAGATGGGATGTGTGGAGGGACATAGACCCCAGGGCGGTGTTTGGCCTTTTATCCACCCAGTCACCACGCTATTATACCCTATTAACATTCTCTGTCACTATTTACTGTGATATTTTAACCTCTAGCCCAGCATTAACTTTACAAATACTCTGGTCTCTATTCATCAGGCATCGTTCGCAAAGACGCACTAAGATAACCGTACTGGCTGCCATTCGCCTTATTCACAAACCAGCCCCCACTAGGTGAGCGGTATCCAGTCCATGTTCATGCACTGTTATACCCACAGCCTAAGAAGATTCATTACCCATGGTCTTGCCTGCCCCATGCAGAAGGTCAGCCTCAGCAACCTCAGCACTCAGGTTGCCCGTCTACTGTCATTTTGCCAATTGTAACCAGGCAGTCACATTGCCACCTATACTCAGTCTATGTCTGCCTAACCTATGACCATTGCACTCAGCCTATATCTGCCTTACCAGTTGATGTAGCATTTAGCCTATATCTGCCTTACCAGTTGGTGTAGCATTTAGCCTATGTCTGCCTTACCAGTTGATGTAGCATTTAGCCTATGTCTGCCCTACCAGTTGATGTAGCATTTAGCCTATGTCTGCCCTACCAGTTGATGTAGCATTTAGCCTATGTCTGCCTTACCCTTGACTTTTGCATTTAGCCTATGTCTGCCTTACCAGTTGATGTAGCATTTAGCCTATGTCTGCCTTACCAGTTGATGTAGCATTTAGCCTATGTCTGCCCTACCAGTTGATGTAGCATTTAGCCTATGTCTGCCTTACCGTTGACTTTTGCATTTAGCCTATGCCTGCCTTACCAGTTGATGTAGCATTTAGCCTATGTCTGCCTTACCGTTAACTTTTGCATTTAGCCTATATCTGCCTTCCCAGTTGATGTAGCATTTAGCCTATGTCTGCCTTACCGTTGACTTTTGCATTTAGCCTATGTCTGCCTTACCAGTTGATGTAGCATTTAGCCTATGTCTGCCTTACCAGTTTTTGTAGCATTTAGCCTATGTCTGCCCTACCAGTTGATGTAGCATTTAGCCTATGTCTGCCTTACCATTGACTTTTGCATTTAACCTATGCCTGCCTTACCAGTTGATGTAGCATTTAGCCTATGTCTGCCTTACCGTTGACTTTTGCATTTAGCCTATGTCTGCCTTCCCAGTTGATGTAGCATTTAGCCTATGTCTGCCTTACCGTTGACTTTTATGTTTAGCCTATGTCTTCCTTACCAGTTGATGTAGCATTTAGCCTATGTCTGCCTTACCGTTAACTTTTGCATTTAGCCTGTCTGCCTTATCGTTGACTTTTGCATTTAACCTATGTCTGCCTTACCGTTAACTTTTGCACTTAGCCTATGTCTGCCTTACCGTTGACTTTTGCATTTAGCCTATGTCTGCCTTACCGTTGACTTTTGCATTTAGCCTATGTCTGCCTTACCGTTGACTTTTGCACTTAGCCTATGTCTGCCTTACAGTTGGCTTTTGCATTTAGCCTATGTCTGCCTTACCATTGGCTTTTGCATTTAGCCTATGTCTGCCTTACCAGTTGATGTAGCATTTAGCCTATGTCTGCCTTACCGTTGGCTTTTGAATTTAGCCTATGTCTGCCTTACCAGTTGATGTAGCATTTAGCCTATGTCTGCCTTACCGTTGGCTTTTGCATTTAGCCTATATCTGCCTTACCAGTTGATGTAGCATTTAGCCTATGTCTGCCTTTCCGTTGACTTTTGCATTTAGCTTATGTCTGCATCACTATCTGACCACTGTAGGCAGCTCACAGACAGGCTTAGCTTGTTCTCTACAATTGCCACCCAGAGCGCATGTGTCCTATTCTTCATATTGGGTCTTACATTTTGCCTTGCTAGACCTCAGGCACTAGTCGCTGGCCACCCCCCAAGTACAACATACTCTGCAAAACGGCCCCTGGCTATGTATAAACCTCGATGCCCAATCCCGAGCAATCCTTGCACAACAGAGTCCAGGAACTCTCGCCTCAGAGCCAGGCTAGCCAAAATATACGAGCACCCCATTAGTTCGCTACTTACCTCTTCAGGAAGGAGGACCACAAAAACCCTGCCTGGCCCAACCCTTACGAGTACCAACATAGTAGACAACTGTCGTCCTAAGACTAAAAAGTTCACCGCCCAGCACCTCAAACGTAAAGTCTCTCAAACTGCCAGCCCAACAACCATAACTCCGACGAGGCCGCCTATTAAATGAGCACTAATTAACGCTAGGTCTCTAGTAGCACATGCCGCAGAGATCGCTGATGTGGCCCTGAGTGATGACTTCTACTTCGACATGGCTGCACGCTGCTATGCTGATGCTAGCTGTCCCTGATGGCTATACAATCTTAAGACATGATAGACAAGGGTCTAGAAGCGGAGGCATAGCCATTATCTGTAAATGTAGCCTCTCCTTGAGGCTTGCTCCCTCCAATGACTTTCAGTCGTGTGAAGCTCTCTGTCAGTCAACTGCCAGACCCTTAACATCCACCTAATATACCCCCCTCCGGGCACTATTGGGACATTTGAGGAAGATATCCACACCCTTCTATCTAGCAACCTCAAAAACTCAACGCAAGTACTACTATTGGGGGACCTTAACTTGGGTTTCAATGATCCTTCTGATCAGCCTGCCCGGGCTATAGCAAATATCCTATCAGATCTGGGCCTGACGCAAAGAAGCAAAGACCCTACCCACAACAAAGGGTGAACACTAAATTGGATAGCAGACTACAACTGCCACGCTAATATCATCTCTACCTCACCGGTAGCCTGGACCAACCACTACCTGCTCACATTCACGCTCTCTACCAACAGACCTCCTTCCATACCTTTTCCCAGGCCTCCACCCACCTTAACTAGAAATAAAAAAAATATCACAGTGGATAGGCTTATCCCTGCTATTCTCCCCACCCTCAACTTACTTCCTGACACTACCGACCCAGAAAGCTTGGTCAATGATTATAACAAAATCATGGCTTCCTCCTTAGACCAGATTGCCCCACTTAAACTTAGACCAAGTAAGCCTAAAAACCATCTAAACAAATGGTTCACACCATTCCTTAAAAACTTAAGACCAGAAAAAAGAAACAGCGAAGCTGTTTGGAAACTACGGCCCTCAGAAGCTAATAAATTAAGCTTGCCAAACTCTCTTCCCGAACTCTCTTCCCGCTATAAAAAAGAAATTTGCCTCGCTAAATGCGAATCATAAGACATCCGTATCTCCCAAGCCAACTCCAACATGAAAGAATTATTCACTATTCTTAAAGAACTTGAGACTCCCATCGCAATACCAGACACCTGTACCAAAGATAAAAAATGGTGCTCAGATATCCAACACGCATTAGCCAACAAATTATCAACCCTCCAAAATAAAATATCCCATAAAAAAGCTGCTCTAAACGTGCCACCCATTCCTAAAACTCCCGCTAACACAGATTAATCCCTTCCCACCCGATTCAGCTTCTCTAAAGTATCTATAATTGAGGTGGAAAGAATCGTCCTGTCTCTCAAACCATCCAACTGTCAGGGTGATCTCTGTCCGGCTGCAACTCATCAAGGATGCAACGCGAGACCGATCACCCTTCATCGCCAAGCTCATCAATGCCTCATTTGCCTCCGGCATCATCCCCACCAACCTTAAAGAATCATGGGTACTCCCACTTTAAACAAAAAAACTATGCTAGATCCCTCTACACCCACTAATTATAGACCTATTACAACAGTCCCCTTCCCTCTCAAAATTCTCGATAATGTGGCTTACATGCAAATTCAGAAACACCTGGAATTACACCACCTGTTAGGAGCTAGACAATTGGGCTTCCGTCCACAACATGGAAGGAGACGGCTCTCATCGACCTCAAGACCCAGGTTGAAGAGCTCAGAGACAGTAGCAATTCTGTTTTGCTACTTCTCCTGGACCTCTCGGCCGCCTTCGATCTGGTGGATCATACCATCTTATGTAACCATCTCGACACAGCAGCACATTTCTCCATTGATGCCATAACCTGGATTAGATCCTTCCTAAGCGGCAGAACAATGAGTCTTCTCACCCTCAGCAGCGGCAGACCCCATACCTACCACCTGCGGCGGACCACAAGGGTCCTGCGTCTCACCCACACTGTACAACATCTTCACTAAGCCCCTTTTCGATGATCTGGATTATCTTGGTATCACCTACACCAACTATGCAGATGATACTCAGATCCTCCTCCCACATCACTACGTCCCACATCACTAATAACGTCACTGTTAAAGTTGAATCTAGAAAGTGTGCCTTAATAGCGTCACTGTGTTAATGTTGAATTTAGAGGGTATTCCCAAAATCATTGAGTGTGCCTTAATAGCATCACCTTGTTAAAGTTGAATCTAGAAAGTGTGCCCTAATAGCGTCACTGTGTTAAAGTTGAATCTCGAAAGTGTGCCCTAATGGCGTCACTGTGTTAAAGTTGAATCTAGAAAGTGTGCCCCGGTGGCGTCGCTGTGCTGGGGTTGAACTTGGAATGTGTCCTGGTGGCGCCACTGTATTAGAGTTAAATTTAGAAGGTATTCCCAACATCATTGAGTGTGCCTGGTCGCATACACTTTACTGATTAACACAATATCACAATACTACGCTTACTCTCTCCTATACACTGTTACGAAGCGGCTCCCAGCCTTCTTAGGGTGACATGCTAGGTTTATTACAGCTTCTCAGGACACCTTCACAAGCAGTTACATAGTCCTTAACTAAGTTACATTAATAGGACAGAAACACTGGCAGCCCATCACCCAGCCATCAGGCTGACTACCTGCCCAACATAGAACCTTCCCTCAAGCATTCCGACACTCAGACACAAACACTCCACATGACATCACAACATTCCTTCTGCATTCCCACTACCAAGCTATGCCAGACACAACACATCTCCTCTCCTTACATTGGCACATTGCACAGAGCACCAATACATAACTCATCCACAACACACCTCCCCTCTTCCGACAACAACACAGACATTACACAACACTGCTCCATACACATCAAAATCATTCACACTGACTCGCATCATCAGGGCAAGCACACATGTGCTTTGACACAAACACTCGCCTCATACCCGATGTGCTGGCCAGGCACACCAGGACCAACAACTTATGTCACTGTCGCACTCCGGACCCTGATGGGGTGAAAAGAGTCATAGAAGGACACACAGTACAGCTAAACACAACCACATGCGCACAACGAATAGAACAATAAATTATTTGTGGTAAATAAACCACAAAGTCGGGGTAATACGTGACCATGCAATGCCTAATACCAAAGGCACGCCTAAACCAACCAAAACCGGGGGCGCTACCACCCGTACACACACACCCCTAACCATGCGTGACTTATACTGCAGTCACAACCCTACACCTACCGGGGGCGCTACCACCCAGATTCCAAACCATTCACCTCGGATGGCTGACCACAGTCAAGCTCCAACACTTGGTGGCGCTACCACCTCACACAGCCATACGTGGGATAAACATGCATAACTCATTACAGTCATGCCCCGACATATATGGTGGTGCTACCACCATAAACCCACGTACACTGTTTAACCCTGCGCGACTCATCACAATCACGCCCATACTGTACTGGAGGCGCTACCCCCAAACACCACATAATGTGGCACTACCTCCCAAATGCCCTTGTGTATATCATTCCCCATCCATACTCATAATATTACTGCAGGCGCTACCCCCAGAAATCACATTTGTAAGACACAAACATGCTGAGCTGGCATTCACACCATCAGCAAAATCATACTTATATATCACATATAACATTCACCCAAAACCAAACGCATGGGGGGCGCTACCCCCGCATTCACCAAACAATCATATCCACAACTATACAAGAAACAAATGAAGGCGCTACCCCCAATCTCACTAAATTCCCGGAGCCAACACAGATTTTCTATCCTGTACACAATGCATCACATAAGAGATTATACAGTTCACATTGCATTGCTCTATACATTTGAAATGATGCATTTTTTTTAAAACACCATATATCATGAATTCCGATCCAATCCTAATAGTCCATGTCGCAACTTAGCGACCTAAATGCTGAAAATCCTCAAGAAGGTTAGTTCTAGACTCTAATCCAATACAATAAATGTCATGAGAACATTTCCATATCCAATCCTAAAAGTCCATGTCGCTATAAAGTGGCCTAAAAGCTGAAAGTCCTCAAAGGGTTAATCCTAGTCTTCAAACATGACCCACACCACTCACAAATAATTATGTGAAATCCATGCAGCAAACACCCATACCATTACCTGAAGTAGCTAAACAGACGTCAATGTCACCTCCTATGTATCTACAAATCCTCAAAGTGTAACCATCCACTCTTAAAACACCACATATCAGTGGCGCAACACACAAGGATAACATCACAAAAGGGTACTTCAGTCCCTTCTCCTTGAATCCTTAGAAGATAACCCGTCACCATCTCAATGGTCTGTCCATCAGTTTTTAGTCAACCAAACAGCACCTCGGCCCCCGCACCGTTCCTCCTTCGATGGGGAGAATGATAGATCTCCAAGTCTGCGTTGCATTTACAATACATAGACTTATTCCCTCTCCATGCCGCTCAGAATGCATAAGTAGTACTCCAACGGGGCATCGCATACTTTCCCTTCACTGGGTAGACTGCTACCTGAACGTCCCGCCACAGTACAACACAGCGCAGACTCAACTTCTGTGTGCCGTACTATTCCTCAATGAACATTACGCTGCGTCCTGAACACGCAGCCTCGCGCCTTTGGGTTCCTTACTCAGAAATCCCCATAATTTCTCACCCTTGACACGATACAGCCGCATTGTTTAAGCCTCCCGATTCTTGCAACTCCTGAAAGTTTGGCTTGTTTAAACCTCGCAAGCTACCATTCCTGCATCTCCTGAGCATTTGGCTCATTCGCCAACTCCGTTCCCTTCCATACTGACGTCACCATTCCCTTGCCAGACAAAGGGTAGTGAAGATCTCTGCTCACCCAACGGTCACTGCCTCTGGCATCTACTGACTCTGCTTTATGCACCATGATCGCTTTACGCTTTACCAGTACAAAGGACACATCCCTTCACCCTGGCTTCATTTACTTTCACTTTCTTCATCATCGGGAGCTTTCCCTTGGTTTGCCTTGTCCCTTGTTTTACCTGCTGGGACATATGGTTACACCTAATGGGACAGCTCGGCTCTTCCTTTATGGGCAAACCTCCCACTTTACATTGAAAGCAACTACTTCCCACTTCACTTACCTGGGACAGCATCACTTGTCTCCCTATGGGCCAGCTCCTTTCTACATCCTATGCAGCATGACTTCTCATTTCATTACTAGGACACGGCTTCCTTTCATCTTCTGGCCCAGCTCCCTCTCCAGCCCCTGGGACTCAGCTCTCCCTCCAGATCATGAGCTGCTGGTCCCTCATGCTACGGGCTCTAAGGGGTCTTTTTCCTCCCCCTTTGGCGCCCTGGGTGATGGGTCTTACTTGTATTGGGGGCAGTGTTGTCCTTCTTCTTGTCCTTTCCTTTCCTGCACCCCCCGCAGCAGGTTTCTTCAGCTTCCTACTTTTTCTTGCACTTGGGTTCTTCTTCTTTAAGACCGGCTCGTCGCCAATGTTACGAAGCAGCTCCCAGCCTTCTTAGGTTGACGTGCTAGGTTTATTACAGCTTCTCAGGACACCTTCACAAGCAGTTACATAGTCCTTAAGTAAGTTACATTAATAGGACAGAAACACTGGCAGCCCATCACCCAGGCTTCAGGCTGACTACCTGCCCAACATAGAACCTTCCCTCAAGCATTCCGACACTCAGACACAAACACTCCACATGACATCACAACATTCCTTCTGCATTCCCACTACCAAGCTATGCCAGACACAACACATCTCCTCTCCTTACATTGGCACATTGCACAGAGCACCAATACATAACGCATACACAACACACACCACCATTCAACTAGAACACAGCAGTACTATGACACTTTCGGTAAAGCTGTTCTCATACTAACATGACTCATCAAACTACCCATCATCCTAATAAAACACAGCTAGCTAGCACATACCGGCTAGCTTAGGCATCTCCTCAGTCCTAACACAGCCAGAACTCAGTCTGGATGTCCACCCTCCAGACTGAACACTTTCAATTGATCTCCTCAGCACCACACCCATCGCTAAGAGGCACCCACGCACTTACTCTCTCTCTCTCTCTATCTCAACTGACTTGAACTGCGGTTCCCGAGGGCGTTCAACCTACCAGCGCTTTGAGATCATACCAATGATACATAAGGCGCTATACAAATGCAAAATAACATAACATAACTTATAGGGGATTTTGGCAAGGATTTGGCCTTGGTAAACAGAGTGTACATCATCATCCAGGCATGGATGGCAACTCATGGTCTATGCCTGAATGATGATAAAACAGAACTCGTCATCTTGGGTACCCCTACTAGCCTAAAAAAACTAGGAGCCGATTATTCCTCCTTCTTAATCGATGGGAACCCCATTAAGGTAGCCCATGAAGTAAAAACATTAGGCTTTTACCTCAACTCCACCCTATCCTTCTCTAAACGGGTCAATACACTAGCGTCGTCCACAGCATACACGTGTAAACTGATTAGAACGGGTAAGCCATTTATCTCGAACAATAGCTGCACCATCCTAGCCATAGCCCTTATTCTGTCCCGGCTGGATTACTGCAACGCCTTGTACGTAGGCGCCAACAAATCCATCATTACAAAAATTCAAACCCACAAAATAATGACCTTAGAGCTGCCTAGGCATCTCCAGAAGAGATCATATCTCTGAGAGTAGACGACAAAACAATTGGCTCCGGACTAAAGACAAAATCTCACTAAAAACTGCCCCGCTTACCCACAAATCTCTCAATAATGCTGCACCGATTTACCTCGCGGAGAGATTCCACAAAAGGACATGCCTAAGACCATCCTGAACAGCATATCGGGACTGTCTGGCTATCCTCAGATTCAAATTATCCACAATTGGTGGTAACAGCTTCCCGTTAAAGCGGTCAAAATATGGAACTCCCTGCTGCCTACACTAAGAGTCGATCAGTCCTACCAGAACTTTAGAATGAATACTATCCTGTGGTTAAAATCCACAGACCATTACTCTGCATGATGGAAGTTCGATGCCTCGCAACTAAAATGTAATTAGTAATGCCAACAATATCTGTAAATATCGGCCCAACTTGCCGTAGCTAGTAATGTAAATATCTGTATATACTGCCTTTGTAAGTAATGTCACTGTTTCGATTCTCTGTAACTAAGCTTTGCATATTCTTGTAACTGCTGCGCCCTGATACCCTGAGGTCTGGTGCGCATTACAAATAAACAAACAAACTATCCCCCGCGTCCCCACCCACCCAAAACATCTCTCTGAGTCTAGTTCTGGGCTTTCTGAACAGGCAATGGCTTAATTTCACCAATAAACCAGATCCCAGTGAAGTATAAGTCGGAACCAAGTCTGCTTTCATTCGCTTGATTTATAAGCAGTATGTGTGTCATTGCAACGACTCATTGCAATGAATTCCTGCTACAAACGAGCATTGGCAAAGCCACCAGTTTTGGCTCTTCACTAGGCATTCCCATCAACAGCAACATTTGCCATTTTATGGCAGTGCCCAGAGAATGAAGACCCCATGCTTGTACAAAAGACAAAATGGTTAACTTTGCCATGCTTGTTTAAAAAGATATGGTTCACAGTCCGCCTCTCTAATGCTGTTTCTGCGATGCGCTGTAGTAGAGTTGTTTGGGATAAGAGTTGTGTTATCAAACCAGCCATCCAGCAAGCACAAAGGTTCCTTTTTATAAATCATCCAAAGAATGTATATCATATGATCTGGTTGTGGCAGCCACTCTTCTAGTTAAGCATACATGACACCTGGCATAGCAACAAGACAAATGATTCCTTCTGTAACCCTTGACCTCTTCCATAAACGTTCACTGATCTGAAAGTAACAGAACTGGCCAGAACTGAACACTCATGCCCTGAAAACTCATGGCAAATGAGGTGCAGTTTTGTGCATGTTTTCACGTAGGACACATTTGTTTTTTGTATTGGATTTTTCATACATCAGATTTTTCGAGATTTCTGGGACATCGCTAAGATTTATCCAGAAGGTCTGCACAAAGAAAATCGCATTAGCCAAACTTAAATGTTCAAATTTAAAAAAAATGTACCGCCATGCACAAGGTGAGCCGGCACATGCAAAAAGGCCAAATGGACAACATGACATATTATGTTATTGTGCATTTGTAGAGCGCCTTAGATACCATTGGTATGATCTCAAAGTGCTGTGGGTTGAACGCCCTCGGAGACCACAGTACAGGTCAGTGGAGAGAGTAGGGCAGTATATAGCGCTTGGGTGCACTCAGTATGTGTGCCGCCAGTGCGGTTTGCGCGGTGAGTAGCTGCATTCTAATGCTAGGTGTGATGCAGTGGTTGTGTGAGGTCAGTAGAATGTGTGCAGCAAGGCCGTTGACCTCAAAGTTTGCTTTCTGGCGGTGGTGGAGCTTGTGTATGAGATTATGTTTGCAGCTAGGCTGATTTTTTTTTTTTTTTTTTTTGGTGGGGCATAGCTGCGTTCTAATGTCTGTTGAGGTGTACATGGAGGTGTGTAGGCATGTGTGCTGCTTGGCTGAAATGGTCGAGGGGTATAGCTACAGTCTATTGTTGTTGTAGAGGCGATGTGAGCATTTCGGTTTGTGTGAGTGTCTATGCGGATTGGTGGGATACTCCTATTCCTGAGTACCCTCCAGTGCCCGCTGGGCTGACGTATCTATTCTAGAGCTTCAGAGCATTGGTTCTCTGAGTGAAATCCTCTGTCTAGTGCAGAGTTTGTTCTAATTACCAGGCTTGAAGGGATGAACATTAAAAAACATATCCCAAAAGATCTTGTGGGAATGTGCCCGTTTCTTCCCCTGCACTGCCTTTAATGCATGCGGGGGACACCCTCACAACCCCTGCAGCCCATAATACCAAACTGGGGGACCGGGGGGGGGCACCCCTGCAACTCCTGCTACCCTGTTCAGTATTATGGGCAAACAAGCTAATCTACTATGCCAAATGCACACTAAATGTGCATTCAGCATTTTAGATTCAATCTTTTCCTTCATTACCGACTTGAAGTTGCCTTTCCCTGCTTGGCAGTGTCTTCGATGTCCAGTTGCCCTATTTCGAGTCTTTATTGGGTTAGTGAATTGCAGGTCTATGGTCGTCCCTTTGTCTCATTGTCTGCCATTGTTTATTGGATGATACCGTCTCGTTGTGCAGTTACATCCAGTTCTGTTCTATCGGACCTACGAGTACTCGCTAGATTCCATGACTGGTGTTCAGTGGAGCAGGCACCAGTAACAGCTACTATGGTCATCCCTGTGTCTTGCTGGGTCTGCAGATTGCTTATAGGACGACATCTTCTCAGTGTGCGTTTACTTTAGTTCTGTTCTATTTTACATACAAGTACATCCTACTTAAGAAGACTTGTACTCTGTGAGCCCGAAAGTCAAGCAACAGATCGGGCCGTGATGTTAGTGTTGTGTCTGACTGGCATTCTTATGCAGCAGGGGTTAGAGTGTTCCTGGTCTGGTGTGCGGTTAGTGTGTTTGACAGGCGGCAGCACCTCAATGTCACTTGCAGGAGCTGGCCTTGCCAGATTCCTCTCTTGCTTCTGGTGGAAGCTACTAGGTCATTTTCTGAAGCTCTGTTATAAGTGCCAGTGGGCCCATTTTCCCGGTCCCAGGTAATTGATTATTGCGGGTAAATGGGTATTCCTGTGATAGTTTATGGTTTGAATTGTGAGATTATATCGCATCTGTCCTTTCTGAGAGCTAAGAGTGCTAGAGAGCTCATCTCATTGGAGGGTGTAGTGCAGATGTGTAACAGACAAAAGAGCAAATCCGACCAAGGATGGTTGATACTGCATCCCGGGTGAAGGAGTTTATGGCATCAATTCCTAGGCAGATCGGGGTAACCTGACTTGGTCAGAGACCACCTTGTGTAACTGGTGGATGACATGATCTGGCCCCGTCGTAATGTTTGAAACATTAGTGCTATTAGGCTATGGGATTGTATTTCTGCGCATTAATTGCCAGATAAGTAAGATTGATACAGTTTAACAAGAGCAGGCCCAATCGTATTGTTTAAACATCAGTGTTATACCGCTCTGGGTTTGTAGTTCTGCGCATTAATTTGCAGACGAGTAGGGTTTACAGAGGTTGACATCTCCCGGACTGATAACGTAGTGCATACTTGGAGGAAGATAATAATTAAGCCCAGACATAGCTTAAGAACATAAGTGCTGTTAGGTCTTGGGTTGGAGTCAGGGTATTGGTTTCCTGATAGATAATGATAAACAACTTCTGGTCTTAGAGCGTGGAGCATGTCTGGTCGTGGACAATGAGCGAGCCCAATCGTAGCTTAAGAGAATAAGTGCCGTTATGTCTCTGGTTTGGAGTCAGGGTATTAGCTTCATGATAGATGGAGATAAACACACTGGTCTTAGAGCGTGGAGCATGTCTGGTCGTGGACAATGAGCGAGCCCAATTGTAGTTTAAGAGAATAACTCACACTACACTCACTTTAAATATCATGTAGCTCAGATCCATGTTATTAAAGTGAGTGTAGTGACACAGAGATGTCCTGTGAATTAAGGTTTTGTTTGTAGTGTGATGGGCTTAGTATTAGGAGAATACTTTATTTGGACACTTACATTTTACTGGTCACTTTTATTGCACTTAATGCTGGACTTCTCCAACTTGTGAGTGCCAAATCCAGACTCGAAACCATGGTGCATGGCGATGTCTTGTTCCCGGGGCGATGGCCTTGCACCTGGGCTATATTCCTGGTTTGTATCGTAATGTTGGCTTGCCTAACCTTCATAGACTTCACTTTTATCCACACATTAATAGATATGTGTAGTAGGCAAAGTTTTTATAGAGTTGAGTCCAGGAATTTTCAAAGCAAGCAACAAGTCGGCATATACTTGCAGCCAGGATCCATTTTTAAAAGGGCTTCTTTCTCATTCACCAAAGGTTCCAAGGCATCAGTGCAATTTAGTCACATAAAACGCACAATCTTATTTTCTCATGTAATATAAAAAGGCAGGGATTGATCAAATTGATACTTGAAAGGGTTCCCAACTGTCTGAATTAATTACTAGCAAATGTATCCCATATTTCACCTGTATGTTGTGCATCCTAACTTTGCAGTCAATTGACAAAAAATCACATTCAGTGACATAATCCATCACCCATTAACACATTGTGTGACCACATTAATTATCAAAAAGATATATATATATATTTTAATTCCTAATACATGTTAATACTAGCATTCTCTCAACTCAAGTAATGACTAAAGAAACCAAGTGATAAATGTGTACAAAATGTGCAGTAAATATACTTAATACAATCAATGGAATACAAGAAATACATTCTTGATGAAGAACAATACAGAGAATTACTTCTCAATGCTGGGGTCAACATCTCTAATGAAATTAATGTCTCGAATTAGATTAGGAAAATACTTTCTTCTCCAAATGTACTTCCGAGCTTTAGGTAGCCCAAGTTTCCGTTTCGGCGTGGCATTAGTTGGCACATTATTGTCTTCTTCAGGACCACATAAACAATTTGGACACTGCATAGAACAAGCAATATAAATAAATCATATGTTTAATGATGCTATTACCATTAGCTACATTCACCAATTAGTGGAACAATGTTAAATAAATTATGGTTAACTGACCTCATTTAATGGCTTGGCTGCTGCTTGACTCCTATTCTCCCATTCTCTACTCATGTATGATAGATGGAACATGTTCTACGTGTGCCCTCTGCTGGTTTGTGTTACTGTTAGATGCTGTAACCATAAATGAACTTGTGTCCGAGCTTCTAAACTAAAAAGCTTATAGATGCTGGCCTTAGTACATTGATACAAAATTGACAATGTACGATTTTCAAAAAACCTGTCGGACATATGACCTTTATGGCCCGCAATGGAGTTGTAGATTTAATCTGCTGGAGTACCTGCAAGTTTTTCTTTTTTTTTCTCTTAGCCCAAGTGGCAAACCCAATGCTATTCTGAGAAAAAAGTACAACAAGGACCAATCTTTATGGACACTGACCTATCGCTAGACTTCTAGGTCATTATCACACATTGAGAACATAATAATATGGTTTGCAGTAGCACTAGTGCTGAACGCCTACCTTCTGTGTTGTCGGAAACTGGTGAAGATTCTGATGGGGTTAGTCTTCGGTCCTCCTGGCTGAGGTGTATCCCGCACTCTTGTGTATTTTATTGGTATCCTGTTAAATCTTGATTTCTAAAATACAAATAAACATATAATGGAGCCTGGGTTAGACATTGTGTATGTTTAAATTCTTATGGTGTGAGCTGATAACGTATCACATATATGCCGTGACCGACTACATCCTGGTGGGGCGACTGAACTCACCTTATGTTAGCTTGCAGTCAGCGCGTGTATAGTTGTCCTTGCCTTTTTCTCCATCTATAGCAATTTTTGCTCGAGAGGCCTTTGCCGGTTTAAATGCCAGAATGTGGAAATCATCTCACCGACTGCGAGACGTGCTGGTGTAGGATGGGTCTCATTGCTAGGGAAACATGATGTTGTGCCTCAAGTCGCAGCTTTGTTCCGAACTGCAAGGTGTACGCATTTCTCTCCCCTTGGGAATCTGCTGCGTGCGTACACGCAGCCTTAAATCCTGCTCAACTGAAAGTGTCACGGTGAATGAGCGTTGCGCTTCATGATTTATCATGTGTGATAATGCATCACCTGAAGCTGGTTTGTGAGTCAATGCACAAGAGGTCCTTTTAATTGTAAGTGTCACTCTCTGAATAGTTGGTGTGCTCCACAGTCTGTGCCATGGACTATTTATACGTCAGATGTCCTGCAAGTTGTGGTATGAAAGGGCCAAATGTTTAAATCGTGTTGCGCAGTTGATGTGTTTTGAGTTTGTAAATCCAACAAGCCACTTTGTCATGATCCACAGAACATGCCCCTTTTGGACCTCATGGTCCTTGTCACAACTGGGCTTGCACTCCTTAATACTCCCAACATCGCCGTCTAACGTGCAACATCTTCCTTGTCCTTACGTCAGACGTAGCGGATTTACAAATAGGCCGCAGGCCCGCGCGTCTCGATGCTACTGCAAGCAGCGACTAGACGTGTGCTCCGTAGTTCGCTACACTGTTGTCCTTGTTCCTAGACCTCCTAATTCCATTCCCATTACCCTCTTCCTTCTTCCTTGTTTCCCGGACTTGTGTGCTGTGTGCTTACCTTCTTCGTTTCTGGATCCCGGAGTATCTGAATCCTGGAGCTCTGAACGCACGCTGGAGCCAGAAGAGGCTTGCGCAGGCTTATACAAGACCAGGTCCTTGCATAAGAAGATACCGCCCAAGAAATCCTGCAAGGATCGCTCCCAGGTGAGAAAGGCGGAATTCCGTGACAGTTTGAGATGCCAAACGACCGAAGTCGAAGCCGACATGGAAGCGGCTGTTCAGGATCTCATGCGTGGCATGCAAAAACTAACGACCGAGGTAAAAAATCTAAAGGCGGAAAACGCTGCTCTCAAACAATTAGTTCTATCCTGTGATTCTGCCACAAAGGAAAGCGTATTGCTGGGCGGCATTGTTGACAAATACGATGGGTCGGCAAAAACCCTTTGTGGATTCCTTGATTCTTGTTTGGTTCAGTTTACTTTTAAGCCCTACTACTTTTCAACCCCTAGGGCTAAGGTCGGCTTCATAATTTCACACCTTTCCGGAAATGCTCTAACTTGGGCAACGCCCTTAGTCAATTCTGGTGATGCCCTCCTGGATGACTACGACGGTTTCATACAAGCCCTTAAAATCATGTTTGACCGCCCTGGGCAGGTCTATAGTGCCCAAGAGCGCCTGCTAGACCTTCAACAAGGATCTCAGGATATGCTTACGTATGTAACCCGATTCAAGCAATTGACCAAGGAAGCTGACTGGTCTCCTGAAGCAAGTTTTACACTTTTCAGAAGGGGACTGAATGAGGAGATCAAAGATGAGTTGGCCAGAGTGGCTCGCCCAAGCTCGTTCCAGGCTCTTTTGGACCTTGCCATGCAAATAGATTTTCGTATCCAGGAAAGAAAGGCAGAAAAAAGGAAATCCAAAGTAACCCCCCCCCCCGAAGGCATCCTTCGAGATCACCGCCAAGACTGACACAAATCCAGGGTCAGCTGCTAAACCATGGTGCATGGCGATGTCTTGTTCCCGGGGCGATGGCCTTGCACCTGGGCTATATTCCTGGTTTGTATCGTAATGTTGGCTTGCCTAACCTTCATAGACTTCACTTTTATCCACACATTAATAGATATGTGTAGTAGGCAAAGTTTTTATAGAGTTGAGTCCAGGAATTTTCAAAGCAAGCAACAAGTCGGCATATACTTGCAGCCAGGATCCATTTTTAAAAGGGCTTCTTTCCCATTCACCAAAGGTTCCAATGAATGAGGAGATCAAAGATGAGTTGGCCAGAGTGGCTCGCCCAAGCTCGTTCCAGGCTCTTTTGGACCTTGCCATGCAAATAGATTTTCGTATCCAGGAAAGAAAGGCAGAAAAAAGGAAATCCAAAGTAACCCCCCCCGAAGGCATCCTTCGAGATCACCGCCAAGACTGACACAAATCCAGGGTCAGCTGCTAAACCAGAACCTATGCAGATAGGAGCCTTCCGTGGACCCATATCCCCGCAAGAAAGGATGAGAAGGATTCATACGGGGTTATGCATGTACTGTGCCTCGGATAAACACCTGGTTAGAGAATGCCCTCTAGCCCCTTCTCGGCGTTCGGGAAACGCCAGCTCCCGATCCTAGATGGAGCAAGGCTTCGGGAGAGAGATGTTTGCGCCACATCTATTCCATCCTTGAACTCTCCTGGACAAAACAGCCTAGTGATTGTACAGGCCCTTCTATCGCCATCCAAGAATAAGACCTACTCCATTTTGGCCTTGGTTGTCTGCGGAGCTATGGGAGTATTCATTGATCAAGATTGGGTTACGTGTCACCACATTCCATACGAGACACGAAGTACCATGCAACCGGTGGAAGCGATCGATGGGAGACCCCTCACTTCAGGGCCTATAAACCTGCAGACTAAGAGATCCAACTTTCAATAAACAAGAGCTGATCAGATTTGACATCATTAAGTCTGCTCATTATGCCATGGTCCGGGGAATGCCCTGGTTACAGAAGCATAATCCTTCTATCAACTGGGCAGCAGGATCCTTATTTCTTGGATCTGAGTTTTGTATGTCTCACTGTCTATTCCTGGAATCATCCGTGACACCTTCCAAAGAACCATCAATAGATCAGCAAGTTCCACTCATGGTTTCCAATATCGTATCGGTTCCAAAGGCCTATCAGAGTTATGCTGATGTGTTCTCAACAGCCATAGTCCAGGCTTTACCCCCTCACAGACCTGAAGACTGCGCCATAGACACAGAACCCTCAGCAGTGATTCCCTTTGGGAGGATGTTCATCCTATCCGAACCTGAAAAGAGAGCCCTATGAGAATACTTGGTTACCAACCTTGAAAATGGCACCATAAAACCATCAAAATCCCCAGCTGGAGCCTCGCTGTTTTTTGTTCCCAAGAAGGACACCAAGGAACTTAGACCTTGCCTCGATTATCATGGATTAAATCAATGCACCCTCAAGGACCGCTACCCTTTACCCTTGATCTCGGATATCCTGGAAGATTTGAGAGGAGCTGTAATCTTCACGAAACTGGATCTCAGGGGTGCCTATCATCTGATCCGTATCAGGGAAGGAGACGAATGGAAAACAGCCTTTTGAACACCCTTTGGACACTTCGAATATCTGGTAATGCCCTTTGGGCTTGCTAATGCCCCTGCCGTCTTTCAACGTTTCATGGATAGGGTGTTCTCCGATATGCTGTTCATCTTCGTCATCGTCTACCTGGACGATATCCTGATCTATTCCAAGGACCTTCTAAGGCATGAAGAACATGTTAAGGCTGTCTTACAACGACTACGTGAACATACTCCTAGCCAAACCCGAGAAATGCCTGTTTAATGTGACCGATGGTTAATTCCCTAGGATTTGTCCTTAGTCCAGAAGAAATTGATATGGATCAGTCAAAGGTAAAAGCCATATTATCCTGGCCGGCTCCCACTTTTGTGAAACAAGTTAAATCTTTCCTGGGGCTAGCCAATTTCTACCGGAAGTTCATACCCACCTTTTCTGAGATTGTTCAGCCGATCATTGCACTCTTGAAGAAAGACACTCCCTTTCTCTGGTCTACACCTCAAGACAAGGCATTCCAACGTTTAAAGACAGAGTTTACTCAAGCCCCCATCCTAGCCCAACCCGACATAAATCGACCATTCATAGTGGAGACGGATGCCTCTAACTACGCCATGGGAGCAGTGCTGAAGCAAGAGTTCGAGGACAAGATGGAACACCCCATTGCTTATCTTTCAAGAACTCTGACTCCCAGTGAGACACATTACTCTGTCCTGGAAAAGGAACTGTTAGCCATCCGTCAAGCCTTCACCGAATGGCAACACCTACTCCTGGGAGCGAGACATCCAGTCCAGTTCCGCACGGACCATCGGAATCTTCAAGTTCTACAATCCTTGGAGTGTAGGAACACTCGTTGGGCCCATTGGGCCTTCTTCTTTGCCCAGTACCAGTTCCACATCCATCATGTCCCCGGATCACAGAACATAATTGCTGATGCCTTATCCCGACGTCCTGACTACGAAACAATTGAAGATCGGACCTATCCCAAGATGTTTCCCCACACGATTTTTGTAGCTCAAGCAGTCAGTCTCCTCGAAGAAATTCGGATACAAACCCAATGCTCTGAGCTCTGGAAGGATATTTCGAGGAAGAATCAATGGAATCTAAGAATCAAGGATGGATACTTGTTCAAGGATAATGCTCTAGTCACCCCCACACAAAAATTACAACAAAGGATAATCAACCTCTGCCACGATACCCTTCATTCCAGACATCGTGGCACCACCAACACCCTCCGTCTTATACAAAGACAATTTTGGTGGCCTAGAATGAAGACAGACGTACAACTGTACATCCAAGACTGTTCTATTTGTAGTCAGAACAAACACGATAACAAGAGACCAGCAGGTCTCCTACTACAACCTACTCTACCAACAAGACCATGGGAATTCATCACTACAGACTTCATTGTGGAATTGCCGCCTTCCAGGGGATGCACGACTATCATGGTTACCATTGACTTGTTCACTCACATGGCTCACTTTACACCCCTGCATAAACTACCGTCCTCATCAGAGCTAGCTGAAATCTTCCTGGAACACATTTTCCGCCTACACGGACTTCCTTCCAAGATCATATCAGACTGAGGACCTCAATACGTCTCACAATTCTGGAAACATCTCTGTCGCATTCTGGGAATCCAATGCGCTCTCTCATCAGGTTACCATCCACAATCCAATGGAGCTACGGAACGTGTAAACCAGACCCTGGAACAATACCTTCGCTGTTTCGCCACAAAGGTTCAGGACGACTGGTCGCTCCTAATACCCGTGGCTGAGTTTGCGTACAACAATTCCGACAACACCAGCCCCTTTTATTGCAGTCAAGGATTCCATCCATCAGTGTTACCCTCTGTTCTTCCACATCCCACACCTGTTCCTACCATTGACTCCTGGATGGAAACACTCATCAATGTACACAAGGAAGCCAAGGAACACTTGGACAAGGCCAGAATACGAACTAAACAAAATGCTGATTCGAAAAGAAGACCAGGGCCTTTATATGCAGTTGGTGATCAAGTCTGGCTATCCTCGAAGCTACTACCGCGACCCTTACGGCCAAACAAACTGGCCCCCCGGTACTATGGTCCATTTCCCGTCAAGGAAATCATAAATCCTGTCTAATACTGACTCAAGCTACCCGACTCCTGGAAGAAGATTCACCCAGTTTTTCACACTTCTTTATTAAAACCCTACATCCGATCTTCCCGGAAATCTGCAGACCCCCTCCGGTGGTGCTGGACGACCAAGTGGAATATGAAGTGTCCCGAATATGCGATTCCAGGTATAAACGGGGTCAGCTTCAATACCTGGTTGAATGGAAAGGACATCATCCAAGTGAAAGAACCTGGGAACCAGCTTCTAACCTGAATACCCCTCGATTACTCAGAAGATACCATCTCATACACCCGGGCAAACCCGGTGGAACGAGTCTTCGGAGGAGGCATGCTGTCATGATCCACAGAACACGCCCCTTTTGGACCTCATGGTCCTTGTCACAACGGGGCTTGCACTCCTTAATACTCCCAACATGGCCGTCTAATGTGCAACATCTTCCTTGTCCTTACGTCAGACGTAGCGTATTTAGAAATAGGCCGCGCCCCCGCGGGCCCGCGCTTCTCAATGCTACTGCAAGCAGCGACTAGACGTGTGCTCCGTAGTTCGCTACACTGTTGTCCTTGTTCCTGGACCTCCTAATTCCATTCCCATTACCCTCTTCCTTCTTCCTTGTTTCCCGGACTTGTGTGCTTTGTGCTTACCTTCTTCGTTCCTGGATCCCGGAGTGTCTGAATCCTGGAGCTCTGAACGCACGCTGGAGCCAGAAGAGGCTCGCGCAGGCTTATACAAGACCAGGTCCGTGCGTAAGAAGACACCGCCCAAGAAATCCTGCAAGGATCGCTCCCAGGTGAGAAAGGGGGAATTCCGTGACACACTTTGTGTTTGAGCGCCTCGCTGGGATTGGATGAAGTGGTTACTACGTTAAGCACCCACCACCAAATCTCATCCTGCGTGTGTTGATTATGAATATAGTGTATAACCAGTGAAGCTGTGAGATTTCTACATCTGATCCTTGATCTATGTTCAGTGATCCTTTTGTGGATGGGTCTGGTAGTTTGGCCTTCATATCTCAGCTGTAAGGAAGGCCTGGCATCAACAGTAAGACAGACATAAGTGCCCACAGTTCAAGTGTGTTTATTGAACTTCAAAAAGGGTATGATAACCACCTATCTAAACCTAAATCTACAGATGGGAGCAAGCTACAACCATCAAATAATAATAACGCAGTCTTGTCAAAATAAAAGGGCCTCTACTAAACAACCTATTGCCAATCCTTGCGTCTAAATACAAATAGTTTGGGAAATAATGTTATGAAAAAGAAAGAAGTGTTCAAAATGATGGGTCAGGTTTTCAGGCCGTTGGCCTCCCTTCCTCACATTTTCAGCATGGGAGAAGGCGGTTCACTCAAGCGTAGCACTGTCTCTGGCTTCTTTAGCATGAGGAAGCAGTTCACTCATCAGCATCAGGGCCTACGCAGCATAAGTCTCCTTGCTTCCCAAAATCTCTTCACTCAAAGGGCCTGATGCAACCAAACATACCACCAGTTTCCCTACTAGATTTTCACTAGTATTCACATCGGGTGAGTCGTTATCCACCCCGGATCCCCCTCAGCTGGGCTCAGATCCTTTTAGCATAAAGTTCTGCACAGGCTTCCCTCTTCCGGGCACGAGCCTGTCTTTCACCTTTCACTTTATCTCACAATGTTCGTAGTTCTTATTTTTCGGGTGACTCACGGTTCACCCTGGATCCCCCTCTGCCGGGTCAGATCCCTTCAACACAATTAGTCTCCCTCAGCCGGGCTCGGACCAATGTCAATTTTACATTAAGTATCGAAGATGTTCGAATGTGCACAGGGTTTGGCTTGACCCGTTGCAGGACCACTTTGATTTTATAATTCTCTTTCTTTTAACGGCCACACCCTTTCGGTTGGATACCTAACAGAGACTTTCGAATGAGCACCCACGTGATGCCGGACCACTCTGTCTATGGTATCGTATTTTAGCTTCAAAGTTCATTCACTCATCTGCTGGTTTAATAATCTTCTTTATACAATGTTGCTGCTTGCAACCTTGGTTTCCATACAGACCGGTCTGGGATCAGTCTCCCCAACTCACCGGCTGCGCTGACTTCACTGGTGCTGCTTTGTTGTAGGAGCCAAGGACAGTACCACAGTGGCAAACGCTTCTTCCCGCCTTGAGTATCGACATAGGAGAGCCCAGGGTACCTCCGACACACAATGCAGGATTCTTTAGCTTTAATTCCAGGCCTTACGTTTCCACTTCTCGAAGGCTCATGAAAGATGCAATCTCCGGCCTTGTGTTAAACTGCTATCTTGGAACTGATGCTTCCTTGTGTGTTTTGCCTTGCTTAGAGTGTGCTTTCGTGCTCCGCCTTTTATCCGTGTGGGGAAGTGTGATGGAAGTCAGGTGTGTGTAATGATCAGTAATTGCCTGACCGTTGTAGTGGGTCATGTCGGGTATACAGCTCGTGTGTTAGTCCATTTTCCCCTCACAGTGAGTTGTCCATGAGAAAGTGCTTGTGTTGGAAAATGGGGGTGGGGGTTGAGTCCATGCGTATCCTACCTGGTAGGACGGGCTAAAGGTGTTACAGGGAAGGGGATACCGCTTCTCGCAGTCCGGAGTCCCACTTCCCAAAGACCCCCCATCCAGGTGATCCTCCCGCACTGGTCCACCCCCAAAAGGAACTGGATCCAAAAGCGATGGCTGTGTTCTGGCCACCCGGATGACAGATCCCTGGGGACTAGCGAGTGAGACACCTTCAGGTTTGTCACACAGCCCACAGGAGCATTGAACGCAATAGACTGCTCTTAGAGTCTTGCAATTGGAATGGTGTCTAAGGGACCACTTCTTGCCTAGAATATGAAAGTCTTGCATCTTTTTTGTAAACTTACAGGTGCTGCATATACCACAGGGACAGTGCCCCAACACTGGTCTTAAATTCCATAATGTGGTCTTGTTCGAGGGCCTATTGTAGAGGGAATGAGTTGGATATTCATGTACATTTTTTAGACCTTTTGAGGGCCATCAGTGGGGTGGCTTCATTTGGAAGGCTGGTTTGGATTAAAGGACAGAGTGTTTTAATCGTAGCCTTTATTTTAGTAGTCTGCTGGCAGTATGTGTGGCTACAGCTCAGTCTCTCATCTCCTGTGCCTCTATCTCTGGGGACTAATAATGTTTCCCGTGGGGGACATCTAGCCCTTTTGCGAGCCTGGTGTATGACTTTTTTGGAACATGTAAAAATCGTCCACCGTGGAGCAATTACGGCGCACCCTAAGGTATTGACCGTAAAGGAGATTATTTCTCAAGGTGATAGGATGATGGCTGGTATAATGGAGTAGGGTGTTTCGACTGCGTCTTTTTTTTTAATAAAGTACATGATGGACTATCTCCTCTGATCTGTATAGTCAAGTCCAGAAAATGTATCTGTTCCTTACTCCATTCCATTGTAAACGGAATGTTCAAGTCTCTCTGGTTGATCCATGCATGGAAACCTTTTAGCAACTCCGATGATCCGTGGCAAACAAAAATACCATCATTGATATACCTCTTCCATTTACGGATGTTGTCATAGAAGGGATTATAGGAATTGAAAATATATGATTCCTCAAATTGAGCCATGATAAAGATTGCCAGGCTGGTGGCGAAAGCTGCACCCATTGTCGTGCCTCTGATCTGCTGATAGTATATTTTGGCAAAGGTGAAAACATTCTTTGTCAGGGCAATTGTTAAAAGGTAAATCAGAAAATGTGTCAGTTCTTTTTATTTTTGTATGTTTGGTTGATCTAGCTCTGTTATAATGCATTCTATTGCTTGTGTCTGTAGGATACTTGTGTATAGTACTTGAATTTCCATGGTCACTAATAAATCTGTTTCGTACTCTACCTGTGTGTCCTCAAATAAATGTAATGGCTTCCATAGGGTTCCTAAGACTCGGTCAATTGACTCAAGGTCTTAAGTAAGCAATCCAAAAACGTACACGTAGGCTCGAGGGGGTGGGGGGGGTTATTCGGGACAACCCAGGACAGGCGTGAACCCCTCAAGTGCGTCTATATTCGTGCTGAATTCCCATAAGAAATAATTGTAATCTCTGCCCACTCCCGCAGTTAAGTAAACATTGCCCCCCCCCATGTAGAATATCGCAAGTAGAGTGACCCTAGAGGCCATCCACCTGCTTGGTTGAGCACGGTTGAGCATTAGCGATTCCGATATGTGAACAGGGAAACCTTCTGATCTCTCCATCACTTTGAGCCATTCATCTTTTCTGCTCCAGGATGTGATTTAGCCCCGCCCCCCTATGATTGACTTAGAGACCTAAGTAAGAGAAGATTCTTTTGCTTCCCTAATCACAACTTTGTATTTAGTGGTGTTTATTGTTGAGACACGCGGTGACATTTAGTGAGTTAATGAATGTATAAGGATTTATTCTGCACACGGTTGCCATTTGCATGGTCTCAAAAGGGAGACCATTGCGGTTTTTGAAGAGCAGCACCAATAAGCCTGTTTAATGAGCCAGGGATGTAATATAAACATTGAATAAACGGGCATTGACTAAGCCAATGATTTAGACTCTTGCTTAGTAATTTGCCATTCAGTCACCTCACATGACTATCTGCTTACGTATTGATGTGCAAAGGCAGAGCGCACACGTAGATGGCCTTATGCTGGTAGCCAAAACAGTTTAAAACATGTTTGTTTGCAGGGGTGCGGGGTGTGGGCAGAGTTGGCTGCACGATTTGGAAAGGATCAGGGGTGTACCCTTGAGACACAGGCTTTTATTGTTTGCCTTGCTTTCGAAGCCAAGTTGTGTACTGTGGTACTTAAGGATATACTTGAAGGACGACACTAGAACAACTGAATTGAATGTTCTTGTACTTCCATGTTTTGAGCGGGTTCATGAGGATTGATCGAGAGGTGTGTGCCACAAAAACATCCCACTCTGGAGTCAGTCTCGCTCAAGAAGGAAGTCAAACTTTCCCCAGCCTCCAATATTACAGCCAGAGCCCTTCTTTTATTGGCGCTGAATAATAGTTTTAGAACCAAGTGTAACCACCAATCTTGACCCAGAGTTTGTTGCGTTAAGATCCAACCAAATTACTAAGGATGTGTTTAAATCTTGGTTACCCTTGGAACCATTTAAGCTTTCTTCCAGAACTGTGCTTGTTCTACAGTTAACATTGGACCTGGTGCCATATATCTACTTACATTCCTGCTTCTACCCGTGCTCCACATTTCCACAAAAAAGGTCCATGATTTTCTTTTCTCATGCCATTAACCTCTGTATGCCTTTTATTGAAACTCATACAACAGCACATGCTTCTCCACTATTGGGGGTCTTAAATGTGACAAGTTGAACCATAAACAGGTACTTTCATATTTGTGCTGTCCTCTTTCTTCTTCAATCTTAAACCTGCCCCCCTCAGCTGAACGCCCGCCTGCTCTCCTCCATGTCTAGTGTCCACTGTGCAGACACTGCTGTGACAGCCTCCCATCCCTGCAGTGCAGTCTCCTGAGCTGCCTTGCCCCCAGGTGTCCCACTCGGGGGGGGGGGGGGGAGGGGGTCTAGAACACGGGGTAACCTATCCACTAGACAGCTACATTTAGAATCAAACCAAAAGTGACAATGTATCTGTCAATTTCTAAAAAACACTCCTTGGCGGTTGCTGGTGGAATCCATACTCGGGTTCCAGATTTCATTTGAGGCAAGAGGGGTGTCAGAGTATTTTTCTCCCTACTTTTGTAAATCGGTAGTAAATGGGGTTTTTCAGGGGTCAAAAAGTAGTTCTCAGCGTTGACCGGTGCATTTCTTTAGGCTGTTAAATATATTTTTTTATGTAAAAGGATAGGTATTTATTTTGTAACAATTTCTTTGTGCCCAAAGATTACCATATATGAAAGATTTGTTTGAACCTAAATGCCCTCTGCAGAGGAGAACCAAAGCAGATGTGTTCCTCTGCGATGCGTCACGGCTACACACACCAACGCAGCAGTGCAGGTGCCCACAAGTGCAGGTACCTGCCCATCTCTTTCTCCTGTTTTTTTCTGAAGGCAGAATTGGCTACATGTTGTACACCGTGGTTCCAGGGGGATGTCTGTACTAATTGCCAACTCTTGCCTCCTCATATCCATTGCAACTTTACGCCCAACTCTGTATAACTGCCCACTGAACTGGCACTGCCATGCGCTTACCTCTCCACGTGTCGCCCCACATTTGGCGACTGAAAATTCTCTCTGTAGCTGCTTTGGTCATTGACTCGCTTAACTGCCCCCACAAACGACCACTCGTCAGTGCAGATCTGGCCACACCCTAATGCACGTTGCACAATTAACTCTCTAGCCCCTTCAATATGGACACCTGGTCACTACAGGCCCCTTTACTTGGTCTGTATCTTGTTCATGATACACCTCTGCTGTCTGCCCCCTACATCACCTTTCATCCCCAACACCACCTGCTACCACTGCACCATGCTGTCAACTAGGGAAGAGAGTATACATCCATGCACACCATGGAGGGGAGGGGTTAGTCCTTCTGCAGATACTCTCGGCCTGAAATCTCCCAATCCTAAAGTCTAACTCCCTGTCGGACCTGGATCTCTTTTTCAACCCAACCACCTGCTCTTGCCTCAACCCTCTCTGCTTGAAACAGCCTAAAATTGTTGGGTAGCGCTTCCTCAAGAATCAAATAATGTTTCTCTTTATTCAAAAACTTGGTGTCCTGGAACTCTTAGAAAAGGAACCTGGGCTAGATTGCTGTGTTGCTCATCAATTTATTGGTTAATCCATGGATCTCAGTGTTGGGGATTGGTTGTCTCGTCCTCTGTCCCGATTCAGTCTCAAGCGTCTGCAATATTAGAATCGTTGTGGGTGCAGGCCTGTTCTGGACTCCTCTGGTTTCGGGCTCAATTAAGTCCTATGTTTTTCATCTCAGGAGACTTAAATTGGCTATACGTTCCTTGCAGAATTCTTTACGTGGACACCGTTCTTCTCTGCGCGTTTGGATTTTGGGAATTACATCTAACCAGTGCTCTCTGCTAAGCTTAGGTTAAGGTGGTGGCGCATCCAGAATGCAGCAGCGAGGCTCTTGCCGCAGCCTCTTTGCATTCATTGTCTTCCAGTGTCTAGTAAAATGGCCTTTTTGTCAATAGGGTCCTTTTCAATATCAAACCATCTCTGCTAACAAACAGATTCTGTCGTTACCCTTCTGAAGACCTCTGCGATCCCAATATAACATGCCTTAGGTGGTCACACTCTGTACAAGAGGGAGAGGGGAGGTGGCAAATGTCTTGTGGTTTTTGCCTGTAGGATTTGGAACCTATCACCAACCGCCTTTTGAACCGAGGGTGACCGTTTAGTCTTTGGAGGCTGTTTGAGAACCTGTTTTTTTCCGCTGTTAACAACGGATACTTCTGCATCGCAGTATTGGATAGCTGCCAACTGCTGCACTTAATAACTACGAACAAGTAACATTACATACAAGAGACCTACACATACGCACGCACCTACAACCACGACCCCCATTACAACAACTTCGTAGCCCGTTTGTAATTGTGAAATGATGCAGAACTAACATGTGACACAGACACAACTTGATGGTTTTTAGTTTGTTGTAATCCGAAAATGTTGACTGCACACATATTGCCAAAAAGACTGCACAGCTAATGCACAAGCTAAAATCTCCTTCCCTGCCTGAACCAGTTCCATCCAGTGGGCATTCAGCATCCCGGACACACAATGAGCATTGGTCCCTTTTTTCCTTGTTTTGCCACAGAGCAGCCCCTAATCCACAATAGCTGCCTTCCATTGTCAAACAAGTGAAGCGTGCTCATTTCACACATTTTCCTACTCTTTCTCCATAATTCTCTTAGAGGTTCCAATCAATCTATCCAGCCCTGTGTTCCAAGACCCGTGGAAACTCCAGGAGTGACGGGTGCTAACTCCTGATAGTTGCGTTCTGCACTCTTCAAGTCCTTCAGAGAAACCTCTCCTCGGTGTTGTTCTGCACTGCGAGGTGGTGTGCCCGGGGCTTGTCGGCTGTCTTTTAGATAAACATTTCGCCTTCCTCAAGGTCAAACCTTTGTTTTGTAGAAACAACAATGGCACCTCCAAATTCTTGACATGTTCTTAGACAATAGGACAGAAAGAAACAGAATGTCGCCCTGGTAATGGACTGCTTTACACACTTCCTTAAACAGCAGATGCATCGTCCTCTGAAATAACAAAGAGGTCGACGTCAAACGGAAGACCTTCTTCTGGAAAGAGAAGACGGTTCCAGTTTGTCAAGTGTCGTCAAGACATTCTTCTGGAAAGAGAAGCTTCCAGTTTGTCAAATGTCGTCAGAAGCCTCGTCTATGGACATAAGGGCTCCTAGTAGATGTTTCTCCAGTATTTGGAAGTGGGTTGATATCTTTCTTTCTCCTGTTTAAATTTGTATCCTCATAAACTATCCCTAGCAAATACAGTAATAAAGTAAAACATGTTGGATCTCTGGTCTTTGGCAAGACCAATTCTCGCTCTCCGGTATGTACTAGCGTTATTGTTGCGTCCATTGTCTCTGAGACCCAACAGGAGTACAACTGAGCGAGCGAGAAGATTCAAAGATATCTCAGTAGCTCATAGGATTCTAATATATCTCCCTTTGAACAAACAAAAGAAAATTCAAGTGTAAATTCAGGAACATTTTTTTTTATTTTTATTTATTGAACATTTGTATGGCATCTATGCAGCAGAATGTTTTTCCAGGCGCCACAACACAAAAGAGGGGTGGGGAAACATCGGAGAAAAAATAACAATAACGGTCCCACTAGGCCTTGCAACATTCGTATTGTGCAAGTGCAGTAACAAGAAGTGCAAGGGGGGGCGGAACGGGGGAATATGGAGGAGGGCTTGGATAGAGAGATGAGGAAGTGTCAGAGGTGGGGGCCCCATGGGCTGAACAGGTGCTAGGGGGAGCCCAGCAGGGCAAGTTCCAGGGAAGCAGGGAGGGGTAAGCTAAGTGTGAGGAAGGGGGTGGACCAGAAAAAGTGGCTGGTAATCGAAGGTGCCCGGGGGCAAGTGCAGGTGAAGGAGAGGACAGGTCAAGGGATCGCCTGGCCGCAGTAAGACTCATAGGGGACACGGGCAACTGGTCGCAGATGGCAGATGGAGATCAGCAAAGGTGGGGGGAGCGAGAAGAATGAGGAGAAAAGGAAGGTCTTGAGAAGCTTTCGGAAGTTAAGGAGATCCGGCCCAAGCCGGAGAAGAGCAGGGAGGCCCCGGCCAAGGATAGAGATCTACTTCCCACTCTCTGCTTGGAGAAATGTCTGGTCTCCAGAGTGTTTGAGCTAGAAGACCGAAGGGCTCTAGCAGGGAAGCATTTAAGGAGAGAAAGTTGGATATAGCGAGGTCCCAGGCTCCAGCAAGCCTTGTGGATAATGCAGACGGTCTTGAATTTGATCCTGGCAGCCACTTGGAGCCAGTGGAGAGTTTTTAGGGCTGGAGAGATGCGGTCGCTGGGCTTGAGGCCAAGGATTCGTCTCACAGTCCTGTTCTGGATTAATTGAAGAGGGCAGGGAGAGGAAAGAGGCAGATTAAAGAAGAGGCTGATACAGTAATCCAACCTGGTGAGACCCAGAGCTCTGGAGACATTGAGTTTCCGGGGGAAGGTGAGGAAAGGGAGAATACCTCTGAGAAGGTGAAGCTGAAAGTGGGCTTTTTTGGCCAGGTCAGCGATGAGGAGAGAAGGAGAGGGAGGAGTCGAAGATGACACCAAGGTTTTTTACCTCACACGAGGGTGAGGGGAGGGGACCCAAGGAGGGTGGCCATAGAGTAGGAGGGAAGGATGGGGCAGGAGTCCCAATGAGAAGGATCTCAGTCTTACTGGCATTACGCCAGAGATAGTTGGCAGCACACCATGCCTGAATAGCAGTTAGACAATCGGGAATGAGGGAGGAAAATGAAGAGGTAGAGGAGGGGAGCTTGAAGAGTTGTGTGTCATCAGCATAACACTGGAAATAAGGGGAGAAACATTGTGTGATCTTTTGCAAAGAGATCCTTGATCACTGTCACGCCGCCCATCCTGAGGTCCCCTTACCCGCTACGGCGCTCCCCGTCCTGGAGGCTGTATCCTCGTTTTCGGCTCCGAGGTCCGGGGGTGTCCTGGGTCCCTGGCGCTTCCGGGTCTCCTACGCGCACTGCTTCGCGCATGCGCCCGCTCTCCGCGCTCCGCGCATGCGCAGTGCGCAGGATGCTCGGTTCGGGAGGGCGTGCGGCTCAAGCCTCGTTGTGGGGTGTCCGTTGCCGGGGAGACGGCACGGCTTGCGTTACAGGCCTCCCAGGTGCTGGCGGGCCTATTTAAGGAGCCCTGATCCTTTTCCAAACCGCGTCTCAACGCGGTTTGTTCGGATCGTGTCTTTGCTGCCTTGCTTATTTCCCTTGTTCTGTCTGGGGGACCTCTGCCTTCCGCTTCCCCTTGTTCTGCCTGGGGGACTCCTGTCCTCCACCTTCCCTTGCTCTGCCTGGGGAACCCCTGCCCTCCACTTCCCTTGTTCTGCCTGGGGAACCCCTGCCCTTCGCCTTGTCCTTCCTCATTCCTTCTTCCCCAGCTCCAGAAGTCCCGCTCGCCCTCCTTGGTTCTAGTCTCTGCCCAGTCCTTCCAGTTCCTATCCGCTCTGAGCTTCCCCTCTTGTTCCGTACTTCCTCCTGACCGGCCTGCTCTTCTTGCTTCCTTGTCTTCGTCCCTGGAGGGACCGTTCAGCTTCCAGTCCCCGGACCTGCCTACCATCGGAATCCCACCAAGGACCCCGGACCATCAACTCAGAGGCTCCCCCTGCCAGTGCTTGCACTGTCCTGACGCCACTCAATCAGGGGTGAGCCAACCCGTGGCGTTGGGAGCCGGTTCACCTCCAATCCGGTTCCATTCGGGCTGGTGTTGGGCTGGTTCCCCGCGCCATCCGTCACATCTCTCCGGGTCATCCGACAGCCTGGCCTCATCACCAAGGAATCCAACCGGACGAACAGGTACGCAGCGTTCTCGTGACGCTATTTACAACAGATTGAGACGCCAGTCTTCTGACTCCTCGGACTTTACGATGGAAGAGGATCCGGGTCTTCGTAACGAACTTCAAGCGCTTCGTGCCGAGATGGCGGCACTCCGTCAGGAAAACGTAGCCTTACGCCAAATGGTGACTCAGAACACTGGTGCCATTCCACAACCTGAAGGTCCCATGGCTCACACAGCTCCCATCAAGTTCGATGGAGATCCCCGCCGTGTGGGTGAATTCTGTAATCATTGCCGCATACACTTTCTCTTCCGTTCATCACACTTTACCAATGACAAGGCCAAGATCGGATACATATTGGGCAACTTATCTGGTAACGCTCTTGCCTGGGCGACTCCATTGGTCGTTACTAATAACCCAATCCTGAACGAATTTTTAGCCTTCGAGAAAGCATTCTTGGATGTGTTTCAATCCCCCAATCTAGCCTCTGCAGCGCAGAATCAACTGATGGATCTACAACAAGCCAATACCGACATCATTTCTTACATCAGCCGTTTCCGTCAATTGGCAACTGACTCCTTATGGCCAGAAGTAACGCAAAAAACCTTGTTTCGCCGGGGATTAAGAGAAGAATACAAAGATGAATTGTTGCACATACCGGAACCTGATGATCTACAGAAACTTATTGAACAAGTTCTGAGGATAGACCAGAGGCTGGCCGAGAGAAAAGGAGAGAGACGTCGGTTTGAAAAGGGAAACCTCAGACCACTGACTCATCCTACTGGGATATCAACACCTTCGGATGCCACCCAAGAACCAATGCAACTAGGAGCTGTAAAGGGCCCGTTATCGGAAGAGGAGAAGAAGCGCAGGAGAAGTCTGCGACTGTGTTTATACTGCGGAGGCGCTGGACATTTCTTGGGAACCTGCCCTCTACGTCCTATCAAGAAAGGGGGAAACTAGAAGACCTGTCGTCTAAGGGAAAGGCTACGACAGGTCCTTTCTTGCTTTCAGACCTTTCCAGCCCTGGGATACAACTGCCCCCAATGCAGCCTGCCGTCTTGATGAATCTAGTGATCACTTTGAAGTGGCTTGATAAAAGGATCGATGTCCATGGTCTATTAGATTGTGGGGCCTCCGGGAACTATATTGACGAGACATTCGCCATCAACCTTGGTATGCCTTTATTTACCAGAAGAACGGTTATACCGGTAGAGGTCATCGATGGTACACCCTTAGCTTCCGGTCCCATTCGGTTGCATACCATCGGCATGCTGTTACAGGTCAAGGGGCATGAAGAAAAGATAGCCCTCGACGTCATCAAGTCACCATCATATCCTGTGGTTTTGGGACTGCCTTGGCTTTTGCGACACAATCCTACAATCGATTGGGAGTCCCGTACTTTGAAATTTGTTTCTGCCTTTTGCCTCCGTGAATGTTGCTGCCACAACACCTCCTTGAAGTCTACAAACTTGGTCCCTCTATTCCCGGGAGAGGACTCGTCTGCCTTATGTTCCCTGTCCCAGATTCCGAATGTTTACGCCGACTTTTGTACCGTGTTTTCGGAACCCGGAGAAATACCTCTTCCTCCTCATCGGTCATTTGACTGCCCCATAGACCTGATCCCTGGTGCTGTGATTCCTCATGGGAAGTTATACTCTCTAACTCAATCTGAAAAACAAGTACTCCGGGATTATCTGGATGATTGTTCTAAGAAGGGTTACATCGTACCCTCCAGATCCTCCGCCGGTTTTCCGTTGTTCTTTGTCAAAAAGAAAGAGGGGACCCTGCGGCCCTGTATCGATTACCGTCAATTGAACGACATAACACTCAAGGACAGGTACCCATTACCTTTGATTCGGGACATCATGGAGTCCTTACGTTCGGCCAAGATCTTCACTAAATTGGATCTCCGGGGAGCCTACCACCTGGTTAGAATCAAAGAGGGCGACGAGTGGAAGACGGCATTCAAAACGCCCTTTGGACACTACGAATACAGGGTAATGCCCTTCGGGTTGTGTAATGCCCCGGCCGTCTTCCAACGGTTTATGGACAACGTGTTTGGCGATCTGGTTGGCATCTCGGTCTGGGTTTACCTAGACGATATCCTGATCTTCTCGGACGATCTGAAGGAACATGTCTCGCATGTCCGCGAAGTACTATTGCGTTTGTCACGTAATCACCTGTACGCCAAAGCCGAAAAATGCTCGTTTCACCGGAATAACATGGAGTTCCTGGGATACGTAATCAGCAATGCAGGTATACACATGGATTCGGGCAAAGTGAAGGCTATTCAGAACTGGAAACAACCTCATGATTTGAAGTCCCTTCAGCGGTTTTTGGGGTTCGCCAATTTTTATCGGCGCTTTATTCCACAGTTTTCACAGGTCACGGCCCCATTGACACATCTGACCAGTGCCAAGATACCTTTCCTTTGGGATCAAGAGGCATCGACAGCATTTGAGTGCTTGAAGACAGCGTTTAGTACAGCCCCTGTTTTGCGTCATCCTAACGATGAGATGCCATATGTCATCGAAGCAGATGCCTCCAACTTCGCTGTTGGAGCGGTCCTGCTACAAAAACATCCTGCATCCGGCGATGAACATCCTGTGGCCTATTACTCACGGAAACTCACCTCTAGTGAGCTGAACTATGCCGTTATTGAAAAAGAACTTTTGGCCATCAAGACGGCGTTTGAAGAATGGAGGCATCATTTACGTGGTGGTCGTTTCCCTGTAGAAGTTCGCACCGACCATCGCAACTTGCAGTTCCTACGAACATTGCAGTGTCGCACTGCTCGCCAAGCCCGCTGGGCCTTCTTCTTCTCTCACTATGATTTCAAAATCACATACATTCCTAGCTCCCAGAACCAGAAGGCTGATGCCGTGTCCAGATCCTTGGAAAAGGAAGAAGTGGGAGCCGGTTTGGATACGCCTATGATCACTCCCAAACACTTTCTCCTAACCTTAGCTCCGCATCTCCAGAAGATCATCCAAGAGACCTTGAGGGATCCGGAACGTGTCGATCTACTAAAGAAACCCCAGATCTGCGAACGCGACGGTTTTTTGTTCTTCCTGAACCGGTTATACATACCTTCGGCTGCCCTTCGCTTGGACATTCTCCACGGGTTCCACGATTCTCAAGTAGCTGGTCACCGTGGTATCAAGGCTACCCAGGAGTTGATCTCCAGACAATTCTGGTGGCCTGGATGGGCCAAAGAAGTAAAGTCATATGTGGAAAGTTGTCCTATCTGTGCTCAGACAAAGACACCTAGAAGAAAGCCTTTGGGACTACTTAGGCCTACTGAAACACCTCCCTACCCTTGGCATACGATCGCTACCGACTTCATTGTTGAGCTTCCGCCCTCTGCTGATCACACTTGTGTCATGGTGGTCGTGGATTGTTTCACTAAATATGCACATTTTATTCCCTTCATGAAGATCCCTACTTCCTCCCAGATGGCTTTGGCATTCCTACACAACATCTATCGGTTACACGGACTCCCTGTGAAGATCATCTCTGATCGTGGTTCACAATTTCTTTCATCTTTCTGGCGTCAGCTGTGTAGTCATCTAGGCATCCATAGAGCCTTGAGCTCAGGCTATCACCCGCACACCAACGGTCAGACCGAAAGGACGAATCAAACCCTGGAGCAATACTTACGTTGCTATGCCAATGCCACTCAGTCAAACTGGCTAAGGTACCTGGACTTGGCGGAGGTTTCCTATAACAATGCGGCCCGGAGAACCCTTACAGAGACACGTGAGCGCATGAAGGAGCAGGCCGATAGGGACCGAACCGCGGAGCCCGATCTCCAGGTGGGCGATCTGGTTTGGTTGTCTTCCAAAAATCTACCTATTCGTAATTTACCTACCAAATTGGCACCCCGGTTCTATGGGCCTTTCAAGATTGCCAAGCGTTTGTCCTCAGTGGCTTTTCGATTGGTGCTGCCCCGCACTTGGAGGATACACCCTGTCTTCCATGTCTCACTTCTGAAGCCCTATGTGAAGGATGTCTTTCGACGCTCTAGTCCTCAGCCCTCCTCTGTTCTGGTACAAGGGGTTCCTGAATTTGAGGTTCAGGAGATCTGTGATTCGCGGATTCGTCGGGGTGTGCTCCAGTTCCTGATCGATTGGAAGGGTTATCCCGCTTGTGATCGCACTTGGGAGCCGCACTATAATGTGCACGCTCCCCGGCTTATCCGTGAATACTTTCTTCATTTCCCCTGGAAACCTGGGGCCCCGGGCCTTTCTGGGAGGGGGCATAGTGTCACGCCGCCCATCCTGAGGTCCCCTTACCCGCTTCGGCGCTCCCCGTCCTGGAGGCTGTATCCTCGTTTTCGGCTCCGTGGTCCGGGGGTGTCCTGGGTCCCTGGCGCTTCCGGGTCTCCTACGCGCACTGCTTCGCGCATGCGCGGTCGCCCGCTCTCCGCGCTCCGCGCATGCGCAGTGCGCAGGATGCTCGGTTCGGGAGGGCGTGCGGCTCAAGCCTCGTTGTGGGGTGTCCGTTGCCGGGGAGACGGCACGGCTTGCGTTACAGGCCTCCCAGGTGCTGGCGGGCCTATTTAAGGAGCCCTGATCCTTTTCCAAACCGCGTCTCAACGCGGTTTGTTCGGATCGTGTCTTTGCTGCCTTGCTTATTTCCCTTGTTCTGTCTGGGGGACCTCTGCCTTCCGCTTCCCCTTGTTCTGCCTGGGGGACTCCTGTCCTCCACCTTCCCTTGCTCTGCCTGGGGAACCCCTGCCCTCCACTTCCCTTGTTCTGCCTGGGGAACCCCTGCCCTTCGCCTTGTCCTTCCTCATTCCTTCTTCCCCAGCTCCAGAAGTCCCGCTCGCCCTCCTTGGTTCTAGTCTCTGCCCAGTCCTTCCAGTTCCTATCCGCTCTGAGCTTCCCCTCTTGTTCCGTACTTCCTCCTGACCGGCCTGCTCTTCTTGCTTCCTTGTCTTCGTCCCTGGAGGGACCGTTCAGCTTCCAGTCCCCGGACCTGCCTACCATCGGAATCCCACCAAGGACCCCGGACCATCAACTCAGAGGCTCCCCCTGCCAGTGCTTGCACTGTCCTGACGCCACTCAATCAGGGGTGAGCCAACCCGTGGCGTTGGGAGCCGGTTCACCTCCAATCCGGTTCCATTCGGGCTGGTGTTGGGCTGGTTCCCCGCGCCATCCGTCACATCTCTCCGGGTCATCCGACAGCCTGGCCTCATCACCAAGGAATCCAACCGGACAAACAGGTACGCAGCGTTCTCGTGACGCTATTTACAACAATCACCTGTTGAATGTATTGGTTGGTGTTTATTTGCTGCACGGCTCTGCGAGCTGCTTCATTCTGGCCTAAAAGCATTCCTTCCTTGGACATTACACATCCCTTTTCTTTGAAAGAAGGCACCACAGCCAGTTCTTGAAATTGACCCTTTATCTAGAAATCTCATCTATTTCTCAAAAGTAAAATTACCCCTCCTTATGAAAGTTTTACATTTCTTTGTATGCTAGCCCTTTTTCGCAAATTTACAATAATTCCTCATTGTAATGTGCCTGTCTAATGTGAACTCCGTATTCCTGTAATTAGCTGCTTAAATGTGCACTCCTGTGCCACCACAAGTATGATCCTTTGCATTGCAAGGAGGCCATGGCCATCTGTTCCTCCAGTGCTATAGCAATGTACCCAGTACTTACTCAGGGGCTTCCTTGAAGCCTCTGTGTCACAAAGTTCTCCCAACAGTGCCCCGGATTCCATCCCAAGAATGAACTCCTTGCTCGTTGGATTGGCTGGCTATGCTGTCCCCCCTGCGCCCCAAAGCTCTGTTGACATTTCACGCTGCTACATCGCAACTCTTGGTCAAAGACGTACTCAACTGATTGGACAGGAGCACCCAAGATCCTTGCAGTGTGCCTCTCCTCCCTAATAAATGTACCATTTGAACTTGGCTTCATTGGAAACGCCATCACTCATGTCCAGTTTCTCTGTAAGGTTTGTTGAATCCCCAAAAGGTGGGAAAGCTGTACCTCGTATCAAACCAGCACAGCTGCGGCAGCTTGTGGGACCTCCATGACCACATGTGGCCAAACGTTTGCCGTCTTCCCACGCCTTCTTTTAGAAAGCATCAACATTACTCGCAAAATATATAAAACCATTATTTGGAAGACCATTCAAGCACACTGAGTATTAGTCAATGTTTCTCATGTTATATTTGTAGATGTTTTTTCATAATGATACTTAGCTGATGAATAAAAAAAATGAACTTTAACAAATGCACTGTACTTTGTTTGGAATGCATATCGTTTAAGTAGGGTTGTTTTGGAAGGGATTGTGTGGCGTTTTTACGCATAAATTGAATTGATAATTGCAGCTTTGTATGGCAACCCTGAGTATGGCAGGATTTTGTCTCCCAGACTCCAAAGTCTACTTTTCACAATATAAGGTCATAGGACTGGTGTCTCCTCTGGCCTTTAAGATGCCTTTGTGTGCTTTGTTCTGCGACGTGAGGTGGAGTTAGTGTGAACAGAGGGAAAGGCTAGGTGTAGCTTTTTGGATGCCCCCCTAATCTTTGTGCTCAGTGTGCTGTGTTGGTACACATGAGATTTGTGTTGCCATACAGGATCGCCTGGTGTTATTGTGTCATGTTGTCTTGCCTTTGTATAGCGCCTCATGCCTTTGTGTATGGCTTTGAGGCGCTTTGCCTGTCAGAAAGGCAAAGGAGTATTATGATAGAACATTCAGTAGGGAGGAGCAAAGTGCTCTGTTGTGTGCTAGCCCCACTCCCCCTACTAGCATGGGCGGGTCTAGGAGGGAGTGGTTGTCAAGGTTAGGTGTTGAGTGTGTGATGGGGCACTGTTGGAGTGCTGGTATGCTGCTGGGTGTATGCTGTTCCTTTGGTGTGGCCAGGCCAGGCCAGGCGCATGTGTCTATTGAAAGACATTTCTGAGTTCAGACACCCAAACCATAATCTATTAAATCGGTAATCCTAAAACTGATATTCTAGGCGTGTGTTATTTATATTGTGAAATCGATTGCAGTTGTATTACAGTTAAATTACAGTGTTCTTAACTCGTGAAGCATGCATTCTGTATGTATTATAAGTGGGCCTGGACGAGTTAATTGAATGTTGCAGTTTAAATATAATGCAAGGGATTTATTAGCAAGAGCGCGCTTGGTAATATCAGCGAAAAATGCCCAAAAACGAAATCCTAGCACGATATCGTGAACATTAGATCAGGATGACTTGTCGCAGAATGCATCCATTGAGCATGACAAGGATTTCCCCGAAAGCATGTTCATTTTGGTAACAATCCTTGGCCCTATCCAGGGCAAAGCTTGTGTAGATGCATAGATGGTTCTCCCGCTCTCCTCAGAAGCAGACAGGGGTTTACATCATTGATGGGTTCCCTGGGAAGTCGCAAAGGGGAAAACGTAGAGGAGTGCCTTTGAAATCACCTCTGAATAAGAATTGGCAAAATACGAGTCCACCTGCAAAGGTCATGAGTATGTTCACCTATACAGCACGTGTATTTTCAGGCCGGGGAGAGTTGGTGAAAAGTTCTTGGTGTTGTCACACAAACCCAGGGTTGGAAATTGAAGGTTGCTGGGAGCTATTTAGTTCCTCTTTGTAGCCTAGAAGAGCCTGGTTAGCTTGACACCAGCAGCTACCAGGAGCTACATTTGGCTCCTCAGGACAACGGATGCTGGACAAGCATACCCATGTGACACTACTCTGTGTGTGTTTGAGACCATCTATAAATAAGCACACAATGCCATTCCAAGCATAAGGTGTCATAAGTAAATGACAACAAGTAAAGTTGGCATCTTGCGCCATGGTTCGCCAGGACCAGCTCCTGCTCATTGGTTAATGGTGGATACCCAGGGGCTACCTTTAGCTCCTGCTTATCCAATCTTACTTTCGATCCTTGCAAACCCAACATTGAGTCAGTCTAGGGGAACAGAGATGTGAAAGGTTGGCTGAAAAGGGTGTAAAGATGGAGTTAGGAGCAGGACTTCCTGCCCCAGGCATGGCTACACAGAAACAGCAAAGCGCAAAACAAGAACTTGGAGCTCTGCCTATTTTACTCTCTGCATTGGGAAGTTGGCAGTAAAAAGATTCTTTGGGGAATACAGTGTTTTTAATTCATTCATTAATACAAATTACAGGGGAATTAATGCATTTATGGGACAAACATCCGTACAAAACATTTTAACATTGATTTGCAGATAGGAGAACCAATGTCCTTACCAATAGGTGAGAGGATGTGACTATAAGACCAGATGGTGCAGGGGAGATAGAAACATTAACCAGGCGCGAAGACAGTAGAGCATGATAGTCTCGGGAGGATAGCTTAGGGGCAACATGCTTGCCTTGGAAGCAAGACGACACGGAGCAACACAGGTTCGATCCCCGGGTCCGCGCTTAGAAACCTCTGGGAATTAAGCGAGTTATAAATAACCTATCGCATCATATCATATATAGGTACGGGATAGTGAAGGAAGTGCTACATTTTAGGAGGAAGTGGTGAGGAATAGGTGCTGTGGGGTTGTCGTTGAGAGTTCTGGGGATTGGAGAACAGGGCAATGTGGTGGTGTTGAATGCTATGCAAGTGGTTCTTCAGAAAGGAGGAGCGCTACGAGGTTGGATTTAAATACAGATTGAGTGAGAGTACTTCGGAGAGGGAGAGCGGAAATGAGAGAGAGCGCAAGGGTCGCGAGAGGTGTCAAGGAGGTGAACCGAGGGGGAGAGTAGCGAGTGAGATGGGCCCATAGGTAGGGTGGGGCAAGTCCTTGTATAGTTTTGAAGATGATGAGAACGAGTTTTTACTTAGCCACCTGTCTCAAAGATAAACAGCCTAATCAACGAAGGGTTGGGGAGGTGGAGGTGAAGCGGGGAAGGTTGAAGAGTGCAAGGACAGCAAAGTTGAGGACTTTGTCGAGGGGTGAAAAAGCATAGGTGGGAAGGCCATAGTGTAGACTGGCACAGTGGTCAGATTGAGAGAAGAGTAGTAAAGATGAGATTAGTTGCTTAGCTGTGCTAAAGGGAAGAAGATGCCTTATTTTTCTGATGTTGTGGTGATGAAGTCTTTCCGCAGTGGCAGATTTGTCGATGAAAAGTGAGAAATTGTGAGATGGGTCGAAGGCGACACCAAGTTTGCAAGCAGAAGCATAGTGGGGGAAGGTAGTTTGGAAGAGGGGGAGAGGAAGAGATATCCTGTTTGTACGCAGAGAACCTCAGTCTTAGTGGAGTTGAGCATGAGGGAGTGATATTCCATCCAGTATTTGATGGCAGAGAGACAGACATTTTTTACTGTAGCTCGTCAGATAAGGATAGAAAGGAAAAGAAGATCTGAGTGCCATCGGCAAGGTGCTGATACGAGAAGCCATAGAAGGAGAACTAGGTGCCAAGAGCAGAGGTCTAGAGAGTGAAGAGACGTGGACCCAGGACTGACCCTTGGGGAACACCAGTAGTTAGGGTGGCGAATCGGAAGAACACACACTCTCAGAGGACATGATCTACTTGTGTTTATTAAAGTAAAGGCAGACGGACTAGCTTTCCCTATAACTATGGGCGGCCCCTGCCTATTTTACTAGGGTGCTTGTTTGTCAGTCATGAATGTCCAAACAAATGAGTCAGCTGTCCAGAACTACCCTAATTGACCCGACTACTAAGATAACACTAACTTAGGTCAGGAGAATAACTCCCTTCCCCTGGGAGTACTGCGAGGAACAGTCCTTAATATACAGCCTGCAAATAGTCTCTTATATTAATTTATTTTATTCCCCAAATGGGATGTTGCAGCTTCTTTCTTTACTTTGAATCCCTTTTGGATTTTTCTTAACAGGTTTAAGGTTTTGGTCATAAACCTGGTTGTGCCCTCCTCCTGAGGGAATATGGGTTTCCTGGGCTTTTATTTTCAGGTTATAAGAATTTGTTTTCATGGATCACTGGAGTTTGTGTCTCGCTTATATCTGTAGGCTCATACCCTTGTCTTTCTGTCTCTTTAATACTATGTTGTTCTTGTGCAGGATGGTGCTTTGTTTCCCCCCTTTCACAGGGTATTATGTCCCATTGGTTCTTTCTCTTATTATCCAGCTTCTTGTCAACCTTTTCTCTTGGTTCGCAATTTTTTCGTTCCTATTTGTTTTCCTAGTTAACTCGATTTCATATCTTCTACTGTAACGAGTTAACTGTGCATTATAATGATTTTCTATTCATTTACAATCTTTATATCCAGTTGTCTTCTGTTACTCATCAACCAGGGTTCTCCGGTGGAGATGACAGGTGAGTGTTGGAACCCTGGTGAATCCGATTTGATTGAAGAGCCTGGGTTATTCCTTAACTCAAACCTCCTAACTTGATGGAACTCTTTTCTATGATGCACCACTCTGATGTGAGAACAGAACAGTCAGAGGAGCAGATCAAATAAAAGAGTGGGTAGAACACACTGCCACGAGACCAGTCTGAAAGAGAAAAAACAAAGTGGTCAGTGGTGTTTAAGAAAGATAATTCCTGACTACTCTCTGTGTAATTATCAATCAACTGTTGCCGTTCTGTAGCGCGTTCCAAACCAGGCCAGAAGGTGAGGATGTCAGGACCCTGATCCTAGAGACAAACAAGGTATGTATCACATACTAATTCAAGGACTCTAGTACAGAATTGTTCGTAGAAGATATTTGATCTCTTACCGGTTTCTACTGAGCAGTGAGGACAATTATGGAGGAACTGTATGTAGCAGGAGTAAATCCAGTGGAAACGCAACGAAAAGGATAAAATAATAACAAGAGAAGTTAGTAGGGTTTCTGAGCCCGGGCGGCATGAGGGACGCACTAGTTCCGAGTGGGCACACACGGAAAGATGGCTGCAGAGCGTCTCGTATGTGCACTAAATACAGATCGTGTAAGGATCCCAACAACGGGCTGTACAGGTTTGCGAGGAAGTTCTGAAAAGGTAACGGCGTAATAGCAAGCAGTTTGAAACTGTAATAAGCGAAAGAAGTCTGTGTGACTAGATCCGGACTGTACTGGAGTTCGAGAGGTAGGCGCGGTCTGCAATGCCGTAGCACAGATACAGAGGCCAGAAGCAAAGGAAGTCTGTGAATTGGCACAAGTCGGCAACAGGGTAGCAAGGCAGTGCAAAATCGGAAGGCAGAAGAAGTCCGATAACACAGGCAATGGTCGGGTAGGAAAACAGGAAAACCGGAACACGAAGAATCACAAGGATAGTGAGCTAGCTGCAATCAGAAGCAGCGATCGCCATGCTTGCAAGTCTTTTATGTGGACACAGGGGGTGGACCCTGTGGCAGCAACCGGCTGATCCGATCATGTGACACAGTAGACGTGGCTGCTATGGTAATGGGTTTCCTGCCACAAAGCGTTTCCGCAGTTCATTTCCAAGGCAATTTCCAACAACGAAAGAACGGGGCAGCCAAGCTCTGAGTCCCACGTGAAGCGGACCATGGCACTGAGTGTCGTGAAGCCCGAATACAAGCACAGGATCGTGGAACCGTAACAACTGTTTCATAACTTCTACTGTGACGAGATAGCTGTGCGATATACAGATCCTCTCGAATCTCCCCACACCTCCTGTTCTCCCGGTTACCTTCTTTCTTGAAGGGCAACGTCGTCGGAGGGTTTCGGTCCCGGGGTCTCTCCCTCTATCTTTGTATTGCAGATGCGATCTTCTCCCGGGCATTCACATCTTTGCTTTCTCCTTCTCTTGGTGTCACCATGCTCGTCAACACTCTTGGACACCTTGTCTCTGTTGTTGACAGTCTCTGCAATGTTTTTTGGATTGTCCACTACAGATTTGTCTCTGTGATGGTCTTGCCACCACCTCTGCTTGGGCTTCGGTCTGCGCCCTGTGGGCATCTCGGGACTGCCGTAGCTTTGGCTTCCCATGTAGCAGCTGTAAGCATGTTTGAAGCCCGCGGGTTTCCTGATTTTGGTTCTTGTCTGGTGTTGCGCAGCTTGGGACCTTCCACAGCCTGTGTCTACCATACTCTCTCTCTTCCCTGGTTTCTCTCTCCTCCTTTTTTGTAGGCACGCTTTTAACATATTCGTCTCAGTAACGTGGACGTCTGGATTTAAAGTTAACAACCTTTTCTCACAAGAGAACGATATACCTTAGGAGTTTCTTCATCCCAGTCTTGACAGTTCATATTTTCTTGTGTTTTAAAACATCCCAAGTGGGCCATGATACGCCCGGCTGAGTGTTCCTCTTGGGGACAGAGGCCTTGTCCCGTAAAGGGGAGCCTCTCCCAATGAGGTCCCACTTGCCTCTACCCCAAGGGAGGGTATTGGGGAGCGCGTTCACCTCCCCAGCCTCACAGGAGCCCCCCGCCCCCTTAGGAAGAAGGGACGAATTCCCTCGATTCATTACAAGAGGTAAGGACAGCTGGAAGTGTACGGGGGTGAGGATTGAAGCAAACCAAGCAACAGCCTTGTCACTTATGCCTAGCACAGTTAGTGCTGAGAGAAGGTCTGAATGGTTGACAATATCCAAGGCAGTAGAGAGGTTGAGAAGAATAAGAGTAGTTGAACGGTTAGCATGATGAGCGGAAGTGATGTGGTTGCTGACATTGAGGTGAGCTGACACAGTAGAGTACAGGGGTCGGAAGCCAGATTAAAGGGGATCCCAAAGGTTGTATTGTTTCAAGGAACTCAGTGAGTGGGTTGAAAGCTACACACTCTAGGATTTTGGACTAGTACGGTAGAAGAGAGACAGGATGAAAGTTGGTAGGACAGTTTGAATCCAGGCCAGATATCTTAAGGCCAGGGATGACAGTAGCCGACTTTTAGAATAATGGAAAAGTGGCACGGCACTGTCGAGGGAGGAGTTGAAGAGGGAAGTAAGATATGGAGCACCAATCAGAGCTAGCCCCAAGGAGAAGATGAAGACTCTCATCAGGGCTGGTGAAGGCAAAGGAATCAATTATCGCAGGAGAGGAGTGTATTGCTGATGGAGAAAAGTGAGCAGGTGGGGGGGATATTTGCGAGGGTATTTTGAATGTTGCAAATGTTTGAAGCTAAGTAGCGAGCTAGATAGCAGAAAAAGTAGAAGAGATGGAGGAGGGTTTAGGAGGTGATTAATCTTCGAGACGCCTAGGTTGACAGAATTGAGATGAAATGAGCTATATAACTCACGTTTGGCAGAGTCGAGAGCAGAGGAGTGTTGAAGAGCAGCCGGGCAGAGTTGGAGATCCAAGGAGGAGTGTCTAGATCTTTGCCAAGAGTGAAGGTTATTCCTCATTGTTGTTTTCACGGTGTGGATTGTAGATGTAATCCATGTCCACGGAGGGGAGGGGAGGGGAGGGTTTTGGAGTGAATGTATTAAGAGGGCAGTGAGAGGAGAAGGAAACGTTAAGAGCAGCTTTACATTTAGTGAATGCTGTAACAGTGGGTGAAACAGTGAATTCTGCATCGGAGGAGAGTGAGTGGCGTAGGTCGCAGAGGTAGATGGGAATTTTGGAGGAGGGAAACTTGCGCTTGGTCATGCAAGTGGTAGATGGGAAGAGTGGCTCAATTCCCACTCCTGCATCCACCCCAAAGATGATGGAATGTTCAGAGGGCGAAGGAGCGGTGGCAATATTAGATGTGAAGACTTGTGAGGAGATGAGAATAAGGTCAAGGGAGTTATCATTGGAACGGGTGGGCAGAGAGTGGACAGAAGACAGTGAATATCAGTGGCTAGAGGAGTGGAGAGAAGGGAGGTTAAAGTCTGCTATCAAACGACTGATCATGAGTTAAGCCGTGTGTATAGATTCACTGAAATAAATTACATTCTAGAGTAAAAAAACAAACCCGGGGGACTGGAAACTTCAATGATTTGGAGACCACCTTGTTTTGTTGCTTACTGAAACTAGTCCACGTTTCAGGACTAGAGTTAGCCCCCTGCACCCCAATACCCTTGTATTTCATAAGTCGTCATTACTAAGTGAGTTATAACTAGGTGTGCATTGTTATCATTTTTTCTTTTGGTAGACCTGGTTAACACATTTTTATTACACCTGTAGCACGTTGATAGCGGCAATTAAGTCATTAACTCTCAGAAGACAGCTTTGAAAAAACACTATAAGGTACTTCGAGTGCAAAGTTTGATACTAAGAGTTGATTAAAGCGAGCACACAGAGTTCCCATGAGGAGGTGTTTTGGTTGGGGGCAGGCAGAAACTGGGTGGAAATGGCCATAGGGATTAGCATAGCCATGGGCAATCAATGGGTGGGCAAATAACCAAATAACACCTTTAAGGTTTGTGTCCGTCCTCATATGCCATTCCTTCCCATCTGTACTCTAATGCAATAGTTTCGGCTTATAGGTAACTCTGCTGCCTAACAGCCCAATCTAATTATAGGAGTTTTGGCTCACCACGCCAGCACTGTGGCATTTATGAAACGTACACGGGAAACACCTTTTTCTCCAAAAACAATGCAACATGCACATGTTTCAGTAGGATTGTCTGGGGGGGGATAGCTCAACGCCAACGTGCTCACCTTGGAAGCAAGACGACACCGAGCAACACAGGTTCGATCCCCGGGACCGCACTTAGAAACCTCTGGGTATTAAGCGCGTTATAAATAACCTATTATGTCATATCATATGTCAGTCTTGGCTGTGTATTTTAGGCATTGTTGTTGGGGCTGTAGTGCTTGGCAGTATCTGAGTACATAGCAAAAATGTTTCATGAAAAAAGTCAAGAAACTTGTCAAGAAAGGGGTTCCTGAGGAACGACCCCAGTCCAAAAAACATGTTAAACACCTATTTTGAGCATATATCATAGATGTCCTTCTTTGTTTGCCTTGTATGTAGGGGCTGGTAAGGTCAAATGAACCATTGTTATGCAGAGTTTCTAGTCGGTCTCCAAAGACTGGAGGAATCGGGTGCTTTAGTCCTTGAAATGCTGCTTCACCAGCACATTTGATAGAGGGAATTAGTCTCCTTCAATGTTCTTTTAGGGGCCACCGCCAAACAATGGGTGCAGCAGGATTTAACCATATTTCTGAGAACGCTAGGTCAGAAATGAAGGGAAGAACAGGTTCTAGTCAGCTTGACAAGCCGTTGATCTGCTTGTCAAGGCACCAATGGTGAAAACACGTCCATGTGCCCTTAAACTGTGCCATAGTAGTCAGTAACTTACCCGCCATGATGTGTTATTCCTTGAACAACCTCAAGTGTCACATCTTCAGAAAGTAGGCCAATAACTGAGGCTATTGAGTGGAGGGGGCCTATCCTCCCCTCTCTCTGTGACAGAAGGACTGGCCTCTGGGGGAGCCTGATTGGAGAAGAGTGGGCCACAAGGGCAAGTCCATCCCCCGTGGAGCCCCTGTGCCTACCCAGTGGACCAGAAAACCAGGGATGCTCCGATTGATGGGGAAGCAAATGTATCCACCAGAGTTGCGCCCCACCTCACAAACAGGTCCTCTACCACCTTTGGGTGGACCAACTATCTGTGGGCCCATAGCCTCCAGTCTGCGGACGATGTCTGCTGTGTGAGGATGGCATGGTATCAAAAGCAGACACTGACACAATGGATGCAAGTTTCAAAAACCTTTATTTAACTCAAAGGGGTTTGGAAACTGCCTATCTTGCCCTACATCTAGAATCGGCGTAATCTCAACCATTAAAACAAACAAAATAGTCTGCATCAGTCTGGTCAAAATAAAAAGGCCTATACTTAAAAAAACAAAAAAAAAAACAAAAAAAAAAAAACGAACCTTGCCCTCCATCTCAAAATTACAAATGTGTTAAGGGAATACAAAGAAAAATACTATCTCCAAAAAGAAATGTCAGAATGGCTTCAGCATTAACTCCCTTCTCCAGGTTGACCCCCACGGGGCTTAGAGAGTCTCTTAAAAAACAAAGGATAGGTGCATGGCACACTTCTGTCAGTCTCGCACACTTTGGCTTACTGGTACAATTCAACAGTTCAATCTTAGGCTTCCATCTTCTGGTAGTTCAATCACTTCCTTAAGGCTTTGCCCTCCTTGCCATCAATATCCAGTTTGCATTCACTTTCCAATTTCTCAGAGTTCTGTACAGGCTTCTCTCTGCTGGGCACAAGCCTGTCTCGTTTTCCTTCGTGGGGGTTTTTATCTAAAGTATCTTTTTCACTGTCAAAGACTTTCGAAACTGCAAGGAATTCACATAAACCTCTGCACGACCACTTCAACCTCTCTTTTATAACAATCCTTCAATTCACAATCTTCTCTTGCCGCACCAATGCCTCTGGGTACTTGTAGTTCTTAATCTCTTTAATTTGCCTTCTTGGCCTTTTCCAAAGTCCTTTTACTTTGCCCTTTTGGCGTATTCACAATTCATACAATTCAAGTTCCTCTTATTCAACTTTGTTTACTTATCGCGGTTACTTTCTTTCCTTTGAGCTCCGCTGCAGTATCTTTCAAAACTCATAACATTTCACAAAGACTTTCGAATGTGCGACTTTACCTCGCAGGACCTCTCTGCTACTTTGTAGCCTTTCCTGTCATCAATTGTTCTCTTAATTCGTGTTTTATCGGCACACGCGCAACATTCAACTTTGAAATTACAGTCACTTTCCCTTTCACATGAACCAGACTTTTGTTCCCTTCGACAACTCACTGCTCGTGTTAACGGGATTTCTTTCATATTTTTCCTGCAACTCAAATGCCTCCTCTGCCTCCTCCCCAACTCTGCTGTTCACCCGGGAGGGTTGCAGGTCACTTTCTCGCAACTTGAAGGTTTCTTTCCTCCGCTCACTCTGCTTTGCACTTTGAACGCTCACGGCTTCCCGAAAGCTTAGAAATCTTGCCTGGCTTTCTCTTGATCCTCTCTACTACAGATCAGCCCGATGGCCTTCCAACTTACACAGCCTGGTTCGCATCAGCCTCGGAAGAACTGTTCCTTCTCGTACCCAGCCTCGCTCAAAGTGTGCTTGTGTGCGCCACCTTTTTTCTTCACAGGGAGTGTTAATAAGTGTCAGGTGTACCTTGTTAAAGCTACGTGCCTGAGTCTACCTGGCCTCATTAGAGGGACCGGGTAAACGCACGTCAAAGGAGCTGATCTTTCTGGTCTAATTCCTTATCTTCCTCGGAGCAGTACTGTTGTTGAGATACAGTAGGGAAGAATTCTAGGAGTTGCGTTTCCCATAAAATAAGCAGGGATAGGGGTTAGATTGGTTGTGGATAAAGGGGGATACTATATCTTACCACTGGGTGCTTCTCCCCCACTCCCAGTGGACCCTCTACCCAGGCGATCCTCCCTCACTTGTCCACCCCCAGGGTCGGGATCCAAAAGCGATGGCCTTTCCCTGGCCACCTCAGTATGGGATGCCCGGGGACTAGGCTGTGAAACACCCTCTGGATTTTCGCAGCCTCCTGATTGTCCTTCCGTGGTAAATCGAAGGCCTGCAAATGAATCCCCTGTTTGATGGCTGACTCCCACAGCTCTAACCCCAGCTTTGCACGGTGGGGGAATGAGGGGTCCTGGTTCTGTTATGCTGTTTCAGGTATAACATAGCGGTCTAACTGTCTGTTAGCACAACACAAGTGCCCCTGATGATTAAGAAGAAATCCATTAAGGCATGGATAGTGGCACAAATTGATGTGGCAGCTCTGCTGTTTGGGGTCCCACAAATCGTGTACTCCCTGACCGAACAAGGGCAAATCAATAGCGATGGCCAAGGAAGCAAGCAGGCCCACAAACCCCACTTGTCTCGCTAGATTGAAGTGGTCACTCAACCACCTCAATTTCGGAACCCAAAACAGCAGAATCATTAACACCACCGACCGAGCCTAAAATGCCTGGGACCAGACCGACCCTGGGTCCTTCTCATCCTGCCTTGGCGAACCAGCCCATCATTGCTTAGGTGGAGGGAAAAGGCCCTGAAAGAAGGCACTGGGGTTGGCACACTACTGCTTCTTCATCAACTAAAAGGGAGAACGGTTGGCTTGCTTAACCTGCCTCTCCTGAAAACACTTAGAGCCTCTGAAAAAGATTTACCCTCCAATGCTCCAAGAGAGAAGGCAAATTGTTTCTGCATGGCTTAGCCAAAAACGACTAGTGACTTGGACGTTTGAGTGCTCGTCTTTTTCTTCTGAAGTTCCTCATCAGTAGACCAATCTAGGAGGCCCAAGCCCTCGAAAGGAAGGTACGTTATCTTGTCTAGTGCATCCTAGACAAATGTGAAAAGGTTTGTCGGCTAATATCAATTCCTCCATCCATACCTCTGGTTGAAGTATCAACATTGTTGACCGCTGATTGCAAAAGGTCCTGAGTGACCTGCCTCCCCTCAGCGAGCCTAGAACTGAATGCCCACCTGCTTGTCCGCTGTCAGGAGCCTCTCCAATTCAGCTAGTTTCAGCCACAGTCTGTAGTTGGCGGCCATTAAAAGAGCAGAGCTATTGGCTTACTGGAGCTGCAAAGCAGACATTTGGTGCACACTGTGCCTGAAAGTGTTGAGGCGCTTGTTCCCCTCTCCCGGATTCAAGGCTGTAGACGTGCCAGCCAAGGATTTATATTGGAAGATGGCTGCAGCCACCATAGAACACAATGGCTGTGGTAGTGAGGCCAGGCAAGCGGACTAACTCATGCCGATCCGCCTGTTGACCACCAACCCTAAATGGGGCTTTTGCCACAGCTTGAGGGCCTACGCCATGACGTCCTTTTGCATCAGATGCCTGATTTTAGCACTTTTGATAGCGCCCTTGTTTTTGCTGAAGACTCTCTGGCGTGGGGATTTCCAAGAACTCCAGTAACTCTGCCACCTGCCCATGAAAAGCTCCCGCAAATTACTGCAATTCTTCCTTCAGATCATTAGCCGTGTACTTCAAATCTCAGGAGTATAGGAGGTTAGATGGAGGTTGAAGCAAAGTGGCTGGTGTGTATGGGGACACAGATGGTCCAGGGCCAAAAGAGGCAGCCTTGGGGCTGGTGCTAGTGGACCTTGTGCTGATGACACCTGTGAAGGCGCCGCAGGATGAGGGACTCCTTATGGGGCTGGGACCACCGCGCTTGTAATGTGCGCCGAACTCTTATTGGAAGGAGGAACGACTGCAGCAGTTGGCTGTGGCAGCAACATCTCGGGATATCACAAAAGTAGCCCCACATTGCCAGGGACTTCATGAAGTCTTGGAATTTAAGAAAGCACATGTCCTCTTAACAGGCTGGTGGGGCCGAGCTGGCGACCCCAAAGAGGACCGAGTAGTAGGAACCCAGGTGGGGTTCCTTAGGGATACTCCTTAGGGATTGCCTACTCTTACACAAAAGAGGGTCCCCGAAAGTCCAGGGGCCTATCACAGACCCCTCAGTGTCCGCCATTTTGTGGCTTTTGGTGCCATTCATCTTGTCAGGCTGCTTAACGTGTTTGCGTTTCAAATTCAAAGCCTTTGGGTTTTTTATGGCGCACCTTGGCGTTGCTGCTGCTACTTTTCCCTGGCGCGACCCTCGCTGAGAGGAACTGGCAGATTTAACCCCTTTATGTTTAGCCATCCTTGTGGGATCATCGGGTGCCCACCTGGTATTCGCCCCAGTACAGGGATTTTCAGACTTGGGTCTAGATCTGGTGCCTGACTGGGGAACCTCAGGCTTAACCCTGGATTCAGCCCCAGAGTGAGAAATCTAGAAGGAACCACCAGTAGCTCAAGCGCCACAGTCCCCCTTGCCCCCGACCAGGAGACTCCCTGAAATCCCCCGGCTAGGGTGCTTTAAAGAGGGGAAGGGAATTTACCTCCCAATGCTCTTTCGCCTTCTGGAAGTCGGGAAGATGACATGGAGGAGGTCTAGAGTAGATGTTTACCCATCATAAGAGGTCACACCGATGTTCCTGGCCCAAGCACTCCCAGCAGGGTGAATGGGGACCAAATGAGGGCAAATAGAGAGCACGAGGAGCGCTGCACGAAGAGCTCCTTCCCATAAGAGAAAAGGACCCTGCAGGGCAAGATGGGACGGAGCCTGGAGGAGGGTGGGAGGTGTTAGTGTGCACACGTGCACATATGCATAACCAATCGAAACTGAGGTATGTTGAGTGCACCAAAAAATCACTCTAGTCCCCGTGAGTGGGAACTTCCATCTGTATGGAGGAAGGGAGAAGGACTTCTTAGTAACATTTACTGGTTCATTCATTCATGGTGTGAAGTGACAGCTTATGTTGTTAGCCTTTGTTTAAAATGCACCTTGCTGTCCTTGTTTGATAAAGTAGGGCACTGTCTTAGACAGACAACGTATTGTTAAAATAACAGCGTAATTTGAGCAACACCTATTGTTTCGCGTGGTTTCAGGAAGACCGGCCCCTTCTTCAGGCCGTTCTCTTGCAAGAGGCAATTTGTATTTCAGAGCCACCTGTGTTTGGATGTTTATAAATCCTAACCCCTCTTTTGGTTGGCCAACGATGGAGCCTCCAGCACACGGTGATGATGTTGGATGAGGTAAGGAGCATACTGAAGGAGGAACTCGAGAACTAGAGGATTTCCTTTCTTTTCTATTCACATTTGCTCAATAGATATTTTTCATCTTTGGATTTACAATTGAACAGGCTGAATATCTCGGATTCAATCTTTAGGGAATATATTGTAAAATGCCGGACTGATGTATCGGGATCCCTATGTTAGCTTGTTATAAAGTATTTTTAAAAAACACGTCTTCGTCAATGATTGCTCGCTATAGTCACCGCAAAGGAAATGGTTTTAAAAAAAGTTGTTTACCAAGTTCTTAGAAAACCCAGAGTTTTGTCATAGGAAGTGCAATCTCCCCAGCTGATCTAAATTCTGTCTTGAATGGATTGTTAAATTGTTGTAAGTGGCATATATCCTTCAGTGAGTGCCTCTGAAAAATATGGGCGATCTCTGCTGTGGTAAGGTTAGTGTCACACGTGACCCGGCGTGATCAGGACAGGCACACATTCTTTAAATCTCCATTTAAAAGAGCATAAACAAGTTATCATTTTAGATATTCATGCTGACTTGGACTTGCAACCTATATAGCTTTCTTCTTGCTCTGATCACTAAAATCTCAATTTCTCCCCAGGGTTATGGCACACCCGTCTAGACGACATCAGCCAGGCATTTAGTCATGTTGTGTTTACATGTTCCTTCCAGATATACAGTATCTGATTGTTTGAACACTGGAATGAGTTCTTTTCTGCTAGAGGCTTCAGTGTAGGTAGCGACATTTCTAAGAGCAACATTTCCTCCCGCAGCTCCGTTGCCTTGTTTATTAATGGTGGGTGGAATGTTCCATCATGAACCAGAATGCTTGGATCAATTGAACTATCCCGATCTACTTCCCCTCGCCCCACAGCTCACGCTATATATCCAAAACCTGCCGTGAACTGTCCTGTAAAGGACAGTCCCCGTCAATATCCTGTTGATGTCGCTGCATGTCATCGTTCCCACCCACTGAGTGGATGTCACATCAGGGAAGTGCGATGGGACATATTCCTCCTGTATTCACCCGATGCCTTCTCTGTTAAATGAGTCCATTCAGGGAGAACAAGATCGACTGGACACATTCCCAGGCGAAGCATACCATGGTGTCCCATGTCCCATGTCTTCTGGCCCCAGACTCTACCTGGATAGGATTTGGCAAAGAAGGTGGCACAACATCCAGTTCCTGATCTGGTCTGCATCCAGTTCCTGATCTGGTCTCCATCCAGTTCCTGATCTGGTCTGCGTCCGGTTCCTGATCTGGTCTGCGTCCGGTTCCTGATCTGGTCTGCATCCAGTTCTGTCTGCGTCTGGTTCCTGATCTGGTCTGCATTCGGTTCCTGATCTGGTCTGCATTCGGTTCCTGATCTGGTCTGCGTGGCGGTATTGATGTGTATCAGCACTCCCGTTCATTACCACCATCTTGGCACTGCGGTTCCCCTACACCTTAGATCAGAGATAATCAAAGTCGTGGGATTGGTATCCACTAGGATCGCCAGTAGCATGTAACTGGGAGGTCTGGGGGCGTGATGGGGGGCACATCATTCATCTTTAAGTCATAGCTAACTTAGTCGTTTTGAGAATAAGGCTAGTGGACCTTGGCCCGTGAGGACTTCTTTTACTGAAGCAGAGAGGCCTCATTCCAAAAAGAAGTGTGTACAGCTCTGCCACAGATTAACTATAACCAAAAAAGTGATGGGTGGAGGCTTTGAATTAATCCGAACCACTGGCACGGCTTTGGGCAACCTTCCACATGACCCGTCTGCGCCATTGCAAAAGGGGTCCAGCCATATGCAAATCAGTCAGGTGCTGCCACCAATGGGAGCAGCTATTTACACAAAACGTGTATAGGTATGGTCAACGGATATCATTTTTCAATATGTTATTTAAGAGACATTCTATTTGAACCTCCAACCAGACTAACTGTTCAGGCCTGTGTCCCAAAGTGTCTTCCCCCAGAGAAGGTGGACGAATTCCCGGGATTCGTCACACCAGGTACTCGCATCATTTGCCAGATGTTGGCATGTTTTGGGCAGGTAGTAGCATCATTTGCAAGACTTTGCTATCCCAGGTCTCTCTGAGAGAATGTGCAGGCTGCAGCCCCTGTGTTCGCCAGATTCTGTGAGCACTGGCAATACTTGGGAAATCAGTGAGTACCTGGGCACATGATTAGTATGTTCTTAGGAAATGTTCGACTCCTTCAGAATTTCTGAGACCAGAGGCATTGAATAATATGATTGAGTTAAATTTAGAATAGCCCACGCTGCAGATGGGGCTACCAAAATCATGTGCTTTGCTGTTGCCTTGCTGTCCCCACTGAGGAAAATATCCTGCAAAATCAAGCATAGAGAGTGCATAGCTGAATATTCACGTAGCCATTCAATGTAGAGTAGAAACGCATGATCTGGATAGGAACCGTGGCCTTTATCTAATGTATGTAAGCGAATCGTAGACTGGGGATTGCTTCTTGACCATTCATGCAGGACCTTCCCTTCCCCTTGCGTAAAATGATTATGGCCAATCTGGAACATAGGTTGGGTCGCAGAGTACTGGTGATCGCCTCTCCACGTGTGAAGGCTAAACCCCCGACATGCGTGACTCTACCGAGCCGTGATACTTTATTATTGGCTGCTGCTTCGGGTCATTGAAAACGTCTTATTACTGACTCCTGCGGCATAATCCTTAATACGACCTGAACTTCTCCCTCCACTCTGGGGAATTTACCAAATCGATAATTTGTGAGATTTTCATATTCCAGTGGATATGCAGGACGACCACATTGTGAAGAATCTTCTCGCACACCGAGAACACGGGCCTTTTACAAAACTAGTTTCCGGACCATCGCATGACATCGGTCATACCGTTGATGTAATTTTCAGTTCAGTGGAATCGTCAGCCGTAACATCAATTCTTCCCTTAATTTGGTCAGATGAATGGACTGTACGTCTGAAATGAGAAGATCCATGCAAAAACATAGCTTAATTCTGAAGCCGCAGGAAGGTCAGAGGCGCAGTTGGAACTATTTGTAACCCCTAGCTCTGTGGGAGATCCTTACTGGGGTTGTGGATGACCATCTGATGGTAGGCCCCCATCCTCAATGAAAGGCTCTACTGGAGTCTTCAGCAGCACCTCCCTCTCACACACCTCCCTCGCTCTAGATGCTCCCTCTCAGGAGCATCTAGAGCGAGAAGACAATGACTAAAAAGGCCAGAATCAAGGAAATGAGAAGGGAGCTAAAGACACTGCTGAACCGACAGAAAAGCCAGGCTCATCAGGTTTGGTAAGGCCTAGGAGAAACCGCGTGGAGCACCAGGCGGCATCATTAATCATTACCAGGAGTGTATAATGCATGCCGCATCAACACAAACATCACTTTTTAAAGTAATGGAATCATTTTGCAATCCGCCTCCATGAAAACTGAAATTATACAAATCCCTTATTCTTTGTGATCATATTTGAATGTATTTTTAATGAAAAGAGGCCCCACCTTTACATTTGCTAGGTTTGCAAAAGTATATTAGTTTGAAAAGTAGCAAAGGTTCTGGCTTGCCTGCAGACTGCTCTCCCCAAGTAGCCAGACACCCCATAACCATCCCCAACTCTTTTCTGGCCATGGGCATAGTTCCTGAAGCCTGAGGTTGCCTATGTCACACTGCTGATAAAGTAGTCTTTGGCAGATGTTGACAATGGTTCGAGGTACAGGCTTATTTCCATTCTTCTCTTCCTCTTCAAACTCAGAGAAAGGTCTGTCACCCAACAACTGGAAGCCTGTGTGGATGCAAACACCGTTTTTGGGCAGGATAGGGGCCAGGCAGTCTAATGACGTCCTTAGTGTAAGGGCTTTGATAGAAGACTTGAGATGGGAGATGGCCAATGGGAAAGTGACAGTGCTGCTCCTGTTGAATCGCTATGGGGCGCTCAATACGGTAGAGTAAAGGACCCTGCTCACCTAGCTTGACGACATCAATGTTTGTGTTAAGGCCTGAGCTGGCTCAAATCCTTCCTTACTGATAGTCACCATAAAGGGGGTGCCTTCCACCCTTTGAATAAGGACTGGGAAATTTGAGATGTGGGTTCCCAGCTGCTTATTGTAATCACCCCTTTTTAATACATATCTGGCCCCCTGATTGCAATAATATGAGTTTCTGGTTAAGGCGTTTAATTATGCTGATGACACACACCTGATTTTTAAAACAAACTCGAGGCTTCGTCCTGTAAGGACGGGGCCAGTTGCATCAAAAATGGACGGTACAAAACGTACTTAAAATAAATCCGACAGAGATCCTGAGGCCGGCTGCCCCTCAAAGGGTCTGGCAGTCAGAACTCAGAACCTGCCCAACCCCAGAAAGCACCATCCAGTAACTGGGAATTTTGGTGCAGGCTAATGAAGCCGCCCATAAATATGGGGTCACTAAAATGTATTTTATGTCTGCATATTTGAATATCTACTTTAGCCTGTAAAAACTGAAAAAGAATTGACTCTGACACTTGGTTTAGGGTGGCAAAATATTTGATGGTAGTAAAAATGTTAACAGTAAGACAGCTTTTGTTGTGAACAGAGAAAAGCTGCTAATTTTTCCGCGGGTCCCTTTTTCGCCAGCGATCCAAAGGGATTTAGGGGGAGATTTCAATCTGACTCCTCTGTACAATTGTTCCTTCCTCCAGGAAATGGGTATCCCACCAGGATCGTATTCAAAACTGCATGTATCACCTACAACGCAGTGGTGTCAAACGGAACACCAACATACTTGTCTGCTAAACTCCGCACCGCTGGAGGCTCTCGCACCTCACGCATCACAGATGCGCACTTTCAGATGTCCTTTTGCACACATTTTGCTCAAATAAGGGAAGGACGTTTCTGTGTATTTCAACGCATAGCCCAAATTCACAAATGTGATTAGCTTTGATGCGCGCAGAAATGAAGATGCACAAAGCGCAACATGGGTCATTCTGACACTGATGTGCATTTTTCTTTAAGTGGGACAGCAGTGATTTGAATCGCTGCTGTTACACCTGCATTTCCATGCCATAAACAGGGAAAGAAATAGCTTTTTTAAATATTTTTGTTTACAGTTCAGTGGGCTGGCGGGTGCATTTGTGCTGTTGCACAGCCTCAAGAAATGTGCAATTATAAAAGTGCTTCCCTTGCACTTTTTTACTTGCACCACCTGATCACAATCTGACCATATAAATATATATATATATATAATATATTTCTCAGTGAAAAGGCATTGTTAAAAGGACATTATGGTTAGGTTGCACTAATACAAACCTATGGAATTCAGTGAAAAAACGTTGTTAAAGGGACGTTATGGTTACAAGTAAAAGTGAAAAACCCAAGAAAATCGCCACTTATGATAAACCATAACCCGCGCCACCACCATGGACTTCTAAGACTAACACTCAGGACTTCAAATATTACATCACAAATGGCATCATTGATGACATCACTGTTGACATTACATATCTGGGCCGATTGTTTTTGTTCAGTGACAGTGAGCATTTTAAAATGTTAAAGGTGCTGTATATCTAGACATTAACCTTGCCATGTGTTCTTGAGGTACTTTCCTTAGGGTTTGGCCAGAACTCCCGGTGCACATACACTGGACAATAAGCAGGTCCCAAACAGACAATTAATTTGTATCCATGATGATAAACTCTAATCTTATTGTCTTTTTCTGGTCATTAGTGGTCGAAGTGTACGAAAAGAAGTAGTGGAACTATGTTCCCTGCTGGCCTGTCCCCCCCTCCCAACAATCCCCATCGCCACACCCCCTCCCACGTGCAATACAACCCCCTAAACAAATGCGCCCGCTGTTTAAGGGAACATTCAGTACAGTGCACTGAAGTGTACGTTTCAACTTCTGCCTACACTTTTATTTTAAAATGAAACCATTCCAGCACAGTTTATTTTCAAAATAAAGGTATAGGAACAATAAAACCGAATTTTAAAAAGTAGAGGCACACTGCTCCCAACCGCTGCCGCCCATTTCGACCGCTGGTCATGGTATTTATTTTCTCCTAACTAGAGTTTCCCTGTATGTGCCTCAGATTTGTCGGCACTGATGGTTTTCATATATATTTTTTTGTAGTAACGTGTGTAATAATTCTTGTATTGTTAGCTGTAAAATCCAAGTTTAACAGTAGTCCCGATTCTGATCGGCTTGGATTGATGATTCTGCTGGCCAATATTCCCAGATTAAAAATGCTGTACTTTAATGGTCCATGCTACAGTCATTGCCTATGTGTACATATAATTACATTGCTGTATTGACAAGAACACTTCAGTATAAGGTTTCGGTTTAAATAAGTACCTTTTTTGATACCTGGAGTAGTTCATGAAAGGTCTCTCGATACCCTAGATATATCTGATGTCATCAGTGATTTCATCAATGATGCAATTTGGGATGTCATCTTTGATGTCCTGGGTGTTAGTCTTAGCACTGCCTGCTTGATTTTACTTGTAACCAGAACGTCCATTTAACAAACATTTTTCTCTGTATACCATAGGTTTTTATTAGTGCAACTTAACCATAACGTCCCTTTAACCAAGATTTTTCAGTGAATTTAATAGGTTATTAGTGAAAATGTTTCATGATGCACTGTATATAACTTATTAATATTTTTTTTTTTACATGTATGAAATAACTATAAACCTCCTTTAAAAAACAAAAAACAAATTTGCAGCGAATACTGGTGTGTTTGTCGTTACCAGCAGCGCAGGTTGGGGATGCAAGTCATGGTTAAATTACCTACGGCATGAGGCTCGACTATGACCCCAGTCCCACCAAACTACCCCGTTACCCACTGCACCTACCCTGCATCCTAGTTCAGGGTCCACTATACACTCATATAATGTGACTAATGGCCAGTGCTCATGGCTTGCAGCCAGTCTCTACAATCCATGGGGCATGGGCTTTGGCCATGCCGCATACCCCAATAAGCAAATCAGAGTAGACATTTGTCCTTGAAGAGGTCCAGGCCCACTGCCCAGGCACCCAAGTTATATCACAATGTTTTGAACTTGCATTTTGACACTTTGGAAAAAGTTAAACGCAGGACAGATTTGCAAAAGCATGCTTTCAGGTCCTTGCTGATGCTGCTCGCGCAAGTTTGCGGCAACCCCGTCCAGCTCTTGGGGCTGTAACCGCGAGCAGACTTTCTTTCCCCATTCAAATATCCTGATATCAAAAAACTTTACCCACATAGCTGGTCCCTGGTGGCCATGCCCACTTTAACCCCATTGCTGGTCCCTCGTGGCAATAGGCTATACCTCAGTCACCAAAGGTACACCACTATTTTTTGTACCTATATTATGACACTTTTCAAAAAAGAAAACACTAGCACATTTACGAAAACATGCGTTCGGGTCCTTGCCAGTGCTCCTTGCACAAGTTTGCTGCAAATTTGTCCATGCTTTGTTTTTTGAAAAGTGTCAACATGTAGGTACAAAATAATAGCGATATAACATATCCCCCATTTGACAAAATCCCTTCAGGCATTGCACAAACATTCAAGGTTAGCTCAATAATTTATTTGCAAACATTTGTGCAGATTTGTCACACGGCACCAAAGTTAAAAGCCATCTTAAAATGTTGGGAGCCCCCTAATTTTGCCCCATCCTGACAAAATTCCACCAAACTTTGCAAAAACATTGAAAGTTGAGTCTAACCCCTTTTTGCAAACTTGTATGCAGATTCGTCAAACGGGACCACGTTTATAAGCCATTCAAACATTATGGGACCCCCCCTTAGATTTTGCAACCTCATGGCGAAATGGCACCAAATTTTGCAAAAGCATTCAATGTTGGTTCTAAAATGCCATTGCAAACCTTCATGCAGTTTCATTGAATGGCCCCAAAGTTATAAGCCATCCAGATTCTGCTCTTCGCCCACCCGCTGATGCAGAAATATGCATGGATGTCCTCAAACTTTTGTCAATTTCACATACATCCCAGCAATGCCCCCGACCATCTGAGATGTTTCACGCACTTCAGAGAAGAAAAAAAAAAGATTTTTGGCTTTTTCTGGACATCTCCCATCCCATCCTCATCAACCCTCCTCTACCCAGAGATTTTTTCATTAGTTTGACAAGTTTAATGTTGTGTTTTTACCGCAGACTACAGGTGCAGTTCGCGAATACATTATGACGTCCGTTTGAAATGTTTTGATGCATCTTATGTTTTCAATTGACCAGTTAGCGGCACGTACGATGTACGCAAACGTTACGTGCCTCTCTGATTGGTCCAGAGGCATCCGCGGGCACCGAATCAGGAGTGAGTCTGCGGACAGGACGCAGATATCATGAATTGTGTTGACCCACTTTTTGGCCATTACAAAAAAAAACAACTGGTTGGATTTACACCAAATTTGCAAAAGCATGCTTTCGGCACCAAGCCGCTGCTGCAAGTTTGGTGCAAATCCGTCCAGTGGTTTGGGCTGTAGGCTGGAGTAAAATATAAAATCCATTATGTCTATGAGAATTTTAAACATTTTTTATCTCCCCCCCCCCTATAGCTTTGCCCCCCTGATGAAACCGCACCAAACATCTCAAAAGCATTCGGAGGTTGCCATTTTAGTTATTTAATTACTGGACATATGTGTGGCTCCTATACACAAGGGTTTCCAGGCGCCAGAAGACACATTTGGGGAGGGGGGACATAGGAGGGAAAACTACAAAAACAACAATAGCGGTTATAATGGCCTTGTGACAATCCTACTGAGCAACTGCGAGACAAAGGAGGTAAGTGCAGGGGTGGGGGAGAGGGAGAAGGGGAGGCCATATAGTTCTTTTTGCAAGGTTTGGTGAGGATTCGTCAAGCGGCACCAAAGTTATACGCCCCCCATAAACTGCTCTTCCGATGGGTTGAGCAACTTAACCACTGCAGGCCCTGTATATATAGTCCAAAACTGTGAAGTCGCACAGACACCTCGAGTCGCACTCCAGCTGGCAAACGTACTCCAAATAAACTCGCCTCCAGAGCCCAAATTATTTCAACACAGTTACTTTATGATTAGGCTCCAAGGCATGGCAGCATGACGCCTTCCGCAACGGTCTACACCGGTATATATGCACACTGTTTTGCACCCACCGTGCACCTTTTTTTAGCGGAGCAAGCCTGAGATAGAATGTTTTACTCTACATAAATCCGTATGCTTGTTCAAGCCTAGCAGTGTTTTATTGGCCTGTTAATCTAAGAGAGCAATTTATTTACTATATTTTATGTCAAAACGTGTATTTCAGAGTTATGAGCCTCTAGTCAGTCGTTTATGTGCTTATTAATTCTATATAAACGTCACCTTAGTGGGGCGTAGGTGCACTTTTGTTTGGAACTGTTTCATGAGTTTTCTTGACTCATTTGAATGAACCGGTGCCTGTTTGTGGAGGTTTGTTTACTCTTTACTTTACAGTTGGGCAATGCGGGACCCTCTACGGGTGGAGAACCTATACTCTCACAGATAGGAACAGGTGGTATTGATTCCTTTAGGCCCCACCGTTGATCTAAGAAAAGGACTCGGATACTGGGGTGTAACTCATCTCCTGTTCACCCACCTACAGTTTGCTTCTGTCCCTGTCCACATGAGAGAGCCATGTTAGCGCTTAGAATGAACAAAGGGTTACACTAAGCCACGAGCCCAGCAAACGGCATCTACTGTAAACATATGTTTATCGCATCTTTGAATGGTCAAACATGTCTTTCTATTTCTCAGTTTTGATTGCAAGGTCAAGGTTATCACAGCCTTATGTTGTCCTATAGGTGTTGGGCTCTGGGCAGCCCAGACTACCTGGTCATACAGGTGCAAAATGCTTGAAGTGAGAAGGTTCAAGCGCCTCGCTCTCGCCTTGCGCTGCCAGTGAAGGGTGCATTCGAATTCGAAGCACTATGCATGTGGCGGCAGGCTTTTTATTAGCGGCGCATTACATTGATTAGGGATACATTTAAACACTACCAATAATCACTCAGTTTCCACAATGATATGATAGGTTATTTATAACACGCTTAATACCCAGAGGTTTCTAATCGCGGACCCGGGAATCAAACTTTTGTTGCTCTGTGTTGTCTTGCTTCCAAGGCGAGCACATTGCCCCTGAGCTATCCTCCCTAAACAATCGTAAGCTATTGGTGGTTCCTAGATTGAGGGCAGCCTGACTAGGAGGTGTTCTCATGGCTTTCAGGCTGCCAGACTCTGGAACAAACCACCAGAAAAAAATCCTCTTAGATTTACCAGAATCCTTTAAAGCGCCTTGTGCGATAACTAAATCAATGGCATACGTTTTAGGTTACCGTTCAGCTACTTATTGAGCGACCCAAAGTCACCCATCAGTGGCAATAGTGCCCTTTATAAGTCCAGCTAAAATACCATACCAAGGTATAGCCCAGAAGGTGGAGGTTCTGCGGTTATATGATAAGTGCAGCCTGACTTGCCCCAATAATGCCACAATGTGCCTGGAATAAGCACCAAATGAAGGATATGGCAAAGCATGACCAGGAGTTATAAACATATGCCAAGTGTAGCCTCTAGTGACAGCTGTAATTGCCAGATATGTAGGATATGGACTTCCATGTGCTCTTGAGATATGCCAAGTGTAGCCGCAAATGCTTCTAAAGCGCCACCCCTATGAACCGGGAGGATAGCTCAGCAGCAACGTGCTCGCCTTGGAAGCAAGACTAAACGGAGCAACACTGGTTCGATCCCCGGGTCCGCACTTAGAAACCTCTGGGTATTAAGCTTGTTATAATTAACATATCATATCATATCACAACCAAAACTAAATATAGCCTGCCTACCACTCCTTCCGGTGATAAGATTTCAGTTGTACATGTGTGGATGGATTCTGGGTTGGTTACATCCAACAGTTATAAAACATTTCATATAGTTGACTGGAGAACAAAATGTTCTGGCACAATCTGTTGACATATTGTGCCAGAACAATATGCCATGTTCGGTCCGCTCTTTCATAAATATGACCGAAATCGAACCAGAGCTCAATCTTGGAATTGTGTGTCTAGTGCGCTTCGCGGAAGGAACCTCTACATGGCTGTTCCATCGAGTTTACATGTTGTTTTACAATCGTAAACTAGTGTTCGCTTCATTATGCAAAACAAACATTGAAGTCAGATGTCCCCGTTGTGGCGAACCAGAAGAAGGAGGCAGACTCCGGAATGTCATGTTCAGGCTGTTTTATTTATATAAAAGCAAAATGCCCATCTACTGCTAGGCAGAGTTTCCCTACCTATGAACTAAAACTAAGGTGCCCGTCTACTGTCAAAAATAACAAAAGATAATCCTCAGACCAAAAACCTATCCAATATCTGCCCTAACACTTCAACAAAAACAACAGAAAATTAGGCCAGACCCTGGCCTCTCAGTTCAGGCTTTATCCCGCCAATGTTGTTGCGATCATTCCCAGGGCAGTTTTCACAGTTCGCTGAAGAAATATTCCTGTCCATTCACCACAGCAAACTCCTTAGGCCCTGCATAAAAAGTTGCAAGTCTCTCTATAAATCAAATGTCTCTTGCCCTTTAAGGGGTGAAAGGATTCCCTTCCTCCTTGTCCACCAATTTGGCCCTTTTTTTCCCTCTCATATCTTGGAGTCTTGACCAGACTCATTGAACCCTCCATATCCTTTACTCTTTAACAGTTGTATAAGAGTCCTTGTTTCCTCAAGGCTCTCCAGATAACTCTGGGTTTGTGGCTGTGCTAGTTTTTGGGGTGTGATTATTGTCCTCTGCCAATTTTCATAACTCCTCATTGAGCTCCTCCTTCGTGTTATGTCCCGCTCTCCACCCTTGATCCCTGGGCAACCCTGGTACCTCTTGGTTGTTGGGTGGGCTCCAGTGGGATGGGGAAGCAGCGTGGAGATTACTGTTAGTTCCTCTATTTGCTTTCTCTGCTATAGAAGTGTTTACTTCTCAGACTCTGCACGTCTCGGCAGCTTTGTCGGCACTCCTATTCCAAACAGAGGATTCGTTCCTCCGCTCTGTTCCACTCTTCGTTGTAGAAACGTTTGCTTCTCGGATTCTTGCCGTCTTGGCTGCTTCGTCGGCCCTCGTACTCTGAACGGAGGATTTGTTCCTCCTCTCCGTCCTGGTCTTGCCGTTCGTTTCCGTGCCCCAGTCCCACCAGGGCTTCAACGTGGCCATGTCACCAGGTGAGATGTTTTTTACATCCCCGTCTCCTTCATGGCAGTATCCTGCTCTCGGCGCTGGCCATTCAGGATCTCTCTCTTGATCCGCTCTGCTCTTCCAAACCACCGTTGGTTCCACAGTCCCGCGTGGCTTTGCCCCTCCAGGGCATATGCTCGTCGGAGGCTCGCCTGTGTGTAGGAATCTCCTTCCTCCCGTCGAGCGTCTTGTCTCTTTATTCACGCTACCGTATTTCAAGATGCATGTTGTTCTTCACCAGCTGCTGAGCTCAGGGTGCTTCCAGCATTACCTTGAGCCAAAAATATAGACGCAATCTATATACAGCCAGATCATCAATCGTCATCCACTCCCAGCTATGCTGACGGTGCTGACGGGGTGTTCCTTCTAGGAGATTCCTTTTAGGAATGGCGGGAGTCCTTGTCCCCCAGAGGAGAGTCACTCCCAGTGAGGTCCCGCTTTCCCCTACCCCGAGGAAGGGTCTTGCTAAGAGGGCTCACGTCCCTAGCCTCAAAGGGTGTGGTTACCCCTGCTGGGAAGAAGGGACCAATTGCCCATATTCGTCACAGAGTTTGCTGGTATGCAAATGTATCAGCTGACTGTTAAAGGCTTTAACGTTATTTAAAAGGATATGCAGTCACATTATAAGTGACCTTTTTTGCCCATGGCGATAATAGCATGACACGCATTGGGAGCGATCATTATGGATTTGTGTTAATTGCCCTTTCACAACTTCTAGCAGTCGGCTTTGCCTCGGGTCATATGTGCTCTCATAGTCTCCAAAGCTACTTTATTGTTGTGCTGCTGGCTCATATTCTGCCCCTGGACTGCAACCCGACTCGGTTATTTGCTCACAAGAAAAACCAGTCATGCTAACTATGGTGTACTCACATCCCATATTAGGGATTGACTTTCCGAGCGCGTGCCGATGGGCAGTTTTTCTGTTTTTAGTTTGTGGTAGTCAGTGGCTAAATCTTTACTATGATATGATACTGACGATATTCTGTAAACAAAAAATCTAACTACTACATTTTGCCAAAATTCCTTTAAATGTGTCCACACGAGTTCTTCACGCTTTCAGAAAGGGAGGATTGTTACCTAAACTCATGATATTTGTCATATTGGGCTACAGAGGCCCATGTTCATATCCACAATGTGTGTGTAATTTCAGTCTTTCAGTCTCGTTTATCTCCAAGTGACAGACCTACTGTTTTGCTAATTCTCCTTTGACTGTTACTCTCAATAAGGTACCCTGGTTTTGGTTGTTGCCTTGAAAGGATGCACACAAAAAACCAGGGACCTATTGGTTTGAATGGTCTGCCTGCTGTTCTTTTGAAGCTGCAGGAATGAGTTTATCTATGGCAAACTTCACACCTATTTTCTGTCGTGAACAGTATTTCTGGTACTCTGTATGTTTTGCCCCCTCTTGGGCTTCTGGGAATCCCAGTGGCCTTAGTCACCAGAAAGCCTTCATATCATGCTGCATCAGGCTGGGCTCTAACCCAGGATCTCCTCTGTGGCTGCCAATCCCCCTCTTTGCTCACATTAGCTCTACCCCACAGCGTTCATAGCTCAATTTATTTCCCAAATTCATCTCACCCTGCCAAAGGTTTTGATAACATTGACCTAAGTAAAGGTTTGGCTTATCAACAATAATTTTGAAGGTTAAGGGAATTCGCTCTTTGGTAACGTTCAGGCCACAGGTTAGTGAAGGTCTTTAACAATCCAGTCCTATAAGATATATGAACATTCATTCTATGTAGATGAAGGTACCCCCAACTCTCAGTATCCAGCGTATCTTAAGACATTGGGCCTCATTACGAGTCACCCGGTATGGAAATAACGGTGGCGGTAAACCCGCCGCCACCGTTCTTTCCATACCGGGTGATTCGGACTCCTGCAGGCGGACGTGGAAAGGCCGGCAGCATCACGAGATGGTGCCGGTCTTTCCCTGGTCCCCATTCCCGTTGAATCCTATTGGACTCAACGGGAATGGGGATTTACCGAATTGCGCCTCCGGAATTCCCGGGTCACCGGGGTTGTAATGCCCTGGTAATTCCAGGAATCACAGAGGCGGAATGGTAATTCGAGTCCGGCGGTAACCGAGCTGGAAAAACCGGCAGGTTACCGCCTGACTCGTAATGAGGCCCATTGTGTCCTGTGACCCTATAGAGACGTGACATTCACCGCTAAGTGTCTTTGTAAGGCTGCGTAGCTCAATTGTGCGAAAAGAAAAAGCCGCATTTGCCAAAGTTGTAATGTAGCACATAACATGATTGTCAAATACACAATAAACAAGCAAGGACATGTGTAGACTTGAACTCTGCCATTGTGGAAAAGAAAGAACCAAAAGACAGGCCTTTTCTATCTATTCCCCCAGACTTTGGAACCTCCTTCTAGTCAACACCAGACTTGCTCCCTCTGAAGGCATCATGCGTCAGACACAGACGACCGGTTCAAGTTCTTTCAAAAATGCCGGGTGGAATAATGCCTAACCTGCCCAATGCTAAAGTGGAATTGCCCCACCTAAAGAAAACGAAGGATAGTCTGCGTCGGGAAGTCCAAAGTATATCCTACTTGCCCTCATCACTAACTGCATACAATGTGTAGGGATTCAGCATCAACATGAATGGTGTTCAAAAGAACGTTCAGAACACAGGAGTTGCCTTCCCCAAGAGTTAAAAAGTAGCTCATCAAGCACAGGGCTTCCCTTCCTTACGAGTCCATCATATCTTTCAACTTTCAAACAAAACAACAAAGGGGGGTTCTTCCCCAAAAGTTCAAATCGTCCAGCTTTGAAACAAAACAACATAGGGGTGGGGATGAGGGTGAGTGGAGGATGGGGGTGAGTGGGGGTGGGGGGTGTTCCTGCCCCAGGAGTTCCAATCTTCCAGCTTTCAAAAACAACACTCGACTGCAAAGTCACAACTATGTCTTTGCACAACACAGGCTTCTTTATAGGTGTTTTTCAGTGGCTTTTCCATTCAGTGGCACCCGGTCTAGGGGCAGTTGTTAGACCACATGGTCCACCCATTAAAGGTCACTCAACTGGTACACCTCCTTGACTGCTTTTCCATTAACACCAGTCCACTGCTTCTCCGCAGCAGTGAGGCTTTCCTGTCCCAACATTGTTTTGTAGCTTGGTTGGCTATCAAGCCCTTGTTACACTTTATGTTCCCTTGGCTCTTGCCAATGCTCGTTTCCTTATAATATACAGTTCTTTGCACTTTCTAGGCTTTGGTCAATGCTGGATTTTGCATATCATGCATACTTTGTGCTCTCTTGGCTTTGCTAGCACTTGTTTTCAGTTAATGCAGTTCATCGTTGCAATGCAGTCCAAAAACGTCCTTTCAGTAAGATTCACAATCTTTCTTTCACTCGTCTCAAGATGCAATAATGTTCCTAGCTTGCTTTCATTTCGTTTGGTATCCAGAGTGCCTTATCTTTGTTTGAACTTGCATAGCAATGCATGATTTCCATTTATAGTAATGTCCATAGCTTTATTTCTATGACCGCCTGCCAGCCAGGTGTTCCCACCCTTCTGGTTTCACTCACCGGTCGGACTTGCGAGGTCCTTCGCCGCCACAGGTTTTTTTGTCTCTGTGCGGTCCATCGCGTCTTCTCCCAGTGGACTTCTGTGGCTCCTGCACACCCAGCAGTGCTTCCTCTGCGGCGCAGGACTCATACAACCGTTCCCTTTGGTCTTTCCGCCCTCCTCCTTACGGCTTGCCACCGGCCTCCAGCGTCCTGTACCTTCGCTTCCTGCTGCATACGCTCTGCACTTTTCCACAGGACTTGGGCGTTTCTCCTGCCACACGCCACACTGGAGAGGTCTTCCTGCACTTGGCAGTTTGTGGGTGTTCTCCCACAGCTGACTCAATTTCTTTTGGGATTCCAGCTTTTAAAGTTCCTGCCTCCATTCTCGTTCCAAAAAGGACTAGACCACTGACCATTAAAGCAGTAGTCCTGCATTGCTCTTCTCCTTCTCCTCGTCCCAGTACTTGGCTGGGGTTGATAAGGGTTCGCTTTCACAAAGCGAGGATAGGTTGTTCTAGTTGTCTGCTTCTTCATCCCAGTACCCACATTAGTATGATATGTCTGTATTAATAAAATGAGGATGTGGTGTCCTAGTTGTCATTTTCTTTGCCCCAGTAGCATACTGGTAACTTTTGGAGAATGGTTGAGGAGAAACACAGGGAAAGGGCTGACAAAACCCTATAAAGGCTTGAGGGATGGAGGGCTTGTGGTGAAAGGGAAATAGGGGATACCATGTCTCGCCTAAGGACGTCCTCTTCCGACTCCCCAAGTCTCCTACACCCAGGTGATCCTCCCTTGCATATCCACCCCTAGGTTCAGGATCCAAAAGCGATGGCCTTTCCCTGGCCACCCGAGAAGAGGATACCGGCAGTAAAGAAGTGAGGATCCCCTCAGGTTCCTCACAGCCCTCACTTCTACATTTCAGGAAGGAGCTCAAAATCAACCTTTTGAAGGACCGGCTCCACCTTTAACCCCTAGGTCCATACACCCTCCGCTCTCCACCTAACCTGAAACTGTCTGAACTTCCCCCCGCCCTCTGTTTCCTCCCCTGGTTGCTTGTAGATCCTTTCCTAACAAATTAGTCACCCTCCATCTCCCTTGTTGCTTGCTCCCCGCTCCCTTGTATTGGTCCCTTGCAATCTTCTTTGCTCGCCATGTACTTCACCCAATAAGTTGTAAAATGTTCCGTTGCTTTCTGAAGTAAGGTTAATGCTTAAATACCTTAATAAAAAAAATAATAATACTTAAGTTTTTGTGAGAAACCTGAAGGTGCCTCTCCGACTAGTCCCCGGGGGTCTGTCATCCAGGTGGCCAGGAAACAGCCATCGCTATTGGATCCAGTTCCTGGGGGTGGACCAGTGAGGGAGAGTCACCTGGATGGGGGGGTCCTCAGGGAGTGGAAGTGGGACACCGATGGATGAGATGCTGTTTCCCCAACCTACCACACAAGATGCTCAAACACTCTACCCCCTCCCCCCCCCTTTTCCAATGCAAAAACGTTCACATATCACGAAGGACAATGAACTAACACCCGAGCTATTTACCTAACATGTTCCAACACAAGGGCCATGCAAAGTCAGGCAATTGACCAGAAGTGCACACATCCGATGGCCCTTTCCCTTCCCCACAGGGATAAAAGGTGGAGCACAAGAGCACAATACGAGCAAGGCAGACCAGACCGCACAACGAGAGTGCTAACTCAGGATGGCAGTTCAAGAGGAGGAGATAGACGGCACGAACCGAGAGGGTGACAAGGAGAGAAGCGGCCTTGCCCTTTCTGACCAAGGCACGTGAAACCTCTGCAGAAGGAATCGTAAGACCACGAGTAATAGCCAGCGTGTGTTGCAACAGATGTCAGCGGGACACAGGGCCATCCTCCGCTGATAACCAAGCTGGGGAGAGACGCTTGTCTCTGTGGTACCGACCTTGACTCCAAAGAAAAGAAAAGCCAAGCAGTTCATCACAGCCGATGAGTCGAGGGGAGAGCCGATAAAACACTGAACTGTGTTGAACGAAAGTAGCAAACAGCTAATTGAACTGTGAAAGAGTACAAAGAATTGTTGATACCAGAAGGGGGAAAACCAGCAATAGAGAAGTCAGGCACCACGTGGGTGTTCACGCAGGAAACTCTGGGTGATTCCCCGATTGCTGAAACTACAGTTAACCAGAAGGCCTTGGGAAAGGCAAGAAAGTGGTCATACCAGGGCTCCAGTAAAATCCTCTGTACAGTCGAAAGTCTTTGACCGACAGGTGATTGTGAAGCTAAGGGAAGTGAATCCTGCATGGTAAGAACTGTTTGAGAAAATGTGCGATTGACAAATTTGCCAAGAGTGAACCCAAAGGAGGGATGCCGATAAACAGGCGGCAAATTCTAAAGTCCCGATATACAGTGTTTTAACAAGAGCAAACCCGGCAGAGGGATGTCCACAGTGAACTGTTTAAAAAAGACATTAAGATTCGTAACTGTGACAGATGAAACTGTGTTGAAAGCAGTAGTGAACCCAACGGAGGGAAGCCAACAATCGAGAAGGTTCTAATCCTGGAAGAGGGGCACCCAGGGGTGAAAAGGCATCACCCATCGTACAAGCAGAAAGGAAATTTTGTTTATTATTTTGAAACACATCAAGTCCTCGGATGCAAGAGACTTTTTGTAGAAAAGAGACTTAATCACTGACGGCCCTGAGTGCCAAGAGCGGAACTGTTGGCTCGTGCTGGGAAAGCTCGAACGTGTGCTATACTCCAGAATCTTACATTGTCCCGTGCTTAAAATGTGGGGAAGAGAGACCCTGACTACCGCATCCTGACATATTGTTTGTGAACACTTCCTTCTTTCTTATCAACATTATCCCACACTTCTTTTTGTATTTAGTTTAAGGATTGGCAATAGGTTTTTCTTAGTATAGGCCTTTTTATTTGACAAGACGCCACTAGGACTGCCTTATTATTTTGTGTTGGTCGCAGCTTGCTCCCATCTTAGATTTAAGTTTAGATCAGGCGGTTTTCCAAGCTACCTTTACAGTTTAATAAACACCCTTGAACTGTGATCACTTGTGTCTGTCTTTACTGTTGCCACTGTGAGTTCCGCCATGAGTTCCTTACATGTGCCAGAGAAAATGATTTCCAGGAAGTCTACTTCAAATACGATTTTGGGAATCGGTAGTGTGAGGGGTCAGTAATGTGAGACTCGCGACTATGTAGAGGTAAACATGTTATTGTGCACAAAATTATAAAATAAAACCTAAATAAACCTACTGTAGCAGGGGATTCCCTACCTAGTCTGGTATCTATGGGAAAACCTCCTAGCATACACACAACTAACCTTCACACTAAACGGAAACATTCAAAACAACATGAAACAACATAAATAAAAATGTACCAAATATCCAGTGTCTTGGATGACTTCTAGTGATCCTGTGCAGATCCGGCTCCCCAGGAATGTCCCAAAGTTCATTTCGTCCAAGGAACAAAAAGTCTTAACCAAAGTCTTGAGTTGTTCCAAAGAAACAAAAGTTCACACAAATAAAATCCACTGGCAAAAGTCTCTTCTTTGATGAAAAGATTTTCCTTTTACAGTTCCACAAAGAAAAAAAGAAAAGCAATGGGGTTTCCTGGACGACATCCTTTCCAGGAAAGATAGACAAAGTTGAAGCCACTTTGGTAACAACTTCTCTGCTTTGCACTTTTGCTGTGTCTTATTCACAGCTTTGTCAGGATGCTTGAAGTTTTGCTGCCTCCTCAGCAACCTCATTTTATTGTAACACTGTGAGGACAGAATCCCTTGGCCCACAGTCTGTGTCATCTTCTTCTTCTTTCATCTTTATAATTCTGAGAGGAATAAGGATGGTCACAGCACTGCTACTGTTACTAAAACTTCTGAAATTAAATAATTTTGCCTCTACAACTGCAACATCAAAAGATAGGCAACTTAACAAGACACCTCCGACCTCTGCAGGCTGGCAAGGCACTCTTCTTTCTATACCATCAGAAAGGGCAGCTTCCTTGTCTGTCGTCCAGCTACCATGAAATCGGCTGTCAGCTTTTAGACCACTTCTTCTTTCTTCAGATAGTCCTTGCCATGCAGATTTAAAATAACTTCTCTTAACAAGTACCCAGCGCCCTTTCCCAGCTTCATATAGACCCCTTCTTGAAATGGTTACCCCAAAGCTGTTGTGCCACTCTTGCAGCTTTGGTTGTTCTTGTCCCATTCAATTTAGAGGAACATTGGGTAGCAAAGTCTTTAACAACTTCAGAACACTGGTGTGATGTTCTTAAAAGAAAAGGATTCACTTTTATACAGTTCGCTCTATAGGCTTGGGTGATACTTGTTCTAGCTTTAGCTACAACCTCTTCTGTAGAAGTTAATCTGTTGCAAGGTATATATTTTTTACCAGAAGCAAAATAACGCACTTGAGATTTTGTTTCTCTCTCCAACTGCCACTTCAAAGAGAGACACGTTCCCACCTTTCGGTCAGCATACAGCATCCAAGGTATCGGGAGACATTGGGCCTCATTACGAGGTGGGCGGTAAGGGATTATCGGCACCGGTAAGGGCACCGGTGCCGGTAATCCCTTCCCGCCCTACTACGAGTTCCCTTTGCGGGTCCTCCCTTAACGCCTGGTTTTTCAAGGCGTTGAGGACAGGACCCGCAAAGGGGCTCTGGAGCTAATAACGGTACCGCAATTTGGGGGCTCAATGGGAATGGGGAAGGGCCCTGGTGAATGGGGTATTAGCGGTCCCGCCAACCTTGGAATGGACCGGTAATTGTTCCATTCCCAGGGCGGAGTCGGTAGGGTTTTGGAGACAGCCATGGAGCTATTAGCTATTAGCTCCATGGCTGCCTCCAACCTCGTAATGAGGCCTATTGTCTCACGCGTAGGCTTCTAAAATGTTGCTTGCAACACTTCAGGAAAGTCAGCTTTATTTTGTGTAGGCTACCGCAGCGTTCTCCGTGTTGACTGGAGACACACAACCGCTCAGCAACAATGTAATGCTGATGTTGGGGAAAGAGAGGTTTTCATTAAACGCAAGCGTCTGATTTAAGTGTGTATTGCCTTCCCCTTTACAAAAATACTTCCCACTTTTTTCTTCGCTTAGATGAAAGCGTGTGTATAATTAAAGCTGGTTACAGTTACGGGCAAGGTCATTTTGATTTTCTTCCGGACTCCTGATTACAATGGTTGCAGGCTGCTGCTGTGTCCCTTTCTTCTCCTGCCGCTTCAGATGGCACTCTTGGGATCCACACCTCTCTGCTGCACAGGGGTCTCTGATACTTCCTCGTTAAGGGAGAGTCTCCTACTCTCCAATTTCCCCGGCTTGCCTCTGCACACAGGCCTTGGGAACAACTGCAACTTCTGCTCTGCATTCCCAGTGAAGAAGCACACCTGGAAAGGCTGCTTGTAACTTCCAGCCCCTTCCAGTGGGGCTACAATTATTCAGGGTCTGTGAGCACAGGACCAACTCAGAGTCTGCAGGTGAAAGCTGCCTACTCCCTACTCCTGCGTCCCTGTTGTGGTCACACTTCCTGGTGAACCTCTGGCTAAGTACTCTGCTTCTTCTGCTCCTGCTACTGCTGACCCTTCAGCTCCTGCTCCAGCTTCTTTCTACTGCTCCTCCCTAGTGCAGCCTTTTATGACACTCAGGTGGGCCAATTAGGATCAGGTACAGGCTCTTGTGATTAATTGCCTGACCTTGTCTAGTCATTAGGCTTGCCTGCCTGACCTGGTATCCTACATGCCTCTTCAGCCCTCTTCTTCTTCACAGTCCTGGAGGGCTTCTGGGACTTGTAGTTTATCTTTGGGAAACTGCGATTTCTTTACAAGGTTTTAAGATGGATTTTCTTCCCCAGTTGTTATTAAGAGAAACATTATAAGATGTAGCCTTTTTGGGATCACAAGAGAAAGAAAAGTTCACGTTTTCAACGCTCCTGTTGGAATACCGTTGATCTTGTGGGGGACATGGTAACTTAGGGATACAAAAGATTGGTTTCTTGGGTTCAGTATGAAGTGGAGTCACTCCTTCAGGTTTTACCTTTTTCTTCTTAATAAAGGATTGCGATGTATTAAAATGCAAATTCTTCCTCTGTCTGGATCAACAGTATTCCTCTTAAAGGAAAAATCCTGTGTCTCATCCTGTGCAATCTTCCGACTCCCTGGGCCTGGTCTCCACCCAGGTGATCCTTCCGCAGCGCACCACCCCCAGGATGGGCAACAGGAAGCATCTGCCCTCTCCTGGCCACAGTAGGCAGGGGGTGAAGAAACGAATGCCAGGGATAGTTGATTTTTAGGAGTTACTAACCAGTGTCATTTTTTGGGGTTTCTAATGAGGCAAAGGCCACGAGGTGGTCGTAGTATCAGAGTGATTCACCTTTTTTTAGTGTTCTTGCAGAAGTGAGGGCTCTTGAAGGTATAGTAAAAGTAAAAGGGATTATTTTCAGGGACCTATGACCCATGTTGAGATGGGAAAGGTCGGTCCACCAACAGATCATGTGCATTTCTAGGAAAAACGTGATATTCCTACATCCTGTTTCCTTTCTTCCATTCTCATGGTGTCGTCCGCAGGAAGGGGGACGGACTGTAGCAGAATTTATTTTATCCTCAACGTCTTTATCTGGTGCTGGCGTGTATGTGCCAACGTGTACCCCTCTTCTTCCTCTTCTATTCTCCAATCCCAACTTGCACGAACCGTTTTTGTGGAGTAAATAAAGATCTCACCAAAAAATATAGACCTTCCTCCATGTCCCCAGAGTTTCCTCCATGGACCGCAGGGGTATAATCTGGTTTCCAACAATTTTCCAGGACTCTCTTTTTTACTGCTGAATGGAATAGGAGTATGGGATCCTTTGCCGGACCCTTCTCAAGAAAGTCAGTTAAATCATCCTGTTCAAACACCACAGCAGCTCTAGCCCAGTCAATAAATTCAATGACCTTTTGACATCACAGACCTGTGTGATACATCAGCATGCCCAGATCCCTCCGGTGTACCAAACTCCACCTATGGAGAAGTGTCCAGTCCACTAGCATCCTTAAGTGTATCAACTAAGTCCCTCATCCTAGATTCTCTGAGATGAGAGCTCTTCTGGGACACGAGGAGTGCCATAATCGAGGCCAAACCCGAATACAGAGCTTTCTTCCTCCTCCTCATAGACTTAAAGAAGTCTTTCTTTGTCTGTGACAGTCTCGATGAGGATGTCGAAGGGGCTTGACGTCGACACCTTCCAAGGGACAGACTGGAGTGTAGACAGTCTTAAATTGAAGTGTCGAGTCTACAAACGGTGCTCAAGCGACCTTCGAAATCTTTCTGTGCAGACTCCTGGGCGTCCGAACAGAGGATTTTGTTGACACCTTGTTGGCCTGATGCGGCATAATGGGGTCAGAAGTCTTTTTCGACTTCTACAAAGGAGTAGGTGTTGCCGCCTTTGCAAATACCACCAGCATTTTCAGTCGGAAATCTTCCATCTCGGCTTTAGCTGCTGTCTTACCAGTTTTCCATCAGGTGAGGAATCCAAGTTGATCGATCGAGATCAATGGTGTCTCTTTCTGGATTTCTTCAAGGAGGACGAAGAAGAGGTACGAGACCATGAACTGGAATGCTTTGCCTGCTTGCTGTGTTTCTAGGACCTGTGAGGAGAAACTTCTCTCTCTCGAGCTCTTATCCTCGGAAGACTTAATCTTTGACGCAGTGGTCGAAGCAGATTTGGGGGAAGGCCTACCAAGGACAGGTTTCCCATTCCTCTCTTTTAAGGCCCTCACTCTCATAGACAACAGGAGCCACATTCTTCTAAACACCAAAGACCTTCTTGATGTCGATCCATTATCGACATCTTCGAGCCGCAATTTGTACATCTTTTAAATCCCGTTTTTGAAGGAAGACAAGGACAACATCGAGTAATTTGAAGTGCGCAGTTAAGTTGAACGCTGAATCGAGTGAACCGAGCCCTCACGTGGTGCCAGATCACACTGTCTACAGTAACTTTTTGGCCTCCCAAAGTTCAGTCACTCCTTTGGTTTTCAATTATATTTGCGTCGCTCGTCACATACGTTTCACACGCTGTTTGCTTTAGATTTCTTCATACAATGTTGCTATTTGCAACCTTGGTTCCAACACAGGCTGGTCTGGTTTCAGTCTCTCCGACTCACTGGCTGTGCTGTCTTTACTGGCGCTGCTTTGTTGTTGGAGCCAAGGACAGTACCACAGCGGCAAACGCTCCTCCCTGCCTTGGTTATCGACGCAGGAGATCTCCAGGTACTTCTGATATACAGTGCAGGTTTGTTCAGCATTCGTCCCCGGTCTTAGGTTTCTTACTTTCCAAGGTTCATGAAAGTAACGGTTTGAAAAGGTCAAGGGCACTTCCCTCCTTGCAACCCTCTCTGGTCTTGCCGTATTTCTCCATGCATTAAACCGCCATCTTGGAACTGCTGCTTCCTTGTGCGCTTTGCCTGGAGTGTGATGGAAGTCAGGTATGTGAAATAAGTAATTGACTGACCATTGTATTGGGACATGTCAGGTATACGCCTCTGGTGTTAGTCTGCTTTCGCTCACAGTGAATTGTCTGTGAGAAAGTGTTTGTGTCGGGAAAAGGATGGGGGTTGAGTTCCTAGGTATTCTACCTGGTAGGATTGGGAAAAGGTGTTATGGGAAGGGCATACCGCGTCTCATCATCCAGTCTCCCACTCCCCAAAAAACCCCCATCCAGGTGTTCCTCCCTCACTAGATCCAAAAACAATGGCCGTGTCCTGGCCACCTGGATGACAGATCCCCGGGGACTAGCGGGTGAGACACCTTCTGGTTTCTCGTGCTCCACGCTCCTTCCATTGATCTTATGTGACTCTCTCCTCGCTGTATGCTCTGTTTCCTGGTCTTACCTTTCTCCCTCTATCTCCCCACACTCTGGCCCCTGTTCTTGCTGCGGTCTCCCGCTCTAGCTCCACTCTCTTGTCTTTACCGGCAAACATCGCTACTCATCGCTGCCTTCCTGCCTCTCACTTCTCTCTCTCATGCACAAACATGCACACAGAGACAGAGGCACACACACACACACACAGTCTGTCTCATACCTACTCTTAACTTCCCCCTTCTCTATTCTTCCTCCAGGAAATCTCTCACTCACAAACCAACAACTCAATTGGCCCCAACCTGTCTGATCCAACACTTTGCTATCACTCACTCACAGCTTACCATCGTTCCCCTTCTGCTATATCCTCCTCGCTGGCCTCTTGGACCACTTCCTCTGCTCTATACTTCAACCAAACACCTTCCACCCTCCTATGCCCTGGTTTGCTAGCTTCCTCCTGTTGTGAGGTTCCTCTCCACTCCCTTTCATCAGCTGTTCCCCTTGGCCAATCTATAGCTGAGCGTTTTACTTGGGGGGCCTGAACTTGTCTGGATGTCTTTAGGAAGACTTCCGGTCCCACTGTTTTTCAATCTCCATTCCTGTGCAGGCAGCCCCTAAAAGGGTCCTAACTTGACCCTGCCACGCAGCCTAATTAAAAAAACAGAGATAAGTCTTACCATGGATTTTCTCTGGTTGGCATTTCCATGGGTACATTTAGCATTCACTGATTGATCCTTGTTGTTTAATTTTGGTAATATCGATTAGACAAAGTCATGCTTGATGGAGCTCCATTTCTATTGGACGCTTCCTAAGCTGCAGTATCTTAATAACTGTCTTACTGCATGATCAGCGGATATGCGTGCTCTAATAGATTTCCCTTTTAGTATTCTAATCGCCTGGCCGTTCCTTCAATCTTGTGTATTGTTCATGCTTTGGATCCTTGACATGGTTAAAAACTGAAATGTAATTTATAGCTTTGTTAACCAGCTATTCTGAGCATGGAGTGTCAGGAACCCCTTGAGTTATCGTATACTGAGGTCAACATGTTTCAATGGAGATAAGTTTGCGCAATTCGAAACGAGCTTGCATATAGTTAAAATAAGGAGCAGTAAGCAGTAGGACGGTATCACCTATTCTGCTAGTAACAAAGTGTATACACAGTTCTTTGCATGTTGGCCACCGTTCTAAAATGTGGGTTTTTGTGATGTATCTGTGTGTTTAGGCGTTGTATTGTCTTGGTATGCACATTATTGCTTTACTTACATCTTCATGAATGTTCTAATCACAGGCTTATTTTCTTTTTTTCTCTACTTTTTCTTTCTTTTCTTTATCTAACTGGCATTATTGTTTGTTTTTATGAAGCTACTTGTGAATATATGACCAGTGAGGCAATGTACTAAGTACTTCAGGATCGTGTGCAACATAAAACATATGTTCATTAACCTTTAAAAAGTTTGCAAAGAGTGATCACACGTGTTTGGCACACTTTGATGAAACAATACTTCTAAACTAAAAAAAATCTATTCTGAAAGATTTTGTTTATAAGCAAATTATAATGCACAGTAAGTTTTAAGATGTGAGACTGAAAGGGTCATAATTATTTTTGCATAATACAGAAAAAAATGTATTGATGTTAATTCTATTAAAAATTCACTTTAATTCTTAGGTAGCCCTGGAGTGCCTCCATGGGACAGAGATTATTGTTGTTAACTCTTAAGCAATGTTTAAACCTTTATTGTTTTATACATGGCATAACTAATGTTTTTCAGTGCTAAACCCTAACAAGAAAAATTGAAACAAATCAAACAGCCTATGCAGTGTTCTGTATGCCAAATGTAGTGTTGTTGTACGGCTGTAACCGGTAAAAACATCTTCGTGGCACTAGTAGATTTGTTCCAATATGCTTGAGTTCGCTTCTAAAAAATGTTTTAATTGTTTCAGAGAATCCTTCATATCCTGAGGTTGTGATCATCTGGAGTTGGTGTTCTTCAGAGGAACGGGTGAAATCCTTTTGTCAAGATGAATGAAGTAGCGGTAGTGAAGGAAGGATGGCTCCACAAGCGTGGTAAGTGGGATATTGCATGAAGTATGTTCCGAGCTATAACTGTAACGCTGCACAATTTACTATCCTAACAGTTTTTGGTGGTCAAAGTAGATTATTAGTTTGGTAAACCAGTTGACAGCTGGTGTATATCTTCGCCCCCTTGCTTCCTTTCTTCCGTGATGATTTGCCTGCACAGTGTCCATTTTGAGTCAGGTTTGTACGGTGCTTGTTCTCTCACTATTTTGCATGGATAGTTTGAAAGAGATCTGTGATCATTTCATAGCTCAAATGAAAACACTCAACTGGAAATATGGGAAATTCTCATGTGATCCATTGCTGAAAAACTACAGGGCAAAGGTCATTGCAGCACTACTCTATGACGCTGATCGACTTTGGGATTTTCAGGAGAAAGAGTGGTTAAAAGTAGAGGGGTGTATATGGAGAAAGGTTTTAGGGTTGCCGGGCTGTGTTCCTGTCCCAGTGATTTGGTATGAATTTGGACTACTGTCCATTGCAGCTAGGATGACATGGAAATCCCTTGCCTTCCTATATAAGATCATGCGCCCTCCGGACCATTCTGTATTCAGCAAAATGAATGTTTTAATGAAAAATGAGAGCAACCTATGTCTTGTGAAATGGTTTGAAAGTTATAATGCGACCTTGTCTCTGTGATCGACCTGCTGCTTTCGAGTCCTGTCCACAACTGATTAAGAAAGCCCTTTGGGAGTATGATTGGTGCAGGACAAGAGAATCCATCACCAATTTTAGTCTTTTTCGTATGTTCTTTTCGAGGGCAAAAGCTCTATATAAGGTAGAGCCATATGTTAATAAGTTTCTGTGAGTAAAACCGAGGACTCAATTTTTAAGATTGTGGGCCTCATTACATGGTAGGCGGTGAGCCATGGCGCTATTAGCGCCATGGTTCATGCTGGTAAAATAACGGCACCGCCTTGGTGGAAAGGGGAATTACTGCCCCATTCCATGGTTGGTGGGGCGGTAATTCCCCCTTCCACCATTGCCCTTCCCCATTCCCATTTTTGCCCCGTAGGGCTCTATGGGAATGGGGAAGGCGCTAATTACGGTACCGCAAATTGCGGTACCGTAATTAGCTCCACTGGTCCCTTTGCGGGTTGGTTTTTAACGCCTACAAAAAGCAGGCGTTAAATTCCCCAACCCGCAAAGGGACCTCGTAGTAAGGCGGTAAGGATTTACCGGTACCGGTAAAATACCGGTACCGGTAAACCCTTACCGCCTACCGTGTAATGAGGCCCTAAGACTTAATCTAATGCAAACCATGGAGGTGATGGGTGCTCGCAAGGGGCTGGCAAGATGTGAGAGATCATACATGCTTTGTAAACATTGGGACAATCTGACAACCCTGGAGCTCACGGATTGCTCAGAGACTTTAGAAATTAGACACAAGCACTTTGATACATTCTTAATTAATCAGTGTCAAACTTTTTAACATCCTGAAGAATATTGAAAAACCAGAAAACCTTACACCGCCTTTTCAACCCACTGAGGAGGACTGTAACCTGGTACTAAAGGCTTTCGCAGCCAAAATTGACAAAGCTAGGTGCAACATAATGAAAGCCAGAGAAGCGGCACCGCGGTCAACTACGCCAATGGAGGACATCTCCAGGCCGAGTGGGGCGCTCTTCACTTTTGAGAAAGTGTCTGAAGCCAAATTGCTAGAAGCTCTCTCTCAAATGAACCCCACTCCGTGCGCAGAAAATATTCTGCCCTCTAGTATTATCCTGCAACACAAAGAACTCTTCGCCCCAATCCTACTAGAACTGGTTAATGCCTCTTTCAGTGAAGGCCTTGTTCCGAAGGATTTAAAAAAGGTCACCATCACCCCATTAATAAAGAAGGCGGGCTTAGACCCTAAAGATCCAGCCAATCTTCGCCCTATAACTAACTCAAACTTTGTACTCAAAGTTCGAGATAAATTAGCCACACAACAACTGCAATTGTATGTGGAAGAAAAAAATGCTCTTCACCAACAGCAATCGGGTTTCAGAGCATCACACAGCACCAAAACGGCGATGTTAGATCTCCAAAACCACATGCTGGGGCTGGTCGACGGCAACAAAATAGGGATGCTAATGCTGCTCGACTTGAGCACAGCTTTTGATCTAGTGGATCACCAGCTTCTCATCAAAGCCCTTAAAGAAAACGTTGGTTGCTCAGAAGAAGCAATAAGGTGGCTGATTTCTTTTCTCTCAGACCCCCAGGTGCGGATTCACTGGGGAAATACGTTCTCAGACTCCTGCCCCATACTCTTTGGGGTTCCACAGGGGGCAGGCTTGTCCCCCATGCTCTTCAATATATACATGCGGGCACTGTGTAGCATCCTGGTCAAGGCCGGGGTGTTTTTTACAAACTACGCAGACGACACACAGCTCATTGTTGAGTTGAGTGGAAACCATGAGGAAGATAGTGCATCAATAGGCAAAATATATGGCATGATTGATGAATGGATGCAATCCAATAGGATGTGCCTGAATAACGCAAAAACTGTATTGATGACTTTCGGCTCAAATCGCCAGCTATCCAATCTAGGAGGCGAATATACGTTTTTTAAGATAAAGGACGCCATTATAAAAGTTTCGGCACAGGTCAAAACTTTGGGAATGATGGTCAATGCAGAGGTTAACTCTGAAGCACAGACCAATTGCCTCTTAAAAAACACAGCCTACTACCTCAAGTTAATAAGAGCAGTTAAACCATTCCTGAATGAAACAAACCTGGCCACCATAGCCAGAGCCATCATTCTGTCCAGAATGCTCTGATGATTGGTGCTACCGCAAAAGATCTGGCGAGATGCCAAGTGATTCAGAATGACGCGGTCAGACTGATTTAAAAAAATTTGAAAAGAAGGGACCATGTTACAGAACAGAGGAGGTCACTGCATTGGCTAAAAATGGACGAGAGGATAAGCTTTAAATCTCTTACGCTCGTTCATAAGTGCATGTACGGTAAGGCCCCAGGTTATCTAAAGAACTGTATAGTTCCATACGCGCCACAAAGAAGTCTGAGATCAATGGGTACAGGACTGCTGGTCATTCCCAAACACAGACAAAAATCAGGGCTGGGCAGAGCCTTCGTGGTTCTGGCTCCTCAAATGCAGAACAGACTTCCTGAGACCTTGAGAATGGAGGAAAATCACTTGGCTTTTAGGAAACGTCTTAAGACACTTATCTTCCAGTAGGAATTCTCGGACTTCCTCTCTTACAGCGTGTAAGGATGCTAAGGGTGCATCTTACACATGGGATAGGCTAGGCTGCGTTTGTGTTATGTTCATTGTGTGTTTTTGTCTCAAAGCGCCCTGATGCCCGCGGGCTACCGGCGCTATACAAAACCAAAATACATACATACATGCATACTTTATAGACGGAAACTGTTTTTCAATCGGATTTTAGTTGGTAAGGAAAGTTCATTTAAGATTGCGACGTTAACATGTATAGAGGATATAAGCTTCATAATTAAATTATGTTAAATGTGCTTGCTTGTTATTTATTGAATTTTAGGAATAATACAAGTGCTTGGTATTGTGCTAATTTGCGTAATTGTGAATCTTTTTATCTGGTTGTTTTATCTGTATTTAGTAATATTTGTATGTATGCTTTTGGACTGTGATATATGAAATGTGCATGGCTTGATTTTTAAGCTAAGCGCACAATAAATAAATAATGTTGCTGCAACGGTCGTTCTTGCTCAACGCAAGTCTCTTCAGGAGGCGTAGCAGTTCAGCGTGCATTGGTGCTGTTATACGAGATGTTAACACTATCAGATTTTAAGCTTTGTGAGTGGTTGATCTGAGTAAATGCATCCAATGTTGTTAGTCGTGTCAACTCATTGATGGACCTGTTAGGGTCTTGGTATGCCCCCACATTCTAACATCCAGAATATCCATTGGTTTGTTCCTCATTGGTGAGACAATGGAATACATGGCTGGTCGGGGAGTTCTTATCCTGAAAAGAGGGGTAATTGTGATTGGGCTAGCCGGGCACTCCTTTTTCTTGAACTGAGTTCTCCCTTCTCCCTACATCCATTGTAGCCATTTTGTTTTGTAGTTGTTTTTAAGTGGAGAAACAGTAAACTGGGCCGTTTCTCCATTAAAAAAAATGTAAAACGATGTTCGCACCCCTTGCTTCCCTCGGGTCTGTAAGTTGGGCCTTGGTCCATTACCTGACCTTTAATTCCCTCCCATAATGGGGTTTATTTCTTAAATAATTAAGAGGTGGCTTTCATAAATGACAGGGCATATCACACTAGCAGGGACCTAAATTGAGACCCTTGACTTTCCAGTGAAATGGCTTGGTGTGCATGTTAAGCAAAATGGAGGACAAGACTGATTGTTGTGGTATGCCTCGGAGGTTGTTTGCTGTGCTTCATTATTACTACTTAGGCGAACCCGGATTATCCCAGTGTTTGGGAGCGATGCATTGAGGCATCATTGACTTACGCTCCAGGGTGGTGTGAGCAGCAAGCGGTCCAGCAGAACCAGACAAGTGTTTATTTTTGGATGTATACGGTTTGGCCGTGGCATAATTGTTTGCGGCCGAATTGAGCGTGTGGCTTTCACAACCCCCAAATCCGCCCAAACGAAAAAAAACACCCCCCTACACTCCCCCCCCACCCCATACTTTGCCATCCGCTCATCTTCTAACCCTGCAGTGTCGGATCCGTCCCTCCTACGTGATTCGGATCCGAAGCCACAGGATCCGCTTTTCTTTTTTCTCTCTTTTTTTCCTCCCGTCCCATGCGTCCAAACTTCCGGAAGCGGGGGACACACCTGCAACCCCCAAAAGTCATCGCTACAAAACATGGGGAGCGGGGCACACTCCCACAACCCCCGCTCCCCATGTTTGGTAGTGATCGTTTACAAATGATCAAATGGTACTGGCCGAATTCAGACAGATTTACCATATGATCGTTTGTGTTGATACATTTGGGTAATACTTTTTTTTTCCCTTCTCCAGATTAGCTTCGACATACTGTGGGCTTTATTGGATTGGCACCACGTTCTGTAGGATTTTATTTTGAAAGGCATAATTGCAGCTATTCTCTTATAAGGGCAAAGCAAAAACGCTTTGTTTAGAGTTCTTTAAAATGCAGTGTACTTGTCAACTCTAAGACCTTTTCTCTGACACCAAGAGGTGATGTTCCTTCAGTGTGTTCATTCCAGAGCACTGCCGTCACCTTCCGCTGTTGTTTTTGTGACACCGAGATTCAGATATGAAAGTTGGGTTGGATGTTCTTTCACTGTTCGGGCTACTAGACTCGTATTCTGTCTCGGGAGGATAGCTCAGCGGCAACATGCTCGCCTTGGAAGCAATACAACACGGAGCAACACAGGTTCGATCCCCGTGTCCACGCTTAGGAACCTCTGGGTAGAATACGAGCAACACAGGTTCGATCCGTGGTCCACGCTAAGAAACCTCTGGGTATTAAGCGCGTTATAAATAACCTATCATATCATACTAAACTGTGTCTCTGTCCTTATGCCTGATTAGCGATCAACCTTCTGTTCCCCAGTAAAACAAATTCTGGAGGTCGACCCTTGGATCAGATCCGTCAATTTCAGCGCCATGATGCCTTGACAAGGTGTATGTTGCACTCTATAAGTCTCTCTGCCATACCATACCATGTGAGTAAACGAGTCTGTTTGTGTTAAGTACACAGAAGTATATGCATGTGGCAAGCATGTCCTTTGGAGTGTGGCCTGTTGATCTGTCAGAACATAGTTTCCATGGATCTCTTGAGATGTAGAATCTGCCTCGCCGTTGGCAAAGCACATATACGTGGCATGGTTCTAGGTCAACTGGTCTTGCCTTTCAATGCCTTCCTGCGAGAACGAGGCCTTTTTAAAACATTTAAGGCAAATAGAAAAAGTGTTGTTTGAATCTCATACAGAAGCACGTTTGGTGGCACAGTGTGTACCCGCACTGATGAAGGTGGAGAAAAACAAACTGCAGTGTCCAAAGGAATGGACCTGTTACCTGTAAGTTCTGCAAAGAGCTCAGCCACAATCAGATGAACTCTCTGCACATTTTATCACCTATCCTTTTTTAAAGTGTGAAAACATACCAAGTCATGCATCAAGGGATTGTATGTACAGTAATATAGCTCAGCGGTTTAAACGCTCGCTGCTGTGATCTGTGTTTGATCTGCAGTTTGCGGGTTCGAATCCCGGCAAGGCCAACTTAACCTTTCATCCTTCCAAGATCGATACATAAGTACCGATTTCTATTGGGTAATAATATTAAGTTGTATGTAAATATGTCCCATGTAAAGTGCTTTAGATTAATGCGCTATGTAACAAACTAATTATGATAAGTAACTAATTATGATAAGTAACTTAATAAGGGAACTGTTTATATTGATAGCGATGTAACTACGAAGGCTCCCTCCAAATGCTGCTGTAATTGCGATCCCAGGAGTTAACTCGCGCACAAGGTGGAGAAGGAAAGATATGTCTCGTTGGTCTCATGGAACACTCGTGGTTTTAATCATTTGGTTAATAATACACAAAACATCTTAAATAATCACGATGTGATTCTCTTACAAGAGACATGGCTAACCACTGTTCCCTTATGGAACAACCACGAAATTCATTTTTTGCCAGCCCTCCAAGGAAAGAGAGGCCGTCCGATGGCTGGCCTTATCACAGCAACTAAATTAAGCGCTAACATCAGTATAATATTCTCCTATACTCCTAACTCTTTCACGCAGTTGACTATTTTGTCAATCGACTCAACCTTGTACGCTATAGTTAATCTCTACTGGAACCACAAAAGCATTGATAGTTGGAGGTTTTTGGGTGATGTTGCTTCCATGTTGGATTTCATCATGCTTGTCCCAGAAATTCAGCATACAGTCGTTGCTGGTGATATAAATATCCATTGCCTCCCCTCGTTGGGCATATCAGGAGACTCAAATTGTAAACTGTGGGAACAACTTATGCTGACGAGAGGATTGTGTATGGTGAATGAGAGTAAATTTGATAATAGTGAGTTGACTCATACATGGCAACAGGGCAACGCAAAAGCCACAATTGATTACATTTATGTTGATGACAGACTTTTCTCACAAATTCATTCTTTCAATATTGTAACAAATCCAAATAGTGATCATCGATTGCTCACGCTACAGTGGACTTCAAAAGTGACAAAAACCAAACGTAGTATAATGGTGAATTCGGGCCAATTAACAGTCTCTAATCAGCTGAATCGTATTAGATGGACTGAAAACAAACTAAATGACCTCAACACTACGCTGCAAGCTGCCTTCCGTTACTCACGGAATAATACACCGTTTACCCCAGTTCCCTATTATGATATAATACATCATTTCTCAGAAAACAGGGTAAGGAAAAACCACAACTTTAAAAGATCACATGTATTTGACCTGGAGTCCCAAAGCAAGAAAACTGATTTTCGCCTTAAAAAAAGAGAAGCCATGAAACTTCCACTGTGTATTAGGTTTACAATATTGACGCAAATCAAAACATCGTATAGGAATTGGCGGAGGAATCATCGAAGTAAATTATTCCAACAAGATGGTGAAATGATGTTACGAAATATTCGTAATAGCAATACAGCCCAAATCTGGAAAGCTTTGACCAGCGCTGTCTCCTCGACGCAAATAAAGATCCAAACACAGAGTGTTCCAGAAGCAAAATGGATTAGTTATTTCTCTAAAATCTATGCCAATCCGTCTGACGGTAAACCTCCTGTAAGTTCTACTCCTCTTAATCGGTTTCATATTAAGATTGATAAATCTGACATCTTACATCTTATCAATAAAATAAGTCAGTCTAGGGCGCCTGGCCCGGACGGACTATCAAACAAAATTTTCAAAGAACATCCAGTAATATGGTCAAATATTCTATACCATATATATGAGCATATTAATGTATCCCAAGAGCTTCCGGCATCATGGACTCACTCTTTGATTGTACCAATTCATAAAAAAGGTGATCGGTCTCTCCCACAGAACTATAGACCCATCGCCCTATTAGATGCACCAGGCAAACTTTACAGTCGCATTATTCTGCAAGAATTGAATAACTGGACCCTAAATGAGCTTAAAAGAGACCCTTTCCAGACTGGTTTTGTTGCAGGGCTAGGCACCTCAGTAAACCTAATCACATTAAATATGCTTAAATCTAAATATGCAGAACTTAATCAACCCCTGTATATGGCATTTATCGATTTTCGGGTAGCTTTTGATTCAGTCGATAGATCATTGTTATTCCAGAAATTACAGAACTATGGCTGTCCATCGTCATTGTTAACTATAATCAAGAAATTGCACTCGAATACGACAATGCAAGTTAGATTATCGCTTGATGGGCTGTTGTCTGCAAACATCAATACCACGAGAGGATTAAAACAGGGGTGCATCTTGGCGTCCACCCTTTTCAACCTTTTCATTCTAGACATCGGGACATCCTTTGAAGAAGTTTTGTCAGATTGTCCCAAATTAGGTGCCCAAAAAATCATATGGCTCTTGTATGCTGACGATCTTGTCCTAATTTCGCAAACGCCAAGAGGATTACAGAACCTTTTGAACAAATTGGACACTTACACTCATACCAATAATCTAACTATCAATGTGGATAAAACTCAGATAGTGATTTGCCAAAGAAGAAGGTACACACAAATGGTGAGAAGTCAGTGGTTTTTGCGTGAAGTTCCCTTACAGTTGGTACCAAGCTATAAATACCTAGGATTACCTTTCTCTGGCCTTATGTCAAATCAAACTTATGATGACTATGTAAAAGCCAAAGTCATGACCTTAATTTCACAAGCCAAAATAATCCTACACAAGTACGGCAAATTCACTATAATGCATGTGGCAACCTTTTTCAATCAAAAAGCTGTTCCGATTCTATCCTACGGAGCAGAAACTCTGTTACCTCAATCTAGAACTTATTGGGACCGACTTGAAGGGAGATTTTGGAAAACAGTTCTGTGCTTGCCAGTGTGTACTCCCTTGTGTATGTTAAGGTATGAACTTGGTAGTATTTCCTTGTTTGGTCTAATTCTTTGGAAATTTTGCAATCTTTATCGAAAATGTCTTTTGGGTATACAAACTAGCAATATGTTGGGTGCAATTGCAATGTATATTTGTGAATCCAATGATGTATTCCCCAAAAAGTGGACAAGAGAAATCATTAATGCTCTAGCCAGTGCAAATGTTTCAATTGACTTGTTACTTAAAAATCCTGTGCTAGCTAAAAAAAGATTGTATTGGCATGATTGGAATGTAAGCCAAGAACTATGTAAAAAATATGTAGATTTCGATCAAAATTTATTCCCTCACAAGAAGCTTAAACAAATGGCCTATTATCTTTTAAAGTCTCCATCACATCATGTTCGCTCTGAAATGTTAAGATTGCGTTTGAATTTACAGGCCACAAACCAAATTCTAGCGCGAAGAGGTGCAATTCCAAAAACTGAAGCATTTTGCCGTTTTTGCAAAAATGCTATGCAATTAGAGTGCTTACCTCACCTAGTAGTGGACTGCCCTGCTTTGAGTGACATACGAAAACATTACTTTTGTAATGTATTACAACTATACTGTGATCGCTCAACATATGAAATATGGATTATATTAATGACAAGCAATCGCAGTGCTATTCACATCGCGCTAACGCAATTTATAACAACGATATTACCACGCAATTTATCGCCCATAGCCAATTGACAAATGTATTTTAAATTTTAGGATATATGTGATTTTTATGTACTTATTTGAGTCTCAACTTTTAACATTATTTGCCAATTATCCCTGTGAATTGAACACTGTTTACTATTTCCGAAACAAATCTGTAAAACTTATCAAATCAATCAAACATGTATATAGGCTATGGAAAGTGTGAACAAGCGTAAAATGGGAAAAGTGATATAAAGTTTGTAAAAATGATACATGTAAATTTGTAAAATTGGAAAAAATTAATGTATTTTGTAATGAAGAAATTTTTGAAAGGTTGAATGCTTTCAGCCAACCAAAATAAAAAAAAATAAAAAAAAAATAAAAAAAAAAAAAATTATGATAATGCCCCTGAAAAACTCATAATGCGTAAAAGACAATTCTTATTTATTTATATACAGGACAAACCATGGTCTTTTGATCACAAAAGAACGTACAATAGATAAGAAGTCAGATTTGACAAGAAGCAGTGAGCTTCTTACAATGGGGTGAGTTTGAGGTACATTCTGCCCATGTTGTGGAGGCGAGTAAATGGAACAGTCACCAGGGACAATGCATGAGTGAACATACATAGATTAAGTACAACCAACATTGGACATTTTTAAGTGCAGGTTGGCGGCATGGCCAGCTCTACTCGGGACGTGGCCATGATGGGTGAAGTTCGAGAATGGAGGCAGAGAAAGTGAGAGACAGGAGCAAGTTAGAGGTTGAGGAAAACATGTTGGCTAGCAGGCAGACAAGAGGTAGGTTAAGAGGGTAACTCAGAGACGAGGAAGTAGGCTCTTAGTTTGGTTTTGAACAAATCTGTGTGGATTGTTTCTGGGATGTCCAGGGGAAGAGAATTCCATGCAAGTGGAGCAGCGAGAGGAAGCACATGGAGGGCGAGGATCCACCAGGGTAGTCGAGGAACCAGAGCTGAGAATACCAGAAGGCTTTAAGAGTTTGATAGAGGAGGAAAGATACAGTGGTGCCTTACCATGGATAGATTTGTGAACCAGGAGAAGAAATTTAAATCTTGCCCTGCTTTGCATCATCAGCCCTCCAGCCTGTTGACGGTACAAGGTAGGTGTGAAGTGAGGGAGTTCAAAGAGAGCCTGGTAGAAAAGTTAATTATCATATCGATAGGACAGAAAGCACAGTTGGGAGACCAAAGAGGATGCTGGCACAGAATTCCAGTTTAGAGAAGGCAAGAGTGGTTAAGAGATGGTTGGTGGTTTTGAAAGGAAGGAGGTTCCTGATTTTCCTAATATTTAGGAGGTTGAGGCGAGCTGCTGTTCCAGTTTTGAAGTTCAAAATAGAGAAGGCATGAGAAGGGTCCTAGATGACGCTGAGGTTTCTAGCTGAAGAAGAGTAGGGGAGAGTGTCAGGTGGGAACTGGATAGTCATAGGAAGCGATGAGAGAGAGAGAGAGAGAGCGAGCTTTTGGCAGGGAAGAAGAGTACATCTGTTTTGGTAGCGTTTAACATCCGAGAGTGGGAAGCCATGCAATATTTAATGGCAGAGAGACAGTAGGACATTTTAATAGAGAGATCAGAGGAGAGTTCAGGAAAAGAGAAGATGATTTGTGAGTGGTCCGTGAAGAGTTGGTACGAGAATCCAAAGGAGGAGATAAGTGCCCCAAGAGCAGAGGTGTAGAATGTAAAGAGGAGGGTCTTGTGGAACACCAACAGTTAGAGGAGTGAGTTGAGAGGCGTTGTTGCTCCAGGAGACAGAGAATTGGCAATTCATGGGAGATGAATTCAATGATGGGATGGGATTCAATCCAGGCAAGGGCTTGATCGTGAATCCCAAGACGAAAGATAGTATATCAGAGTGATCGACAGTGTTAAAGGCAGCAGACGGGTCAAGGAGAATTAGGATAGAAGATAGGTTTGAGAGCTTAGCAGAAGCAATAAAGTTGGACACATTCATGAGAGCAGTTTATGTGGAGTGACAGGAGTGGAAACATGCTTGAAGGGGTTCCCGAAGGTTGTGGATGTCTAAGGAATTGGTAAGACGGTTGAACACAACCCTTTCGAGCAATTTAGAGTAGTGCGGAAGGAGAGACTCGGGGCGAAAGTTAGCCGGTAGGTTGGGGTCAGGCCCCTTGCTTTATTAGGTGGGGGATAACTGTAGCTGTTATGAAAACAGAGGGAAAGAAAGTGGAGTCAAAGGACAGGTTGAAGAGTTCAGCGAGGTGAGAGGACACTAAAGACGCAATGGGCTTGACTAGCTGAGGACCAAGACGGCTGATGGGGCACAAGAGGGGTTAGCCTTCCTCAAAAGAGATAGCACTATTGTCAGTAAAGTGTACTTTGCCATCGTCAGTATTCAAGGGCTAGTCAGGAAAGAGGACACTTTAAAGCACTCTAAGAACAATGGTGGGAACATCGGCACATTATTCAGTATTGTCAACTAGTAGAGCTAGGTTCCTGGAAAGTAGCCGCTGTTAGGGAAAGTCAGGCGTAAGGGTATAAGATCACTACTTTATTTTTATATACAAGATATAGCACATACCTGGCTCCAAGAAGCAGTGGAGCACTTAGCAGAGAACATTTCTAATAGCAGAAACATCTTGAACATGAGGGGCGGCAGTGCAGTGTGTGGGGTTCACTTGAGATTGGATTACAGAAAAACCAGGTTCAGGGGTTGGGGGAAACATGTAATTGGGAAACTGATACATACTGCTCAGTCAGTTGTTTTTTTAATAGTTTGCTTTAAATGAGGCAGACTTACAATTTAAGGCACAATTGTTGTTCCCAGAATGCACTGCAACCGGGATTAGTGTCTAGGTCACCAGCTGAGATGATCAGCAACATAGCCACTTGATCACGCCTCCCTCAGTTCATCAGACAAAGAAAGTTAATAAAACCCAGAAACAATATTCATCCTTGAAGTCGATTGGTTTCAGTTTTTAAATCAAAAGATAACCTATAGTTGATAATCCACTTTAGTCTGGTTCAGGGCTTTATTGATGACAAAATGTAACTGCCAAGTGTTATTAAATTGAGCCCGGATGTAGCTTCGGGAAGCAACGGAGTGCTTTACAAGTCATAGGGGGAAGGACACATTGAGGGAAGCAGAGAAAAAAGGAGCAGGGAGCTAACCGGGGAGGGCGAGGCTGGGCAGCAAGGCATCTACAAAAAAGCAGGGGGGGATCGTGGAGAGCGGATCACCAAGTCAAGGGTGGGGAGTACAGGGTGTATGGACCTAGGTTTTAAGGAGGAGCCATTCCTTGAAGAGGAAGGTCTTGACCTCTTTCCTGAACTGTAGAAGGGATGGGGCAAGTATGATGCTGACATCAAGGAGGTTCAAAGGTCTTGGTGCGTAGTGTGAGGGGTCGGAAACGAAAGCCAGACATAAGTTGTAGTATTTGTGGTTGAAGACATTTTGATTAAATAAAAATGGGTTAGGAAAACACCTCTCTGGCCCAGTTCTAAAGTGGAAAATCCCTACCTAGGAACCAAAAACTAAGGATCTGTCCATGTCAAGATGTCGTTACGTTAAAAGTCATCCTGTCCAAAACATCCTATCCTCACCCTCCCACTATAAACAAAACAACAAAGGGTGCAAGGAAATGTCTTTAACTTGAAGTTAGCAAAAGTGTGACTCCAATGAAAATGTTCTCCAAAGTAAAGACCCTTGGATCCAGAGGATGGCCCCTTTCCCCTGAATTCTTAAACAAGATGGCAAAAATGTCTCTTCGCTGGACTCACAAAGTTCTTGTTCATGCAAAATGTTCTGTAACAATCTTTCTGTAGAATTCCTTCTAACTCTGCAGATCACCTGGTATACTGCCCTGCCCACATTCTTTACACAATTTCAGCTGCCCGGTCTACACGTTTGCCAGGTCTTCTCTTGATGGGTTTTCAGATCTCCTGTTCTACTCCCCTGCCAGGAATCTTTATACAGTTTCAACTGCATAGTGTACTCGCCTGACCAAAACTTCGTATGTGTTTCACATTTTGATACAACTTCAGCTCTACCACAATAGCATATACCATGAGGTGTTTGCTATATCTACCTATGGTAATATTTACTCAAACATATTTGCTCAAACCTCTCCCCTACACTGGCATCTCATGCATATGTACTCGATTGGGCTTTTTATTTATACTTTGCCTTGTCTGCATTCAAACAAACTTTGCATTTGTACTTTGCCTTGACTGCATCCAAACATATTTCATGTATTTTCTTCATCAGCAATCTTGTACCATTCAAACACTTGTTGGCACGATGGTCGTAACGCCCCGGCGTGCCCAGCTGCTTTGGGCAGACTCACCGGTTCCTTCCAGCATCTCTGATGCTGCTCGCGCCTCTGCAGTGTGGCCCCTTCACCCGCCTTCCAGTTTGGAGTTTGCACATGTTCCTCCAGCATACTGTACTGCTCCGGGGCCACACGCCAGCTTTCTCTTTTGGCCCGGGATGGAGAACACTGTCTTGTCGAGCAGCCCAACCTTCAGCAGCTTCTGCGTGGCTTTCAGCATCTCCATGGCCTTTCTTTCTAACATGCAGCGTTTATCCTCCTGTCCTGGCGGTCTTCTCCGTTTTCACCAGCCTCGTAGGTGTACCTAGCGTTTGTGAGCCTCAGCACTTGTGGCAACGTCTCCTCCTGCACTGCTCTCTTCCATAGTGCGGTTGCCACCTTTAATGTACTGCACATAGGTGGTTTGGGAAAACAACTTGTCTGTATGTTGCATTTCAAGCTCATGTCACTTTGCACAAACTCCCTTGTCCTCCTCCTCCTCCTCGTCTCAGTACCTAGGTGGTTATGGGCGATTGATGCCATGGTTGTCTTGGGACTTTTAACTCTGTTTTTCTCATGGATTTCGCATGAAGGCACATCCGAAACAAAAGATGTTATGTGCGAGTTGTGGGTGTTTGGGTGATTCATCACATTAGACAGAGAAGGCCTGTCTTCAGTTTTTTTCCTTCCTACACCATCGTAATTCAAGTCTGTACATTTCCTTACTTCTAGTGGATCGCCGACCTCCGGAGATGCTGAGTTTCTCAGTGAGGTAGCTTGGGGACTTCAGGATGACCGCTTTGTTGTTGATGCAACAGGTTTTGAAGATGATATGGGTTCACAGAGGGAGCAAGTGCAGTTCGATGAGGGTTGGGGTGATGTGGTCGGATTTGCAGAGTCCTTTGATGAGTCATGCTGCAGCATGCAGGACACATTTCAGGGGGGCCAGCGTAGTCGCCAGAAGGCCTTCCAAACAGGCGTTGCCCAATAGCGGATCTGAAAACGTTTTCTGGGATGAGGGGCTTGATTTTGTGCAGGAGAGAAAGTTGGTTCCAGATTGTTTGTGTCTTCCTTGCTATGTGCTGTTTGAACGCAAGGTGTCTGTTGATGTTGAACCGAAGGGACTTGGCACAGGTGCCCAGCTGGGGTGTGAATCTCTCAAGGTTCATAGCAGAGAGCCATGTCTGGATGTCAGGGTGTTCAGTGTTGTTGTTGAGCAGTAGGAATTCAGTCTAGGAGGAGTTGAGCTTCAGGTAAGCACTGGACAGACAGGACTGGATCAATGTGAAGCAGGTTTTCAGCTGGTGGATGTCTTCGATGGAGGGTATATTGAGTTAGATCTGCATGCCATATCTTTTAAACTCCTATCTTCGAAGGATCTCCTTTTCGAAGGAATAGAGGACAGGGATTTTGACATGGACCGACCTAAGGCGAGTTTAGTCATCCTCTCCTTCAAGGCCTTGCTAGTCATGGACTGACAGGAACCACAATCATCGACTTTGTTCTTTTTACCGAGACACCAAAGTCATGAGAGTCACAGTCCACACACCTCTTGAAACCCGTGTTCGAAGTACACATACTCGAAAACAAAAACGTACTATGCAATAGAAATTTGAATTGCTGAGGTGAGTCGAACTGTTCTAAAGCATGCTTTGCATGCAGAGAAACAGAACTGAGGCAACGGGTGCTGTGCATGCTATTTGTAGCAACATTGTCGCATCCGGGTGCATGAATGGAAGTCGCAAAGGGACATTGACCGGACGCCGCACGGTTCCCTCTGCTGTCAAAAAAGTTCCCGAACTGCAAGCAGGATATTGGTGATATCAAAAATGAGGAATCTGCGGGAGAACACAATCCATTAGAAAATAGCATTATTTGTTGAGGCGAAGCAAAGCTATATGAAAAGCAATCCCATTTTACTGCATGTGCTTGAGCTTCCTTTCCCATTTGTTTGCTACGTCCAGTGCCCTGAAGCCGAATTGAGGAACTGGCTGCGTCAGGGACTGCCTTAGTCCCAGTAGATGTCATCTCCATTACTAAATCCTATAACTCTCATAGGATGTCTGTGCACTGGGAACTCAGCATGTGCACAGTTGTCCTTCCCCAGACACCTGGTATACATACTGCTCTCTCCGGTTGGCCCCTTGCACCCAAATGGAGGGATTGTGGTCACAGCCGTTCTATCCTCTCATCTAAATCCTGATGCTCGGTAAAGCAGTATACATGAATCAATGTCACAAACATTTTAATGTTAGGGTGAGGTGTGAAAGATAAAATCAGCACCCAGCCCAGTATATACTAGGGGGCTTAGTGATTCAAGCACACAACTCTTATTTACACATATTTGTCAAATATAAGATCAAATATAAAGATATGTGGCCAGTCTTATATTCCCCAAATGCTCTTTAATTGTATGCAAAGCAGCTAGGATCCCTCACTGATGTCATTTGTGCCCTTCCCCCTTTCTCGTAGGTGTATTTCGAAAGAGCACAATAGTAGTCTATGCGAAAGTCCATCTTGGAATGATAATTTTCTATCTGAAAATGATTTAGATGGTTATTCTTGGGTTATGATAATGTGCTTTGCTATCTAAGGCAAGTCTAAGATGTATACTGTAAGTGATCATTGAAAATGACCATTGTACAATTTAAAAAAAGAGACAGTTTAGAATGTTAGCACAATGAATTTCCTTTTTTGAATAGCTTTTTGCAAATAAACACACTCAAGATATCTATTTTGTCCTTCTGGTCATGCAGTTGTCAGCAATGATTGGGGTAGCTTTAGCAAACACACACGTGACAACCTGGCTCACACCCATATACAAAATAACAAAGACACAGAGATGCAGCCCTTCTGTAATATTGTTTTGCACAGAGCAATGTGTTCACTGTTTAAACTTCAGTGGACAGGGTAAAGCTGCATGGGACAGAGTGGCTTAAGCTTTCTAGTATAATGATATGATATATGATATGATATTTTATTTGTATCGCGCTCGTACACAAGTGTTTCAGAGCGCGACTAGGCAAGGGAGGGGAACAAGGAAGAACACAGCACAACATAAAAACGATCTTACTAGGCCCAGTGACATTGAGAACGCGCAAGTGCATGGGAAAGGGAAAAGGGAAAAAGTGCATGGGGGGGGAGAGTGGAAAGTGCAGAAGCCAAGGAGCGCAGATAATTAAAATAAATAGAAAATGGAGGCAAACTATGGTAGTGCAGCCAGCAAGTGGCAAGTGCTGTGTTTAAGGCAGCAGACTGGGTAAGTCTGAATAAGTGCAGAAAAAGAAGAAAAATGGGGTGGGGGGGCTGTATGGGTACAGATGCAGTCCCCAGTGCAAGGGGTGGCCAGGAGGCAGTGCAGGAAGGTGGCAGGGTGAGCAGGTACCTGGGCCCAGGGGACAGAGGGTGGCCAGGTGCACGGTGCCAAGAGAGCAGATCAGCAGGGGAGAAGGGGAGCGAAGGCAGAAGCAAAGAGGAAGGTTTTGAGGTGCTTCCGGAACCGGAGATGGTTCTCCTCAAGTTTTAGAGTGGCAGGGAGGCTGTTCCAGAGGGAGGCCCTGCTTGTGACGTCATGATACCTGTTTAGTGGCTGGACTGGTCGGACATGCAGTAATGGGGTGCCTAGGAGTTAGTGGCAGCACATTATCCACAGAGAGGTTGGAGGGAGCTGACAGTGGACGGGACTTCTGAGTGTGAGGACGTTTGACAGGAAAGGGAGAGCTGGGGCTACTGCGACTGAGGAAGTGATTCTGCGAGGAGAGTGAAGAAGATTGGTCAGAGTGGGGGAGCGAACAGACATGTTTCAGAACAGGAGTGGATTGACCAATGTCCCTGGACTGAAAGGTTTCTCCTCTGAATTCCATAGCTCCTCCCACAGGTGGGAGGAGGGTCTAAAGACATAATGACAGCCCCCATGACCTTATGTGGTTTCTAGAAAAAGAGCAGCAGATCCCCCGTCAGGGTCTAGTTCGTGTGTCTAGGAATGGATGAGGCACCCACTAAGGGCTTTGAGAAGTTCATTCTAGGAAGATTTCATTATTTGGTTGGGAAGTGACTTTAGCCTGAACCACAGTGGTGCAAAAGGGATCCTGGAGCCTCTAACCTGATGCCCAACTCTGCCCACAACGGGTGGTCTGAAAGGTTAGGGTCCTGGAGCCAATAACCCGATGACCTCCTCTGCCCACAACGGATGGTCTGAAAGATTAGGGTCCTGGAACCAATAGCCTGATGCCCCCCTCTGCCCACAACGGATGGTCTGAAAGGTTAGGGTCTTGGAGCCAATAACCCGATGCCCTCCTCTGCCCACAACGGATGGTCTGAAAGGTTAGGGTCCTGGAGCCAATAACCTTATGCCCTCCTCTGCCCACAGCGGATGGTCTGAGAGGTTAGGGTCCTGGAGCCTCTAACCCGATGCCCTCCTCTGCCCACAACGGATGGTCTGAGTGGTTAGGGTCCTGGAGCCTCTAACCCGATGCCCTCCTCTGCCCACAACGGATGGTCTGAAAGGTTAGGGTCCTGGAGCCAATAACCCGATGACCTCCTCTGCCCACAACGGATGGTCTGAAAGGTTAGGGTCCTGGAGCCAATAACCCGATGACCTCCTCTGCCCACAACGGATGGTCTGAAAGGTTAGGGTCCTGGAGCCAATAACCCGATGCCCTCCTCTGTCCACAACGGATGGTCTGAAAGGTTAGGGTCCTGAAGCCAGTAACCCGATGCCCTCCTCTGCCCACAACGGATGGTTTGAAAGGTTAGGGTCCTGGAGCCAATGACCCGATGCCCTCCTCTGCCCACAACGGATGGTCTGAAAGGTTAGGGTCCTGGAACCAATAACCCGATGCCCTCCTCTGCCCACAACGGATGGTCTGAAAGGTTAGGGTCCTGGAGCCAATAACCCGATGCCCTCCTCTGCCCACAACGGATGGTCTGAAAGGTTAGGGTCCTGGAGCCAATAACCTGATGCCCTCCTCTGCCCACAACGGATGGTCTGAAAGGTTAGGGTCCTGGAGCCTCTAACCCGATGCCCTCCTCTGCCCACAACGGATGGTCTGAAAGGTTAGGGTCCTGGAGCCAATAACCCGATGCCCTCCTCTGCCCACAAAGGATGGTCTGAAAGGTTAGAGTCCTGGAGCCAATAACCCGATGACCTCCTCTGCCCACAACGGATGGTCTGAAAGATTAGGGTCCTGGAGACAATAACCCGATGCCCTCCTATGCCCACAACGGATGGCCTGAAAGGTTAGGGTCCTGGAGCCAATAACCCGATGCCCTCCTCTGCCCACAACGGATGGTTTAAAGGTTAGGATCCTGGAGCCAATAACCCGATGCCCTCCTCTGCCCACAACGGATGGTCTGAAAGGTTAGGGTCCTGGAGCCAATAACCCGGTGCCCTCCTCTACCCACAACAGATGGTCTGAAATGTTAGGGTCCTGGAGCCAATAACCCAGTGCCCTCCTCTGCCCACAACGGATGGTCCGAAAGGTTAGGACCCTGGAGCCAATAACCCGATGCCCTCCTCTGCCCACAACGGATGGTTTAAAGGTTAGGATCCTGGAGCCAATAACCCGATGCCCTCCTCTGCCCACAACGGATGGTCTGAAAGGTTAGGGTCCTGGAGCCAATAACCCGGTGCCCTCCTCTACCCACAACAGATGGTCTGAAAGGTTAGGACCCTGGAGCCAATAACCCGATGCCCTCCTCTGCCCACAACAGATGGTCTGAAAGGTTAGGGTCCTGGAGCCAATAACCTGATACCTTTCTCTGCCCACAACGGATGGTTTGAAAGGTTAGGGTCCTGGAGCCAATTACCTGATGCCCTCCTCTGCCCACAACGGATGGTCTGAAAGGTTAGGATCCTGGAGCCAATAACCTGATGCCCTCCTCTGCCCACAATCGATGGTCTGAAAGGTTAGGGTCCTGGAGCCAATAACCCGATGCCCTCCTCTGCCCACAACGGATGGTTTAAAGGTTAGGATCCTGTAGCCAATAACCTGATGCCCTCCTCTGCCCAGAACGGATGGTCTGAAAGGTTAGGATCCTGGAGCCAATAACCTGATGCCCTCCTCTGCCCACAACGGATGGTCTGAAAGGTTAGGATCCTGGAGCCAATAACCTGATGCCCTCCTCTGCCCACAACGGATGGTCTGAAAGGTTAGGGTCCCGGAGCCAATAACCTGATGCCCTCCTCTGCCCACAACGGATGGTCTGAAAGGTTAGGGTCCCGGAGCCAATAACCTGATGCCCTCCTCTGCCCACAACGGATGGTCTGAAAGGTTAGGATCCTGGAGCCAATAACCTGATGCCCTCCTCTGCCCACAACGGATGGTCTGAAAGGTTAGGGTCCTGGAGCCAATTACCCAGTGCCCTCCTCTGCCCACAACGGATGATCTGAACGGTTAGGATCCCAGAGCCAATAACCCGATGCCTTCCTCTGCCCACAACAGATGGTGTGAAAGGTTAGGACCCTGGAGCCAATAACCTGATGCCCTCCTCTGCCCACAACGGATGATCTGAAAGGTTAGGGTCCTGGAGCCAATAACCCAGTGCCCTCCTCTGCCCACAACGGATGGTCTGAAAGGTTAGGGTCCTGGAGCCAATAACCCGATGCCCTCCTCTGCCCACAACAGATGGTCTGAAAGGTTAGGGTACTAGTGTAAAGTTATTAGAAAGAACAAGAAGATGTGAGTTTACCGGCTGAGGTCAGTAGCGGAGATGGACGATGGTCAAGACCAGCAGAAGGAAGAGAGGAGTGGCATATTGTGGTGGAGATCGTTAGAGCAAGTAAGGAGTAAATGGTTCTGCGATTTGAGTTTGCTTGTAGGAAAGGCTTGGAATTAGAGGAGGTTAATGTGAAGCGCTGATACTGGGTGAAAGTAGGGTGTTTGTATAGTAGTAGGAGGATGAGTGTAGTAGTTGGATTACGAGTGTGTTAGAGGAAGAGGAGTATAGTAGTGGGAGGAGGAGCGTTGTAGTGGGAGGAGGAGCCTTGTAGTGGGAGGAGGAGCGTTGTAGTGGGAAGAGGACTGCAATAGTGGGCAGAGTGGAGAATAAGTGTGGAGGAGAGTAGTCAAGTGGATTGGGAGAAGTGGTTGCATCAGAGGGTTTGGGCGAGGAGTAGCAGAAGAGAAACATCAGAGGCACGAAGAACTGGTGGGAGGAATATGTAGGAGGGTGTCCGTAAGAGCAGAGGAGAAGGATGGGTGTGAATGATCTGGGTAGAATACAAGAGCAAGTTCTAGGCACTACACCCCAAACTCCCATTGGCAAGATCATCTATTAAAGTAGGGAGAGTTAGGAGTTCGCTGAGGGAGTTTTGGTAATCTGCATATAGGGAAACCGTGTGTTTGAGAAGGGAAGATCGTAGATGGGAGTGGTTACCATTTGTTAGAATTAGCCTGGGGTTACACTTGGGTTAAGGGGACGGCACGTTGACCGACGAGAGAGAGAGAGAGAGAGAGAGAGAGAGGGACGGCCCTAGGATCCACCCTTGATAACTCCTTGGAGAGGTTTCTGTGCCATCTGTGACACTAGACCTAGAGGTGTCTCGGGATGTGGATTGGGCAGACGCCTGTCGAGACTATGAGGACAGAACAAATAGGGTTTCCTTTATTTTGTCTATCCCTATGGAGCAAACGGGATGTCCAGATTTCTGGTGACCAGTCATTATTATGCATGTATGTCGATCGACCCTACAATGTATACAGTTGCCAAAATAGCATTTAACATTAATCTACGTGAACCTCTGATTCATCATCATTGTTGCCTTAACAAAGTCTTGCATTGAACAAATATAACACTTGATTCACAATCCAAGGTTTCATGATTTACTCTTGGCTCTTGGTGCCTCATAATATTACAGGGATCTGAACCGGGACAGCCGACCCAGCCCTTTAAGACGAGGAAGCAAGAGTTTGAGATGAATGGGGATGCAGAGGTTATTCAAACATCAATAATCAAAGCGACTCAGGAAGTTGGCAAAGTTGACTGTTTTATTATCAATTATCTAAAACGGGGAGAACAACCGACCTCTCCTAGCATGGTCTCTCAATGCATTTAACAAAAAACATCATACTTATAGTAAAAACTCGTCATTGATGACGTCAACTTACGTATTCACTAACGTCATCCTACGCAGCAAACCACAAAAACCTAGTGGCAAATGTGATAGGCTTAGAGGGAACATCTAGGTATACATTCCATACTAGTCTAGAAAGCGATAGGTTCTTCAACATCAGGTGGGACTACTAAGCCCATCCTTCAAACAAGTCACTATGAATGTCACTAAATACACAACTTTGTATTGGTTATACAAACTATAGGACTCTTAATTACACAGCCCCTTACCATTGGTTGGCACTCTTAACACCCGTCAGTACTTTTCCACCCACGTTAGCCGCATGCAGGCTGGACTTCCAGGTGCTGTTGAGCTGGTCATAGCCATTGCTTCCCACCAATTGGCATATCATCTATCATTACCTCATTGGTCCACTGTCAATTAAGGCTTTGAACTTGTCCTTGGAAATGTTCTTTGCTCTTGAGAATTCAGGGGAGTGAAGGCACACTCTGCCTCCATGCGTAGGTGTGGTTCGTCATGTTTGTCCAACTTCATCCTTCCACGTGACTGAAGACCGCAAATTTGAGCTCTAGTGCATTTAAAATACTATTTTTTAATATACCTCTGACGTCTTTCTTGTTTTTGTCCATGCCTTCTGAACAGGAGTTTCATTCTTTCACACGATTGTAACTAATGTCTGCTCATCCCAGTCCGATAAGACCTTGGCTTCTTGGGGCTGAACCAGCCTCGCCTTTCTGAGATTCACTTCTGTAATTTCGTTGTTTTTCTACTGTGACACACTGGAAAAGGCCTTCCTTCTCTGGTCCAGCTCTGCTATAACACTTCGTGGAAACATCCATTCTTTACTTACTCCTATATATGCATACGTTGGCGCATGCCGCAAACTATTCACTATAAAGCTAGCCTCAAGAATACTTAGCCTGCTTGATTTTCTTTGCATCTGTACACGTGTAAAATGACTTGATATCTTCATTGTTTCTGTAGCATACGTTTCTTTATCTCGAGCCCGAGATGTCACTTATCTTTTATACTTTCTTGATGCCTTATAGAATATTTTCACTCTCTTGTCCAGAGGCGTTGCTAGGGCTAGCTAACCTAAAGGTCTAGCTATTTGCTACCTAAAGGGCTAGCTAACCAAAAAGGCTAGCTATCCCCGAGTCCCGACTGTCCCGACATTAGCGTAGCCCCAGATCTTTTCCAGACCTAGCAACACCCCTGCTCTTGTCTCTGCATCTCTTCCAAGTACATTAGTCTGGCTTTGTGTGACGTCACCAGTCTGCTCTTTCGTTTATCGGTCCTGCTTCTTCAGGGATTTCGTTCAAATGATCATCATACTGTCTTGCATGCAAGTATGGCTTTCTTAATGGGAATCTTACCTCCAGGATTCTCCTTAGTATCAGTATTATCACTGGTACTGCACGTGTCTCAAACTCTGGTTCCCAACATATAGGCAATATGGGCGAGATGGTTGAGGTGGGGACGCTTGGCTCCTTCTCTACAGATCTATTGCCCTTACAAAAGATGGATGCACTGAAGTTTTACCCTCCTTGTTCTATGTGCCTGTTCGTTTTTGTGTGATCTGGCCAGGGAACACGAAAGATGTCAGGGAATAATAACCCTGTCTCCTAGGTACAGCTAGCATCAGGTATTTTCCTGCAAAAAAGTGCCTCTTGACAGGAATGGTCGCTTATTGCACAGTTGCTGCAAAATGTTGCTTCCCTTGCATAAAGATGGCGACCAGGATGACGCAGGCCGTCGCACGCCGAGAACACAGCAATGCATGTGCTTTTCAAGGAACATGGGGTGCACGTGCCAGAGCAGCAGATGGCCTCAGCCACAAGAGCCTACTCTGGAGTTTAGTCCAACTGCTCCTTCTCCTTAAAGTGGACTTCATGACGTACTGCTAGAGTTGAGGGCACACTGATAGCACAAATTGCATGGTTTCGAGGCACACGATTTGTATTTATTTGTATTTATTTTAATTTATATAGCGCTTTAATCCAAAGCGCTTTACAAGAGGAACAAGTAAATACAACAAGCAATACATGACAATTAATCTAAACCAGAAAACAGTACAAAGAAAAATGTACATTCTTATTGAGGTTAAGCACAAATGGAGAAGGACCAAAGTGAGAGAGGGGGTAGGAGGAGTGGGTGGAGTTGGCTTCAGTAGTGAGAGAGGAAGCAAAGGGTGCTGGGTGGGAAAGTGGAAGAGATAGGATTTTAGAGAAGTGCAAAATCGGAGATAGGAGGTAATGGAGCGGATGGGGAGGGGAAGGCGGTTCCAATGGAAAGGAGCAAGAAGTTGGAAGGAGCGGAAACGAGAAGGGGATCAGGGTGGAGGAGGAGAGATAAGGAAGTGATCCGCAGAACGGAGAGAATGAGAAGGAGTATACAAAGTGAGAAGGGAGGATAGGTAAGGAGGGGCAAGACAATGGGGGGCTCTGAGCACTAGACCGAGGAAGTTAAACTTGAGCTGGGAGTGAAATGTGAGCCAACCTAGTGAGTTAAGAGGAGATGGAGTCGTGAGGTGAGAGAAGGCAGAGGGAGCGCATGGCAGAGTGGTAGATAGATTTGAGGGGGGAGAGGTGAGAGGAAGGGAGTCCAAAGAGAAGAGTAGAGCAGTAGAAGAGTCTGGAGAAGAGGAGGGGTTTGGTAGCGTGGAAGGTTAGGAAAGGACACATTTTACGAAGGTTTAGAGGTGGAAGCGGCAAGATCTGGCAGTGAGATAAATGTGGTGAGAAAGGGAGAGGTGGGGGGGCAATGTGGAGACCATGGTTGCGGGCATGGGGAGAGAAGGGACACTAATATATGTGTTTGAACATGTGGAAGCAGAACGTGTTGAGAAACACTCTGTGAAGAGCAGGCTCCTTTCTAATGACCTGAAACATATTTTGAATGTTTTTAAGAGTCTGAAATCGTTTAACTCTGTTTCTCAAAACAAAAAAACACTGCCGCATAGCACGAATATTTAAATAAGTGGATGAGCAAGGAACTCTAAAGTTAGCGTATGAAAGGCAGAGTAGTTTACTGCTGTGAGTTACACACAGTGCTGACTGGATCAATGGTAACTGCAAATGAATTCACAGCACAAAGATAACTTCTGCATTTGCAAAGTAACGTCCTGCGTTTCTCCACGACACACATACATATTGACGTGGCTGTCTCTGGTGGTGTTGTACACTATGGGTAACATACTCTGTTGTTTGCCTGTTGCCCGTCCTTCCTTATTTCTTCATTTAGTTTGTTTGGGTTCTTTGGTTGACCTGCTGTGTAAGTGGCTGTTCCTCATTTGCAAAGTGCACGTCTCGTTGTTGTGGAAAGTAGATGCTGTTCTGTAGTGGAATGGCTCAATCATTTTTAAAGGGCAACCAACATCACCCAACTCTAAATTTATAGCTGCATTCATGTCCTTCCGGGAATCAATTCTTTTTAAAACGAGCACTGGTACTGCCCATTGTTCCTCTTTCAAATGTGTATTTTTTGTATTGCAGTTTACTATTGCTCAAACCGGTCCTAAAAATAAAATATAATGGCATGTTTCACCCTGCCAATTTGGTATGGAACTACTGTGCTCCCCCCAATGTGTATCAGAAGAAAAGGTAGCAGGGAGAAGGTAAAGGGGCTCAGGTTAATTGTTCACTTCCTACACAGGGACAACCTGCACTTGACCAGTTTGAATCCCAGCAGGGCCAACCTAGCCCTTCATCCTTCCATGGACGATAAATAATGGAGTACCATTAAATTGGTTAACAACATCCATTATTACAGCGCTTAGAAGCCGGAGGAAGCTGGAAAGAAGTGATATATGTGTGAGTTCGATTCATGAAATAATGTGCTCAGGAAATGGGGAACTTGCGCGCCACACTGCATGCAAAATTATGTTCATCGATTCATGGAATCGAATGCGCGGGACTTTTCAAGGACTTGCATGGAGTTTGCACAGGCTCGGCACGTCTCTGTGAGCTATGAAGCGCCTTCCACGAGACACCACGCAGTGTGGCTGTTTCTTGCACAGAGGGCTGGGATGGGGGTGGAACACAGAAAATGGGGAAGAACATGCGAAAAGGTGGGTGTTCAGAGGGATGGCCCGCATGCAGTCGCGTGCATACGCCCACGATTGCACCAAACACGTATTCATAGAACCACACGCACATCCTCTCAGCATAGAAATGGCCACGCAAATCCCTCGATCTCTATGCCACCCGAAGGCAGGCGTAAAGACATTTGCCCATAGAAATCGCAGGGTGGAGGTCGGTTTGCATGTTAATGTTATAGGATATTTGTACCGCGCACTATCATCACCGGAGTGGTCCCCTGGTGCTCTGGCGGATCTGAAAATGAAAAGGGGGTGGGGGTGAAGTTAGTGGGAACGAGTGGGATGAGTGCAAGAGAGCAGTGGTGTGCTGTTGGCAGCTTCAGTTCGGTTAACACCTTTCGCTGAGCTTGGGGGTGCCTTTGTGTGCTGTTGTGGAAATCTGTGTGGTTTGTTTTGTTGTTGTGGTGTAGTGAAGTTTGTGCAGTATGTTGTGCTTTAGGGTTGTGGTTGTGTTTGGTTAGAGTTTGAGAGGTGTATACAGAGAGGTGAAATTGTTAGTGGGTTGGTTATTGGCCTCGCCATCTAGAGGTGATATGTGCTAAGTTTCCACGTTCTTTCTAGGTATGGCTCATGAATATCCCTGCATTTCTATGTAGATCCGGCATTGGCTAATAATCACATTCCTGTCTACATATGACACATGCCAATATTCAATATTATATCCAGATGTGGCACTGACCTACCTTCAAAACCTGTCGAGATGCGAATCAAGCTAACATTCACAATTCTATCTAAATATGGCATTGTTAATATTCCCAAAGCAGTCTAGATGAGGCAATGGCTAATATTCGCTATTCTATCTAGATGTGGCACTGGCCGACTTTCATAATCCTGTCTAGATGTGATGCAGGCCAATGTTCACAATTCTATCTGTGTGTGGCATTTGCTAACATTCACGATTCTTATCTAAATGCAGCACTTGCTAAGCTTCGCAATCCTATCTAGATGCGACACAGGCTAATGTTCACAATTCTAACTAAATGTGGTACTTGCCATCATTCACAATTCTGTCTGTGGCATTTGCTAACATTCACGATTCTTATCTAAATGCGGCACTTGCTAAGCTTCGCAATCCTATCTAGATGCGACACAGGCTAATGTTCACAATTCTATCTGTGTGTGGCATTTGCTAACATTCACGATTCTTATCTAAATGCGGCACTTGCTAAGCTTCGCAATCCTATCTAGATGCGACGCAGGCTACTGTTCACAATTCTAACTAAATGTGGTACTTGCCATCATTCACAATTCTGTCTGGGTCCGGCGCAGGCTAACGTTTGCAATTCTATCTAAATGTGGTGCTTGCTAACATTCACAGTTCTATCTAAGTATGGCACTTGCTAATGTTCATGGAGTGGGTAAGGTTGTGGGATAGTGTTGGGCATGTATGTTAATTTCTGTCCTCATGGGGTTGTGGCTTGTGTTTTATTCCACCTAGCGTCATCTCTTGTTTTTGTAGGGGTTTCCCTTAGTCGGTTCTGGGTGTTGTCTGTGCGCTCATATATTCCGTCAGTCTGTTCTTTTGTTTCCTGTTTGATTGTTTTAGTTGTTTCAGTTTGGTTCAGAGGTGTTGAAGAGTTTTCAAAATTTAAGGTGTTCATTTGTTGTTTCTTATTTCTTTCGGGATGTTGTTCCAGGTTTTTGCGGCCAGGTGGGAGAAAGAGGAACCCCTTGTTTTTTTTTACATATGGTTTTGGTTCCAGGCAGATTTCATTGCTTGACCTGAGGAGTCTCGTTGGCTTGTAGATTGTTATTTTCTTTTGTAGCAATTCAGCTCCCTGTCCGTTGATTGCCCTTTGTGTTATACACATTGTTTTGAACGTGATACAATGTTTGATTGGGAGCCAATGTAGTTTTTTTAGTGCTGTAGTGATGTGGTCTCTTCTGGATAGTTTGAGGAGGAGTCTGGCTGCTGCATTTTGGATGCGTTGTAGTTTCTTCAGGAGGTATTCTGGCATCCCGAGGTAGAGGCTTCTTGACATGGTGAGGGCGATGATTGTTAATGTTTTGTGGGTGAAGGAGAGGAAAGGTAGGATTCTTATTGTTGTCTGAAGGAGGAAGAAGCATTTCTTGATTATTGCGTTTACTTGTGGTTCTAAGGTTAGGGCGTTGTCCATTAGGACTCCCAGAATTTTTACTACCTTAGAAGGTGTGGGCACGGTTCCCATTTCCGTCGGCCAGGGAACGTAGGTGTTAGTCTCTTGGTTTTTGGATATAATAATGACTTCTGTCTTTCCTGGGTTGATTTTCAAGTTGTTGGCGTTCATCCAGTCTAAGACTTCTTTTAGACATTCTATTAGGGTATTGAGTGATCGGCTTGAGTATCTTCGATTTTGTAGATGATTTGAGTGTCGTCTGCATAGTTGTAGCATGTAATTTTGTATGTTTTTGAAGATTCTGATTACCGGAGTCTGGTAGATGTTGAAGTATAGTGGTGATAGTGAGGATCCTTGTGGTACTCCACAGTCGTTCACTCGTGGAGTAGATTTGAAGGGTTTTATCCATACAGTTTCTGTTCTGCTTGCTAGGAACGATTTAATCCAGAGTAGTACCGTGTCCGTTATACCTATATCTTCCAATCTTTTGGTTAGGGTGTCATGGCTTACTGTGTCGAAGGCTGCGGAGAGGTTGAGCAGAATCAGAGCTGAGCTTGTGTTGGAGTCTGCGTTTGTTTTTAGGTCGTCCCAGATGGATAGTAGTGCTGATTCTGTTCCTCTTGCGGGTCTGCAGCCGACTTGTGCTTGGTCTAGCAAGTGCTGTTTTTCTACATGTTCTTGGGTTAATTTGTATGCAGCGGTTTCTAGGCGCTTTGCCGGTTAGGGAATGTTTGAAATCGGTCTAAAGTTGGAGTGGTCTTCCACTTCGCCACTTGTGTTTTTTAAAAGCGGCTTAATATATGCTGATTTGAAGGATCGTGGTACAGTACCTGTTGTGAGGGACAGATTTAAGAGGTTTCTGTGGTATTATGATGGCGTTCCTTGTGCGAGGATTGATTTGTAGATATCAAGGGGGCAGGGATCAATGGGTGATCCCGCTTTCTTGCTGTGTTTTACCAGCTTGACGAATGCCTCCACTGATATTTCGGGGAAGTTTTGGATGTTGTGGCTCCTCTTCAGGTCCGGTTAGTTGAGTGTTAGGGTTGGTTGGTGTGTTTTGTATGAATTTTTGAATGTCGTTGATTTTGTTCTTGAAGTGGTCTGCCAAGTCGTTGCATAGTTTCTCTGAGGGGGTTGGGGTGTTGTCGCAACCTGGTGGGTTTCCCATTTCTTTTATGATGTTGAACATTTCTCTTTGTGTGTTGGTGGCATTGGTGATTCTGTCATCATAATGCCTTCTCTTTGCCTTTTGAATTTCCTTCTTGTACGATTGGATTTGTTTCTGGAACTGGATTTTTTTATCTTGGTTGTATTCTTTCCTCCATTCCAATTCCATCTTCCTGTTGTTATTTTTCATGACGCTTAGTAGTGGGGTGAACCATTTTGCCATTGCTCTTTTTCTTAAGGGGGTAAATGGTTTTACCGGGGCGATGTTTTAGATTGTACCAGCAATCATTTGTGGAGTAGCTCCGCTCCCCCGTCTCTGTCAGCCAGATCTAGTTCTGTAGTTGAGGGTTTGGTCATCTCCAGTTGTTCCATTAGGTTGCTTGCTTTGATGGTTTTCCAGTTTCTTTTTGTGGTGGCTGTGAGCTTGAGTGGCTGGATGCTGACTTGAGTTGGTAGTGTGATCACATATGGGATGATGAGATGGTCGCTCCAAAGTATTTGAATCGGTGTTTTTTTCTTGGCGAAGATTGCATCAAGGGTGTGTCATGTCCTGCATGCTGGATTTAGTGGTGCGTGTACTCAACCGGGGTTCTGATCTAACTTAAGGCTGCGCATACACAGTGTATCGGGGTGCAGGAATGGTTTACAGGGATTTGCACTCAGATTTTCCGTGTTTGACCGAAGTTATGAATTTTCATACGCATGTATTCTGGGTGCCGGCAACAGTTACGGGGGACCCAGCGCAGGATCCTTGAGATGCAGGCCTGCTTGCGGGGGATGCCAAGCACTGCTTGAAGGGTGCGTGTATTTGCGCCCGGCGGAGCACGCAAAGATAGCCCTACTGGCTGTTTTAAAGCTTTGCGTGAGGGCGTTCCTGGTGTGCCTTGCGAATACGGTTACTTTGCACAGTGAATACGCGGGCCGCACATTTTTTATTCTGCACACAGGCTCACGCAGTGTCGTTCACTGCGCGCTGCAATTGCGGGAGAAATGTACTCTTTTTCATGATTCGGGCCCAAGTGTGCAACCTCCATTCTTGATATGGTTAGGTCACTCCGAGAACCGTACAGCTGTGCATTGCACCGCTGCTGAGGCGCTGTTAGCTGTTGCTTTGAGGGTTCTAGGTATGCTTGGCAATAAAGGGGCTTCTGCATAACCGTTTTGTAGTTGCTAGCAAACACTTTCATTGCCATGGCAGCCATGGACGGAGGTGGGGAAAACCTAGACTTTACACACGGGACAATTCCCCAATCATGCAAGTAGCCCTATGTCCCGGTATTGCAGCCCAGAATCAAGGTTAACGTAGACGCTGCTGGCGTACAACCTTTCAGTTATTGCAAGCACAAGGGCTAACTAAGGCTTATCCTGGGCCAGTCCACCTTTAGCCTCTGCTAGCAAGCACAAGGGCTAACTAAGGCTTATCCTGGGCCAGTCCACCTTTAGCCTCTGCTAGCAAGCACAAGGGCTAACTAAGGCTTATCCTGGGCCAGTCCTCCTTTAGCCTCTGCTAGAGACCCACATGGCACGGTTTGGGTTTCAATACGTGGGGGGCAGGGGGCGCGCCCGCACCGCCCTGGCTCTCCCCTGGTGCCAGTGTGCCCGCCTCCCGCCGGCACCAAGAGCTGCCTCTGCTACTGTGGTGTGGTGAGTTCTTTAGCGTGGCGCCGGAGGACACTGGGCTATGTCTGGGTAGCTTAGCCCCAGAGAATGTCACCACGAAAGGAGGCTAGTACGAGTGATGGGCACAGCCAAATGCCACCGATGGCTCCAGGAGGATCAGAGTTCCAGCTGTTGCACCATGTGGAAGTGTCAGAGAGACACTGCTCGGATTGTAGTGGTGCATTGCTTTTCATTGTTCTTTCGGACATGGGGGGACATTGAAATACTGGCCTAGAGTTTGATGGGCTAAAAGGGCTCCCGTGTGCACGCAGGAAGTGATCCTTGCAATCCTGCGAAGGATAAACCACTGCCTTTATGGGAGGGCTGTGGAGCAGCGCTGGGTGTGAATGGTGTTTAGTGATCTCGCAGTAGTGTTTGAGAACCTGCCACAAACACGATGCTTCTGTGATTAAAGTGTTTTTGCTCTGGGTTTACGATGTCCTCATTTGAATATTTGGGTGGATGTTATCTGTTGTCAAGTGGAAAAGAACCACAGACTGTCACAGATCTCTTTTGAGAGCTGGGAATGATTCATGGCAGACGCTTAGAAAGACAATCCCTCTTTTGTGTCTTCAGAGAGTTCCCTTAGAATTGACAGTGTCAAAAAAACCTGCTGCACCTTGGAAGCTTTACACTGTCATTGTTTCTAGCATCAATTAATGGATGCTGGCACTTCTATAGAGAGTGCAATCTGAAGAGAGACGCCTACACTTTACAGGCCCTTTCAAGCCTGTGTATCATGTTCCTGTCTGCTTTGAAACATTATATATATATTTATTTTCTTAAGATGAGCTGTGGGCCAGTTTTTCTCTGGACTGACTGGGTGCAAAGATGTACCGGCCACTACCCTGGTTGTTGTTTCTCAGTGCAGGTATTATTTATTTATTTATTCATTCGTTTGCATTTTTAAAGTGCTCACACAGCCCGCGGGCATCGAGGCGCTGTTACAGGAATTGTATTGAATGTACAATCTGGACCCGGGCGATTGGGGGACATGGAGGGGAGGGGGGGTATTCATGGGTTTGCATAACACCAGAATACATGTTTTCAGGGCTATACTTGGGCATTCTAGCATTTAATTCCGAGAAACTCCCCTGTCTTTTATTTGTGGCTGGGACTTTCAAGAAGCAGTAGGACTCCTGTGTGTGAGGATTGTTCCAGGATCTATCTGTTCTCTATAGATTTAAGACAGCTTAGAGTTTTTCCACATTTTGCCTTTTACACTTGGCCAAAGATTTTATATTTTATTCCAATTTCCTACTGTCAACAGGTGATACAATGTCTTATCTCGGGCACCTGGCCTCCTTTCCTTGGGCTGCCTAGGGAGCGCACTCTGGTATTGAACAGGATGTAAAGGCAAAGAGTGTTTGACAATTCTACCCAAAGACTTTAGCAATCACTGGCCCTTATGCGTATGCAGAAGTGAACAGTATGGCTTAATATTACACTACTATAGCTGGTAGGTCAATTATGTCTCTACATTTGGTGGGCAATAGTTTTCCGAACGCTCCCTGCTTATTCTCAGAATACTGTCCATCCAGATATTGGGTGTTAGACTTCAGGCCTCATCAGGAGTTGGGCAGTGCAGTACAAATGCGGTAGTAATAGCCATGCCGCTGCATTACCACACCGCCCAATCCTGAATTTGGGGGCAGAGGAATCATCTCTGTGCTGGAGGTGAATGTGCCGAATTCGTGCTAATTTTTGGCACAATTACCGAGGCGCAATTACCGCCGCGGTAATTGCACTTAAAATGACCTATTGAGTCCTATGGACTAAAAAAAAGTGGACTTACAGCGCCACCGCCTCTTGTGATCCAGCAGTAATACCGCCGGACCAAGTGGTGGTAACAGTAATTGTGTTGGGTGGTATTTCAGCCTATTAACCGCTGGTATACCGCCCAACTCCTAATGAGGCGATGCCTTAGAAGGACATTGGGAAGATATGTTTGATTCTATGTGACATGACCTGGCGTAGCCTGGCAGGAATACATTCGCTTTCAGTGCATGGAGCAGCTTCTGTGCATCGCTCCACTTGTCTTAAACAGAGCACGCATGTATCATATGGTGATCGAGGTCCGTACCGCACAATAAATATCTGGTTTCGCGACAGGAAACTGACAGGCAGCTTCTTGTTCTATCATTTTAGCTATTACTCATTGATTAGGGTTGAGTTTGTGATTCACCAGTCCATGCTACCAACCTGTAAGAAACCTAAGATCGAGCAATGACGTCCAAATAGAAACGAAACACTGTGAGACAAGGACATTCGGAGGAACTCATTCTCCTATTTGATAACCAAAATATGGAACCTGAAGAACAGGCCACCTAACTTTCAGAATACGACTGCAAACCTAGCTATTCAACTCACAGAGACGAGCATAAAAGCGTGCATCCACACAAACCATATTCTAGGACCAAAGCAAATATGGGACAGTAGGGATTAAAGAACCAACAATAAAACCACCACGCACCCAGAGCCAAACGGAAACCAGCTAACCACCCCCTCCTCTTTTCCACCTCTGCATATCCCTCACTTACTACACATGCCTAAAAAGGGCCAGCAAAACTACACCCCAAAAAAACGTGCAAACCATACAAACACCTACCCACCGGCAACCACGCCACAAAACCAGATAGCTGTAAAATACAACAAACAACCTAGACACTGGACGCTACCCCCGGACACTACAACAAGCCCACTGCACGCAACAAAGCACACGCAGAAAGCTCACACGCACAGATGCCATTTTCTCCTGGTTCTGCAAGCACCAACAGAAGGGCACAACCTCCACATTGTTTCACAGAGCTACGGGAATGCCTGGAGAGCATGCATATGACAGTGGTGCGTGTTATAAATCCTCATAACGTAACATGTGAAATGAGGGAGACTCTGCAGCATAACTGATCAATGGTTTTAATAGTTCAGACTCTCAGATTTACAGTAGATAACACTAGATGGGAATATCTCTAAAAATCATAAACGCAATGGACACCACTACTCCTAATCCTCAATCAATTGCCCCCAACAGGGTTTCCTCCCGCAAGTCGGTTTCACTCTAATTGACCCATCTGTTCCTAGGGCCCAGCAAGTTTAAATCGTTTAATGCCACAGTTATGCCATTTTTATATTGCATTATTTGTATAGTTTTGAGCCTCCCGGAGACCATGGTGCACTTTGAGAACTGAATGCATTTGGATGCTTCTAATCCTGCTTTTAGCCTCAATGGAGAGGGAGCCGTGTGTGTCGGGTCACTGTGCTTTGGGGATTACCTTCGCCATGTCCTCAAAACACAGAAATCGAGGGTAACGATGTCAAGTTGCAGGCTACTAGCCAGACATTAGAAGCTGCTTGGCCCTTCAGTTCCCCACATACACGCAGCACACTATTTCATACTCGCAAACAGTCAATTATCACTAGCCAATGTCTAGTGCACATTTCAAGGCCCTGCAAAAACGAGGTAGCTCATTTCATGAAGAAATCTATGAAAGGTTCATTTTGAAACAGTCCTGGGACATTGATGTAGCGGTCATTACAAATCAAAAAGTCAAGCATGTCCTAGAATTTAATTGCCTTTAATCAAGTGCTTCCCAATTCTGACAGCGTGGCGGCTAGTGGAATAATTAAGCGCAAGCGCCTCTCTGTAGGAATTTGGGGGAACGATCTCATAAGAGCAGATTCACGTGCAGCGGATTCACGTGCAGCTCAGATACTCACTTCAAATCACGACATGTTTGCATCGTTGTCCCGGGAGGATAGCTCAGGGGCAACTTGCTCGCATTGGAAGCAAGACGACACAGAGCAACACAGGTTCGATCCCCGGGTCCGCGCTTAGAAACCTCTGGGTATTAAGCGCGTTATAAATAACCAATTACAATCGTTAAATTAAATGGTGAGCAGTCATCTTGTGACATCGGTGTTCACACCCTTTGACCAGGTGATAAAATCCCCTTATACAATTATTCCACCTGCCTGAAGCTCTTTCTTTGTTTTTGTTATTGCTGATAGTGCAAACCTAGATCGAGAGCAGGGTAACGGTTTACAACAGGAGGGCGCCAGATTTGGGCTTGACATTCTATACAGTAGCGCAGTACTTGTTGATGGAAGGAGGGACTTTTTTTCATCCTTTGTAGTCTATTAACTCAAATGCACCTGTGGGTGCGTGTATTTTTGCAGAAACTAATCACCCAGTTAAAGAGTGGATCATTAAACACAAATCAGACATTCGAACTGATAATAGCAGGGGCTTTTCCCAAAAATAGTATATTGTTGCCGATTTAGGAGTTTGATATTAGAAGCTCTTCTGCTTCGTCAACGAGAGAATGCATATTCAAACTCAGGCGTTGAGAATCCAATTGGAGCTTCGGAGTACGCGTTGTATTCGTCTGTTTTCAGTCCAGCAAAACAGAAAATAGCATTCTGAACCCACAAAAATGATTCGGGCTGCACTAGATTTTGTAGTCTGTAGCGGGCGAGGGAACGATGTAGTTTCAGAAGCAAGGTACACGCTACTTAAAGGGGAGTTAAGAATGTCACAGCCCCCGAGATGGGAGAGGGATTTCAGAAAGACTCCCCGGTTGAAAATAAGCTGAGCCGTAAAAGCAGGATAGGACACCATTGTGGCATGAATTGCCGTTGAGCAGTGCTTAATCTGTGGGGGTGTTTGCCAGGGCTCAGCCCTGGCACTTATTTTTGAGCCTCAGCACTTATAGTCTCAGACTCACTTTAGTCAGTGCATCTAGCAACCACAATGAGCAGGTGCAAGCTGTAGTGAAACCCCAAATATGTTCACGCTGTGGTGAGCAGTGATGGGTGGTGGCAGCAGCGGTGGGGAACAGTCCACCCGCAGTGTCACAGGAGTGCTGGAAAATATGTTGGCCCTGGCACTTATTATTTCACAAATTAAACACTGCTGGGGACTTCCCGGAGTCTATGGTGCCATCTGTGATTTTATTTTAATACTATATTCTAAGTGTTTTAGAGTCCTTTCGTCGGGGGGATTTTAGATCTGCACGCTCAATAAAGGAGCACGGCCATCTACACTTAGCTAGACCTTTTTGAAAAGGTAATGTTAAGTGATTGAGATGAAAATGACATCACGATCAATGGAGTCTGTTTTAAAGGGAACGTGCGCTCAACGTTTTTATTGTCCTGATCGTTCGGGCATGTGTTTTTCAGCATGCTGTCATTGATCGTAAAAAACGTTCCTATGCATCTTACCTTAGTGTTCCTCACTTTTACACATGCGAAAACAACGGGTTGGAATCGGCCATCTTGTGCTAATCTTATCCGTTGGTGCAAATAAGTGTACCCCAGGTAGGCTATTTGAGTGTGACACGATTCTTTAAAGCAGTTAAAAAAGATCCAGAACTCAGCCGTGTTCTAGGAAGAGGTTGACGCACAATGCGAGCGATCTTTCATTCCGCATCAGCGTGTCTTACCGCTTGCACTAAGTCTTTAGCCTCGACCAAGGGTACGGTCTTCTTGATACTCCATAATCCTAGGGCGAGTAAAGGTGGGAAATGTGGGAGCACTGGTCCACTGTAACGTGTCTAAGAGAAGGCATGCACCCCCGATGAAAATGCCCGCACAGCGTCTGTTGGGAAAGATGTTTCGTTTGCTGCTTTCCTCTCATTTTTCTTTACTTTGTTTAGACTCCTGACCTCACCTTTGGAGGCAGGTAGAGCCGTTTGCTTTACTTCTCTTGCTTTGTGCGGATTTCTATGGGAAACTGTTCAGTCCACAAACTCTCAGTGCTGAGAGATTCCATTGTGGATTGCTTGTAATTTTAAAGCTGCACATATCACCTTAAAGGAAAGTGTGGTTAGGGTACTTACTATCCTCGTAACTCTTTCTTTTGTGACGTTTTGGTAACAGTTGCAATATGTCCAGGATCGGGTGGTGGCAGCGGATATTTTTTTACCATGTTTTGAACTTTTTTTATTTGTGCGCTTTTGCTATTACTGAAATAGCTACTAAGAGTGTCTAGTACCCTTAGGATGGCCGTACCATGGCATTTTCACCTGCCCTGATGCCATAATCATCATTCACTTTATTTCGACCCAGATGGATCATAAAAGTTGCATACAAAAATGTACAACATTTTAAAACAGAAAAAAGTAATTGTCGTTTTAGCTGAATACTAAATAACACAATAAGGGTTACAAACAGATAAAATGTTAAGAATGTAAAAAGAACGCTTAAGAGTCCAGAGCCAGTGAATCTTTCAATCTGAGGTTAAGAATTTAGATCTCTTTTTCCAGGCCTGCGACCACAAATTCCCCACGCAGTGACGTGCCGATTCACAATCTCCCGCCAAACAGAAGCGCAGGGCCACTTTAACCGGTCTGATGTAAAATTTCTTAAAAACGTGTCACACCCTCGTGGGACTAAGAGGACACACAAACAGGACTTTTGGGTCAAGACAACTTTATTTTAAACAATTTTCTTCTTTTGTAAAAGGAGACTCGAAGTGAAGGCTTCTTCAGGATCTTTAGGATTTCCTCTATTCCAGTAATAACCCAAGACTTCTCTTCGTTCTTATGTATAAAGTTCGTATGTTTAAGATTTTAGGATTTTTAGTCCAGTACTTTCCATCTTCACAGGATACAGTCTATGTAATTTCAGACTTCTATTCTGCTTGACCTGTATAACCTCTTCTGCTTCGGGAGGTCTTTCACGGTCTGGTTGCCACTGTGCAAAGTTACTTTCCTCCCCCCCATTTCTTGTCATAGGAGTGGATTCAAATTATGGCTCTGGATTCACAACCTTTTAAAAGTGGTATGTGGCTACGTTTGTTACTTTCTTTTATCCCAGCCAAAAGAGTCTTAACAAGAACGTATGCTTAATCCATTCGATCAATGTCATAGGAAACTCCTGCAGAGGAATGATGGGAGTGGCTGAAATATGAGCGACAATATTGACTGTAAACCCTTCAATGAGGTGTAGCACCAGATTCACTTTGTCCGCCGGCAAGAACTGTCTCTCTGTGTTGCTAACTGGCCCCTCCCCTCCCAATTCCTTCAGGTTCGACTCAGCAACACGATGAACAGCTGAGCGGTCCCTGTCAGCATACGTAGCTCGCTAACGCTGACAAACCAAGCCCCTCACCTTCCGGAGGCTCGTCACTTCGCTTCTGCTTCTCTCAGCTGACAAGGGCGTTTCAACATCTGCTTCCTGATTTGACAGCCGGCCTCTCTCAGGTAGGCTTCGCTCTGCTCCTGAAACTCATTCTACTTCAGAGCGGATTTTAAAATAAAGCAAACAATTTCTCTCTTCTTGACAAAACCTTTAACCATCAATAGTCTCAGCGCCACGGCGCAACCTTTGCTAATCATTTAATGTTACGGTGGAGCATATTCTAATACGCCCACTCGTAACGGACATTTTCTTCTTCCTCCGCCGGGCTGGTTCCCTAGCAACCAAAACAAAACATAAAACCTCCATTAGAGAAAAGAACCTAAGGACAGCTGACATAATTGAAGAAGGAAGATCTCCCTGACACTGATAAATTCCGCCCCCTCCTAGCTTAGCCTTTCATTTCCTGTCTAACCTGTAGGTTGTTTCCCCCCGCTTTCCCTTTGGCCATACTTCCTTCACCATACCCAGATACCAATTCATCACATACCCCCCTCCTAGGCCCTTACGCTCGGGAAGGGCATGAGCACGTGACAAAAAGTCAGCTTGGGTCATCAACCGACCCGGTTGATGAACTGTTTGAAAAGAGAAGGGCTGGAGAGAAAGGAACCATCTTAATACTCTTGGATTGGTGTCTTTGTTCCATGTTAGCCAGACCAAAGGTGCATGATCGGTCATTAGGGTAAAATGTCTTCATAACAAGTAATATCTCAGTGCCTCAATAGCCCATTTGACTGCTAGGCATTCCTTTTCAATTGTGGCGTATTGTAGTTCATGTGGAAGTAGCTTTCTACTTATAAACATTATAGGTCTCTCCTCGTCCCCTTGATTTTGAAACAACACTGCTCCAAAACCAGTTCCAGAGGCATCAGTATGTAAGAAAAAGGGAGCTGCATAATCTGGACAGTGAAGAACTGCTTTTTCCGTAAGTGCCTCTTTCAAGGAGTTAAAAGCCTTCTCGGTCATATCATTTCGCCATTCTCGTCTCGAATGAGCTGACTTTTTAAGAAGCTCTGTTAAAGGAGCTGCCAAGGTTGAAAAATGAGGAATAAACCTTCGATAATAACCTATAAAGCCCAGGAATGCTCGGACTTGCCTGGCATTTCTTGGGAAATGTAATCGTTGGATTGCTGACAATTTGTCCTCCTGTGGTCTAATTTCTCCTTGGCCTACAAAATATCTTAGATATTTTGTATGAGAATAGGCTATAAATGTCTTTTTCGGATTAATGTGAAGTCCTGCTTGTTGTAGTGATTTGAAAACAGCTTCCAAGTGAGATAGATGATCATCCCAAGACTGACCGAATACAATGGTGTCATCCAGGTAAGCACCCACATATTGTGCATGACCCTTCATAAGGTGATTCATTAACCTCTGGAAAGTCGCCGGGCTCCATACAGACCGAAAGGTAGGACGGTAAATTGGTATAGTCCAGTGGGTGTGGCAAAAGCTGTTTTCTCTTTATCTGCTGGGTGTTAGAGGTATCTGCCAATATCCTTTTGTTAAGTCTATAGCGGTCAAGAACTTGGCTTTCCCGAGATTATTCAAAAGGTCCTCTATCCTTGGCATAGGATATGCATCAATCTTGGAGACTTCATTTAACCTCCTGAAATCCATACAAAAGCGGGCAAACCCATCCGGTTTTGGAACTAGAACCACTGGGGAACACCAATTACTGTGGGAAGGTTCGATCACTCCCAGATCAAGCATTTCCTTAACCTCTTGATTAATTGCTTGAATCTTGGTTTCTGGGACCGTGTAAGGATGTAACCTAACCGTAACTCCTGGTGGCGTCGATATGTGATGGAAAGCTAAAGCGGTTCTCCCTGAAAGAGACGAAAATATTTTTGTGTAATTATCCACCAAGCCATCTAGCTCAAGTCTTTGTGAAGGAGACAATTCTGCACTTATATTTAAAACCTCTTTTCCAGAACTCTTCTTAGATTGAGGAAAAAGTTCAGCTTGTATTTCATTAGTATTAATTATGGCCCAATATGATCCACCCAATTCTTTAATAAATTCACATGATAGGTTTGTATAGGAACCCTTTTCTCTGGTTGTCGGATTCTATAGGTCACAGGACCCAGTATTTCCTCCACCGTATAAGGACCGCTCCATGCCGCCAGCATCTTATTTTCTGAAGTGGGCAAAAGTACTAACACCTGGTCTCCGACCTTGAAATTTCATAGTCTACTATTTTGATTATAATACTGTTCCTGTCTCACTTGATCTTGATGTAGAATATCCTAAGCTATTGATTGCAGTCTCTCTACTCTCTCCCTCAACTGGTATGCATATTCCGTAAGAGAAATGTCTTGCAAAGGTTGCTCCTCCCATCTTTCTTATAACAGATCCAACAAGGTTCGAACTGGTCTACAGAAGAGGAGTTCAAAGGGAGAAAATCCAGTTGAGGACTGGGGAGTGTTTCGCAGAGTCAATAACATCCAAGGCAACACCCTATCCCAATTCCTCTCTCCCAGAGTAGTGGTTTTCCTTAACACCTGTTTGATGGTCTGGTTATATCTTTCTACAAGGCCATCTGTCTGGGGGTGATAAACCGCTGTTTTTAAATGTTCCATTTTTAAAGCCTCACAAACCTGCTTTAAAATGTTGGACATGAAGTTTGTTCCACAATCTGTTACAATTGCCTTAGGAATGCCTACCTGGCTCATAAATGGGATCAACACATCCCAAATTTGTTGGGTATTGGTTGTTTTCAAGGGGAAAGCCTCTGGATATCGAGTGGCATAATCTACGATTACCAATATATACTTATGACCTCTGCTGGAGGGGTCTAGGGGTCCCACAATGTCGATCCCGATACGATTGAATGGCTCAAGTACTAACGGCATTGGCTGTAAAGGGGCTTTTGAGATATTAGACCTATTTTTCTTCTGACACTCTTTGCACCCTCGGCAAAACCTGGCCACCTGGGCATATACTCTGGGCCAATAGAATCTTGCCAACATTTTCTGAGCTGTTTTTTTGGTCCCTTAATGTCCTTACCCAAGCTGTAGATGGGCTACTTCTAGGACTGCTTTGTAATATTTACTGGGTAGTAATAACTGTCGAATGGGTTCTTCTCTGGGTCCTTTCGTAATCTGATAGTATAAGCCCTTTTCTTGAGTGAAGTGGGTTCCGTCTCCCATTGTTTTCTCCTTGGCAGCCATTCTAGCGTGTTGGAGGAGTGGATCCGACTCCTATGCCATTCTAAAACTGTCTCCTTCTTCGTCCAGTCGACAGCGATTGGCAGGAAATTTCTTTCCCCCATTCCTGCTTCAATTTCCTTTTTCTGCCCTACTCTTTCATTCTCTATTAAGTGGGCTTATTATTTCTTGGTCATAAAATGGGGCGCTTTCTAACCAGCTCTTCTCCACACTTTTTATAAGTTGGGAAAAATTAGGTACATCAGAACCCACTAATAGTGGTTCGGGTAATACCGGTATCGCCGCAGCTCTTATCCCTATTTGTTCCCCGGGCTACTTTTATCTGAATTTCTTTCATTGGATAACTTTTTACATCCCCATGCACACATCGAATGGGTATCTTTTTGTTAGGGTCAATCATTCCACCTACCAGTTCTGTGGTGACTGCTGTCAATCATGGCTCTGGTGGGTTTGCCATCGACTTCAGCGTCACATGTATATAGATACGGGGACTTAATTATCTGGTCATGGTTATTAACTTCTTTTGAGACTTCGAAAGTTCCTACGTCCATGGGCTCAGGCTTGATCTTCTTGGGACACAGCCTGGCCAGGTTGCCCCACTCACCACATTCAAAACATAGTGGTCCTCTCGTGGCTATTGTTGGTTGCCTAAGAGTGGGTGGGCTTTCACTAGTAGGACGCGTTCTGGTGTTTTCCCATTTGGGGCTTGTGACCATAGAGTTCGGCCACCTCTGGTTGTTTATCGGTCTTCCTGTGGCTGAAGATGGACCAGCGTTGTTTCTTGGGGTACCAGTATAGCTTAACAAATGACTTTAACCGGCCTTCTGATAAGCAGATGCTATATTGACTGCTTCTATCAACGTGGGCTGGTGATGTTGCCAAACCCAGCGTTGTATGGGTTAGGGAAGTGCTTCTATGAACTGTTCAAGTATAATTTTCTCTGCCAGTTCTTGAGTAGTTGTTGTAACAGTTTGTAACCACTTATCACCCATTTCTTTCACCCGATAGTATAGTTGACGGGGTGTTTCATCAGCGTGTAGCTTGATTTCCCTAAATTTTAACCTATATGCTTCTTCATCATGGCCAAGTTTTTCAAGCACTACCCTCTTCATATCACTGTAACTTGCCCCTCCTGTAGGGTTAGCCGCTTGATGGGCGCTCTCCATTTCCCCCGCCATTAAAGGTGCTATGTAGTGGCACCACCTTTCTGGAGGCCATTGAGCATTCCTGGCAACGCGCTCAGAATTAACAAAGAAATGAGCAGGGCCCTCGTCTGAAGCATATTTCTGTAGAACAGAGGTGGGCACTTGTGGGCGGTTCCTTAAATTGGTAGCCTCTAATAATTGGGCTTGTTGGACTTGCAGAGCCTATTGAAAAGCCTGACGATCTACCTGAGCCTGTTGGCTTTGCAGTTGCAACGCTTGCTGTAAAAGGTGTTGTCCTTCACTCAATGTTTTAATTAAAACCTCCATGGTGTTCGCTCCTATCCCAGCGCTGCCACTAAATGTCACTTAATGTCACACCCTTGTGGCAATAAGAGGACACACAAACAGGACTTTTGGGTCAAGACAACTTTATTTTAAACTATTTTCTTCTTTTGTAAAAGGAGACTCGAAGTGAAGGCTTCTTCAGGACCTATAGTTTCGAGGGGATTGGGTCCTCCGACGTATTCCATATCTATGACAGGTAATCACCACAGCTGTGCTGCTTCGGAAACTTTTTTCAGCGTCTGCGTCGATGACGTCGATGCGCCGTCGTCGAGGACCTCCTCCGACGTCATCCGATGTGATAAGTAGGACGCACGACGCCCGTAGCCTCAGTTCCGTTTTTTCGGCGAACGTGTTGCTTCGTGAATCTCGGTTAACGCCTCGACTCTTTGGAGTTCTGTTCTTCTCGGTTCTTCGAACCTGTTCATTTTTGTGAGAATCTCCTTCGTGTGAAGATGTCTTCTACTTCATCTTCGACCCCGCGTCCGGGCTTCAAGAAGTGCGGGGACTGTGGGTCCAAGATGTCGGTGATGGACTCGCACGACGCCTGCCTCTGGTGCCTCGGGGAGGCCCACGACACGAATGACTGTATCAACTGCCAGTCGCTCACGTCCAAAGCCTTACGTGAACGTAAGAAGAAGTTGTCGGTAGGTCGGGTGTCCAAGCCCCGGAAGTAGAAGTCTGCGGGGCTTTCGGTGGATGATTCGAGAGGAGACTCTCCGCGTCATTGTCGGAAGTCTCGTGGGTCTCCTTCTAGGAGTCGGTCTCGACACTCCTCGGCCTCTTCGAGCCATTCTCCGAAGCGCCGACAGCGGTCGTCTTCCAGGTCCTCTTCTGAGGACTCTGCCCGGCACGTCGCTTACCCCACCAGCCGTGCGATGCCGGAGGAATGGGCTTCCTTCGGGAAGAAAATGCTGGCAATTCTCGAGTTGCAGAGTTGCAGGGTACTAAGCCATCCGCGCCCCCGAGTGGGGTCGGTCGTGAGAGGTTGAGAGACACCGCTCGCAAGAGTGGTCGGCACGAGTCACGGGAGAGGTCCCGTTCAGACAATGGGACTTGTTCTCGACGTACCCGTTCCAGGTCCCGGTCCTCGACGCGTTCGAGACCGTGTGCACCTGTGATGTCTTTGAGGAAGACATCGACGTCTGAGGCGTCGAGGGCGTCGACAGGCTCTCTCGAGGCTCCGGCTCCGAGGAAGTCATCGAAGCCGTCGACGCTCAGGTCGTCGAAGGACACGCTCGGAGCTCTGGCTTCGAGGACTGTGTCGACGCTGTCGATGCTGGCGGCGCTGCATCTGACGTCGACGCCGATTTACTCGACGTCGACGCCAATCCTCTCGGCGCCGATGCCTGTTCTCTCGACGCCGGCGCCGATTCACTCGACGCCTTTCGAGGCCGGGGTGTCGGGGGTACCCCGTGGCACGGGGGAACCCCCTAGGAAGGCTCTGGTTAAGAGCAAGCACTGTCGGGTGCCTTATTTTCGCCACTTGGAAATATTTTGGAGGTGGATGAGGATTCTGATGGCCTGGTTCCTAGTCAGGTTCCAGATGAAATTTTCTCGGCCATAGTCAGTTTGACGATTTGAGGCAGTCACTGCATGATGCCAGTGGACTGGACACCTCTCCGGAGGTGGAGTTTTGTAGGCCTGAGGCTGGCTCTCATGCCGATTCCTCGTACCGGCGCCTTATGGCTAGGGTTTCCGAGTATTTTGGGTTGGTCTGCTCCCCCAGGGGAGTTTGTGCAGGATGATCTCACGGACATCCTTGATGTTGGTCCCCCAACTGACCCGGTACTGCCGTTTCATATGGCTCTACAGAGAAGGGTGGCGGCGGCTTGGACTGCTCCGGAGAGTCTCCCGGCAGTGGGCAGGTCCTTGTCGCGAAAATACCATCCAGCCAGTAGCGACCCCTGCTACTTGACCAGGCACCCCACTCCGGAGAGTTTGGTGGTGCAGGCGGCCATGGCCCCGGCAAAGCAGGCGTCGTACACTACCATCCCTCCTGATAGGGACGACAAACGTTTTGATGGCTGGGCGCGAAGTAAGTGTTTTCTACTGGTGGTATGGTGCTTCAGGCGGCCAACTCCATTTGTGCCTTGTCTCGTTTCACACACACTCTGTGGAACAGTGTTGGTTTAGCGGCTGAACATATTCCCGAAGGGGACGAACGGGATGGTTTCCTTGCTATGGTCCAGGATGGTAAGGATGCCATGTGTGAGTCCGTTCAGTCGGGTTTGGACATGGCTGAATGCGTCAGCAGGTCCATGGCGACGAGCACCTTGATACGCAGGTTTGCGTGGTTGCGGAAGTCGGGGTCTGCTCCTGATGTGCAGTCCTGGCTCCTCAACATGCCCTTTGACGGTGAACACCTTTTTGGCAGCAAGGCTGACGAGAGCCTTGAGAGGTTGCAGACCTCAAAAGCTGCAGCGAAGTCGTTGGGCGCTGCAGTTCGCCAACCTCCGCCTTTTCGTCCTAGGGGACAGCAATGGAGGGGTGGTTCCTTTCGCTATTACTCGTCCTTCAGTAAAGCGAGAGGAGCTGGCAGTCAAAGAGGCCAACGCAGGGGTACCAGAGGTGGACGACAGGGTACCCGTGGTGCCAAGGCCGCTCAGGCAGTTGCCTCTTTGCCCTCAGGTAACGCCGCAGCCGCTACCACTCAGTCATGAGGCCATGTCCCATGGTTCGCCGGTTGGGGGAAGGCTGGCGCAGCATCTTGTAGAGTGGCGTGCCATTACTTCAGATGTGTGGGTTCTGGAGATCATAACCCACGGCTACTGTCTTCCTTTTCGGCACAGGCCTCGCGACAATCCACTGGGGAACCTCTCTTTGCAGAGTCCGGATCCGCTCCTTGCGCAGGAAATTCAAGCCCTGCTGGAGAAAGGCGCCATAGAACTGGTGCCTGTAGCGGAGAGGAACAAGGGATGGTATTCCCCTTATTTTTTGATTTCGAAGAAAGACGGGGGATTGAGACCCATCATGGACTTGCGCGGTTTGAACAAACTCCTCAGGAAGGACAAGTTCAAGATGGTTACTCTCTCTGAAGTCCTCCAGGCCCTTCAGCTTCAGGACTGGTTGGTGTCTCTCGACCTCAAGGATGCTTACTTCCATGTGCCGATCCATCCCAAGCACAAGAAGTACCTGAGGTTCGCGGTTGGCGACTCGCACGTTCAGTTTCGGGTCCTGCCGTTCGGATTGACCTCCGCCCCGAGGGTTTTCACCAAGCTCATGGTGGTGGTGGCAGCGCATCTCAGGCAAGGGGGGATTCACGTCTACCCCTACCTGGACGATTGGTTGATAAGGGGGAGCTCTCCCCGAGCAAGTCCTGGATCATCTGTCCGTCACCTGCCACTCCCTTCACAGGCTGGGCTTCTCCCTCAATTTAACGAAGTCCCATTTGACGCCAACACAGCGGCTCCAGTTCATCGGAGCAGTGCTCGACACTTCCCTGGGGCAGTGTTTTCCTCCCCAGGTGAGGGCTCTTCACATTCAGCAGATGGTGCACAAGTTTCAGCATGCCCAGACGCTCCCAGCATTCGAGTTCTTGAGGTTGCTCGGCCTCATGGCATCCTGCATTCTTCTGGTGCCAGAGGCTCGCCTGCGGATGAGATCTTTGCAGTGGGCACTCAAGATGCAATGGTCGCAGTCCTCCGGCAGGATGTCGGACCCGGTTCAGGTGCCGCCCTCGGTCGCCCGGGACCTTCTGTGGTGGGCCGTCGAAGGCAACTTGATGAAGGGGGCTCCATTTTGGCTTCCCTGACCGGAGGTGACGATCGTGACGGATGCATCCCTCACGGGATGGGGAGCTCATGCCAACGGGCTGACAGTCAGCGTTCGTTGGTCTCCGTCAGAGTCCAGACTCCATATCAATCTGTTGGAGCTGAGGGCCGTCAGGCTAGCCCTGAAGGCTTTTCTGCCGACTGTGCGAGGAAAGAATGTCCTGATCCTGACGGACAACACAGTGGCCATGCACTACCTCGACAAAAAGGGGGGGGGGGCAGGGTCACATCCTCTGTGCAGGGAGGCGATGCAGCTCGAGTTCTGGGCCATCCAGCAGGAAGTTTCGATCTCGGCAGTTCATCTGGCCGGAGACGAAAACGTGACGGCGGACGCTCTGAGCAGGCAGAGCACGATCTCTCACGAGTGGGAGTTGGCTCAGGAGATTCTCCTGGAGATCTTTGCTCTTTGGGGGACCCCTCAGGTGGATCCCTTCGCCTCCAGTGTCAACCGGAAGTGCGAGAGGTTCTGCTTGCGGGAATTTCCTCCAAAAGGAGCCTTAGGAGACACGTTCGTGGTGGAATGGTCATTCCCGCTGCTGTACGCGTTTCCTCCAGTCCCCGTCATCCCGCAAGGGCTGCGGAGGTTACGGAAGTTCGGTTCCTGGATGATCCTCATTGCTCCGGCGTGGGCTCGGAGGACGTGGTACCCCCCGGACCTTCTCGACTTGTCCATCTGCCCTCCACGTCGTCTTCCCTACCGAGACGATCTGCTCTCACGGGAGGGGGGTCAGGTTCTCCATCCAGAGGTCAGATCCCTCAACCTTCACGCTTGGCTTCTGAAAGGTTGAGGTATAAGGATTGGGACCTCCCTGAAGACGTGATGGAGGTGTTGCTCTCGGCCCGAAGGCCAGCAACAAAGTCTCTGTACCGTTGCCGTTGGCGTAAGTTCTGCGACTGGTGCAGAGTTCAGAATGTGGATCCTTTTGCATGTGACATCCCCATGGTTCTGTCCTTTTTACTTTCTTTGGCCCACAGGGGCTTGCAAGTGGGTACCATTAAAGGTTACCTGGCGGCGCTGTCCATCTTTAAGCGCTCGTCTGAAGAGTGTTCCTACTTTAAAATCCCTTTCATTTCACAGTTTCTGAAAGGGCTCACTAATGTGTTCCCTCCGTCACCTTTCCTGGTGCCCGGTTGGGATTTAAACCTTGTTCTTAAGTTTCTTATGGGTGCACCGTTTGAGCCTTTGCATTCTTGCCCTTTGAGGCTGTTGACTCTGAAAACCGTGTTTCTGGTTGCGGTTACTTCCGCTCGCAGAGTGAGTGAGTTACAGGCACTTTCAGTTAAGCCACCCTTCACTGTATTTCATAAGGACAGGGTTGTCCTTTGAGTTCGTCCTTCTTTTCTTCCGAAAGTGGTTTCGGAATTTCATTTGGCCCAGAAGGTTGTTCTTCCGGCATTCTATCCTCCTCCGCATCCTGGTAAGGAAGAGGAGAGGCTCCATAGGCTTGATCCTAGGAGAGCTTTAAGCTTTTATGTTTCACGCATGTCCCGGGTCAGAGTGGACGATCAACTCTTTATTGGTTACGCTGGAAAGCGTTTGGGTCAGGCTGTGACGAAACAGACTTTGTCTCGCTGGATTAGTTTGGCCATCTCGGAGTGTTACCGCTTGGCGGGTAAGGACCCGCCGGCTGGCTTGCGGGCCCATTCTACCAGGGGTATGGCTGCATCTACTGCCCTGCAGAGGGGTGTTCCTATTCGCAACATCTGTGATGCAGCCACCTGGGCTTCTGTACATACATTTGTACGTCACTATTCCCTCGATTCCATCAGGGGACAGGATCTGGCCTTTGGCAAGGCGGTCCTTTGCTCTGCTATTTGATTGGCAGTTTTAAATTTTGATTCTAAATTCTTTCCCTCCTCCTTGATCTGGTACTGCTTTGGGAGTCTGTCCTAGATATGGAATACGTCGGAGGACCCAATCCCCTCGAAGAACAAGTTACTTTCTTATCTGGTAACGTTCTTTCGATGGGATGGTCCGACGACGTATTCCATATCGCTCCCTCCCTGCCTTCCCCTCTGCAGAATTTCTTTTGCGATTGCAGCTTACGTTCCGCAAGGCTTTGTGTCTGACAGGCAGTTGACTGATGTCACACGTTCTGGGGGGGAAAAAACTACAACTGAGGCTTCGGGCGTCGTGCGTCCTACTTATCACATCGGATGACGTCGGACGTCGGAGGAGGTCCTCGACGAAGGCGCATCGACGTCATCGACGCAGGACGCAGAAAATGTTTTCCAAAGCAGCACAGCTGTGGTGATTACCTGTCATAGATATGGAATACGTCGTCGGACCATCCCATCGAAAGAACGTTACCAGGTAAGAAAGTAACTTGTTCATTTCTTCTATTCCAGTAATAACCCAAGACTTCTCTTCGTTCTTATGTATAAAGTTCGTATGTTTAAGATTTTAAGATTTTTAGTCCAGTAGTTTCCATCTTCACAGGATACAGTCCATGTAATTTAAGACTTCTATTCTGCTTGACCTGTATAACCTCTTCTGCTTCGGGAAGTCTTTCACGTTCTGGTTGCCACTGTGCAAAGTTACTTTCCTCCCCCCCATTTCTTGTCATAGGAGTGGATTCAAATTATGGCTCTGGATTCACAACCTTTTCATAGTGGTACGTGGCTATGTTTGTTACTTTCTTTTATCCCAGCCAAAAGAGTCTTAACAAGAACGTATGCTTAATCCATTCGATCAATGTCATAGGAAACTCCTGCAGAGGAATGATGGGAGTGGCTGAAATATGAGTGACAGTACTGACTGTAAGCCCTTCATTGAGGTGAAGCACCAGATTCACTTTGTCTGCCGGCAAGAACTGTCTCTCTGTGTTGCTAACTGGCCCCTCCCCTCTCGATTCCTTCAGGTCCGACTCAGCAACACGATGAAAAGCTGAGCGGTCCCTGCCAGCATACGTAGCTCGCTAACGCTGACAAACCAAGCCCCTCACCTTCCGGAGGCTCGTCACTTCGCTTCTGCTTCTCTCGGCTGACGAGGGCATTTCAACGTCTGCTTCCCGCCGGCCTCTCTCAGGCAGGCTTCGCACCGCTCCTGAAACTCATTCTACCTCGGAGCGGATTTTAAAATAAAGCAAACAATTTCTCTCTTCTTGACAAAACCTTTAACCATCAACAGTCTCAGCGCAACGGCGCAACCTTTGCTAATCCTTTAATGTTACGGTGGAGCATATTCTAATACGCCCACTCGTAACGGACATTTTCTTCTTCCTCCGCCGGGCTGGTTCCCTAGCAAGCAAAACAAAACATAAAACCTCCATTAGAGAAAAGAACCTAAGAACAGCTGACATAATTGAAGAAGGAAGATCTCCATGACACTGATACGTTCTGTCCCCTCCTAGCTTAGCCTTTCATTTCCTGGTTAACCTGTAGGTTGTTTCCACCAGCTTTTCCTTTGGCCATACTTCCTTCACCATACCCAGATATCAATTCATCACAAGGCGGTATCAAACATTTTCTCCTGATATAAGCGTATGCTGGACCAAACAAAATCAAGTGCACAGTACTTTCTTCTTTGTTAGGGCAGAAGGGACAAACTGCAGGATTACTCGGGTTCCAGTTGTGCTTTAACCTGGCTAAAGATATCAAAGCGCAACTTCATAGATAGAACCTTCATTCATTTTACTGGCATTCTATCTAGATAACGTTCAAAGCCAGGGGCAGCTTCCCAAGAAAGCTAGGGGACTAAATTGGCTGAGCACACAAGTTCCGCTCGAGATTCTCTCTCCCACCTATCTGCATTAACCTTTTTAAATAGCACTTTGTAATTTTCTGGGATCGATTCAGGCTGCAACCAGTATCCCTCCATTCGCATAGCAATCAAGTTCTTTCTCATGGCCAAAAACCATGGTAAATCGGGCCCTCTCGAATGGGTTAGAACATCCCCAACAGCATTTCTATGGTAATCCAGATTACCATTTGACCACAGTCTAGCCCATAGAAATGCCGGCCGCTTTAAACCCAATTCCCATAAAACCGGGATATTGTGGGGATTGGCGGGCTGCCCTAGGACTGATTTGAGAAATGTCTGCTCTGCAACCTGCCTCGTGCCTAAATTAGCCGTGCCCCAGAGTTTGGCCGATAAAGGGTAGCCAGCCAAGCCTGGCTAATGTAAATGTGTAAATTAACACTGACTGGACCCGTCCCGTGGGCCTGGATGGAAAGAATGCCTCAGGAATGCTGCCCTTTGCTAAATTCCGACTACTGCTCTTCTCTACTTCAACATAATGACACAAGCACATAGAATTACCAGACTTGGAAGACTGGAGAACATTCTCCCGGAGTTGATCTGAGTGCGCTGCCTTCTTTGCTTTGAGTAGCTTATGATATAGGGCCTGGCATCAGTCAGGGCCAACAGGCCCAGCTCCCCAAGACCCTTTGCATGCTCAATCAAAACCTTTTTGGCAGCATGGCACTCGACGTCGTACCATGGGGTAGTACAAGAAGCTCGTCTGATGGAAGCAACCGAGGCCTGCTCAAGCATTTTCCTAGAGAACTCACAATCCCTTCATGCGCTTGGAGGCGATGATCACAATTGTTACCCACACTGCAGCACAAAAGCTCAAATAGGCAAAATACTTGCACACATACCTGGTAGTTTGGTCTCTTAATCTAATGAATGCCACTTCATAACACATCTAGCATCACCCCTTGGCTCAATAGGAGTAGTTTTATGGACACGGACCTCTCCCCTTATGCCAAAGAATGACCTTTCTACAGAGGCTACAAAGGGACTATGGTGGCTTTCCGCCCTCTAACACGCAGAAGTCCTGTAAATGCCCCGAAGATTCCACTTTCACCAAAATATGATCCTTCAGGCTATCATTGGGATGCGTGCCGTATGTTTTACTCGCAGGCCGATCACTTGGAAATCTACCATTGCATGCCCTAAGGCCCAGCAACAAAAACACTCTTGCTACTTCCTTGATGAATCTGTAGTTCCTCTTGGGACACTCCGCCAACAGGACCCCCATCTTGCATCCTCCACACCCATTATCCCTGCCATGATATCAAGCGCTTTGAATTGGAGATTTAAGTCAACCATAAATAATGATTTTTATCAAACCAGTGTGACTTTCCCTCCATTTGATTACTCTTTCCTCCAATAACCACAACGAACAGTTACTTGCAGTGATATCGTGGTGATCATACAGGTTACTAAGCAAAAGGTTAGACCCATCGAGACAGCGTATCTGAATTTCAATATAATCACCAACGACAATGGGAGACGTACATATTGTCGAACAATTCAATATTAACCCACAAGTTCAATCCACCACTCGGGTGCCTTTTTTTCCCCATGTGTAGCTGGCACATTAAATGATGCAAAAGGCTCCACTTCCCGCTTCCGCTCCTTTCAACTACTCGCTCCTTTCTATTGGAACCGCCTACCCCTCCCCATCCGCTCTGTTCCCTGCTACCCTTCATTCCGCACTTCTCTAAAATCTTATCTCTTCCATTCTCCCCTAACACCTTTTGCTTCCTCTATTACTTCTGATTCTACCTCTACCCACACCTCCTACTCTCTCTCTCACTTTGTCCCTCTCCTATCACAGTTAACCTTACCAATAATGTAAACTGTTCTTTGTACTGTTTTCTGGTTTCGATTCAATTGTTATGCAGCTTCTTGTATTTTGCTTGTTCCTCTTGTAAAGCGCTTTGGCGTAAAGTGCTATATACATTATAATAAATACAAGTGTCATGAGCCGCCAATAGCCATGTCTCCTGCGAGGCTATGATATCATGTGCGTACACTAGGTCCAGCTACGCAGGACCTTCCATGTGCTTCTGGATGCCTGCTATGTTCCACGACATCACACGCGTAGATTCCAGTGGTATAGACTAGGGAGAGGGGCTAGGGATGATGACGCAAGATTAAAATCACAAACTGAATCATGCAGCGATGTTGCACCAAAGAGATATTCCCCGTGCCATTGCTTGTTCCAGTTCGGGAATCTAAGACCCCACGTGCGGTCTCCCTGGGTCTACCTACTTCATTATAGACACTTGCACCTAGGATCGACAAACTAAGCCTTTCAAAGGGTTGATTGACAGTAGGATTACACTTCAATGGGGTAAATTTAAGGCCCATTGAGTCAACATCATCATAGATCTTTGTTGTTTGTTTATGGCAGACTGTTAGCCGAAAACCCAGTTTGTACAACATTCTAGAACACATATATAATAAGGAAGTCACCACAGGAGACGCAAACTCGATTAGAAGCCAATTCGTGGGACTAAACCAGCTCGGATGTTCAACACGCAGTATATCGGCACTGGTAATGGCCGCAAGACCCAAAATCTGTTTCTGCAAAGCTAACAGGAAGGATCTGTTTAGAAACGGGCTCCCTGCTTTAAGACCAATTTCCTCGACTTTTACTAAATTCCCTAGATTTAAGTCATTGCCTTGTTCACAATAAGGGAGATTCCAGTAAGTAGATGGTAAAGGCAGATTAGAGCAGGGAATTAAGGGCATCCATGCTTCCATTGACTGCATTGAGTCAAGTAGCGCGATGGAAAGATCTTGGAACGGTCTTGAGGTACACATGGCAAATGCCCAAGATTTTCTGCCTGCCTCTCATTATTTGACTCAGTGTCCACTAGCACTGGCATAGATGATAAAACAGGGGCAGATAAAGGGCGTAGCCAGGAGTGAATAGGCCCACGGGGCCACGTAAAGCTACCTGCCTGATGGTACTGCCCCCTCCCCCTGGTCTCTGGTAACCAGCGTACAACCAGAAGTGCGGGTATATGGCCCAGGGGCATCTTCGGCTGGTAAAGCGAGGGGTTTCCTCGCTTACACCGGCACTTTAAGTGTGAGTTTTGGTTTTTGCGCACCGTAGGAGGGCTGTTCATCATTGACAATTGAGTCTGTAAAGCAGCCAATGCGTGCTCTCCAGATTCCGCAATTACTGTCACCGAGTCCGGCACTATAATATTCCATCCATCAATAGGAGGAATCTCTGTGTTGGACAATGGTACAGGGGAAAGCTGACACGATGAGCCCTGGTTCGTCGGAATGACGTCCTGCTGGTCCATGATCACAGGAGCCTCAGATGGCGATGGTTGAGCATCGCACCTCTCGGATGCCCCTGCTGCAGTCTGGATAGGATCAGTGCTGCATTCCAATATGACATCCACTAGCCTTGCCAACATTCTTTCCATCTCACATTGATCCCCAGCCAGGTCAGTACATAGCAACAAGAGAGCATCTAGTTTAGACATGAGGACATTTAACGTCGATACTCAAAAAGTATTACCACCAGACAAGTGCACCGATGATCTGGTATATCGAGAGCTTTCGGCTTCAATGACATAGTCTACCTCACTCCCACTATACATTTCTTCTGGGGAGGGGTGCAATCTTTCGAAATTGGGACTGGCAGATAGGTTCGTGCTGATGATGATGTCTCAGGAGGATAGCTGAGCGGCAATGTGCTCGCCCTGGAAGCAAGACGACACAGAGCACCACAGGTTTGAATCCCCAAGTCCGTGCTTAGAAACTTCTTGGTATTAAGCGCGTTATTAATAACCTATCAAATCATATCATATCATGGTCAATAACGATTGTTCCTTGTATATTTTCTGTAGTGTGCGGAACAAATTTAAAAGGGATTCATTATCGTCGTTGAGTGGAGGAATAAAAGGGCTACTTATCCCCACATTGGAAGCACCCGCCGTGGGTGATTGATCGGTAGCTGGCACAGCCTCAGCCTGTGTTGCTGCAGGTCCAGAAAACAACATTGATCTTGGATTGCCCATCCAGTTGTGCCCACTTTGCCTTTTTGGTGCGCAGGGATTTTTGGGTAATGACAGACAGTGTAGAGGGGCTACACGGGGGTGGTTCCCCTTGCGAGGTATCCCACTCCTTTCGCGGACTTCATGGCAAGAATGTTCATTGGAAAGAAAGGAGCGAGGTTAAAAAAATCCCTATGTACAACTCCAATGGGGTCTATGTAACAGGGCCCATTAAATGAGGGCTGAAACATTCCCTTGCTCCAGGCCCATTTCTGGACCCAACGGAGTGTCTTTAAAACTCAAATTAGCCCTGTACGAACCCCCCACCCTGGCTGTCCGTGACCTGCAGGGTGAGGTAAGCACTCGCTGCTGTTGCTTGCTACGGGTGGGAGGGGAGCGGGGTAGCATAATATCCAGCCGGGTTAACGAGCAGCCTAAAGTCAAAGACAAACCTTGGGAGTTCGGCCGGTGGGAAGGCGCTCAAGCCAGCTCCGGCCCGATCAGGCTCAGACAGGTGTCAGCACCAGGACAAACTCAAAACAAGCTCTGGCAACGGGTCCAGCTCCGACTCAAGACAGCAGTCCGTATTGTATTACTTTTATAGTACTTTCTGTTACGGATGGCGTGTCGTTACCAGCAGATCTCTTCCGCGACTGTGCCTGCCCGCTAAGCTGTCGAAGAAGCTAGAAGAGAGGAGCTAGCAACATGTCTGCTGTGCGGCTGTCAAGCCACACAACAGCGAATCTGATGCCGCTTCCGACAGACGTTCTCACACTGAAAGGCCATATTGTTCTTTGGCCTTCCTCCTGGCCGCTCGGGTCTGGAATTGCCATATATGGTAAGCCCTTTCCCGGGAAAAGCTGCTGCTTTCTTGGGAAAAGTTGCAGTCTGTGTGTAAGTCCGGATGTGGGGGCTGGGTCCACGTCCACGTGCCTAAATATCTGTTGCTGGCCAGACGTTGTGACCAATGGCTATCAATGGTTGGATAGCCTCTACTAGTTTAATGGTGCAGATCCTTGCCTTTGGTGGACCCGCCAAATCTTGGCTAAAGGGGAACTCCTGCAGCCATTTGATGGATCATCGTTGAAGCCAAGACCCCAACAAAGAAGTGCAGCCGCTGACGACCCTTTCAACTGACCAACATCCGCTCCATTGAAGTGCCGGTTAATCCCTCCAAATTTGCCTGATCGCATTAAGACCCTCGTCGGTGCTTCGATACCTGGACCGGTGGGAACAACCAGTTCCAACCCCTGGTCGAGGATCCATGCCTCCTGACCCAAACGGTGAACTTCTGAGGAGCAGGTGAGTGTTCCCCCCATGAGCGACCCCATTTGAGTGATTTTTGGGGTTTATTTGCTCCCCCGGTCCCCGCTTTGCCCCGTGCTTTCCCGGCCTCCCCTTCCTGGTTTCTCCCTCGCTCGCCTCCCAGCCCGCCCCCCACCCCTGATTGGATACCGGCAACGGTCGCCTGGGTCTAGCGACCCGTTCTGTGTACCCACTCCTCTTTCACTTCTGAGGAGCAGGTGAGTGTTCCCCCCCATGAGCGACCCCATTTGAGTGATTTTTGGGGATTATTTGCTCCCCGGGCCCTGCGTTGCCCCGTGCTTTCCCGGCCTCCCCTTCCTGGTTTCTCCCTCGCTCGCCCGCCTCCCAGCCCGCCCCTGCCCCTGATTGGATACCGGCAACGGTCGCCTGGGTCTAGCGACCCGTTCTGTGCACCCACTCCTCTTTCACTTCTGAGGAGCAGGTGAGCGTTCCCCCCCATGAGCGACCCCATTTGAGTGATTTTTGGGGTTTATTTGCTCCCCCGGGCCCCGCGTTGCCCCGTGCTTTCCCGGCCTCCCCTTCCTGGTTTCTCCCTCGCTTCCTGGTTTCTCCCTCGCTTGCCCGCCTCCCAGCCCGCCCCCCCACCCCTGATTGGATACCGCCAACGGTCGCCTGGGTCTAGCGACCCGTTCTGTGCACCCACTCCTCTTTCACTTCTGAGGAGCAGGTGAGTGTTCCCCCCCATGAGCGACCCCATTTGAGTGATTTTTGGGGTTTATTTGCTCCCCCGGGCCCCGCGTTGCCCCGTACTTTCCCGGCCTCCCCTTCCTGGTTTCTCCCTCGCTCGCCCGCCTCCCAGCCCGCCCCCCACCCCTGATTGGATACCGGCAACGGTCGCCTGGGTCTAGCGACCCGTTCTGTGCACCCACTCCTCTTTCACTTCTGAGGAGCAGGTGAGTGTTCCCCCCCATGAGCGACCCCATTTGAGTGATTTTTGGGGTTTATTTGCTCCCCCGGGCCCCGCGTTGCCCCGTGCTTTCCCGGCCTCCCCTGCCTGGTTTCTCCCTCTCTCTCCCGCCTCCCAGCCCGCCCCCCATCCCTGATTGGATACCGGCAACGGTCGCCTGGGTCTAGCGACCCGTTCTGTGCACCCACTCCTCTTTCACTTCTGAGGAGCAGGTGAATGTTCCCCCCCATGAGCGACCCCATTTGAGTGATTTTTGGGGTTTATTTGCTCCCCCGGGCCCCGCGTTGCCCCATGCTTTCCCGGCCTCCCCTTCCTGGTTTCTCCCTCGCTCGCCCGCCTCCCAGCCCGCCCCCCACCCCGGATTGGATACCGGCAACGGTCGCCTGGGTCTAGCGACCCGTTCTGTGCACCCACTCCTCTTTCACTTCTGAGGAGCAGGTGAGTGTTCCCCCCCATGAGCGACCCCATTTGAGTGATTTCTGGGGTTTATTTGCTCCCCCGGGCCCTGCGTTGCCCCGTGCTTTCCCGGCCTCCCCTTCCTGGTTTCTCCCTCGCTCGCCCGCCCCACGCCCATCAAGGTCCCGCTCCCGCCTCCCGACCCGCCCATCCCCTCCCTTCATCACTGGTCCTCCCAGGGCAGCCCTCTGCCCGGCAGCCCCAGCGGCTAAGGGCCCCGAGGCCAAGGGCGGCTCCAACAGAGGCGGCTCCAGAAAGTGTCTGCAGGTGTCCGCAGGGGACGCCAAGGAAGCCAGCAACCAACAGACACCAACAAAAACCGTGAGTGTGGCATGGGTGGGGAGTAGAGCAATCACTCTACTCCAGAAAGTTCCTGCCACTCTAATTTACCTATCAATGGCCTAGACTGCTACAGACCTGCACCATGCATTATTAGAGAGATGTGACCACCAGCCCAAACCTATTAATGGCGGGACAGCAAACACTGCCTGCAGTATAACGCTAACCATACCACAAGTGAACCACAAAGACTAGCCTGCGCCAAATCTGGACAGAAATGTGACTGTTAGCATATGCCACACTTAGATGGATTCTCAAGTTTTATGAATCTTAGCATATCCACACTTAGATGGAGTTGTGAATGTTAGCATGTCCACACTTGGATAGAATTGTGAATGTTAGCATATCCACACTTAGATGGAGCTGTGAATATAGGCCTGCGTCGCATCTAGATGGAATTGTAAATGTTAACATGTGAAAGATGCATTAAGAAAGCGTGCCCTATAGCCTCTCCATGAATTTAGAAATGTGCCCAATAGCCTGTCTGGTAAACTGAATTTAGAAGTGTACCCAAGATCCTCTGTGACAGTTGCATTTAGAAGTGTGCCAAATAGACACTCTGGAAAGTTGCATCTAGAAGTGTGCCCAATAACATCGCTGTGAATTTACGAGGGTTCCCAATAGACACTCTATGAAAGTTGCATTTAGAAGTATGTCCATTATCCCCTCAGTGAAATTAAGAAGTGTACCCATAGCCTCCCTGAGAGTTGCATTTAGAAGTGTGCCCAATAGTCTCTCTAGTAAATTGAATTTGGAAGTGTTCCCAACACCCTCTCTGGAAAAAGCCTCTCTGAAAAATTGACTTAATAGTACGCCCAGTAGCCTCTCCGTAGAAAATGGAATTTAGAAATGCGCCCAATAGCATCGCTGTGAAGGTTGCATTTTAGAAGTGTAACCAATACCCTCTGTGAAAGTTGATTATAGAAGTGTATCCAATAGTCGCTCTGTGAAGTTGAATTTAGAAGTGTTCCCAATTGCATCTGTGAAAGTTGACTATAGAAATGTATCCTATAGACACTCTGGAAAGATGCATTTACAAGTGTGCCCAATAGTCTCTCTAGTAAATTGAATTTAGAAGTGTTCCCAACACCCTCTCTGGAAAAGCCTCTCTGAAAATTGACTTAATAGTGCGCCCAGAAGCCTCTATGTAGAAAATGGAATTTAGAAATGCGCCCAATAGCATCGCTGTGAAGGTTGCATTTAGAAGTGTAACCAATACCTTCTGTGAAAGTTGATTATAGAAGTGTATCCAATAGTCGCTCTGTGAAGTTGAATTTAGAAGTGTTCCCAGTAGTCGCTCTGTGAAGTTGAACTTCGAAGTGTTCCCAATAGTCGCTCTGTGAAGTTGAATTTAGAAGTGTTCCCAATAGTCGCTCTGTGAAGTTGAATTTAGAAGTGTTCCCAATAGCATCTGTGAAAGTTGACTATAGAAATGTATCCTATAGACACTCTGGAAAGTTTCATTTATAAGTGTGCCCAATAGCCTCTAGTAAACTGAATCTAGAAGTGTGCCCAATAGCCTCTCTGTGGAAAACTGTATTTAGAAGCGCGCCCAGTACCCTCTCTGGGAAAGTTGCAATTAGAAGTGTGCTCAGTGAAAGAGCATATAACCGATCATACCACACCACCATGCTTACTCTCTCCTTACATCACCACTCAACTAGAACACAGAGATACTATGACACCATTCGGTATAACTGTTCTCATACCAACATTCCGCCGCTTACTCCACATCATTCTATGTAATCACTGCTGGTTCCACATCCCCAGCCAGGCGTTTTCCTCAGGCCTAACGCAGCCACATCCGTTCCGGATAAATCCTGCCAGAACGAACACATTCTCCTGATCTCTCAACCACCACACCTACCGCTAAGAAGCAGCTATTATACGAGTACCGCACGAGCTGCACACATACCCGGTGCTCACACGCACCTTTTGACTCTCCCTACTCTCTCTACTGATCTGAACTTCGGTTCCCAAGGGCGTTCAACCTACAAGCGCCTTCAGACCATACCAATGGTATATAAGGCGCTATATAAGTGCAAAATAACAATAACAATAACAATAACAACTGACTGCTCTTTCCTGGGCTACCTCCTTGCCTCGTCGCTGCTCTTTCCCAGGCTACCTCGCTGCAGCATCACTGCTCTTTCCTGGGCTACCTCCCTGCAGCATCACTGCTCTTTTCCGGGCTACCTCCCTGCAGCATCACTGCTCTTTCCCGGGCTACTTCCCTGCAGCATCACTGCTCTTTCCCGGGCTACCTCCCTGCAGCGTCACTGTTCGTTCCTGGGCTACCTCCCTGAAGGGTCACTGCTGCTTCCTGGGCTACCTCCCTGCAGCATCACTGCTCTTTCCTGGCCTACTTTCCTGCAGCATCACTGCTCTTTCCTGGGCTACCTCCCTGCAGCGTCACTGCTCTTTCCCGGGCTACCTCCCTGCAGCGTCACTGCTGTTTCCTGGGCTACCTCCCTGCAGCATCACTGCTCTTTCCCGGGCTACCTCCCTGCAGCATCACTGGTGTTTCCTGGACTACCTCCCTGCAGCGTCACTGCTGTTTCCTGGGCTACCTCCCTGCAGCGTCACTGTTCAGAGTGCACCCCTGGAACTCAAAGCTTTTTCAGCTTATACTGCAAGAGGCCTGTGGCTGCATTTACAGCCTTCTAGTGCCAACAGAAGCTTTGTAGGCCCTGCTGCTTTGTCCATTGATGATCACTTGTCACCACCTGATCGTGGTGACTCCCGTTGCAACACTTCTTTGCTCCCCGGAGGTTCCTGAGATCCATTGCTCTGCAGAAGTCATCTTTATTTCTAAGGGAGGTTGTTCAGTTGCACAGTACCTGGAATCAAGATTCAGGAACAGCAACTAACCAAAACTAAATCCTGCCTCCGAAAGCGACCGCTGCACGCGCAACCCCCTGGGCTTTCCTCAACCGGACCAAGTACAGAAGAACGTGTCCCCAACATATTCCGGAACCTCAGCAGTGGTCTCTGGAGAAATCAGAATAAGAGGGGTAAGTAAACACACCTACCCCCCATCCTCCCATGGGCATGAACTGCTGTCCTTATCGCTCTAGTTTCTGACATAGACCGGTGACATAAACCGGTGGTGGACTAGTAAAGGATCCCCTCCTGGGCCTACCCTAGTGTAGTGGGATTAAGAGAGCTACTTACCTGAACTTTCCTTAACTTTTTGGAACTCTAAATCCCAACCACTGGCATTGTCCAATCACAAAATAAATCTACTTGTAAAGTATAGCGTTTGGAACTGACTTTGGGGCGCTAGTCCCCAAATCATCTCAGGGCTGGACCTTTTAGGCAATAGAGAACTGTTTCAAGGTTCCTCTAAAGTGTTTGTACTGTGTGACTACTTAACTGTATAGCACGGGTTTTGAATCAAATGCTTTTCTATCTTCTCACAAGAGTAATTGTACTTTAAAGGCATAATAAAACATGGCATATTTTTGTACTTACCCGTTTAACTGGAAATCTCGGGAGGGTAGCTCAGGGGAAACGTTCTCGCTTTGGAAGCAAGACAACGTGGAGCACCACAGGTTCAATCCCTGGGTCCGCGCTTAGAAACCTCTGGGTATTAAGCACGTTATAAATAACCTAGCATATCATATTGTGTTGCTCCATGTGGAGTCCTTGTAGCCCTAAACCACCCCCCCCCCCCTAAGCCTTACGGCTCCCTTGACTGGGTTTGATTAGACTTCAGTGTCTTTCCTGATCACCAGAATAGGTTGACCCACCCCCACCCGCTCAATCAGTCTTAACAGACCCTACACAGGGGTCCCATTTTCCAGATGGAAGCTACTAACTAGGCGTTACAAGTCCCTCTCTCCCCCTCTTTTCTCCACAGGCACACGGCACACCATGTCTTACCTGTTTTACTTCTTATACTCGCCAATGGCTAATGGCGAATGCTACTTCTGAGTCCTGGGCCTACAGATTAGAACGAATGGTCTTTGTGTACCTCAGCCTTGCTCCATTTCCTACAGCATCTAAACAGTATCACACTGATGAACCCAGAGCAGAGGCAAACATCCCTGTGACTGCCAGGCCTCTTTCTGACACGATGGATACCTACATTGGGTGAACATTTTCAGGTAGCAAGCTCCTTTCTTTCCAAATAGGCTCCCCGCACCATAGAGTGTGGGAGCCAATGAAATGCCCATCGTGTCCCCGTCCCATTATAACAGTAATCACTGTTTCCCATTCGCCATCATCATCGTCAATTGCAGCTTTAAAATACGCCCGATCGCCTGAGCATTTTGGACTGGCCCGTGTATTGCACGGAGGGCGCCGCTTATGTATAAACTTGTTTGGAAGCAGTAGTCGCCGTGCAATAATGATCATTTGTGTTAACAGATGCAAAATGCGGAAATGGGTTTCTGCGGTATAACTGCACCTCTTCACCACCGAATCGTAAATGCTGCCTGCCATGTCTATGCATGGAAGATGACATTTACTTGATTCTGTCGGGAATTCGCCAGGTCTCTGTTGGTGCAAAAAACAGGCGGTCTTCCCTGCGGAACTGAGCCTCTGCGTAGGCATTCAACTTCAGTGGGGGAGGGGCAGAGATTCCTGCTCTTCTGTGACATGGAGATTACCATATAATCATGCATTCGTGATATCACAACCAGAGCATTGCAAGAATGGAAAAGACTTTCTATACGCTGCACACACTTTTGGATGTCCCTGAGTAGTACAGAACCTATCCAGGGATCGAAATTGAGATTGGATAACCAGGAGCTGAATCCAGCTCCTGGTTATCCAACATAAACCAGTAACCAGGAGCTACCACTGGGGAACGGAGAGCTATTAGGCGGCGTTCCACAAATATAACTTCCAAATAAGATAAAAATATAAAATTCTGTCCATTATGTATGACCCTTATTCTTTAAATGTTGTATAGCTGTGTCCTAATGTTTATTTAAACTGTGTCCTAAATGCAGAGCGTTGAATTGAAATAGATGCTTGTTTGGCATCCGTTGCCCTCGGGTGCCAAAATTAGCTCCTGACAGCTGTTGGTTTCAAGCTAACCAGGCTCTTCCAGGCTACACGCAGGAACTAAATAGCTCCTAGTTCCCTCGTCTCGGGAGGATTGCCCAGAGGCAACGTGCTCGCCTTGGAAGCAAGATGACACGGAGCACCACAGGTTCGATCCCCGGGTCCGAGCGCGTTATAAATAACCAATCAAATGATAGTTCGTAAAAGAGAAGCACCCTTTGCCATAAGGTGGAAGGAAAGAGCAGGATGGCTTGCGCTATTCATCTCTGCGTGCGGAAAAGGCGATAGTGACATGTATCACTGGTGCCATAATCATCGACATGACTTCTCGTGTCAACATCTTCCAGATTAGAAGCTCCTCCTCACAGAGTGCTGCGGAGGTTTACACGCTGCGCGTTGGCCACTAGCACGCGACGGAGCGATGACGAGTAACTTGAACTAGAACCAGAGTTGACATGGAAGCCACAGGCCAATCGTAAATATGGAACCCGGCATGTTCCATTTGCACAAAGCAATGTTAAGCTCTTCTGCAGCGCAGAAACGCTTCCGAGTCCTTCGCCGACTAAATTAGCACCCCTTGGTTATACAGCGCCATCGAAAGAGAGCGGCGGCAGTAATGAACCGATCCATCTGACTCAGGCAGCTTAACAACTGACTCTTCAATCACAAAATGCAAATGAATCGAGAAGAATGGATTTAATTGTCATGCCTGTATGGCAGGGAATATGGCGCTTTGTTTCAAGGCAAATGAGCTTGCCTACTACCCCTACAGCTCACAGCGGTTGGCCCCCAAACTTCACAAGAAAGTTGCCCTGGCTGATGCATAAGGGGAAGGAGCTGCGTGAAATTACTGAGTTGAAAAGTCCGAGACCCCCCACACCCGCCCCACCTTACACCTATACATTTTTATTAACGTTACCCCCGATGTATACATATGCGAATAGATGGGGGGTCAGACTTTTGGTGGTAGGACTTTTCCACTTAAGTAATTTCGTCCTAACCCAAGAGGAATGGTTTGGCAAAGTCCTCTGCCTGTATGCCCTTGCCATACTGGTATCTGACCACAAGGAAGGTGGCCTTGTGTGTTTGTCTAGCTGACCGCAGTGCATCCGTATGAAAGGACCTCCTCCTGGCACCTCAAATGCACATAGAAAGGGACTTCTCGCTTGCATGTGAGGACTGGTGAAAGTAGAACCCCAGCCCGGCACCCAGGGGTGTTTCTAGGTCTGGAAAAGGTCAGGAACTAAGCTAATGTCGCGACTGGCGGGATTCGGGGCTAGCTATATACTTTTGGTTGTAGCCCCTGAGCTTTTATCCGGGGCTACAACCTAAAGACCCAGGGCTATAGCCCCCGCAGCCCCCTCATCAATGACCTTTATGTGGGAGAGTTCATGCTACTTGTAATTAGAACATAGGTTTTGGGCTCCAGAATGGTCTTGTCTGGGTGGTTTGTACTTGTCGTAGTTTGTCTATCCTCCTTTTTTTGCATTGTCTATACCGGTTTAATTCTCAATTTCAAATCCATTTTTTTTTAAAATGTTTATTTTGGATTTTTTTACTATTTGGTGATGAGATTTGGTGATGAGGGGTGGATGTTTAGTTTGAATACCACATTGCAGGGTTTTACGTTTGTCAGCATAGTACACCACGAAATCTGTTTCTATTGTATTTTCGTGTGCGCCATTTCGTCATAAATTTGCTATATCAAAAAACGAAATTAAATTTATATCCCAAGTGGTATTTGTTAACTGTTGTAAACCCACCATTGGGTAACCGTTTAACACTGGGGATCTTAATTTAGTCAATACCGCTGGTGGTTGCACAAAATTCCAATACGGCTGAGATTACTAATACCTAATGGAGCAGTAACGTGCCTCTTACAGCATTGCTTACGTAACAATGGCCCTCAAGTATTCAAAACGCCTTTCCACAAGCGCTTTGTATACTCTGCAGTAATGTTGGCTAGTTCAACGTGTCGGCGGTGGGCCAAACCCAAGTGGGGCTTTCTTCAAGCTTAACCGAACTTTAAAGAGTACCTGTTCACCCAAGTCCACAAAATAATGTCCCACAAAGTGGCCAACAGAAAGTTCCAAATCCTAACCTTGACACGTATGTGGCTTCCTAGCTACCCACGACTATAACTAAATGATCCGTGACTGTATTCAGCCTACCCTCTTCGCGTTAGCTCTCTGGGTTGCCCTCCTTCAAAGCAGCTGTTGCAAGATTGCCATAACGTGTGCCCCCAGCCACGCAGTGCTTTCACGGTGTATTCCGGAATCGACCAAGCTCTCCGATTTCTTATCATTTTCCCTCTTTCATAGGCCTCCAGGGTTCTTTGTACTTGTCTCATGCCCATCAGATTGGCTGCGGCTGCCACACTCTTTGTTCCGGTCTTTGAGTTATGTTACCCTCAAAGGTTTATCAAATCCATTTAATTGGTTATGTCCATGGTGGTTAACGAGATGATTCTCTCATCTGGTCCTCCAGCATCTTTATATGCGACCCGTCTTGGAATCTTTTCTGTACCTATTAAAGTGTTCTCGGAGTCCTGAGTTCCCTCTCGCATCTCTCTGCTTCTCAAACGAGCCGTGGGCTGTGGCTGCTCCACTCGCATAGCAGGTGAGCTCAGACATGGCCTTTCTCTCGCAGCTAAGGCTTTACTCTTTTGGGTATATATGATATGATATGATAGGTTATTTATAACGCGCTTAATACCAAGAGGTTTCTAAGCGCGGACCCGGGGATCGAACCTGTGGTGCTCCGTGTCGTCTTGCTTCCAAGGCGAGCACGTTGCCCCTGAGCTATCCTCCCGAGACCATAATTATGCTTTGCTGGTCGGATGAACTGGCCTTTATGCAACCTGCAGAGTGTGTACGTTGAAACCTATAACGTCTGCTCTGGACACCATCCGGATATTTGATTCTGACCCCTCATGAGATTTTGCAACATGGTGTTTGTAGGATTCCCTGGTGAGTTTTTTTCGGATGTCATACCATGTCCTGGTGCGCCTGTGGGAACCCGCTCCTTCCATCCCCTGTGAGACACATCGGGTAGTGGCTGGGTCAACGCAGTCCCTGGAGACATACCTCCCTCGTACCAGGGTGGTGTGACAAAGTCACAGTGCCAACATCTCATCCAGCCCCATGTCCGCTGGGGAGTAGCATTGACAGGACCATCCCAGATATACTCCTGAACCTCCCGAGAGAGCAAGTAGTTGGGAAGTACCAGGATCTTAAGAAACATGGTATTCAGGGCTGAATCTTCCAGGATGCATATGGTTTAGAAATCTAAAAACTGCAGCGAATTCTGGAATGTTTTTCAGGGATTCAGAAAAATACATGCTTTGGAGAAACACTAGCACATATAGAGAGCCCCCTTAGTTAACATGTGCAGATCCTTGAAGGGAAAAACACAATCTTATCCCATCCCTTCCTCCTCCCAGCAGCAGTGCTTGTGAAGGCGACTGGTTTTCTCCCTTGCTTGTAGCTGCAGCATTTAAGGAGAAAAAAATGTCCTTCTGCCCCCAAAAGAAAAACGGTTTTGCAGAGGTGGGAACTTACAAAAGATGTTCCTGCCCATTGTGATGGCCTTTCAAGACCTGAAACCAACAAAAAAAATGTCTGTGCAGGAGGACAGCAAGGGGGCAACGCAGGAGCAGAGCAGCAAGCAAACCTCAGCTCCTGCACTGGAAAAAAAACTGAAAGAAATGCAAAATGGCGGCAAGCCGTTCAAAGCCCACAACCCCCCACCCCTCCCCCAGCTTGGATTAGGAAGGCATTTTTCCAATCAGTTCAAAAGTTGGCTTCAGCCAATGGTAGCACAGTGAGGGCTTTAAAGCTGAGGCTAAGATCCACAAGCAATGTCTCGGAGCTGTTAGTTGAGGTGGGGAGTTTGTTGAGAAAGTGTGAGAGCACTAAAGAAGGGGAACCCCTGGAGCCCAGAAGAGGGGTGTGCGCCAATGAGGGAGATGAGAACTCCCTGAGCCCCAGAAGAGGGGTGTGCTCCTGTCAGGAAGGGGTGAGCTCCTGATACCCCAGAAGAGGGGTCTGCTCCAGTGAGGTGGAGCACCCCTTGAGACCAGAGGAAAGAGACCTCTGGCCCAACAGAAGGAGGCGGACTGGAAAGTAGTAAGAGAGAGAGAGAGAGTGGCTTTGATCCCCAGAAGAGGGGATGTGTAGCAGAAGAAGAGAACCCCTTGAATGCCAATAAAGGGCTGTCCTAGTGAGGCTGGGGAGAGAGGTGATGAGTAACAGGAGGGCGAGGCAGTGGTCGAAGTGTACCAAAAGAAGTAGTGGAGCTATGTTCCTTGCTGGACTGCTCTCTCTCCCCACAAACCCCATCACACGCCCCTCCCACACACAATACACACACCCAGACACTTACACCTGCCTTTTAAGGGAACGTTCAGTGCAGTGCACTGAAAGTGCAAGTTTCAACTTCTTCCTACACTTTTATTTTAAAATGAAAACATTCCGGAGCGGTTTCTTTTTAAAATAAAAGTATAGGAGCTGTAAAAGGTAATCACCGACCACTTCGACCACTGGGGTGAGGAGAGTAAGTAACAGAGGATAACAGAGCCCCAAGAAGGGGAGGGATGTTGGCACACTTGGCAAATGTAGGAAGCCCTAAACTCCCGAGAGGGTTGGAGTGGCCTTGCAGTCCCCAGAAGAAAGGATACAATCTGGGCTCTGGAAATCACAAAGAATTAGGACATCCTATCTGGAACTGTCTGTCTGCTTTTTTATTTGCCGTCCTTCATATATATTCCTGCTTTCAAGGACTTTGTTTCCCCAATAACCTTTATGTTACAGCCACCCCAAAACAATTTCTGAGCACCATGTTTTCCTTTTGCTTAATAAAACCCTTTTACTTTATTCTGGTGTCGGGAGGTGTGTTCACGTGACAATTGAGAGTGCATTCAACTCCCCCCAACACTCTCACTGGAGCAGCAATAGGCCTCATTGTTATTTTCAGTTTAAATGTGTACTCAACATGTCATAACATAGTCTGCTATGTATCTCATTCATTGAGAGGGAATATTTCCAAGGGGAAGCGGAAAGCTCCGCTGAACTTATTTTGTAACCATATTCCATGAATTGCACCTAGAGAGCAGAACTTGTGTTTTCCGAGTAATTTCTATATTTTCCCTCTTAGTCAGACTGTTATTTCCTCTGGTTGCTTTTCTGGTTCCTTCACCGCTTTTTCACGGATGTGTAGAGGAACTCCTGCTAAAACTGATACCAAGTTATGAAGTCCTTCCATGTTTATTTTAGCGGCTCCATGCAACAGCAGGTCTGTTGTTATTGGAGCCGGTGGTGGAGGTTTGGATGCACACGAGGCCTGCATATCGCCCCTGCAGAGCAGCATAAGGAGACCTTTATAGTGCAGAGACCTTTGAAAGGCGATGTTGGACATGAAGAGCCTTGTTGTGGGTATGCTTTAGGAGCTTGGGTGCGTCCTGGAGTCGCCAGCCTGCACTAGGTACAGCGCGGCAGCAGCACGTTGCATAGTGGAGGCTATGGGGTGCAATGCGAGTGTTGTACCCTCAAGCCAGGCACAGTGGCAGTGCTGTAGGGTGCCGTGCGAGTGTCCTGTGGGTGCACTCCCGCTCCTGTGTCCCATTCCTAAATCCTTCGTCTGTCCCTAACGAGAGATGCCATGTCACTAGCGCTGTAAGATGAACATTGGCGATCTGCATGGCTTCTGTTTCCTTCTGAAGAGCACACACTTTCACTCGATTCATCGCTCTCTATTATTGCCCTGTAGGCAAAGGAAGTAGTCATTCTGGCTGGATAATGACCCCGCTGCAAGTTCGCTCGAGGCCATATGCTGGGCAGGGGTCATTGTCCCCGTAGTGGCCCCTCATAAGCTCTACATGGCTATTAGTACATAATGTTTACCACAGTATATGAGCTGCTTGAGTAAAAACGTTAGTCTAATATTGAGTTAAGTAAAAAGACAAAGCGGGTTAGAATTCAACATGTTTTCATCACAAGGTTATATTTATTTGAGAAGCATCTTAATTGAAAACTTGGTTGAAGTGGTAGAGTTTTTAAGGCGAGCACGAATTCGCTGGAGTATAAAAGTGAAAGCCTTCTATATGGGAAAAGCATTTTTCCATGTTTGAATTTTCTCTTTGGAGCACTACTTTGGACGTTGCCTCTCACATTGAAGGGGCAGTGAAACAAAACTACATTGGACGCTGCCTGTCACATTGAAGGGGCAGTGAAACAATGGCTCTCGCTGTGATAATTGGAGCATTACATTGGACGTTGCCTGTCACATTGAAGGGACAGTGAAACAACACTACATTGGACGCTGCCTGTCACATTGAAGGGGCAGTGAAACAATGGCTCTCGCTGTGATCTTTGGAGCACGACATTGGACGCTGCCTGTCACATTGAAGGGCAGTGAAACAATGGCTCTCGTTGTGATCTTTGGAGCACTACATTGGACGTTGCCTGTCACATTGAAGGGGTAGTGAAACAATGGCTCTCACTGTGATAATTGGAGCATTAAATTGGACTCTGCCTGTCACATTGAAGGGGCAGTGAAAAAATGGCTCTCACTGTGATCTTTGGAGCACTACCTTGGACGTTGCCGGTCACATTGAAGGGGCGGTGAAACAATGGCTTTCGCTGTGATCTTTGGAGCATTACATTGGAGGCTGCCTGTCACATTGAAGGGGCAGTGAAACAATGGCTCTCGCTGTGATCTTTGGAGCACTACATTGGACGTTGCCTGTCACATTGAAGGGGCAGTGAAACAATGGCTCTCGCTGTGATAATTGGAGCATTACATTGGACGTTGCCTGTCACATTGAATGGGCAGTGAAACAATGGCTCTCACTGTAATCTTTGGAGCACTGCATTGGACGCTGCCTGTCACATTGAAGGGGCAGTGAAACAATGGCTCTCACTGTGATCTTTGGAGCATTACATTGGACGTTGCCTGTCACATTGAAGAGGCAGTGGAACAATGGCTCTCACTGTGATCTTTGGAGCATTACCTAGGACGCTGCCTGTCACATTGAAGGGCAGTGAAACAATGGCTCTCGCTGTGATCTTTGGAGCATGACATTGGACATTGCCTGTCACATTGAAGGGGCAGTGAAACAATGGCTCTCACTGTAATCTTTGGAGCACTACATTGGACGTTGCCTGTCACATTGAAGGGGCAGTGAAACAATGGCTCTCACTGTGATCTTTGGAGCATTACATTGGACGTTGCCTGTCACATTGAAGAGGCAGTGAAACAATGGCCCTCGCTGTGATCTTTGGAGCACTACATTGGACGTTGCCTGTCACATTGAAGGGGCAGTGAAACAATGGCTCTCACTGTGATCTTTGGAGCATTACATTGGACGCTGCCTGTCACATTGAAGGGGCAGGGAAACAATGGTTCTCGCTGTGATCTTTGGAGCACTACATTGGACGTTGCCTGTCACATTGAAGGGGCAGTGAAACAATGGCCCTCGCTGTGATCTTTGGAGCACTACATTGGACGTTGCCTGTCACATTGAAGGGGCAGTGAAACAATGGCCCTCGCTGTGATCTTTGGAGCACTACATTGGACGTTGCCTGTCACATTGAAGGGGCAGTGAAACAATGGCTCTCGTTGTGATCTTTGGAGCACTACATTGGACGTTGCCTGTCACATTGAAGGGGCAGTGAAACAATGGCTCTCACTGTGATCTTTGGAGCATTACATTGGACGCTGCCTGTCACATTGAAGGGGCAGGGAAACAATGGTTCTCGCTGTGATCTTTGGAGCATTACATTGGACGTTGCCCGTCACATTGAAGGGGCAGTGAAGTCACATTGAAGGGGAAGTGAAACAATGGCTCTCGCTGTGATAATTGGAGCATTACATTGGACGCTGCCTGTCACATTGAAGGGGCAGTGAAACAATGGCTCTCACTGTGATCTTTGGAGCATTACATTGGACGTTGCCCGTCACATTGAAGGGGCAGTGAAGTCACATTGAAGGGGAAGTGAAACAATGGTTCTCGCTGTGATCTTTGGAGCATTACATTGGACGTTGCCCGTCACATTGAAGGGGCAGTGAAGTCACATTGAAGGGGAAGTGAAACAATGGCTCTCGTTGTGATCTTTGGAGCACTACATTGGACGTTGCCTGTCACATTGAAGGGGCAGTGAAGTCACATTGAAGGGGAAGTGAAACAATGGCTCTCGCTGTGATAATTGGAGCATTACATTGGACGCTGCCTGTCACATTGAAGGGGCAGTGAAACAATGGCTCTCACTGTGATAATTGGAGCACTACTTTGGACGCTGCCTGTCACATTGAAGGGGTAGTGAAACAGTGGCTCTCGCTGTGATAATTGGAGCATTACATTGGACGCTGCCTGTCACATTGAAGGGGCAGTGAAACAATGGCTCTCGCTGTGATCTTTGGAGCACTACATTGGACGCTGCCTGTCACATTGAAGGGGCAGTGAAACAATGGCTCTCACTGTGATAATTGGAGCACTACTTTGGACGTTGCGTGTCACATTGAAGGGGCAGTGAAACAGTGGCTCTCGCTGTGATAATTGGAGCATTACATTGGACGTTGCCTGTCACATTGAAGGGGCAGTGAAACAATGGCTCTCGTTGTGATCTTTGGAGCACTACATTGGACGTTGCCTGTCACATTGAAGGGGCAGTGAAGTCACATTGAAGGGGCAGTGAAACAATGGCTCTCGCTGTGATAATTGGAGCATTACATTGGACGCTGCCCGTCACATTGAAGGGGCAGTGAAACAATGGCTCTCGCTGTGATAATTGGAGCATTACATTGGACGCTGCCCGTCACATTGAAGGGGCAGTGAAACAATGGCTCTCGCTGTGATAATTGGAGCATTACATTGGACGCTGCCTGTCACATTGAAGGGGCAGTGAAACAATGGCTCTCGCTGTGAACTTTGGAGCACTACATTGGACGCTGCCTGTCACATTGAAGGGGCAGTGAAAAAATGGCTCTCGCTGTGATAATTGGAGCACTACATTGGACGCTGCCTGTCACATTGAAGGGGCAGTGAAACAATGGCTCTCACTGTGATAATTGGAGCACTACTTTGGACGTTGCGTGTCACATTGAAGGGGCAGTGAAACAGTGGCTCTCGCTGTGATAATTGGAGCATTACATTGGACGCTGCCCGTCACATTGAAGGGGCAGTGAAACAATGGCTCTCAGGTGATCTTTGGAGCATTACATTGGACGCTGCCTGTCACATTGAAGGGGCAGTGAAAAAATGACTCTCGCTGTGATCTTGGAGCATTACCTAGGACGCTGCCTGTCACATTGAAGGGGCAGTGAAACAATGGCTCTCGCTGTGATAATTGGAGCATTACATTGGACGCTGCCTGTCACATTGAAGGGGCAGTGAAACAATGGCTCTCGCTGTGATCTTTGGAGCATTACATTGGACGTTGCCTGTCACATTGAAGGGGCAGTGAAACAATGGCTCTCGCTGTGATAATTGGAGCATTACATTGGACGCTGCCTGTCACATTGAAGAGGCAGTGAAACAGTGGCTCTCGCTGTGATAATTGGAGCATTACATTGGACGCTGCCTGTCACATTGAAGGGGCAGTGAAACAATGGCTCTCACTGTGATAATTGGAGCACTACTTTGGACCTTGCGTGTCACATTGAAGGGGCAGTGAAACAGTGGCTCTCGCTGTGATAATTGGAGCATTACATTGGACGCTGCCTGTCACATTGAAGGGGCAGTGAAACAATGGCTCTCACTGTGATAATTGGAGCACTACTTTGGACGTTGTGTGTCACATTGAAGGGGCAGTGAAACAGTGGCTCTCGCTGTGATAATTGGAGCATTGCATTGGAAGTTGTCTGTCACATTGAAGGGGCAGTGAAACAGTGGCTCTCGCTGTGATAATTGGAGCATTACATTGGACGCTGCCCGTCACATTGAAGGGGCAGTGAACCAATGGCTCTCGCTGTAATCTTTGGAGCATTGCATTGGACGCTGCCTGTCACATTGAAGGGGCAGTGAAACAATGGCTCTCGCTGTGATCTTTGAAGAACTACATTGGACGCTGCCTGTCACATTGAATGGGCAGTGAAACAATGGCTCTCACGTGATCTTTGGAGCATTAAATTGGACGCTGCCTGTCACATTGAAGGGGCAGTGAAAAAATGACTCTCGCTGTGATCTTGGAGCATTACCTAGGACGCTGCCTGTCACATTGAAGGGGCAGTGAAACAATGGCTCTCACTGTGATCTTTGGAGAACTACATTGGACACTGTCACATTGAATGGGCAGTCAAACAATGGCTCTCGCTGTGATAATTGGAGAATTACATTGGATGCTGCCTGTCACATTGAATGGGCAGTGAAACAATGGCTCTCGCTGTGATAATTGGAGCATTACATTGGACGCTGCCTGTCACATTGAAGGGGCAGTGAAACAATGGCTCTCACTGTGATAATTGGAGCACTACATTGGAGGTTGCCCGTCACATTGAAGGGTCAGTGAAACAGTGGCTCTCACGTGATCTTTGGAGCATTACATTGGACGTTGCCCGTCACATTGAAGGGGCAGTGAAACAATGGATCTCACTGTGATCTTTGGAGCATTACATTGGACGCTGCCTGTCACATTGAAGGGGCGGTGAAACAATGGCTCTCGCTGTAATCTTCGGAGCATTGCATTGGACGCTGCCTGTCACATTGAAGGGGCAGTGAAACAATGGCTTTCACTGTGATCTTTGGAGAACGACATTGGACGTTGCCCGTCACATTGAAGGGGCAGTGAAACAATGGCTCTCATGTGATCTTTGGAGAACTACATTGAACACTGCCGGTCACATTGAAGGGGCAGTGAAAAAATGGCTCTCGCTGTAATCTTCGGAGCATTGCATTGGACGCTGCCTGTCACATTGAAGGGGCAGTGAAACAATGGCTTTCACTGTGATCTTTGGAGCATTGCATTGGACGCTGCCTGTCACATTGAAGGGGCAGTGAAACAATGGCTCTCACTGTGATCTTTGGGGAACTACATTGGACGCTGCCTGTCACATTTAAGGGGCAGTGAAAGAATGGATCTTACTGTGATCTTTGGAGAACGACATTGGACGCTGCCTGTCGAATTGAAGGGGCAGTGAAACAATGGCTCTCGCGTGATCTTTGGAGCATTACATTGGGTGCTGCTCGTCACATTGAAGGGGCAGTGAAACAATGGCTCTCACTGTGATCTTTGGAGAACTACATTGGACGCTGCCTGTCTCATTGAAGGGGCAGTGAAACAATGGCTCTCACTGTGATCTTTGGGGAACTACATTGGACGCTGCCTGTCACATTGAAGGGGCAGTGAAACAATGGCTCTCACTGTGATCTTTGGGGAACTACATTGGACGCTGCCTGTCACATTTAAGGGGCAGTGAAAGAATGGATCTTACTGTGATCTTTGGAGAACGACATTGGACGCTGCCTGTCGAATTGAAGGGGCAGTGAAACAATGGCTCTCGCGTGATCTTTGGAGCATTACATTGGGTGCTGCTCGTCACATTGAAGGGGCAGTGAAACAATGGCTCTCACTGTGATCTTTGGAGAACTACATTGGACGTTGCCCGTCACATTGAAGGGGCGGTGAAACAATGGCTCTCACTGTGATCTTTGGAGCATTACATTGGACGTTGCCCGTCACATTGAAGGGGCGGTGAAACAATGGCTCTCGCTGTGATCTTTGGAGCATTACATTGGACGTTGCCTGTCGAATTGAAGGGGCAGTGAAACAATGGCTCTCGATGTGATCTTTGGAGCATTACATTGGGTGCTGTCCATCACATTGAAGGGGCAGTGAAACAATGGCTCTCACTGTGATCTTTGGAGAACGACATTGGACACTGCCTGCCACATTGAAGGGGCAGTGAAACAATGGCTCTCGCTGTGATCTTTGGAGCATTACATTGGACGTTGCCTGTCACATTGAAGGGGCAGTGAAACAATGGCTCTCGCTGTGATATTTGGAGCATTACATTGGAAGTTGCCTGTCACATTGAAGCGGCAGTGAAACAATGGCTCTCGCTGTGATCTTTGGAGCACTACATTGGACGTTGCCTGTCACATTGAAGGGGCAGTGAAACAATGGCTCTCGCTGTGATAATTGGAGCATTACATTGGACGCTGCCTGTCATATTGAAGGGGCAGTGAAAAAATGGCTCTCGCTGTGATCTTTGGAGCACTACATTGGACGTTGCCTGTCACATTGAAGGGGCAGTGAAACAGTGGCTCTTGCTGTGATAATTGGGCATTACATTGGACGTTGCCTGTCACATTGAAGGGGCAGTGAAACAATGGCTCTCGCTGTGATAATTGGAGCATTACATTGGATGCTGCCTGTCACATTGAATGGGCAGTGAAACAATGGCTCTCGCTGTGATCTTTGGAGCACTACATTGGACGTTGCCTGTCACATTGAAGGGGCAGTGAAACAATGGCTCTCACGTGATCTTTGGAGCATTACATTGGGTGCTGCCCGTCACATTGAAGGGGCAGTGAAACAATGGCTCTCACTGTGATCTTTGGAGAACTACATTGGATGCTGCCTGTCACATTGAAGGGGCAGTGAAACAATGGCTCTCACTGTGATCTTTGGAGAACTACATTGGACGCTGCCTGTCACATTGAAGGGGCAGTGAAACAATGGCTCTCACTGTGATCTTTGGAGCATTACATGGGACGTTGCCCGTCACATTGAAGGGGCTGTGAAACAATGGCTCTCGCTGTGATCTTTGGAGCATTACATCGGACGTTGCCTGTCACATTGAAGGGGCAGTGAAACAGTGGCTCTCGCTGTGATCTTTGGAGCACTACATTGGACGTTGCCTGTCACATTGAAGGGGCATTGAAACAATGGCTCTCACTGTGATCTTTGGAGAACTACATTGGACGCTGCCTGTCACATTGAAGGGGCAATGAAAGAATGGATCTCACTGTGATTTTTGGAGAACGACATTGGACGCTGCATGTCACATTGAAGGGGCAGTGAAACAATGGCTCTCGCTGTGATCTTTGGAGCATTACATTGGGTGCTGCCCGTCACATTGAAGGGGCAGTGAAACAATGGCTCTCACTGTGATCTTTGGAGAACTACATTGGACGCTGCCTGTCACATTGAAGGGGCAGTGAAACAATGGCTCTCACTGTGAACCTTGGGAGACGACATTGGACGCTGCCTGTCACATTGAAGGGGCAGTGAAACAATGGCTCTCGCTGTGATCTTTGGAGCATTTCATTGGACGCTGCCTGTCACAATGAAGGGGCAGTGAAACAATGGCTCTCGCGTGATCTTTGGAGCATTACATTGGGTGCTGCTCGTCACATTGAAGGGGCAGTGAAACAATGGCTCACAATGGCTCTCACTGTGATCTTTGGAGAACGACATTGGATGCTGCCTGTCTCATTGAAGGGGCAGTGAAACAATGGCTCTCACTGTGATCTTTGGAGAACTACATTGGACGTTGCCTGTCACATTGAAGGGGCAGTGAAACAATGGCTCTCACTGTGATCTTTGGAGAACTACATTGGACGCTGCCTGTCACATTGAAGGGGCAGTGAAAGAATGGATCTCACTGTGATCTTTGGAGAACGACATTGGACGCTGCATGTCACATTGAAGGGGCAGTGAAACAATGGCTCTCGCTGTGATCTTTGGAGCACTAAATTGGACGCTGCCTGTCGAATTGAAGGGGCAGTGAAACAATGGCTCTTGCTGTGATCTTTGGAGCATTACATTGGACGCTGCCTGTCACATTGAAGGGGCAGTGAAACAATGGCTCTCACTGTGATCTTTGGAGAACGACATTGGACGCTGCCTGTCACATTGAAGGGGCAGTGAAACAATGGCTCTCGCTGTGATCTTTGGAGCATTACATTGGACGTTGCCCGTCACATTGAAGGCGCTGTGAAACAATGGCTCTCGCTGTGATCTTTGGAGCATTACATTGGACGTTGCCCGTCACATTGAAGGGGCGATGAAACAATGGCTCTCGCTGTGATCTTTGGAGCATTACATGGGACGTTGCCTGTCACATTGAAGGGGCAGTGAAACAATGGCTACCGCTGTGGTAATTGGAGCACTGCATTGGACGCTGCCTGTCACATTGAATGGGCAGTGAAACAATGGCTCTCGCTGTGATCTTTGGAGCACTACATTGGACGTTGCCTGTCACATTGAAGGGGCAGTGAAACAATGGCTCTCGTTGTGATCTTTGGAGCACTACATTGGACGTTGCCTGTCACATTGAAGGGGCAGTGAAACAATGGCTCTCACTGTGATAATTGGAGCATTAAATTGGACTCTGCCTGTCACATTGAAGGGGCAGTGAAAAAATGGCTCTTACTGTGATCTTTGGAGCACTACCTTGGACGTTGCCGGTCACATTGAAGGGGCGGTGAAACAATGGCTCTCGCTGTGATCTTTGGAGCATTACATTGGACGTTTGCCTGTCACATTGAATGGGCAGTGAAACAATGGCTCTCATTGTAATCTTTGGAGCACTGCATTGGACGCTGCCTGTCACATTGAATGGGCAGTGAAACAATGGCTCTCGCTGTGATCTTTGGGGCACTACATTGGACGTTGCCTGTCACATTGAAGGGGCAGTGAAACAATGGCTCTCGTTGTGATCTTTGGAGCACTACATTGGACGTTGCCTGTCACATTGAAGGGGCAGTGAAACAATGGCTCTCACTGTGATCTTTGGAGCATTACATTGGACACTGCCTGTCACATTGAATGGGCAGTGAAACAATGGCTCTCGCTGTGATCTTTGGAGCATTACATTGGACGTTGCCGTCACATTGAAGGGGCAGTGAAACAATGGCTCTCGCTGTGATCTTTGGAGCATTACATTGGACGTTGCCTGTCACATTGAAGGGGAAGTGAAACAATGGCTCTCGCTGTGATCTTTGGAGCATTACATTGGACGTTGCCTGTCACATTGAAGGGGCAGTGAAACAATGGCTCTCACTGTGATCTTTGGAGAACTACATTGGACGCTGCCTGTCACATTGAAGGGGCAGTGAAAAATTGGCTCTCGCTGTGATCTTGGAGCATTACATTGGACGTTGGCCGTCACATTGAAGGGGCAGTGAAACAATGGCTCTCGCTGTGATCTTTGGAGCACTACATTGGACGTTGCCTGTCAAATTGAAGGGGCAGTGAAACAATGGCTCTCACTGTGATCTTTGGAGCACTACATTGGACGTTGCCTGTCACATTGAAGGGGCAGTGAAAGAATGGATCTCACTGTGATCTTTGGAGAACGACATTGGACGCTGCCCATCACATTGAAGGGGCAGTGAAACAATCGCTCTCACTGTGATCTTTGGAGCATTACATTGGATGCTGCCTGTCACATTGAAGGGGCAGTGAAACAATGGCTCTTGCTGTGATCTTTGGAGAACTACATTGAACACTGCCTGTCACATTGAAGGGGCAGGGAAACAATGGATATCATTGTGATCTTTGGAGAACTACATTGGACGCTGCCTGTCACATTGAAGGGGCAGTGAAAGAATGGATCTCACTGCGATCTTTGGAGAACGACATTGGACGCTGCCTGTCACATTGAAGGGGCAGTGAAACAATGGCTCTCACTGTGATCTTTGGAGAACTACATTGGACGCTGCCTGTCACATTGAAGGGGCAGTGAAACAATGGCTCTCACTGTGATCTTTGGAGAACGACATTGGACGCTGCCTGTCACATTGAAGGGACAGTGAAACAATGGCTCTCGCTGTGATCTTTGGAGCACTTCATTGGACGTTGCCTGTCACATTGAAGGGGCAGTGAAACAATGGCTCTCGCTGTGATAATTGGAGCATTACATTGGACGCTGCCTGTCACATTGAAGGGGCAGTGAAAGAATGGCTCTCGCTGTGATCTTTGGAGCACTACATTGGACGTTGCCTGTCACATTGAAGGGGCAGTCAAACAGTGGCTCTCGCTGTGATAATTGGGCATTACATTGGACGTTGCCTGTCACATTGAGGGGGCAGTGAAACAATGGCTCTCGCTGTGATAATTGGAGCATTACATTGGACGCTGCCTGTCACATTGAAGTGGCAGTGAAACAATGTCTCTCGTTGTGATCTTTGGAGCATTACATTGGACGTTGCCTGTCACATTGAAGGGGAAGTGAAACAATGGCTCTCGCTGTGATCTTTGGAGCACTACATTGGACGTTGCCTGTCACATTGAAGGGGCAGTGAAACAATGGCTCTCGCTGTGATAATTGGAGCATTACATTGGACGCTGCCTGTCACATTGAATGGGCAGTGAAACAATGGCTCTCGCTGTGATCTTTGGAGCACTACATTGGAGGTTTGCCTGTCACATTGAAGGGGCAGTGAAACGATGGCTCTCGCTGTGATCTTTGGAGCATTACATTGGACGCTGCCTGTCACATTGAAGGGGCAGTGAAACAATGGCTCTCGCTGCGATCTTTGGAGCACTACATTGGACGTTGCCTGTCACATTGAAGGGGCAGTCAAACAATGGCTCTCACATGATCTTTGGAGCATTACTTTGGACGCTGCCTCTCACATTGAAGGGGCAGTGAAAAAATGGCTCTCGCTTTGATCTTTGGAGCATTACATAGGACGTTGCCTGTCGCATTGAAGGGGCAGTGAAACAATGGCTCTCACTGTGATCTTTGGAGAACTACATTGGACGCTGCCTGTCAAATTGAAGGGGCAGTGAAACAATGGCTCTCGCGTGATCTTTGGAGCATTACATTAGGCGCTGCCCGTCACATTGAAGGGGCAGTGAAACAATGGCTCTCACTGTGATAATTGGAGCATTAAATTGGACGCTGCCTGTCACATTGAAGGGGCAGTGAAAAAATGGCTCTCGCTGTGATCTTTGGAGCATTACATTGGACACTGCCTGTCACATTGAAGGGGCAGTGAAACAATGGCTCTCGCTGTGATCTTTGGAGCACTACATTGGACGTTGCCTGTCACATTGAAGGGGCAGTGAAAAAATGGCTCTCACGTGATCTTTGGAGCATTACTTTGGACGCTGCCTGTCACATTGAAGGGGCAGTGAAAAAATGGCTCTCGCTGTGATCTTGGAGCATTACATTGGACGTTGCCCGTCACATTGAAGTGGCAGTGAAACGATGGCTCTCGCTTTGATCTTTGGAGCATTACATAGGACGTTGCCTGTCACATTGAAGGGGCAGTGAAACAATGGCTCTCACTGTGATCTTTGGAGAACTACATTGGACGCTGCCTGTCAAATTGAAGGGGCAATGAAACAATGGCTCTCACTGTGATCTTTGAAGAACGACATTGGACGCTGCCTGTCACATTGAAGGGGCAGTGAAACAATGGCTCTCACTGTGATCTTTGAAGAACGACATTGGACGCTGCCTGTCACATTGAAGGGGCAGTGAAACAATGGCTCTCGCTGTGATCTTTGGAGCATTACATTGGACGTTGCCCGTCACATTGAAGGGGCGGTGAAACAATGGCTCTCGCTGTGATCTTTGGAGCATTACATTGGACGTTGCCTGTCACATTGAAGGGGCAGTGAAACAATGGCTACCGCTGTGGTAATTGGAGCATTACATTGGACGTTGCCGTCACATTGAAGGGGCGATGAAACAATGGCTCTCGCTGTGATCTTTGGAGAACTACAGTGGACGCTGCCGGTCACATTGAAGGGGCAGTGAAACAATGGCTCTCGCTGTGATCTTTGGAGCATTACATTGGACGTTGCCTGTCACATTGAAGGGGCAGTGAAACAATGGCTCTCGCTGTGATCATTGGAGCACTACATTGGACGCTGCCTGTCACATTGAAGGGGCAGTGAAACAATGGCTCTCGCTGTGATCTTTGGAGCATTACATTGGACGTTGCCTGTCACATTGAAGGGGCAGTGAAACAATGGCTCTCGCTGTGATCTTTGGAGCATTACATTGGACGTTGCCTGTCACATTGAAGGGGCAGTGAAACAATGACTCTCGCTGTGATCTTTGGAGCACTACATTGGACGTTGCCTGTCACATTGAAGGGGTAGTGAAACAATGGCTCTCACTGTGATAATTGGAGCATTAAATTGGACTCTGCCTGTCACATTGAAGGGGCAGTGAAAAAATGGCTCTCACTTGATCTTTGGAGCACTACCTTGGACGTTGCCGGTCACATTGAAGGGGCGGTGAAACAATGGCTCTCGCTGTGATCTTTGGAGCATTACATTGGACGCTGCCTGTCACATTGAAGGGGCAGTGAAACAATGGTTCTCGCTGTGATCTTTGGAGCATTGCAATTGACGCTGCCTGTCACATTGAAGGTGCAGTGAAACAATGGCTCTCACTGTGATCTTTGGAGCACTACAGTGGACGCTGCCGGTCACATTGAAGGGGCAGTGAAACAATGGCTCTCGCTGTGATCTTTGGAGAACGACATTGGACGCTTTCTGTCACATTGAAGGGGCAGTGAAATAATGGCTCTCGCTGTGATCTTTGGAGCATTACATTGGACGTTGCCCTTCACATTGAAGGGGCAGTGAAACAATGGCTCTCACTGTGATCTTTGGAGAACGACATTGGACGCTGCCTGTCGAATTGAAGGGGTAGTGAAACAGTGGCTCTCGCTGTGATCTTTGGAGAACGACATTGGACGCTGCCTGTCGAATTGAAGGGGCAGTGAAACAATGCTCTCGCTGTGATCTTTGGAGAACGACATTGGACGTTGCCCTTCACATTGAAGGGGCAGTGAAACAATGGCTCTCACTGTGATCTTTGGAGAACGACATTGGACGCTGCCTGTCGAATTGAAGGGGCAGTGAAACAATGCTCTCGCTGTGATCTTTGGAGAACGACATTGGATGCTGCCTGTTGAATTGAAGGGGCAGTGAAACAATGGCTCTCGCTGTGATCTTTGGAGCATTACATTGGACGTTGCCCTTCACATTGAAGGGGCAGTGAAACAATGGCTCTCACTGTGATCTTTGGAGAACGACATTGGACGCTGCCTGTCGAATTGAAGGGGTAGTGAAACAGTGGCTCTCGCTGTGATCTTTGGAGAATGACATTGGACGCTGCCTGTCGAATTGAAGGGGCAGTGAAACAATGCTCTCGCTGTGATCTTTGGAGAACGACATTGGATGCTGCCTGTTGAATTGAAGGGGCAGTGAAACAATGGCTCTCGCTGTGATCTTTGGAGAACGACATTGAAGGGGCAGTGAAACGATGGCTCTCGCTGTGATCTTTGGAGCATTACATTGGACGCTGCCTGTCACATTGAAGGGGCAGTGAAACAATGGCTCTCGCTGTGATCTTTGGAGAACGACATTGAAGGGGCAGTGAAATAATGTCTTACACTGTGATTTTTGGAGAAAGATATTGGACGTTGACTGTCACATTGAAGGGGCAGTGAAACAATGGCTCTCGCTGTGATCTTTGGAGAACGACATTGTACGCTGCCTGTCGAATTGAAGGGGCAGTGAAACAATGGCTCTCGCTGTGATCTTTGGAGAACGACATTGTACGCTGCCTGTCGAATTGAAGGGGCAGTGAAACAATGGCTCACACCATGAAGAAGTGCCTGGTTTAATGGCAGCAGCGTAAAAGCCATGGAGGACATACTTTCCTGATGCGCGGGCTCCAGCCTCTGATGTTAATGTTAAAAGATATTTGTACCGCTCACTATCGCCACCGGAGTGGTCACCCATCGCTATGGCAGTTCTGAAAAGGAGAAGTGGGTGGGGCGTGAAGTTAGTGGGAATGAGCGGGATAAGTGCAAGAGAGCAGTGATGTGCTGTTGGTGGCTTCTGTTCGTTTTAACACCGTTCGCTGAGCTTGGGGGTGCTTTACCGGTCGGTAGCCGTCGTGTGCTGCATATGATTTTCTGGAGTGGAACACAGCTGGGCAAGCAGCTGGTATGTTTCATATTGTGTATCCGTAGTTGTGATTAATTTTCTGTGCCTGAGAAATGTGTTGCGTTGTTCCCTTTTCTGCTTCTGAAGTCAGTGCAGTCAATGTCTGTGGTTATTCACTGCATTCCCATCATTCTGACTGGCTGAGAGGAGTCCATTAATGGCCTCCATGTGCTGCCTAGTCTAGGTGATCCCTGTAGCTCAAGGGCACACGGTATTGGCCCGTCAGACCATTTGCTGTGGCCTCCTTTCACCTCTGCCCTGGCTCTAGGCCAATAGGGGGAATGGCTCCAGAGTTGGGCCCTTGCTGAACCTTTCATGCATATTTGTTTTACCATCAACTTCCGACTTCAGGTAGAAGGCAGGTCATAAATAACCTGTTCTGCCACACTCCCAGGTTGGTAAGCGGAAGTAGGTGAATGGATGTAAACACTTGTAGGTGAGAGTGCAAGATAGAAGGAAGTAAAGAATTTGGCCTTTGCACTGGGTCATGTTTCTGTGTTGACGCAAAAGGTTTTGTTTTTAGAGATGCAACCCTGCACGCGCAGGTGGTCTAAGCTCATCCTGCCATCAATGCCATCCAATGCCAGGTAATGGCTCCTATGCACAGTAGGAAATGTTTACCCTGCATGGCCCGTTGCTGGCCTCATGTGCCAAGTGCAGCATCGAATGCCCCAGCAATGCCAGTGAATGCATTGTGTAAGCTGTTATGCGCTGAGTCTTCCAAAGCCCTCTGTTGCCACAAGTGGCACATTGGCTTTGTTGTTGGAGGATCCATGGGTCTAGTGAGTGAGTGAAAAGGGCCAAAGCATCTTGATAAAACACACACAAATGTGCCTTCTGGTTCCTTTTAAAGATTAGGAACTGGGATGCTTCCCTCAAATGCCACAGTAATGCCTCATGTCCATGGTACTGGAACAATCGGCCTCATTCTAACATTGCCGGTATCCTGCCGGTAGAGTCGCCAGGATACCAGCAAATTTAGTTACCGTTTCCGGCACCTGGTCCGGTGGCATTGCTACCGGATTACAGGAATCCCACAGGGACACTGTTAATCCCCATTCATGGAGTCCATGAGGGGATTTGCCGCCATTACCAGCACCGGCAATGACAGCTTTTTTTACCGGTAGGGCGCCTGCCTTACCACCAGCTTTTAGCTGGAGCTTACTCCGGTGCCCCACCAGCAAAAACCCATAGTCGGCCGGTCCGGTAAAGTGGCGGTATCCATGAATACCAGCACTTTTTTAATGGATCTGCCGACTTAAAATGAGGTCCAATGTCCTTTAAAATGCATGATATTAAAATCGTTTAAAAAGTCTCTGTGAAGCTCTTCAACTTATGTGAATTTTCTTTTAAATCCCATCTGTGTTACTGGCCCATGCTGCTCCAAAATGAATGACTTGACCCAGTCTCTGTTTTTGTCTATTTTCTCAATGTAGGGGCTCACACAAGTATCCCTATAAATTGTTCCTTGCATCTTTTCAGGTTTTACTAATACTATTGGTCCAATGTTGCTTGGGGGAGAACCCCAGTGCCCCCTCATTATGGGATATCATGGGGTTTTATTACTGGTCTGGTGGTAACACAAATATCTATTTTACCACCCACTATATTACAGACCTGAGAGCGACCAGACCTCCGGCATTATTCCCATGGAATGTTGCTGCCGGATAATGCTGTTGGATTAAAAGGTGGAATGGAATACCTCTAATTTCCCCTCAACCAACAGGTGGATGTAAAACTTATAAAATGTCCCCTGTTGGATTTAAATTCTGTTTACCTAAGCAGAAGAGAAGCGCAGTCGAATGAGCACTCAAATAACAAAACACATATACCAGTAAAGCAATAATAGACACTACAACTTCATACGTTTAAAGAAATCATTCTGCTCTTATCCAATTAGTCACCTGATAATTTATCGCCATACCACAAGTCATGAGTTCATCTTGACCTTTGTCTGCAAACCCTGTGTACAACTTTTTATTGGTTGGGCTTTGTCATGTGTTATATATAGCATTGATCATACGTTCAAAAGCGTAACCCAACATGTTTCGTTCCTATGAACACATTTACTTTACTAAACTTCATCAGGGCAAATAAACTAAAGGGATTTATAAAGATAGACACAAGCTTACATGATGATGATTCTGCTGCATTTTGCACTTAATTAGTGCTTTGAGTCATTACTTAACTACAACTCTCATTATGGCCTTGTGTCTTCACAACTTTAATTCAAACTTGTATATTCCACCATCTCCAGCTCCTGCCCTGCACCTGTCCGTCACCTGTCAATCAGAAAAACCTTCTGTTACAACTACTAAATTAACTATTAATTCAGACCAACTTTATATACAGTTTTCCCTGTGGTTTTACTCACGTGAGGTTTCATAACCAAACATTTAATTTGTTCTATTCCCAATGAATGGACACCACTCTTCTCATCATTTAAACCTACAAAGACAATAGTTGTTCAGCCAATTGGATACATCAGCCCCTCCATGCTCTACAAAACACGGCTGCTTTTCTTTTTTTAAGATGCATCTCACTCACTTGCCTTTTGTCATGTTGTCAATAACAATTCCTGTCCACACGCTTATCGCCACACGCCTTCTTTCCCCGGGCCCTTTTCATTGTCCGCTGTTCTGGAACAACACAAAATATATACGTCTAGTTATATCATGTGGACTATCCTTATCTGCGGTCTTGGTAGATTGTAACTACGCAGTACACTTACTTGTGTCAAAGGCGTTGTTGTGGTGCACCAGCGCCTACTAGCGTCTCTTGTTGCTGTGTGTATAACTCGGCCGCATCTGCCTGTTCTGAAGAACTACTATGTATTCATCTCATGGACGTGGGACTGGTGCTACCTCTATCCGAGACGTGCGTCCAAGTCATAACATGCTGACCGCTTCTGCGGGTGCCTTTTTCTTGGCCAATAACAAATATTCTAGGCCGACATCTAGTGGTAGATGCAGGTTATCACATGACCTGTTTTTCGAAATTGAAAAGGGATGTCAAGCGGGCGTGTTTGTAATACTATCCCTACTGTGATGTGTACTGTACCCACGGTCCTTCATGCGTTGTGGTACCCATGTTTTATTTTCTTCTGAAAATCGTGTTGTACTCATTTCGTGCTGTTCTAGTTTTGGAGTTATTTCACCAGAGCTGCTAATAATTGTAGACTAAAATAACTTGTTATTTCTCTGCCTTAGCAAGTTCACTCGACAACGACTTCCCACCGCCTGGAGATTCAAGAGCCTCGGCGATGGCCTACCATCCTTCAGGCTTTGGCCTACACAGTAGAGAGAGTGGTCGGAAGACATTTCTAACATCTTTAGAGAATGCCTCATTCATATTTCCCATTAATTGTTACGTCTCGCTGTCCTCCAGCTCTTATAATGGAGAAAACTAATTTTAAATGTTGCCCGTCGTGTAGTCAGAAGTCTCCCTGGAAGGATACACATAACGTGTGTAACCAGTGTCTCCCTCGAGATCACCAAGAAACTACATGTCGAGCGTATGAGCTCTTCAGACCCAAAACACTGAAGGATCGGTGGTCGAAATGCTGGGCAGCCTACGCAATGCAAGCTTGAAGCATTGTTGGAATACCATGCTGGTGGAGAGAAATCCAAGGCAGAGCAGGACAGTCCCGGCGCTATAAGTGACACCAAGGAGACATCCGATTGGGTAACTGAGGATTCCTGGGTGCCTGTGCCCAGCTCCGGAAGACAGGCGCCCCTCACGTCTATGGAGGCTTCCTCTGCCGACAAGAGCAAACATAAGAAACGCACAGTTGGGTCGGGAGTGGCACATGAGGCGCAGACACAAACAACACCCACAGACACCACCCATTTAGGCGCACCCGTCGAAAAGTGGTAAAACGGTTGCAGAACCTGTCCCTTCAGCAAGCGGCTAGGCACATCCTAAAACTCTGCACCCAGTGTTCACATTTTTCAACCAAATTCTGAAGCCCAAACATACGCAGAGCAAAAATGGTTCTGTGCCTACAATACGTTTACAGTCATCAAACCAGCCACTGCAGCTGCCGTAACAGACTGTTTTGGCACCCGTTGACAAATCAAGATCGCATACTTGGGAGAAACACTACACAAGAAAAACCACAGAGGCAAGAGAAGGAAATGGACTTTCCTCTCCAAGACACCCCACCTGGTAGTCCCTGGACTAAAGATAAGTTTGAGAACTTCCTTTATGGAATTCTTAGGGAAACACCCTATAAAGCACAGACACATCTCTCCTGAGGAAGAGGAGCACCCATCCAAATCCCCTCGATTAGGACATACTGGCTCGTATAAGGAGTCAGTAATTGATCTAGATGTAGACGAGGATGAGGAAATCTTTTTAGAAGATGACCATGATGACCCAGAGGATTATACAGTCCCATCTCCATAGGCACTCATGAGTCAGACGAAGACACTGACTTCGTTGACGACATACTCAACAAGAAAAAACAAATAGGTCAGTACATCCCGTTATTACAAGTAGTTAGGAGACGTCTCCTACCCTCCCTTTCAACACCTGCACAAACCAGGGCAGTCAACGCGCACCCAGCAAAGCACTTTAAACCAGCATCCACAGACCCACTCTTCATGAAGGGAGACTTGCAGCCGGATTCTCTGGTGGTAACTACCACCCCCAAGAGAGCTGGCACACCATTGGCTACTTCTGAAGCACCAGCTGATAAAATAAAGCGAATAAATATACGCATGGGGGTGAAAGGTTGAACCGTCAGCTGCGTTCCAGATGCGTATTGCCAATACAACAACCCTTATGGCTAGCTTCAGTAGAGCTCCATGGGACCAGGTGGAAGAGCAGGCCAATGGGTGCAAGAGCCCCCATGCTCTCAGATTCTTAGAACTTTAGCTGAGGGCAAGCCGACCAGAAATGCACTTGATGCAGCAGGAAGAGTGGTAGCAGAGGAACTGGCTTAGAAATTCAGGCTTCAGACCGGAGACTCAAGCCACAGTTATTTACAGGCCAATAGAGCAACATTTTCTATTCGACGAGGCAGTGGATGATGCCCTAGAGACAGCCAAAAAGCAGCAGGATACCCTGAAAACTCTGCGACAGATTGCTAATAAGCCCTTCATGCAGACGGGGTCCTACGACAATCAATACGTTTTGTGTGCAGGAATATGCTAGAGCACCAGGCCCAGTCGTTATACATTGGGGCAGAGACCAGCTCGTGGTACGCTAATCATGGACAATTACCAAATTCTCAATCCTCTTTCCAGAGGCAATCTAGGCAGTGGCATAGCAGGGGTAGAGGTCAAACTACCAGAGATTTGCTCACCCCCGCCAAGCAATGACTCTTGGCTTCAGGTTCCCTCCCATTAGGGGATTGCATTTCTCAATTTGACCACCTATGGGAGGGGATCGCATCAGACAAGTGGGTACTGTCAACTGTCAAAGACCGATATTGTGTGGTCTTTCTAGAGGTGCGGCGCGATCATCCTCCAAGAAACGGGAAACTGTCTTGAGAACACCTGCAGATTCTCCAAGCAGAGATAGAAGCACTTCTGGGAAACTGAGCCATAGAACTCGTCCCTCCGTTGGAGGTAAACAAGGGTATTTATTCTGTGTACTTCCTTGTTCCAAAGAAAGACAAAACCAAGCACCCAGTGCTCGACTTAACAGCAAACACTTATGGCAAACCTCAAATGTTCAGATTGGCAAGGTCATTCCTTTACTCAAGAGGGTAGACTACAAGGCAACACTGGATATGAAAGGTGCATTCTTTCATGTTTCAATGGTGCCAGCTCACAGAAAGTACCCAGGATTGCGTCAGCCCTACACGTTTTTACAAAGTTACTTGCAGTATTAGTGACACATCTATGCAGACGATCAGTTCCATTATACCCTTATCTGGATGACACCACAGATATGACAACGGCATACACAGCAAACGATAAACCTTTTGCATCAACTAGGGTTTACTATCAACGAGAAAAAGTCAAGCTTAGTTCCCAGCCAGGTAAAACAATTTCTAGGAGCAATAACTCGATCAGAAGATGCCTTAGTCTTTCACTTCCAATGAGAGGATACAGAACATGCTGCTCCGGACCCCATGTTATACAGTCGGCCGCCAGATAAGTCAGGAAAGTGATGGACCTTTTTGGTATGGTGGCACAATGACATGCAAGGCTACACATGCATCCAAACAAGAATGGCTAGCGAAACAATGGTCACAGGCGCAAGTGAGAAGGGACGATCTAGAGGTAGTTTTGTAAACTTTGGTGTCGGTGCTTCAATGGTGGAAAAAAGTACTTATTAGAGGGAAAAAACCCTTTGTTAACCCGCTGACACAAGTAACCATAACAGGCGCATCACTCTCGGGGTGGGGAGCTCCTTACCTCCACCATACAGCGCACAGTATTTGGACACAAACACTAACAAAAAGGAACATCAATGTCCTAGTGTTGCTAGCAGTATACAAAGCGTTACAAGCTTTCCAACACCATCTAACAGCTAATAATGTATGACCGCTATGTTTTACATCAACAAACAGGGTGGAACACGTTCTCTAAATCTGTCAAAACTAGCACCGGAAAACTGGTATCAGAGCCTCCAGAGACAGATTTTACTTGTGTTACAACACGTTCCAGGGGAACACAACTGCTGGGTAAATAAACTAAGCAGAAGTACAAGTCATCCCTCAGAACACGAGTGGGAAGTACATTCAGACATTGTGAATGACATTTTAGCAAAATAGGGTCATCCAGACATAGATTGGTTTGCCAGAGAAGAAAAGGCAAAATGCCACACTTACCCCTCGAGCTTCCCCGAGAAGGGCTCCACGGGGAACGCGCTGTCGATCAGTTAGTCATGGATATTTGCATACGCTTTCCCTCCAATTCCACTCTTGAACAGAGTAATCCATCAAAATGCATCAGGAACACTTGACAATGATCCTAGTTGCTCCATTGTGAGCACATCAGACATGGTACTCCGACCTATTCAAGATGTCTGTTTGCCCACCAATGAAGCTAACTAGCTCCTACAGCAGGTTGTCAAAGAACCAAGGGTCAACCAACTTAGCAGCTTTGCTCCTGAAGCCTTAGATTTCGGGCATCTTAAATTACTGAGCAGATGCATGGAGCTATTTAAAGAAGCACGCAAACCAAATATTGAACAAAGCTTTTTTACCAAATGGAAGAGATGTGTCGTATGGTGCAGAAAGTCTAATTCCAACCCCATTGACTGTTCACCGTCTAACGTAGTGCACTGTCTACTTCACATGTTGGACTCGGGTTTGGTTTTTAATTCCTTAAAAGTCGATTTATCTGCACTTTTTGCATGCACAACATCACAAAGCAAGTGTTCATGGTGAAACATTACAGTCACGAAAGCCTTCATGAAAGGGCACCTCCAAGATGGGATTTAAACGTTGTCTTAAGTACGCTCATGTGTCCCTGCTTTGAGCCCATGCATAAGGCAAGCCTCCGGGATCTCGTTTACAGGCCGCTTTTGCTGTAGCTATTACTTCTATAAGAAGAGTAAGTGAGTTTCAAGCATTGTATATTTCAGAACCCTTTGTCACAATACAGAAGAACGCAGTAGTCCCAAAAACACACCCACGGTTCACACCAAAGTTCATTTCCAGGCCAACCAATCTACTGAACTACAAATGTTTTTTTTTTCAAGACCCACACAACTCTGGCGAAGGACCCCCGCATTCACTAGATGCTAGGAGAGCTGTCAAGTACTACCTCAATAAGACTAAGCCAATCAGAAAGACAGACCCGTTCTTTGTTTCCTTAGCTGCTTTGAGGGATGGGGAACCTATCTCCAAAGCAGCCATATTGCAAAATGAATACAGCAATGTTACAGGTTATGCAACAAAGAATTGCCATTTACACATAGAGCACACCCAACACGTGGTGCTGGTGCCACTCTAGCCTACACTGGAAATGTACCCTTGGAAGCAATCTGCAAGGCAGCTACATGGAGCTCACTTCAAACGTTCACCCAATATTACTGTCTGGATCCATAAGCGACTCTCGAGTAGGGTAAGCAGTGCTAAGACATATGTTTGCCTCTGTCCTTACCAACGACGCACCTCCTTCTCCTGGTACTGCTTGCTAGTCTATGCAAAGCATGTGATTCTAATCCGAACCATAAGCTTCAGAGGAGAAACATTACATACCTGTAATCGGCTTTCTGATGCTTGTATCTGCTTAGATTCACATGCGTCCCACCCTTCCTCCCCTCGTTGGGAGTAGAGGGTACATAGACAACTTGCACCTCTTCATCCTTTTACTACACACTTCATGCAACTTCATGTCGGAAACAGAACAATCTGAGGACCTCGACGCATGAAGGACCATGGGTACAGTACACGTCACGGTAGGGATAGTATTACAAAAAAGGGCGTTGCCTATGTAAGCCTATGCACATTCAAATAAACATTCCTCAGAAGTTTCCAGTTCTGTAATAATTGTGAGGAACACACTTGTTAGTGATTATAAATTGTTAAGTTTTAATCTAGTTGTTTCACATTCATCATAGAAGAGAAAATCTTCTCATACATTCCATATTGAACTTGTGCCCAGGGTAACATTAAAAAGTGAAATTATGCCATTCTTGAATAAACTTGTGCCTTCCCCGCATGTGTAATTGTTTCACCCTTTCTTGGGCTTTGTCAAGGCACTTAATACATTGTTTGGTGTGTCATATACTGTTCATAAAATACATTTTCTGCAAACTTTTTTTGATATAACACAGATAAGTATCATTTGTTCAGAAAATGAAAGTTTTGTTTCTTGTAGTTCCTGAATGAACGTACTTCCGTGGTTCTGAGGAGTTAAAGGGTGGAGAGGGTTTGATTAGTTTAAGCTGTTGGTGTAGGAGGAAGGAAGCACCAGACAGTTAAGAGAATGCTGATTTAGCAGTTATTCAAATGACAGCAGGGGGCTCACCTTTGGTATCAAGTGAATTTACACTTTTCTGGGGTCCTGTTGAAGACTGAGATGGCTGCAACAGCATGCAATCCATCTTCTGGCTTGTGCCACTCTTGGTTCACTTGTTCCTGTCTGTAGCTGATTATATCTTTCCCTGATGTTTAAGAGAATAAAACACTTATTTGTAGCCTTAATTAATTTTATTCAGTATTCATATAAGCCTGATCTTGATGACTTTTGTTGCCATTATCTAAAAGCCTGTGTAATACTCTGCACCAACCACTAGATGTTGCCCTGCAAAATGTCACCCACGAAAAGCATGTGAATCTAAGCAGATGCAAGCATCAGAAAGACGATTACAGGTATGTAGTGTTTGTCGAAACGATACAGCTTTATTTTGGTCCTCGGACCATAAAAGCATAAATACAACATCTTTATATAAATAGGATGTCATATCTCAACAAATACAAACTATTTTAAAAAAAAAATGTAAAAAGGTTCAAATTCATAACTTAACAATACACAGATGATACAATTCTAGTCATAACTTTCACAGTCGACACAATATTTCATGCAGCATTAGAATGTTAACACCATATCCTTAACTACTTAAAATACACAAGACAAAAACAGAGCAATGTGCAAACAAGGCCAATAGTGCAATTAAGTGCAAGGAGTGCAAGAATGTAAACAATTGTTAGATACATTTTCAACACAGAATGAACCGCTACGTCATTGTTAGAATTGCAGCACAGGACGCGCGGCTGTGAGGTAGGTCAAATAGCCCTAGCATTAAACAATGGTTTCAAGTATAGCTTGCGTAGATGACTATAGCAAGGACAAATCAACAGGAAATGAACCACAGTCTCCATCCTGCCCAAACAATAGAAGCTTCGGTTTGTGATGTCACTATTCCATCTCTGCTGAACGTCTGCTAATGGTAATATACCCATTCTAAGTTTAAGATATAATGCCCTCGCTGATTTTGGAGTGACCACGTCAAGATACCCTTCATATCCAAGTGCTTGCTTAACCTCCCAGTGGTCCCTAGGTCCCTCTGAGGTAGTAACTTTTTCCGTGATCTCAGAGAACGCTTTATCCAGCATAGCACAATTGATGGTCTGTTGGTAACGAGAATCAGTACTACGTAGATCATTCCAACGTTCGCTTAGGCCTAGGGTAAGCAGTAACTCCTTGATGTGGACCATCCATGGTAGTGAACGACCACCCTCCTGTATCATTAAGTCATCCATGGGGTACCTGAACCTGGTACGTCTGGGCTTGGACCAGACCCTAATCCAATAAAGTTAGGGTCTTAACTTACAGACTGAATCAATTTGCAAACGATCTACTTCTAGGAAGACTGGAAAAGTGG